>NC_083229.1:28724209-29324209 GCF_032191835.1 Heteronotia binoei | reverse complement strand
CTGTTTGCCTCCTCTCTGATCCCCCTTTCAAATCAATATCAGCAGGGAATTAAACCTCATTGCATAACATGCAAATGGAAACAAATTGAATTAACATAGGGCCAATAGGCTCTGTATATGCATTTGTTCATCTATATAAAATCTTCATTCTGTTTTATGCCTCTACATGATTGTATGTTAGCATTTGGAAGTGGGGCAGGTGTTTTGCATGGTCAGTGTACTCATCTCTACTCCTAACCATGTGCAAGTCTATGTATTATATGCACATACAGCCATGCACAGACAGACCTGTCTTATTCTGAGTCAGAACTTTGGCTGATCAAGACTGGAGCTGTCTACTCTGACTGGCAGCAGGGCTGTCACATCATTTACTACCTAGTCCACTTTAAACTGCAGATTCCAGGACTGAACCTTGGGATCTACTGCATGGAAAACAGCTGCTCTCTATCATAGAATTGGAAAACACCATACAGGCCATCTAGTCCAACCTTCTGCTCAATGCTGGATCAGCCTAAAGCATCCCTTACAAGTGTTTGTCCAGCCACTGCTTGAAGACTGCCAGGAAACTCACCACCTCTCTAGGTAGCTGATTCCACTGCTGGAGATTCTCTGCTGTGTTATTAGCCACTGTGGAAAGTGGGAATCACACAATCTCAATAATATGTGGGAATATGTTGAGTGTACAGAATGTATGGTAAACCCACTGACACTGTGATCATTGGCAACATGTGTGTGAGAGTGTGTGTGCGTGTGCACACCCATACAAAGTTGGCTGCAACTCCACCAAGCTTTGCACAGGGCTGCAGTTTGTATGGAGGAGTCATCTGGCAGAAGCTCTAGAGAGCTTTTTAAATCTTGTGCCACTAAACTAGAAAAAAAAATGGGGAGGGGGCATTTTCACTGATGCCCTAGCACTGCTGCATCGTAATGTTAATTTCCTGCCCTTCCTTGCAAATTTGCACATTTTTCTCTTTGTGCTTCTCTATTGATGGTGTACACTAGTCATGATCTTGGCAGTTTTCTTTAAAGTCTGTCCTATGCAGATTGGAATCTTCCTCAGAACGAATTGATTTTAAGCATTTCTTAAGTCTGATGGTTTGCAAAAGTCCATGTGCCTCAACTGCCATTTTAATATTAGGCTTCCAGAGACTGCTGAAATAGTTCCCCTTCCCTCCCCCCTAAAAAAAAACTTTGTTCACTAAAGTATGAAAGTGAAAATATTTCAAAACTTTAGATTTCCCATCCCAGTTTCTCTCTCTCTCTCCATCTCATGTCAATTTTATTCTGCACTGACACCCCGTCCCCAATATTGTTAGTGTGCAGCATTGAAATCCATTTTTTTTTTTTTTTGCACTGGGGATGCTGCCGTTTGCCTCCTCTCTGATCCCCCTTTCAAATCAATATCAGCAGGGAATTAAACCTCATGCATTTCCTTTTAAACTCCCCCTCCCCCCCCTTTTTTTAAAATTTAGTGATCCAAGACTAGTGACAGTCTCATGTCGCAGACTCATGCTGCTCGTCAAAAAAAGTAAAAATTTAAAAATGAGGGAGAAATGGAGCTTGTACACTAATGAAAAGGGGAGGATGGTGGAAGGTGCAGAATGGGCAGAACAACTTCAATGTGGGCAGAGAGTGAGGGATAGGAAGAGGGCAGGGGGGTATCGAAGGGAATCTGTATGCTTTTGAATTACCTTCATCATGGAAGTGAAACAAGGGTGAAATTGGCACAAAAGCACCCTCAGAAAACCCAGAGAAACAGCATCCAGAAAGCAACCTGAGTGCTAAAGGGAAGAAAATCAATGCAGAACAACAAAGAAAACCCAATGGACATGCACAGAGAAATGAGGGAACACACTCGTGCATAATAGGCCTAAATCACAGCCTTTCAAATATTTAAAGAGAGTAATCATGCCCCCCACCCCCTCCTTCTCTTCTCCAATCTGAACATTCCCAAATCCTTCAGCTTTTCCTCCTAGGGCTTGGTCTTCAGACCCCTGATCATCTGTGTTGCTCTCTTCTTTCTATTCAGTCCACATACTTTTTTGCAGTCTCAGACTCTCCCCTATTTCAAGGTAATCCTAGGAGGCAGATAATTCTGCTTCAGCATTAATATTCAACTAGCTAGTCAGTTCCTTTACAAAACATAAGACTAGCAAAATTTAGGAGGGTTTTACTGGTTGCAACTTATGAAGTCCCCACATAAAACCAAAAGTTATGCATAGTGATAGTGACTGGCTCATAGACTCCAAGTATCAGGTGACAGAAGTCAGACAAAGCACAGTTGTACAGTCCAAGGTCAGGCAAAGGAGAGTCATTCAGTCCAAGGTCAGGGGCCCAGCTGTCAGGCAGTATCTATTGTATGCTTAGTATCTATTGTATGTATGCCTAACAGCCTCTTTTAGCTGGTTTTATAGCCCCATGCACAAGGATCTTGCTTGCAACCAGTTACTCAGAAGTAATCCTGCAACTATTCATCTCCATTATGATCAAGCAGCTGGCATTGGACCAGGAGGCATGCATTTTGCCATCTTGTCTGTAGCCCTGTTCTCAGCCTTCATCTGTGGTGATCTAACAGTATAGATTATACTGGTGGTCTGGAAATGGTCAATTGAGGTTAACCTGCTGAATCAGGACTGGAGGGTGTTAGTGGCTCTGCACCAGCTACTGGCTGTGAATCCTGACAAGCCTGCAGCTCATTTTCCTGCTGGTCAGTTTCTGTTAACTCAAGACTATCTGCTCAGGGCTCCTCTCCTCCACTAGAGTTCTCGCTATCACTGAGGCCTGGGTGACTCATAACATAAATTGTCTAATCACTATTGATTTTTCTTTGGGCATTTTTAAAGGCTTTTAAGTCATACAGTTCAGAGCTGGGGAGTGAACACAGGAACCAGAACAACTTCAGATCCTGCTGCGATGAGCCTGGAATCTTAATCAACTGCCTAACTTAATCTGCCTTCCACATTCAATCTACTTGTCTGATGCTCTGTCATAGCAGCTCAGATCTCCAGTCAGTGGAGAGGATGTTTCCCTTGCTATAATTATTGCTGTTTTATCTCAAGTTGAGAGCTTGACTATAAATAGCAATTATGCCATAAAAGAGGGGAAGCAGGAGAAAGCCCATTCAAAATAATCACAAGCAAAGCAAAATGGCTAGCCAAGAGTCAAGGTTGAAGAAGAACCCTGGATGTCTGGAATTCCATATTGCAACATCCACTAAGAAAACTCTCACATTTTATTAAGAACACTGAGCCAATTCACCCTTTGCAATCCTCTGCCATTATATTTTCGGAGATCAAAATTGATTCTTGTCTTCTGAGGCTTTTTGACCTGGATGAAATTTACTCAGGAGGAACTCAGTAGCCTAAGAAGGAAATAATCTGCAACTTTTTAATGGCTTCCTCAGTATCATGGCCATATGGTATGTGAGATAACCATATAGTATAAATAATAATAATAATTTGTATTCAGGTAGTATCCGAATCATCCCTCTATTTGGACTGCAATTCAATTGCAAACACTTTTGTATGTTTGGAAACAAGCTCTCCCTTTCAAACATGCAAACTTGTCCGTAATTAGATTGCTAATGCTTTCCCCAAGCTTTGTACATCTGCACATCCTGCACATCCTTTGCATCATTCTGCACATCCTACAGGTAAAAAGTTGACTCACAAAAATGAAAATGGTGCTTTTGGGGGCTGTCTTGCTCTTGCTGTGAATGGAGAAGAGGAAAGGGTGTGGCTCACCTGTCTTATATACCATCCTTACTCCTTTTGTCTGCCTAATTGAGAATGTTTCACAAAATATTTCTGTATTCTCATGTTGCCACCTCAGACCTGTAGTTCAGCAGTGCAAGTTCTGAGCAGTGCTAACATGGTACAATATGGAGATACGAAGTTGCCTTATACTGTATCAGACCATTGGTCTATTAAGGTGATTATTGTTTACTCAGACTGGCAACAGCTCACCAGGGTCTCTGCTAGAGGTGTCACATGTAACCTACAACCTGATCCTTTTATCTGAAGACACTGAGGATTGAACCTGGGATCTTCTACATGCCAAGCAGATACTCTACCACTGATGAGTGCTGCCAGCTGGCGCATGGCATGCATGTAGCACATACACTTATTACAGTTTAATGTAAATGATACATAAACAGGCAGAATCTATGTAAATAGTGAGCATGTGTCTGCAACTGCCACTTGGTCAGGCACCATGCTGAGTGCCACAAATGCACAGAAGCATAACCTAATTTTGAATTGTGAGCAAATTATTGAAGAGTTTCAAGGACTCAACATACTACATGCATAGCTCATGAAAGAAGGTCAATTTCTGAACATTTTAAGTAGAAGAAGAAGATATTGGATTTATATTCCGCCCTCCACTCAAGAGTCTCAGAGCGGCTCACAATCTCCTTTATCTCCCTCCCCCACAACAGACACCCTGTGAGGTGGGTGGGGCTGAGAGATCTCTCACAGCAGCTGCCCTTTCAAGGACAACCTCTGCCAGAACTATGGCTGACCCAAGGCCATGCCAGCAGGTGCAAGTGGAGGAGTGGGGAATCAAACCCGGTTCTCCCAGATAAGAGTTCGCACACTTAACCACTACACCAAACTGGCTCTCTTCACAAGTAGAGTTTGTGGCATCTCTGATTGATATGTCCAAGTCTCACTCTGAATTTATTTGATGTTTTTAGTTTCAAACTAGATTAACACAAAAAATAATAATAAAGAAAGCGGGACTTTGAGTGAGGTCACAGAGGCATTGTTTGCTTTTGCTATATGCATTGCTCAGTAGAAGTATGACAGGCCCTTCATATCAACTGAGGGGACCCAAACAGCCTCCTATGATTTTGGGGGAATGAGGTTTGTTTTAAACTAAAAAAACCTTTCTTTCAGTTTCCAGATGTTCTAAAAGTAGTAAGTGTATAGGCTTTAGGTTTGCTGCTGTGATGTAAGTTCCATGGTGAGCAGGTACAATACAGAGATCACTGAGGCAGGAATTGTATATAAGCAACACAGAAGATTTAGTGATTTCAAGTTGGTTTCAGCAGCACTGGTTTCCAGGCTGACAAAGGAAAAACCTGACTGAGGTACATAAATTTAAACTAGCTATAGCTTCAAAGAGTTGTGCTTTGAGGCACAAACAGCTTTTTACTGACTAGTACCAAGGGTGGACCCTTTCTCTCACACAGGACCCCAACCATGCCAGCCTGCCCTTTCCTAAGAGTTAGACTGAAGAGTTAGACTAAATAGACTAAAAGATCTGCTGATTACCAGGAATGGGCCTAAGAATCAGATACTCTGTTCACTCCCAGAGGTAAAACTAAACCACTCTGCCACACTCGCAAGCAGAGCTACCCTTCACTCTGTCTGCTCCAGGGCTTTTTCTTTTTAGCAGGAACTCCTTTGCATATTAGGTCGCACAGGCCTGCTGTAGCCAATCCTCCTGGAGCTTACAGTTGGCCCTCTAGGTGAGCTCTAGGTGGATTGGCTACATCAGGGGTGTGGCCTAATATGCAAAGGAGTTCCTGCTACAAAAAAAAGCCCTGGTCTGTTCTTTTCCTGAGCCAGATATGAGCTCTCATTGCTCTATCTTTGAGGCAGAACCTAATTCTCTCTTCTCTGTTTCCCTCCAACATTTGATCCCTTTTCTTTTTTCTTTTTCAATCTTTTGTTTAATATATTTTATTTGATCCCCTTTCTGAAAGGTGATAAGAGTGCTACTGCCATCGGCTCAGTAGAAAGGCTGTTTCTTCCCTTCAAAGGCAGGACAGCCTCCTGTCAGTCACAACAGATAATTTACAAACCAGAAGAATGGAATAAGAAAAAAAAATAGGAAAAAGAAAAAGAAAAAGAGAGAGAGAGAGAGAGAGAGAGAGAGAGAGAAAGAAAGAAAGAAAGAAAGAAAGAAAGAAAGAAAGAGAGAGAGAGAGAGAGAGAGAGAGAAAGAAAGAAAGAAAGAAAGAAAGAAAGAAAGAAAGAAAGAAAGAAAGAAAGAAAGAAAGAAAGAAAGAAAGAAAGAAAGAAAGAAAGAAAGATTGTTCCTATTTAATTCTTTAGTTCTGGAAAGAAAATATGTCTCTTCTAGCAGTCCTCCAAGCATGAGTGACCTCAGTTGGACAGTTCATGACGAAGAGAAAGCTCCTAAGTGATTTGGATCTGTTTATTAGTTGTTTGGCCCAAATAGAGTAACCTTGATCAACCACCACACTTCCGTATCAACACAGTATATAAACCACGAATGCCCAAAATAATGTACATGGAGTATACTTAGGCTGCTGTGTACACCTTTTCCCAGGTAGAAACAAACAAATGAACCCTATTTTGCTTCTATTTTTGTTTGCTATGGTTCATGCTTTTTTTAATTGGTTTTGTAGTGTTATTTCTATTATGGAAAAATGTTGTATGATTACCATATGGATATACAGTATATATAACATGTATATCATATATATGTTTAAAGAATATAGTATATGATGCTTCTTTATTGATGCACAAATATGTTCAAAATGTGCAGATTTTCTGGAGAGAATCCGGCGCCTTCCCAGCTGAGCCGACAATGTCGGCTAGAGACTGGGGTCCATTGCTTGCCTACCCGAAAGTGATCAGGAGGCTGACGAGCTTCCCGGTCATTTGGGGAACTGTGTAGGCAGGGCTTTAGGGGCTATATTAGCCCAGTCCCCACCCAAACCTACGCAGTTCTTTCTGGCTTTCGGAAGAGAAGGACGCATAAGGGCATTCTTCCTCTGGCAGAAAGTCTGGGGAGCTGTTGAGCGTGCTGCAAGGCAGCCGCTTAGCAGGTGGAAGCTGGGTTATGTGGCGACAGCGAAGAAGCAGTGGCTGAGTCCTGGGCAGTGAGATCAAGCGGCGGTCGGGGGGCCCCTCCAGTTTGGCATGGCGCCCACCCCTCCCTCCAGGGTTTGAGGGCAGCCGAAGGGCCGGGGCGGGAGAAAGCAGGCCCGGTTTAGGCAGCAACATGGCGAGTTTTAATGTGGTGTTTGGCTGTGCTGGACGGCTGGTCAGGAGGCTCTCCCCTGTAGCAGGTGGTGGGGTGGCTACTGTCCGTGTTACTTCTCCTCTCCTTGGGCCACTGGGGTTCCACTGAGGGCAGGAGTGCTTGCTAGTGAAGCCACACACACCCCCGCTTTATCCTCCCTCCTCTTGTTGGCTGAGCCAGCCTTTTGCCTTCCTGCCTGCTCTTCGGTCAGTATGGGTCCAAAGAAGGGCCAAGGACCCCCCAAGGGGGAGCAACCTGCCAGGCCCACGAGAAAGAGGGGGTAACTTGTTAGCCCGCCTGGTGAACAGGCGGATGAGGTGCAGCTGAGGCAGGCAATCATGGGGCAACTCACAGCACTGGAGCAACAGCGGGGAGCAGCAGGAGGACCCTCCTGGGAGGGGCGCTGTAGGGCGTCCATTAAGTCTTCTAAATTGACTTTTGAAAAGGAAGTACTGGCCCGCTTTTCTGCTTTACAGGGTGGGGTCGAGCAAGAAGGCGAAAAGCGTGATCCAAATCCAGACGAGGGTGAAGGCGACAGAGGAGCGTCGGATGCTGAGTCAGAGGTCCAGGAGGAGTTGATGGAACAGTAGCAGCCTACCCGGGCAGCAGCGGTAGCAGTGACACCATCTGGGAGTGGAGGTATGCCCCCACTGTCACAGCAAGCACAGGTCTGGCCATGGGGTCCTTGCGGACAAGCACAGTCGTCAATGCCATCGGGTGCAGTTAATATGGTGGCACCAATGCCAGGGCACAGGGGGCCTTGGGTGCACCATAGCCAGCCAGGAACTTCATGGGCCATGATGGCAGCCTATCCTCAGTTACAAGGTTCTACCCCTCTAGGTAAGGCAACAGCTCCTGTAGCTGTGGTGGCAGCATCATCCAGTTTTTCCCCATTGTAGTAGCGGTTTGGCTATGGGGGGGAGCAGCTCACCAACCATGTGGTTCATTTTTGGTGTGACAACATGGCGGTTGTACATGTCGTCAACTCCACGTCATCTAAATCCGCAATAGTAATGAACCTTGTGCGTGCCTTTACATTACGTTGCCTTTGCTTGAATTTGCTATTATTTGTGAAACATGTTCCTGGAGTTAGTAATGGGGTAGCGGAAGCCCTGTCTCACCAACAGATCAAGCATTTTTGCCAGCTAGCTCCAGAAGCCGACCCTTAGCCAGTACAGATGCCTCAGGACCTGTGGCAGTTTGGTGGGCTGAAGCTGGTAGGGCAATCCTGTTAGTATTAGTCCCAAGTACCAGGCGAGCTTATGATAGGGCTGCTTTACAGTTCCAGGTTTTTAGGTCGACATCAGGACTGCTTGACAGTTGGCCCATTCTGGTGGTGCATCTTATGCAGTTTTGCGTGCCCCAGAAGGATAGAGGGCTAGGGATAAAATCATTATGTGGACAGCTGGCAGCGTTAGCGTTTATCAGTAAGGCTCAGGCTACACCAAGGCTACCGGAGACTTTCGGATTAGGAAAATGTTGGAGGGTTGGGCCCGTGAACGGGGGCCCCAAGCTGATACACGACAACCCATTACACCATAGGTACTTCAGAGACTATGACAACTGTGGCCCGAAGTGTGCTTATCTTCATTTGAGGTCACAGTTTTTCACGCTGCTGCACTAATGGCGTTTTTTGGAGCATTCAGAGTTAGTGATTTGGTCAGGCAATCACGTAAAGATCTGACTGATCACGTGCTGTGCACTAGGGACATTAAGTTCATAGCGAATCAAGTCAGAAGATCTAAGATCAAGCAGTGAGAAGATCTAAGGCTGACCAGCAGCAGAAGGGGGCGGTGGTCCTGCTCGGCCTGTGTGACTTGCCAGACCTGTGCCCAATAAAGGCCCTTCAATGGTTTGTGGCAATCAGGGGTGAGGCAGACGGCCCATTATTTTGCCACAAAGATGGTTCCCCACTCACGAAATATCAGTTTTGGACAGTGACTGTCAGGGCACTGGCTAGGCTGGGACTGGGAGGTGCAAGATTCGGTACCCATTCATTTAGGATAGGAGCTGCCTCCACAGCGGTGGTAATGGGTTATGTGCCACCAGTTATACAACATGTGGGCTTCTGGTGCTTGGCAGCCTACAAATCTTACATCCGCCCACTTGCGTTTATTTGAATCCTGAAGTCTGGGTTGTTTTTGTTCCTGGTTGTCCCGGTTGGGCATGTTCGGTTCTTGTTTGTAACTGTTCTTTATTTTTTCAGGTGCTATGGCTCATCAGGAGAGGTGCCAGATCCTCATCTGCTGGCACAGCATGGTGTTCTGGGCTGCCCACCAGGCCAGGAGGTCGCCAGTTGGTACACAACTGGGTCTCAGCGAGTGGGCTGTAGTGGAGTGGTCGGGGCAACATGACTTGCAAGGGCCTGGGCTCCTGCCACTCCTCTTTAGAGGGAGAGTTTCTCCCCCTCCACACATATTGGTCATCCACCTTTGTGGGAATGACCTTGGGCTGATGAAGGGGAAGGCCCTTTCCCTGCAGGCTCAGGCAGACCTCGAGGTCATCTCACGTAGGTGGCCTGGGGTTGTCTTGGTGTGGTCTGCCATACTGCCATGCAGAGTGTGGCAGAATGCCCTGTCCTCCGCTGGGGTTGAGCATGCTAGGCGCAAAGCAAATCGAGCCTTACAGAAGGCCATGGAGGGGAGTTTGGGTATTTTCCTTCCCCATCCGACCATATGGGCTGGAATCGCTGATCTGTATAGGTCGAATGGGGTGCATTTATCTGAGGTGGGTAACCGGGCCTTTTTAGAGGACTTACGGCAAGGGCTGTGGTCGGCTCTAGGCCGTCCGGTGGGCACGAATGCCTAAGCAGAGGTTTGGCATTGGTGGTGGCAGTAGGAGTAATGGGCTATAGAAGTTTTCAGGTGAGCACCTACGGCCCTGCACCAGTTTGGGTGCATGTGGTCTGTATGAACAGCAGATGGACTTTACGGCTCTATGTTGCGAATGCAGATCATAATGAAGCCTTACCTGGGAGGGTCTTCCCTGATGGGTTGACGCCTGCTCTGGTGAAGGTGGAGTTGTTGGACTGGCCGGGCTGGCACCAGCCATAATGACTGGGCTCGTGCCGGGGGCTGGGTGGCTCACCCTATGCAGGACAAGGAGGGGTCAGGGACTGACCCCAGAGCTTGTCCTGTTAGGCCATAGCTCTTGCCAGTCCAGTCTGTATTCTGTTATGTTTAATAAAGCGGCCCAGTTTCCCAACCTACTGTGTCAGCCTCCTTATTCCGATTGGGGGGGGGGCAATCTGGCCCCTTCCCAGCCGAGCCGACAACATCAGCTAGAGGCTGGGGGCTGTTATTTGCCTGCCCAGAAGTCATCGGGAGGCTGATGAGCTTCATGATCATTCGGGGAACTGTGTGGGTGGGGCTTTGGGGGCTATATTAGCCCCATCCCCATCCAAACCTATGCAGTTCCTTCTGGCTTTCAGCCCTCCTGCCTACCCTATAGCAGTACAGGCTTTGACTGGTCACCTTATTAGGGGCCGGGTAGGAATTTTTTCACTCTCACACGATTGGCCTATGTGGGAGTGTTTTCGCCTACCTTGTACTATTTTTGATAGAGTAGTGGACATGTGATGAGTTAGTAAAGGTTTGTTCATTGGCCGCTTGGCAGTAGGAGTAATGGGCTATAGTAGTTTTCAGGTGAGCACCTACAGCCCTGCACCAGTTTGGGTGCATGTGGTCTGTATGAACAGCAGATGGGCTTTATGGCTCTATGCTGTGAATGCAGATCACAAAAAAGCCTTACCTGGGAGGGTCTTCCCTGATGGGGTGACGCCTGCTCTGGTGAAGGTGGAGTTGTTGGGCTGGCTGGGCCAGCACCAGCCATAATGACTGGGCTCTTGCCGGGGGCTGGGTGGCTCACCCTATGCAGAACAAGGAGGGGTCAGGGACTGACCTCAGAGCTTGTCCAGTTAGGCCATAGCTCTTGCCAGTCCAGTCCGTATTCTGTTATGTTTAATAAAGTGGCCCAGTTACCCAACCTACTGTGTCAGCCTCCTTATTTCGACTGGGGGGAGGGGGCAATGCAGTGCACGGAAACATAAAATGGTTCCAGACCAAAGAATCCCAGGTTCATTTTGCATAAGGGCATGGACAAAATTCAAAAGACAAATTTTGGGGTTGAAACATCAGGGATGAAAAATTCAAAATCAACTTTACCCAAAGACTGAAAGGTCTGATCCAGGACTCTGTGGAGTAAATATGGTCATATTTTCAGCAATAGCCAATAATCTCTGTTGCAACATTTCTGACAAGAACTCCATTTTTCTTTTGCTGCCATCCTGACGCTTTTGGCTCGTTTGAAATTGTGGATAAGTGACTCCAATCTGCAGAAATTGAAAAGTCTCATTTTCCTTCCTGTGTAATCAGAAACTAGAAATGACCAATACTTCCATTTATTTTCACAGTGATGAATCCTGGGGAGATAACTGTTGCAATAGGATCAACTTTTATATTGAGCCTTCTCGAGGGTACACATAATTCTACTGTACTTTGTGTGCAATTGGGATAAGCCATTTATTAGTGATTTGCTATTGGGCTGCCAACATCCAGCTGGAGTCTGGAGATTTCCTGGAATTGCAACTGATCTCTGAACTGTAGACATCAGTTTCCCTAGAGAAATTGATGGTTTGGAGGGTTGAATATGTGGCATTACACCCTACTGAGGTCCTTCCCCTTCATTCCCTTCACCAAATGCTGCCCTCCCACGTTCCACCATCAAATCTCCTTGAATTTCCCAGCCTGGAGTTGGCAACCCTCAGAGTCGTGTATAGGAAGAAAAATTCACAACATATATGCATTCATTCTTATAGCTGTTTAATGTAGGCAGACACACATACCCTTTCTGGAAAAAGTAGCACAGTACCTGAAATCACTAGTAGGGAATTATTTGGCAACTTGGAAATCAACACATGTATATGAGTCATGTGCTTGGGGGAGGGGAGCATAAGGATTGAGGGGAGAAAACCAAGGCAAACAGGGCAGAACATATGCAGAAAGCAAAGTAAGTTTCAAATCTATTTGGCTGTGTTAAATATTAATCAAACAAAATTTCATCTGATAACATTCAAAACCCATGCCAGTGATTCATCTCAGTGTTTTGCACTCCTTGGCCAGGACTCTGAGAAATCAATGTTTAATCTGTACTGGAGAAACGTGTATATGAGATGAAACTTTCTGTCCATAGAAGGCAAACTGCAGGTTTGTGCACTCTTCGTTTGCCTTGGGGCCATGCAAGGAGCGAGAGGGTGTTTAACCCTTCATTCTCTGCTTGTTTCAGAGCATAGCTGTGTTGGTCTGCAGTAGAACAGTTAGATTTGAATCCAGTAGCACCACAGAGACCAACAAGAAGCTTTCAAGAGTCAAAGCATCAGACAAGAGTAGCAACTGAGATCTCTAAGTCTTCTTTATCTCAGCCAGATGGTGGGACCACTGCTGTAAAGGATGTTTGTAAAGGATGCAGAGGTACAATGCATATTGCAATGAGCTTGATTAGAGCAGAGAGGAAATGATTTGGGGTAGAAAATTAGCATCTGTAGAATACTCTGTCCCTATTCAGCCCTGGAGAGTCCATTGTTCTGAACTTGTGAATTAACTCAAATTCAGCAATCTCATATTATATTTCCCCCTTGAAATCTTTTTGTTTGAGGACTGCCACTCTTAGGTCAGCAATGGAATGACCTGGAGGATTAAAATATTCTCTCACTGGATTTTGAATACTGTGGTTTTTTAATGTTGGGTTTATGTCCACTTTTTCCCCTTTTGTCACTGGAAAAGACAGTAATGCTATGGAAAGTTGAAGGCAGCAGTGGAAAAGATGGATTGACTCAATCAAGGAAGCCATGGCCCTCAGTGTGCAAGACCTGAGCAAAATTATAAACAATAGAACATTCTGGAGGTCATTAATTCATAGGTTGCCAATTGGAAGCGACTTGATGGCACATAACACACACATTCTCTTTTGCATAGGGACCGCCCAGTTTGTCTGAAGTAGAGGTTGGAAGGGCATTGCCGACATTTGATGCCATATATAATGTTGGAACTTTTTCACAGTAAGAATTGTTCAACTGAGGGAGGTGGTGAGCTCCCCCTCACTGGCAGTCATAAAAACGTAAGAGAAGCCATGTTGGATCAGGCGAGTGGCCCATCCAGTACAATACTCAGTCACACAGTGGCCAAAAAACCCAGTGAGAGAGAGTCCCCAAATTTGCAGGGGACCTGCAGAGGTCTCTCCCTTACGAACCTTCCAAGTCCCAAAAAGATTGAGGCAGGGGTTCCCATTCCAGGGGAACCCAAAGAGGGTGCCCTATCCCACCATCATACCCTATGGGCCATTGAACTCAATGGCAACATAGGGTATAATCAGAGGCTACTGTGGGACAGGGGGTTTGAGGGAGAGCTCCCAAAACTGCATGGAACCCTCAGACTCCAAAAATAGCTCTATAAAAACATGAAACTGACACACCCCACAAGCCCACACACCAACCCCCTCACACCAACCAGAGGTAATTAAAAACAAAACAAAATGTGACAGAAAGAAACTTAACTTTTAACCCCCCCCCCCGCCCCCCAAACCCAGAACCAGGAAAAGGGACAATAGGACAGGATGCAAAACCAACAGCAACAGATCCAAACAAATTTGAGAAAAGACCAACAAACTGAACTGTTAAAAAACTGAACTTTTTAACAATGAAAAACCTCAGGCCAAATCAGTCAACACCCCTTCAAAAAAAAAAAAACAGAACCAGGAAAAGGAACAACAGGACAGGATGCAAAACCAACAACAACAGATCCAAACAAATCCAGCTGAGAAAAAGCCAACAGTTAAAAACTGAACTTCTTAACAGTAAAAATTAGGCCAAAGAGCCCCCAGAAGAGAAAAGGAACAACAGCAGCACAACACAGCAGCAACAAATCAAACACAGAATCCTTTTAAAACAGTAAAAAAAGCCCTTTTACTTTTATCCTAACTAAAATAAAAACAAGAACCCCAAGAATGTCTTACTTTAGATGTCTTCTCCAGGCAGGTCAGGCAAGGCAACTGAGCAGGTCAGGCAGCAGCAACTGAGGCCAAGGGCCAGCACAGCACAGTCTCTCTCACCCCTCTCTGTCGGCTTGGCTTCGCGAACGAAGATTTAAGAAGGCTGCAATAGTCCACGTCTGCTGCAGGCTCGCTGGTGGCTGACAAGACCAATGCGGGACAGGCAGGTCCGGCCACAGTGGCTGCAGGGAAAAGTCTGGTTTAGGATTGGTGCTGTAGCAGTGCGATTCTTCCTCAATCTCCTTTTGTCCTCAAGACCAGCTATGCGTGCGTTCTCAAAGGAAGAGACAGCCTGGTGGATGGTGTGTCTCCATGCTTTGCGATCTGAGACTAGGTCAGACCACTGGTGATGGTTGATGCGACAGGTGCCAAGGGATTTCTTCAAGGAGTCCTTGTACCTCTTCTTTGGTGCCCCTCTATTTCGATGGCCGGTGGAGAGTTCGCCATACAGGGCAATCTTGGGAAGGCGGTGGTTTTCCATCCTAGAAATATGCCCTGCCCAGCGCAGCTGCGTCTTCAGCAGCAGTGCCTCGATGCTTGTAACCTCCGCCCTCTTGAGGACTTCAGTGTTGGTCACAAAGTCACTCCAGTGGATGTTGAGGATGGTGCGAAGGCAGCGCTGATGAAAGCGCTCAAAGAGTCGCAGGTGATGAAGGTATAAAACCCACGATTTGGAGCCGTAGATGAGGGTTGTCATCACAACCGCTTTGTAAACATTGATCTTTGTGCCTTTTTTCAGATGCTTGTTGCTCCACACTCTTTTGTGCAGTCGGCCAAATGCACGGTTTGCCTTTGCCAGCCTGTTGTCAATCTCCTTGTCGATCTTGGCATCTGAGGAGATGATGCACCCCAGGTAGCTGAACTGCTGGACTGTTTTCAGAACTGATTCACCCAAAGTTATGCAAGGAGGGTGATAATCTTCCTGGGGTGCAGGCTGGTGGAGAACTTCTGTCTTCTTCAGACTAACTTCTAGGCCGAATAGCTTGGCAGCCTCTGCAAAGCAGGACGTCATATGCTGCAGAGCTGATACCGAGTGGGAGACGAGTGCAGCATCATCAGCAAACAGTAGCTCTCGGATGAGTTTTTCCATCGTCTTGGAGTGGGCCTTTAGTCGCCTCAGGTTGAACAGGCTGCCATCGGTGCGATAGCGGATGTAGACACCATCGTCATCATCTAGATCTACTGCGGCTCTTTGAAGCATCATGCTAAAGAAGATCGTAAAGAGAGTTGGCGCAAGAACGCAGCCTTGCTTTACACCTGTGCCTATTGGGAAGGGCTCCGAGAGGTCGTTGCAGTGTCTGACTTGGCCTCGCTGGTCTTCGTGTAGCTGGATGATCATGCTGAGGAACCTTGGGGGACATCATAAACGTTCCAAGATTTGCCACAGGCCTTTCCTGCTAATGGTATCGAAGGCTTTGGTAAGGTCGACAAAAGTCACATACAGAGCCTTGTTCTGTTCCCTACATTTCTCTTGGAGCTGCCTGAGAACAAATACCATGTCGGTGGTGCTCCTGTTAGCTCTGAAGCCGCACTGGCTCTCTGGGAGGAGTTCTTCTGCAATGGTGGGCACCAGTCTGTTCAGGAGTATTCTGGCAAGGATTTTGCCTGCGATGGAGAGCAGGGTTATCCCCCGGTAGTTGGATCAGTCTGACTTTTCCCCTTTGTTCTTGTATAGGGTGATGATGATTGCATCGCGAAAGTCCTGTGGTAATTTGCCTTGTTCCCAGCAGGTGACAAGTACTTTGTGAAGTGTGCTATGTAGTACTGTGCCCCCATGCTTCCAGATCTCTGGTGGAATTCCATCAACTCCTGCTGCCTTGCCACTTTTCAGTTGCTTGATGGCTTTAACAGTCTCTTCTAGGGTGGGGATCTCATCCAACTCTGTTTTCACTGGTTGAAGTGGGGTGAGGTGGATTGCTGAATCTTGAACTACGCGGTTGGCACTGAAGAGAACCTGAAAATACTCTGACCACCGGTTCAGTATGGATGCCTTGTCTGTGAGGAGCACTTGGCCGTCTGCACTACGCAAGGGACTCTGAGCCTGATATGATGTACTGTATACTGCCTTCAGGGCTTCGTAGAACCCTCTTAAATCACCAGTGTCTGCACACAGCTGGGTTCTCTCTGCAAGCTTGGTCCACCAATCGTTCTGAATGTCACGAAGCTTGCGCTGGAGGTTGCTACATGCAGCGCGAAAGGTTGCTTTTTTCCCAGGACAGGAGGGCTGAGCAAGATGTGCTTGGTAGGCAGATCTCTTTTTCGCCAGTAAATCTTGGATCTCTTGATTGTTCTCATCAAACCAGTCCTTGTTCTTCCTTGTGGAGAACCCGAGGACTTCTTCAGAGATCAACAGGATGGTAGTTTTTAGGTGTTCCCAGAGTGCTTCTGGAGAAGGGTCTGTGGGGCAACTGGGGTCCTCAATTCTTGACTGGAGTTTTGCCTGGAAGGCAGCTTTAACTTCGGCTGACTGGAGACTGCCAACCTGAAACTTCCTCCGAGGGATACCTCCTCTCCTGGGTGTGGGTTTAAAGTGAAGACGGAGATTGCAGCGTACAAGACGATGATCCGTATGACATTCTGCACTGGGCATTACTCGGGTGTGTAAGACATCTCGAAGGTCTCTCTGGTGCACCAGAATGTAGTCGATAAGGTGCCAGTGCTTGGACCGTGGGTGCATCCAGGTTGTCTTCAGACTGTTCTTCTGCTGGAAGATAGTGTTGGTGATGGTGAGCTGGTGCTCCATGCAGAATTCTAGCAGGAGGCACCCGTTGTCATTGCAGTTGCCAATGCCGTGTTTGCCAAGTACTCCTTTCCAGGCTTCGGAGTCTTTACCTACTCTGGCATTGAAGTCGCCAAGGATGATCACCTTGTCCTCTGTAGGGGTCTTCCGTACGAGGTTGTGTAGATCAGCATAGAACTTGTTCTTTTCTGCAGGATCTGCTTGAAGGGTTGGGGCATACACACTGAAGAGTGTTGCATGCTGCTTGTTTTGAAGTGGGAGGCGCATGGACATGATGCGATCTGAGTGACCTGTTGGCAGGTTTTCGAGTTTGGAGGCAATGGAGTTCCTGACCATGAAGCCAACGCCAGAAAGGCGGCTCTCAGCCTTTGACTTACCCGACCAGTAGAGGGTATAGCCAGCACCGTGTTCTTGAAGACTACCTTCCTCAGGGAAACGGACCTCACTGAGAGCTGCTATGTCGATATTCAACCTGAGAAGTTCGTGGGCAACTAGAGCAGAGCGTCGTTCAGGGCGACCACTGTCTACTGTGTCAAGCATGGTTCTGATGTTCCAACACGCAAGCTTTAGTCTTTGCACACTTTGTGAGGCAGGTGCATGCCTTTTCTTTGTTGTTATTTTTTGACCGCAAGTAAGGATGCCCGTTGACCGCGGCTAGCCAACTGGGGTGGAGGAGACGAGCTTTGTTTAGGCCACCTTTTCTAGGCCCCTCTCCGTGTGGAGCAAGCAGTGCTGTCCCTAGATAAGGCTGCTTGGTTGTTCAGGGTGCTGCCAAAAAATGCTTTCGTCTCCGGGTTAGCATCAGGCGACCAATACCCTGAACCGCCTACATGCAGGATTGGGACTGCGGCTTCCAGTGGCACCTTCCACCTGCCGTTTCGCCCCTTGCCCATCGCTGCAGGACTTGATGCGTTGTGGGTTGTGTATGTGGATATGCCCTTCAGGCCTGCGCAGAGGAATTTTTTAGGTGAAGCGCAGTGTGCGCGGTACTGGCTCCACCCTTTCACCTGGGGGTCATCTGCCATGGCCCAGTAAGCCGGGACGCCGGCAGCGAGTCCTCCAGGTGGTAGGTGTTACATTAACGAGCTCTATCTGCCCGGGTTTGATGTTAGAGTTTTCCTTCTCTTAGGCTGGCGAGGTTGGTGGGCCCAGCCTGCCCATCCGGTTATACCGCCGGACAATTCAGTCGCACCATGACGTAGCAAACTCTGTGAAAAACGGGGGGGACCAGCGAGAAGGTGTTGCTACGGATGCAGTAATGCAGGAGAGGCCATTGCAGTGACCATCTGCCAGGCATAGCCAGACAGTGACCACGCGGCGTTCACTAAACCGGGAGAGGAGAGGCGATGTATTGCGCATACGCTTTCCCGGGGGGGGGGTAGGATACCCAGAGGGAGCCCACCCACCCCCGCCCACCCTCTCTCTCTCACACACCAACACCAACACCACAGCAATGGAATGGAGTCCATCCAAGCAGACAACTTAAAAAGGTTCTCTGGCCCTACACAGAGCAGTTTCCAAAAATTCCACTGCTTTGTGATTGTCCAGAGAACAGTGGATACCCAAGTAAACAAAAGAACAACAATGTTGCATATGGCTGGGGGATTAGCCCAGCCATCAGTTACACAACAAACCTGCAAAGCATGCATCTGCAATGCATTTTGCAAATGCATGCTTTGGATTGGCTGCTGGGGCACCTCTCTTCGTCCCCCTTCCCTCCCTGATCCCAGGGAGGCTATGGAAGAGGCAGGAAAAGGCTTCCAAAGGCAGGAAAGGAGTCAAGCAGCTTCCCTGAGGCTGCAGAAGCTCCTTTTCTGCCTTTTACACTGAGTTTCGTATACTTCTGAATATTGATTCGGAAGTATACGGGGAGCTGTATATGGCTCCCGTATAATGCCTTCTAATTGGATTCGGAAGTATACGACGCTGTATACTTCCAAATCAGGGGGTATTCGGCGGTCTATTCGGTTTGGCCGAACTGAATGCACACCCCTACTAGACAGTCTGTATGGCCCTTTCCAAATCTGTGATTCTATGATTCTAAGTTGAACAAGTGAATGAACCTGAGATAGTATGGCTGATGTTGCTAGGTCTGGTTATTGTGTTGTCAGAGCTTCTCTGCTTGGTTTCACAATTTTTCAGCTGGGCTTTCAGCTTTCTAATTAGCATTTTAAAGAGGAGAAAACATGTCATTTATAAACATGCATTTCTCCCTTTTCAATGCTTAAGAGTGGGGAAAACAGCATTTGAACTAATGGGGGGATGTGGGGAGTGAAGAAGGGATGGAGAGATATTTTCCCAGCTTCCCAATGGCTTGCTAGCTAGCTTGCTAGGCTCCTGCTGGCCTGACAAGCAGCAACAGCTTCTCTTCTCACCCACAACTCAGTATGTTTGAATGGGCAGGAAAGAGAAAGAAAAGATCAGGTTCATGGAGAAAGAGAAGAAGATGGAGAAGAAGGGTGATTGCAGAAGAAGGCTAAGAATGCATGCATGCATGAATGACATTATTTCCTTTATTGCTTTTCCCATTACATTATGCTGTCCAAATGAATGGAACAGATGCATTGGTTCTAGGGTTTTCTTAATTTGTTTGGAAATGAATTCAGTTTTCCGCTCTGTACAACTCTACCAGTGTAATCTTATGCAGAGTCACCCCAGTCGTAGTCAATTAAAGGCAATGGGTTTAATTTGGAGCAACTTTAAATAGTAAATGAAAAGTTTCCCTCAAGTTTTGCCAAAAACAATGTTTGATGCAAATCTGGACTCCTGTGGTTAGTGAAATGTTGAGGCAAATATGAAAGCTGTTGCTTACATAAAATATTCAAGGGAGGTGAAGATGTGTATAAGATCAGGAAAACTGGGCTGGGGAACACACTCCTAAGTTGGTGTGAATGTGAAGGTGCCTTTTTGGGGTCTAAATATACAAGGAAATTCAAGAGAAAGTAGAGTGTCAGTCTAGGATTTGAGAAACCCAAGTTCAAATGTCCCATCTCCAGTGGAAGCTCACTGGATGACTTTGGGCCAGTTACTCTTTCTCAACCTAACCTACCTCAAATGATTGTTGTGAGCAGGGCTTTTTCTGAGCAGAAACACACAGGAACGCAGTTCTGACTGACTTGGCATCAGGGTGTATGGCCTAATATGCAGATGACTTCCTGTTGGGCATTTTAATAAAAAAGCCCTGTGTGAAACAATGGTTTGATCAAGGGGTGTGGCCTAATATGCAAATGAGTTCCTGCTTGGCTTTTTCTACCAAAAAAACCCCCTGATTGTGAGGATAAAATAAAGGAAGGGTTTGAGGCTCTTTGTGTTCTCATTGGGGGGAAAAGATGGGGTATAAATGGATTTTTTTAAATAAAAAAGCATACAAATATCTGTGGAACTTCTGAAAGGAAATCTTTAGTTTTCTTTTTAACAGAACATTCACTTTTAGAAGAAATTCCCTGAAGAATGAATGTACCTCTGGTTTCTTATTATACTTGGTTAAAATTTGCATTTCAAAGATTAACCCTCCCTCCCCCCCAAAAAACAAAAGATCCAACAGTTGCTCAGGCATTGAGGATTGCTAATAGTTTACCAAGCAGAGCATATGCCATTTTTTACTGCAATGCAGGGGAACTGTCAAAAATTGAGTTTCTTCTGACAGCTGATTGACAGGCACTGGTGTCTGGGCTTTGCATCACATGTGCAACAGAGCAGTGTTGTGTTGCTTATGAGGCAAGAAGAAACAGAAAACTTCATCCTGAGATTCCACATGAATCAAAACTTTGTAGGCCCAGGCGGACAGTGAGGAAAACTTTCATGCACAATTAGAAAGAAAAATGAAGGAGGAGAAAGACTCTCGAAGGACTAAGCATTCAGGCATGGGAGGAGGGGAGCTTCAGTTCAGTTCATCACCAAATGGGATGTGAAGGCGGAAATTAATGGTAGAAAAATAGAAGCAGGAGATTACATGGCATCAGGTTAATTTGAAAAGCTGCAGAGTGGAAAATGTGATGTCTGTGATCTTGCCAGGCTGGCTATGCCGAAACTACAAACCTTGCTCTTGAGAAATATCTTGCCAATGTAGTGATTCCAGAAGAGTTTAGAGAAATGGTACTCAACAGAGCTGGCACAAAGCAATTATTATCTGCACCAGGTTGTCAACCTCCAGGTGGCTGGCTGGAAATCTCCTGGGATTCCAACTGATCTCCAGGTGACAGAGATCAGTTCACCTGGAGAAAATGGCCGCTTTGGAAGGTGGGCTCTACAGCATTATACCCGATTGAAGTCCCTCCCCTCTCCAAACATCACCCTCCTCAGACTCTGCCCTCAGTATCTCCAGATATTTCTCAACCCAGAGCTGCAAACCTTAGATGCACCATCAGTGACTTCATTAAGCAATGGTCAGTACTTAATTTCTGAAAGCCATAAGGGATAACTGCCTATTCCCTGGGTCAAAGCCTTCCCTATTGTTTCTATCGATATAACACAATCAGACCACTTACCTTCAAAAGCAAGGTTATAATTTTTTGCAAGGGAGCCGCATGGTGCAGAGTGGTAAGCTGCAGTACTGCGGTCCAAGCTCTGTTCATGAACTGAAGAGCCAGAAACAGAAGGATAAGAGGAATGCATTGGTCCTATGTAAAAATATTGTAAACTGTGGCTTCGTGAAAGGAATTTTGAACGAGAGAGAGAGAGCAGATGAGGGCTGCGAAACTGCCACAAAGGGATAGATTTGGCAAGTTCTCTCATCCTCTCCTGTGATTTATTTTCTCCTGTGGAATTACTGTCTTCTACTGGTTTGGAATCTTCTGTGACAACCAGCAGAATATTACAACTCTGTTCTTAGCTACAAGCATGGATTTGCCTAGAAATGTTCCAGTTTAAAGAGACAGTGTATCTCAGTATAACACAGAACAATGGAAGCTATTTGTCACAGACTTTTTAAAGCTGTATCTTGTGTACTTCTTATTGCATGAAAGGGTGATTATATAAATTGCATTAAGATAACATGATTATCATTTGAAATATCAGTTGAAATTTTGATTGTTGTAGGGTTCAGATAGCTGGCTCAAGGTTCACTCAGACTTCCATCCTTCTGAGGTCAGTAAAATAAGTAGCCAGCTTGCTGGGAGTAAAGGCTAGATGACTTGGCAGGCAATGGCAAACCACCCCGTAACAACATCAGCCAAGAAAACATTGTGATGTAACATCACCCCATTGGTCAGTAACGACTCCGTGCTTGCACAGGGGGCTGCCTTTACCATTGCTTAATAGAACATTATCAGGAAAGTTTACAAAATAATACCTGTGAGAATCAGCAGTGCAAAAAAATAAAAAAAACAACAATTAAAAAGGCTAACATCAGCAAAAGAGAACAGAAAAAGCAAAAAAAAGAGGTGCTTGAAACACTACTTTAAAATCATCATTAAACAGTCAAAGCAGAGGAACTGGGGTGGGGGGGGGAATTGCCTAAAAAGTAAGAGATTTGGCATCATATATGATCTATGCTTTTTCTAGTAGATCTTTTCTGGGGCATCTAGTATTTTAATTAATGTTTAGAGATCGTGGTCCCCCACACATGCAGATCTGATTGGATAATGCTCTTCATTTAACAAAACTAATTGCTCCCTAGGAACGTTATTCTCATCTCATCAGGATGGATTCATGTTCAGAGGGGAAAACAATCCGAGAGCACTCCCCATCTCAGCTGCCGGCTGCAAAGCTCAGTTCTATAAACAAAATTATGTTACTCCTACATTTGTTATTGCCCTGAATTAAATTTATGATGATAGATGACTCAGTGGTGCTTACATCAGAGTCTAGGATGGCTAATCTAAACGCTTTCAGAATTGCAAACACCAATTTCACGGTCAGATACAGAGAGATCATATCTTGCCAGCAATTAGGACTGGTTTTCAAAATGTATTTCTGGGGAACCCTGGAATTCCATCGCATTATGGTTTCTACATGAAGATCAGCTAATAGAGAGATGAGTTATCCTGAAAGATTAGCTTATCCACTACTACTGATTCTCTCCTGAATTGTGCAGCTGCAGGATAATGATGGACTCCTTCTGGCCACTCTCTTGCATCCATTTTCACACTAGAGCTTAATCCTCAGTTTTACCACATTGCTTTTCAGGCTCTGGTAATTTCATTGATATAAGGCTACTGGCAAAATACTGCAGAGGTAGTCCCCACACCAAGAAGGGTATAGAGTGTCTTTTAGATGGCGGTCATCACTCATGCACCAGTCATTTCATGCATTATGTTCTCACACAGTCTGAGGACACATCTGGAACCCCTCCTTGACCTGTCATCACTGTGTGCTACTCTGTGGCCAGTAGTTTCAATAAAGAGTCAGTCAGTCAATAATTATAAGTAAACATTGCCCTCAGTTGTTTTGTGTTTGTCATGTGTTTGGAGAAAAGGCAGCATGATAATAGCCCAATCTCATCTGACTTTAGAAGCTAAGCAGGATCAGTAGTGGGAAGGGAGACCACCAAGGAAGACTCTGCAGAGGAAGGCAATGACAAACCACCTCTACTTCTTGCTCACCTCAAAAGCCCCTTGCTGGGTCACCATGGGTTGGTTATGAGCTAACAGCACTTTGCACGCACAGATAAGTCCACACTATTGATTTAATTCACACGTGCACATTTTTGCATTTTTATGTAGGCTATTTTATGTATATTATTTATATTGCAAGCTGCCTTGTGCTCCTCCAAGGAAGAAAAGCAGCTAATATTTTAAACAAATAAATAATGGGAGCTGTTGTTTCCCCCCCCCCCCCCACAAAAAAAAGCCATTTAACTACCTAATCTTACCATTCATGACCCTGAGAGGGGGAGGGAAGACTGATTTATTTAGAAGCATGGCTTTTCTTGAGCAAAAACACACAGGAACACAGTTCCGGGCGGCTGACTTGGTGTCAGGGGGTGTGGCCTAAATTGCAAATGAGTTTATACTAGGCTTTTTTCTACAAAAAAACCCTGTGTGAAACAATAGTGACATCAGGGGGTATGGCCCAATATGCAAATGAGTTCCTGCTGGGGTTTTTTTACCCCCCCCCCGTTTAGAAGACTTCAGAGACTGTATGCTGCCTCTCCAGAGTGCATAAGGAAATGATCCTTCACCACTACATCTACTGATTAGCTGTGAAGCTTTTTGGCAACTGCTAAAGTTGGATGGTGAAGAGGTGAGGAGATTCAGGGCTTGGCTGATGAGGAATTGTGGCTGTTGGGTGTGTGTGAGAGAGAGTTATTATATCTTGGCACGGCTTTTTTGTAGGAAAAGCCCAGCAGGAACTCATTTGCATGTTAGGCCATAACCCTTGATGTCACCATTGTTTTACATAGGGCTTTTTTGTGGGAAAAACCTAGCAGGAATTCATTTGCATATTAGGCCACACCGCCTGATGCAAAGCCAGCTGGAACAGCATTCCTGTGCGTTCCTGCTAAAAAAAAAGCCCTGCATGTTAGTGTTTGGGTTGTTATCTGTTATGTGACAAGAAGAAGAAGAAGAAGAAGAAGAAGAAGAAGAAGAAGAAGAAGAAGAAGAAGAAGAAGAAGAAGAAGAAGAAGAAGAAGAAGAAGAAGAAGAAGAAGAAGAAGAAGATATTGGATTTATATCCCGCCCTCCACTCCGAAGAGTCTCAGAGCGGCTTACAATCTCCTTTACCTTCCTCCCCCACAACAGACACCCTGTGAGGTGGGTGGGGCTGGAGAGGGCTCTCACAGCAGCTGCCCTTTCAAGGACAACCTCTGCCAGAGCTATGGCTGACCCAAGGCCATTCCAGCAGGTGCAAGTGGAGGAGTGGGGAATCAAACCCGGTTCTCCCAGATAAGAGTCCGCACACTTAACCACTACACCAAACTGGCTCAGTTAGATAATATACTCACCTGCCAAATGTGTTCACTATCAGGTTCAGGTCACTTTTAATTGCAGTTTTCTGTGTTGCTCATTTTGGAAGATACTACAGCCATCGGTGTTCCATACAAGATGAGCACTGCCAGACAGACCTCTATGCTGTCATGTTTGCAGAGAAACAGGGGAAATGGCCAAGAAAATAGAAGTGGTACTGGTTCTGTGCCCAGATCTGGATAGCTCATGGTAGCCCAATCTCAGATTTCAGAAGCTAAGCAGGGTCACCCCTGGATGGTGTTTGGATGGATAACAACAGGGAAGTCTATGGTTGCTATGCAGAGGCAGGCAATAGCATAACATCTCTGTTAGCTTTAAAATCCTATGGGATCATCATAAGTTGGCTATGACTTGATGGCAAAAAAAAAAAAAGATTCCATGGTTCTCAGGGATTTGGGGGGTGGTATTTGTACACTGATCTAATATCACAATTCATCTGTAAAGTTTAAACAGCTTTGGTTTGGATTTCCTGTTAAAAAGCACAGTTCAGGTATGTGCAAAAGGCTTAACAAGACAGATGCGGAACGAGCAGCACAAAAGAACTCTTCCTGTGTTATGAACAAAATCAATTTCAGTACCAATTACATTATTGCATCTTGCTCAGAAAAAAAAGGGCAATGCAATTCCTTCACACAATAGCCATATAGTTCTTGTGATGTATATCCATAAATAATGTAAAAAGCTGAGAAAGTGTGGGGGGATGAGTTGGACTCTGATCCACAGACAGAGATTTCAAGGAAATCTAACCAGGAGATGAGCAGGGCTGGACCTGCGGGGGGGGGGGGGCAGAGGGGGGTGCTTACCCTGGGCGCCAACAGGGGGGGCACCAAATTTGGTATAAAGTCCATTGTATTCTATGGGATCATAAGATAGAAAGGCCCATAAGGAGGCATCATTTTTTAATTTTGCTCCCCCTCTAAAAGCATGTAGATCTGGTCCTGGAGATGAGGAAGATCCTGTGACATCAGCCTTCATGCACAGTGCCAATTAGTTCAAGTCACCAAGGGTTGGTCCCCTTTTCTCTGTCTTGACTACTTTTCCCTATTCAAGGGCGGGAGTTCAGAGATTCAGATAGAGATCTGCAGATCTCATTTCAGGTTAGAATTTTCCTGCTATGGGATAGCTGTTTGGTTTTCTTCTGTTGTTCAGAACAAGATGTACATTGGGCAGTGCAATAATAGGCAACTACCCCATAGAACCAGAAATGCTGCTAACTCTCATAACAGTTCTGGTTCTACTCAAAAGCTGAAGTATCTTTTACAATCACTGCAGCTTGGATTTCTGTGCTGGAATGGAGATGCCTTGCTCATCTTGGTGGCTACAATGCACGGAGTATGATAGACTTTTGGATGGGGCCCAGCAGGAACTCATTTGCATATTCAGTCACACCCCTGACAACACCATTGTTTCCCAAAGGACTTTCTGTAGAAAAAGCCCAGCAGGAGCCTATTTGCATATTAGGCCACACTCCCTGACATCAAGCCATTTGAACATAAGAACATAAGAGAAGCCATGTTGGATCAGGCCAACGGCCCATCAAGTCCAACACTCTGTGTCACACAGTGGCAAAAAATTTTATATACACACATACACTGTGGCTAATAGCCACTGATGGACCTGTGCTCCATATTTTTATCTAAACCCTTCTTGAAGGTGGCTATACTTGTGGCCGCCACCACCTCCTGTGGCAGTGAATTCCACATGATAATCACCCTTTGGGTGAAGAAGTACTTCCTTTTATCCATTTTAACCTGTCTGCTCAGCAATTTCATCGAATGCCCACGAGTTCTTGTATTGTGAGAAAGGGAGAAAAGTACTTCTTTCTCTACTTTCTCCATCCCATGCATTATCTTGTAAACCTCTATCATGTCACCCCGCAGTCGACGTTTCTCCAAGCTAAAGAGTCCCAAGCGTTTCAACCTTTCTTCATAGGGAAAGTGCTCCAGCCCTTTAATCATTCTAGTTGCCCTTCTCTGGACTTTCTCCAATGCTATAATATCCTTTTTGAGGTGCGGCGACCAGAACTGCACACAGTACTCCAAATGAGACCGCACCATCGATTTATACAGGGGCATTATGATACTGGCTGATTTGTTTTCAATTCCCTTCCTAATAATTCCCAGCATGGCGTTTGCCTTTTTTATTGCAAACGCACACTGTCTTGACATTTTCAGTGAGTTATCTACCATGACCCCAAGATCTCTCTCTTGGTCAGTCTCTGCCAGTTCACACCCCATCAATTTGGAACTGCATTCCTGTGCATTCCTGCTCATAAAAAGCCCTGCTTTTGGAACATCTTGCAGAATCAGAGTCCAGAGTCATGCCAATACAGGATTAACTTCTTCAAGAAACAGGGCTTTATCTGTAATGGCCCTGGGCTTGGCCATTAACAGTTCCTTGGCCTTGTCATCTCTGCTGGTCTTCTATAGATGGGAAAATGCATGTCTGTTCCATGGCCTTGGGAAATGAGTCTGTGACCAGTTGATTCCGTTGATCTTCCCCCTTACCTGCTTTTGTGCACTGACCCTTAGCTGTGCTTTGTTAATATGATTTTTAGCTACTGCTTTAAACTTTTTTAAAAAATAGATCTTGAAAAATAATTCCATTCTGGACACTGTTTTGACATTTTTAGATGAAAAGAGGAGCGATCTATAAATAAATTAATAAACTATGCATTGATGACTTCCTTATTTCTATAGGTCTTTTTGTTTTAATATTGAGTAGTTTTTTTCTCTAGTTGTGGGAGGCTGGTTTCCTTTTTACTCTTTTAGCCTGGTTACACAGGATGAACTTCCTTTGCACAGAAATAAAGTGATTGGAAATGATCCAACTAAGGTTGCCAAGTCCAATTCAAGAAATATCTGGGGACTTTGGGGATGGAGCCAGGAGACTTTGGGGGTGGAGCCAGGAGACATTAGAGGTGGAGCCAAGATCAAGGCTGTGATAAGCATAATTGAACTCCAAAGGGAGTTCTGGCCATCACTTTGAAAGGGACAGCACACCTTTTCAATTCCTTCCTTCCATAGGGAATAATGAAGGATAGGGGCACCTTCTTTTGGGGCTCATAGAATTGGACCCCCTGGTCCAATCTTTTTGAAACTTGAGGGGTATTTTGAGGAGAGGTACTAGATGCTATACTGAGAATTTGGTTCCTCTACCCCAAAAAACAGCCCCTCCAGAGCCCCAGATACCCGCAGATCAATTCTCCATGATTTTCTATGGGAATAAATCTCCACAGGGAATAATGGAGTTCCCAGCAGACATTTCCCTCCCCTCTCCCCGCTTTCTGACGACCCTGAAGCGGGGGGAGGGTCTCCATACCGGGGGATCCCCTGCCCTCACCTGGGGATTGGCAACCCTAGATCCAACCACTTTCTACACAACCTAAACAGAGCTGCATCCTTCTGCTGCCATTGTCTTTTAGGACCTTAAAAGGCCTTGGTTTCCCCATAAGATGAACTGCACTGTTAAAGAAACTTGACAATACTATTGCCTGGAAAATTGATGCCTTTGTTTGTTTGTTTGTTTTCCATTACATGTATAAATGGTGTAAAGGGGGATTTTAAAAAATCTATCAGCAACTTTACGAAAGAAACAAATAGAAAATGGGAAATTGCCAAAGAAAATTGGTCAGACAAAAAACGGTTCTTCACAACCATCCACAAAGACCACAATCAGTTGCCAGAGACCACTGCATCCTGGAGTAATCTGGAAGTGGAACTGAAGAACTGAAGGTTATATATTTCTTAGGTAGTTTACACAATTCATTAGAATTTGCAGTAACATATTCAAACAACGGAAGCCATCTTTCAAGAAAAACATTTTTTTTTCTTATTTGTTACTTCTAATATATTTAACTGAACAGCTATGTTTTTTGTTTTTAAAAAGTTTTATTGATTTAAACTACTACAAGACAGAAGCATTGCAGAGTATGCATAAAAGAAAGGGGAAAGAGAGAAAAAGGGACATACAGAATGGGAAAAGGGAAAAACAGAAACCAGAAACTAGTACAAATGTATCAGTTATAATTCCACCTCTCAATATAATACTCTAATCTTTCTACCTACAAGTATAAAAATCTCCATTAAATGTTACCTTCCTTTCTTCTTTTACCAGGACAAGAAAAAAATAATAATTCTTTTAGTAAACTAGTAAAGCATTGTACAACTAAACAATTCTGCTTAAACACAAATCAGACTGTCTCATCCTCAAATTTTACTAAATTAACTTACAGCTATAACAAGCACAAATTAGATTAATTTAGCCAAAACCCTATCATAGAAAGCACATGTATTTTCTTTATTTATAGCAGATTGCATAAAGTACCTCAAATGCAGTCAATTACTTTATCAGTCTCTATTTAAAACATTTCTCCTACAGGCATGGTAAAGCAAATCGACCAAATTACCAAGTTGTTCAAATTCTGCAGCCGTTATATTATCTAGCTTTCCACCATTAATCCTATTTTCACCCCATTAGCAACAATCTCTCTAAATAGGCAGACTATTAATATTTACCTATTCACCGGGGAGAGAAGAAAGAGAAAGAGAACAGAACATAAAAAAGACCCAAATTCCAAAGTCCTTCTTCCCCAGAGTTAAAAACTTTTAAGTTCCTTTAGTTTCTACATCCAAGTTATATCCGAGGCAGCCCATTTGTCCATAGCTTATCTTCTAGTGTCATCTTATATTTCTTAGTCAGAGTTCCTTGTTCAGCCATTCACCAAAGCAGAAAAAAAGTTCCAAAATCCTTTTTGTGGATGGCTTTCCAAATCCAGATTCGACTATTGAAGTGCAGTTTTCCTCTTCTCGACATGGCCCGCCTCCTCAACCACCAAAGAAAAAGTTCTTTGCCATTTCCCTTTCTCCAGTTGATCTTTTTAATGGTCAGCATCCAGTGAAGAATTAAAAATGCGTCAGATGGGGCCATTTTCTTTTCCCTTCGTTTGTTTCACATAATCACAGTTTCCCCTTCTGTTTTCACTGCCACCGATTCACTCTTTTTAATGCAGGGCTCCTGTAGATTTGCCCTTTCATTAGCTGTTAAATCCTCTTCACTCAAATGGTTAACTGTAAACATGAAGTAATCTTTAAGAAGCCGTGTGAGTGAAATAAAATCTTCCTTTAGAGATCTGAAATCTGCATTGGTATCTTTTCCATGTGCCATTTCATTAAATGATGCCATTTTAAAACTCAGATTGTGCATAAACTCAGTCTCTTAAATCAGATTATTTTTCTCTTCTCTCTTGTTAATTCTCATTCCACAGCAACTTTAACAAAAGTTGTTAAGAGACATTCTTTCAGCTACCGACAGATAAAGGAGACAGAACTTTCTGTATTTCCCTTTTGTATTCAGATCATATTGCGGATTCTTGATGATCTTTGTAATATATGTCCAATTAAAGTCCGGGTCAATTTTATTGTTTATATTCAAGCCAGTTTGAATAATTAAGACTGCTCATCATGTTCCAAGGCCTTTTGAAGTAATCCTTGAGCTAGTCTATTGATGGTATGTTAAGTGACCCATCGGGGGCATGGTTATAGAAAAAAACACCTACTTGTTAGGCAGAGTTGTTGCTTTAGATGTGGAGAAATGTTGCTTTAAAGGATGTACTGGAGAAAAAGAAAGCTGAAACAATCGGGAGTTCTTTTATTGCTGACATCAGCGTTCATAGCTGTGGAGCTTCAGGACGCACAACAGGTCATTCTCGAGGGTCATTGCCTTTGGCCCCTTCCCCCCCCCATGGAATTCCCATGCCGAAGAGAAGGCTCTACAACCCCCCCCCCCTTGGGGGTATCACTTCGGTGATTCCCCTCCAATTACCAGATTCAGAATTGCTGCAGAGAGCATCTGCAGACAACTCTGAAACCAAGATGACGGATCCCGGAAGTCTTCCCTGAACAGCTATGTTATCCATAGCTGCTATGTCCTAGTTTAGAAAATCACTGTTGTACTGTAGGTATTTTGCTAGATTTCCACTGTTGAACAAGTAGTGTTTTTGCTGCTAATAATAACAATGAAACTAAATTCATCTTGTGTTTAGACATTTTTAATTTAATTTAATTTAATTTAAAATAATAGATTCTGGTGTATATGGAATAGCTTGACCCAATATTTCCCCCCATTTTTTTCTAGAACGGATTTCCAAAATTTAGCTGCCCTGGGACAATCCCACCAACAATGCCTGAATGAATCTTGCATCCCACAACCTTTTCAGCATCCCGGGTCCAATGTACACTTAGATAAAAACAGTTTTCTAGGTATAAGATGCCATCTTGTATAGAGCTTGTAATTTTGAAGTTTGATAGTAAGGGAATTTGTACTGTAAAAATATGAAGACCAAACAGTACACCATTCCTCAAGGACCCTATTCCAGGCTTTTTGTTGCATAGATATTTGGTTCCATTTTTTTAAAAAAAAGTTGGTATATAACTGTAACTAACCCTCTGATACATTGATCTTCCTTAAACACCACTTCTTCAAAAGATGTTAGGGACCTGTTTGATTGTGCAATAGTATCAGTTTTATGTATATCATAATAAAGTTGGTGGTATTGGATCCAGGGAGTATTTATATGGTGTTTAAGATTTAATAGTATTTTAATACTATCTGATATAACTGATCTGTACAGTTTATTGCTTTAGAGTGTTTTATCTTGATGTATACCGCCCTGAGCCCTGCACGAAGTGAACAAACAAATAAATAAATTTGGGTTTTCTCTTTTCAGGCTTTGAGGATGTCGAAAATGAAGTAAGTCCTGGCAGAAATTTCAGCAGAGATCCCCAAACAGTTGTTAATTTGACCTGATAAGATCCAAAACTCAGCTTAATAATTAAAGTTGTTTTGATACTAAAGTTAACTTGCATGGAATTTCAAAGGGAAGCTATACAATGTGCAGTTTTTAATTGGTTTCAAGTTGTGCTAGCTATATTATCTGAGGACGGCAGCTACGATTCACTAATGCTTCTACTGAAATAAATGTTGCTAGGCAAGATTGCTAGCTCCAGGTTGGAAAATGCCTGGAGATTTGAGGGGTGGAGCCTGAAGAAAGTAGGGCTTGGAGATGGGGGTATAATGTCATAGTCTCCACATTCCAAAGTGGCCATTTTATCCAGGTGAGCTTATATCTGTCATTTGGTGATTAATTGTAGTCTCAGAAGATCTCCAGCCACCACCTGGAGGTTGTCAACCTTACTTTAAGGGGCCACTGGACTTTTGCTATAGTTGTGCTGGCTGTCTTCTCCAGGGCAGAATCCATGAAAACAAAGCAGCCTTTGGTCAGTGCAGGTTCTTTGCCCCTGATATGTGTGCTGATATTTCCACCTCTTTGGGGAAAACTCACCCTGGGATCTTCTGGCTGCGAAACAGATTCTCTAGCACTGAACCACATGTCTTCCAGGTTCTTAATTGGTATATGTAAGGTCAGGTAATGTTGGTTTTGTAAACTGCTTCAAGTTACCATCTCTGCAGGGGTGAGGATTTCCCGTTCCTCACAGAAAGGATTTTGTGGAGTATTTAAGCCACCATGAAAAAGGAAAGCTGCACTCCATGAGAGGAAATCTTTGTGCCCATGAAACTAGATCCCAGACAATGGACTATGGACTTTAAAGTTCTGTGTATATATTTTTTCCTAGTGTGGTTGCTAGTGCTGCAGAGCAACAGGGCCCCATTTTATCATTTAGAATTGTCAGTGCTGTCACTGATTGGAGAACCTGTTTTTATTAGACTTTTATTCCATACTCCATCTTCTTTCTACTGCTATAATTTTTTACCAATCACCAGTGCTTTGAGGAGATGTGCTCTGAAGAGTTTCCTTCACCTACCCCCATGCTGTCAAACCCTTTCCCATTCTTCTACTTGATTGGGTTATTTCCCCCAGAATTGCTTTGCCACTTGGGGCTGTAAGAGAGATTTAAAAAAAAAAAAATCTTTATCCCAGGCTGATGTTTCAGAAACAATTAGGGTTAGATGTTCTGTATTGATTGAAATATTGGCAAAACAAGCAGATGTAAGAAATAGGTATCTTGGTAAAGATTTGTGTTTTTTTCCCCAGGAAATCACATGTGTTTATTTTTAAGGGAGGGTGTCTTTATTTTAAAAGAAACTTTAAAACTCCTATTATGCAGTTACTCCACTGACTCTCTGTTAGTTCTTGGGCTCAAAGTATTGGCAATTACTTACAAAGCCCTTTAAGACCTTGGACCTTGTATCTGTGAGTCCACCTCACCTCCTATGCTCTGTCACAACAGCTTCATTAATCTGAACAGGGCCTTCTGCAGGTACCTTCTGGCAAATAAAAAAGGTAAAGGTAGTCCCCTGTGCAAGCACCAGTCGTTTCCGATTCTGGGGTGACGTTGCTTTCACAACATTTTCATGGCAGACTTTTTACAGGGTGGTTTGCCATTGCCTTCCCCAGTCATCTACACTTCCCCCCCCCCCAGCAATCTGGGTACTCATTTTACCGACCTCGGAAGGATGGAAGGCTGAGTCAACCTGAGCCAGCTACCTGAAACCAGCTTCCGCCAGTATCGAACTCAGGTCGTGAGCAGGGAGCTCAGACTGTAGTACTGCAGCTTTACCATTCTGTGCCACGGGGCTCTTAACTGGCAAACAGGTAAAATCAACAACTGCCCTTACACATGCCTTCTCCATTGTGACCCCCACTTTGTGGGATGATCTTTCTGAGGAAGTCAGGAAGGCTCCAGCTCTCCAAGCTTTCTGTGAATTATTCAAAACTGAATGATTCAAGAGGAATTAGAGCAGTGCTGTATACAATGATTCACAAAGTTACTTTGACAAATTATTAGAGATTGTGGTTTATACTACTGTGTACAGTTTGCTCGAAACTGGATCTTGCTGTGTAATCTTGCATCATTTAACGTGTCATGTTAACATTTATGCTTCGCTTCAGTTCTGCTTTTTAGATTTCTGCATGAGTTTCCAAGGGTATCTATCCAGCTCTTCTTAACTGATTGACATTTCTAGGCATAATTCACCTTTCTCGCTGAGTCTCGAAGATTACAACTAATGACAATGCAGTAGGCATAGTACAAAATTAGAGAACATGCTAAGCGAGACAATACATCATTATGAAGGAGAACGATGTAGTGAAACATTGTATAACATACAATAGTAAGGCAGCGGGGTTAAAGCTAGGTCATAGAATCACAAGATAATGTTCTTGCATGAAACTTGTGTAATTATCTTTGTTCTGATCCAGAAATCCAGTCCTTTGGGGCAAGTGTGGTGTAGTGAATAGACAGGGAATGAGGGAAATTGATTTGGAATCCTTACTCAGCTGTGTTGTCTGAGTTCCCTTGGGCCAATGTCTTTCAATCTAACCTATTTCATGGGATTGTTATAAAGGCTAAAATGGAATAACCTCTATGATGACCTAGCCCACTTTCCTCCCTCAGAGGCAGGGTTTTCCATTCACTTTTTCCTTCCCTTTCTGACTGAGCAGCCCTTTTAATGAATTTCCTTTTTTTCTGAAGAACTACAGTTGTATTATCCTGTCACAGTATGATATTTTACTGCTGACTCAGCCCAGGAACTTGAGGGAAGGGGCAAGGTTACCCTCTTAAACTTTGAAATAGGCAGTCAAGAGGGGTTTTTTTAAGTTCAAAAATAAAAAAATATATATTTTATTTGAGGAGGTGGAAAGATCAGGTAAAATCAGGGGTAAAATGTCTGAGGTAAATCAGTATTGAATTCTGAGGTAAATCAGTATAGCCACAGACTAACAGTTACTGTTTCAAGCAGAAGATTTTCTTAAGCTTTTCACAGTGACTTAGAATCATCAAGATTAGAAGCTTTTGTTTCAGTGTTTCCTAAGTATACTTAGGAAACACTTTCTTATACTTTCTTGAGTTTCACTGACTCTTTTGGTTTCCAAAAGGCAGAAATATGCTATCCAGTACTCGGGTTCCTTTCCTAAGCATACCAGTACACTTTCTTGAGTTTTACTGACTCCTCAGATTTAAAAAGGATGGTTTCTAACCACACCAGACCAGGGATCACTCCAATCTTTAGAGCAACCTCCATTTTTAAACAGGGTATCTATCTCAAGATTGTCAAAACTCCTGACCCACAGGCCACACATGAACGATTGGCAATGATTTACAGCTCCAAATGAAATAAGTGTCTGAGGTCACTGATTTTTTTAAAGTCATATTGGGCTCTCTGACCAGCATCTATTTGTTCTGGAGAACATTTTACGGATGAGAAGGATTGGCATGTTAATGCCACATTTCATGCATAAAAGAGATCTACCACCAAAGCTTCAAACCTAGCCTGGCAGCTTGGCATTTAAGTTTTTGAAATAATAGTCCAAGGCAGGCATCAAAAAGTTTATTGAACATCTGGTGCGTTATCAAGCATAGCTGGTGGGCCGTCTTCAGTTTGTATGCCACAGCATGTTCAGGGCCAATCGATATGCACCATCACAGCCTTTAATTCCATGTCCTTCACCCACAAATTGGCAAGAGTACTCTAATACTGACATATTTCTTCTTCATAGTTGAACTGCTAAGTGATGCAGAGGGACTTCAAAATCTTAAACACTTGACTGCAAGATGTAGTATTAATTTAGCAAAGAATCCCCAAATGGACAAGCAGCTTGGCTTGTGGATTCCATGGAGCAGAGGTCATGATAACTTGCCTTAGTCATTTACTTTTCCCATAGCCTTCTGTGGTTTCCCACAGTCACAAAGTATAATAAATTGAGATTCAATGAAATGATTGGTAGTTCTCTTTAAGGTAGTTATTCCCAGCTGCAAATGCAGACAAGATTCATTTTGTCTTGGGGAAAACCGGTCAAGATTTTCATGCTTTGATGCAGCAATGTAATTTTCCCCTAATATTTTCTTCATAATAGTAAAAAAAAAAAGAAGACAAAAAACTACCCTGTTGAAGCTAAGCACCTAGGTTTAGTCATTGTCTGGCTAAGAGACTTCCAGGCGACCTTAAGAATTCTTTGATTACCCTACAAGACAGGTAATGACATTTCAACTTCCCTGAAACCATTTAGAAGCCTTTATTCCATGACTGCAAGTTTGCATGTACATATTGATTAAGTGATGGCAACAATATCAAATGATGGCTCAGATGTAAGAATGGAGCTGTCACAGATACTTATCGGCTCACTTTTTTACAGTCTTATTTACCGGCTGAGACTCAAGGCAGATTATAGAATACAAAACAGTGCAATCAGACAACAAAAATCAACCAAAGAACAATGTAACAGGTCTAGGATTACAAGGTTAGAAAATAATGTGAGCAACAAACCACCTAAGGCAAGGTATATCACAAGCAATGCAGAAAGTGCAATTCCAAGGAAGTATCTACAGTAATGTTTGCAGCATATACCAGTCCTTTTTATTGTAAAGGTTCCTTTCTGGCCCATGTTGGAAATGGGAGAATGCTGAACTAACTGGCCTTTTAGTCTAGCCCAGAAGGGTGCAGAGAGCCAGTTTGGTGTAGTGGTTAAATGTGTGGACTCTTTTCTGGGAGAACCCCACAACTACTTGTCCCCACTCCTCCACTTACAGCTGCTGGAATGACCTTGGGTTAGCCATAGCTATCACAGGAGTTGTCCTTGAAAGGGCAGCTGCTGTGAGAGCCCTCTCAGCCCCACCCACCTCACAGGGTGTCTGTTGTAGGGGGAGAAGATAAAGGAGATTGTAAACCGTTCTGAGTCTCTGATTCAGAGAGAAGGGCAGGGTAGAAATATGCAGTCTACTTCTACTACTACTGATGAGAGCACTATAGAAAAAAGGGGGCTCCCTGAGTTTAAGCAAAACTATAATAGAAGAAATGTCAGGGTGAAACTATATTACCAAAACATTTATTACAGGAAAAAAAAATGTGATAGGAACAACCTTGTGGCCTCTACGTCTGAGTAGACTCTACTTCTAAATAACCTAAGTTGAAAAATATAAATGTGCACATAGGCATTTTAATTTTCCAAAGCTTTGACCTTTAAACAGACTGCAATATGAAACTAGGGTTGCCAAGTCCAATTCAAGAAATATCTGGGGACTTTGGGGATGGAGCCAGGAGACTTTGGGGGGTGGGGCCAGGAGACATTGGGGGTAGAGTCATGAGCAAGGTTGGAACAAGTACAATTGAACTCCAAAGGGAATTCTGGCCATCACTTTGAAAGGGACTGCACGCCTTTTCAATGCCTTCCCTCCATTAGAAATAATGAAGGATAGGGGCACCTTCTTTGGGGGCTCATAGAATTGGCCCTCCTAGTCCAATCCTTTTAAAACTTGGAGGGTGTTTTGAGGAAAGGCCACAGATGCTATGCTGCAAATTTAATGCCTCTGCCTCAAAAAACATTCCCCCCAGAGCCCCAGATAACCGTGGATCAATTTCCCATTATAAGCTACGAGAATCGTTCTCCATAGGGAATAATAGAGTGCCCAGCAGACATTTCCCACCCCTACTTTCTAAAGCAGGGGGAGGGCCTCCAAACCGGGGAATCACCTGCCCCCTCCCTCCCCCTCTCTCTCTCTTTCTCACACACACACAAACACACTTACTGGGTCTGGTTCCTCCACAACTAGGCTTCCCAACCCTCCCGCCCTGGCTGGGGACTCCCGAATTTTCAGCCTCCTCCCCTGCTCTTAAAAAGTCTGAGGGCGGGGGAGAGAGAACATACCTGCAGGAATCATGTTTTACAGCTTGGGATCCGTTTTTAAGGCTGCACAGGAAACAGGAATGGCCCTTTAAGGCTGCACAGGAAACAGGAACGGCCCCTCCCTTTCTTTTCCTGTGCAGTCTTACTTTCTTTTTCACAGCCAGCAAATTCTGCTGGAAGAAGACCAAGGTAAGTGTTTGTGTGTGTGTGAGAGAGAGAGGGAGGGGGCAGGGAGGGGGGAATTCCCTGGTATGGAGGCCCACCCCCCCTTTAGAAAGCATGGGGCTGGAAGGAAATGTCTACTAGGCACTCTATTATTCCCTATGGAGAACGATTCCCATAGAGAATAATAGGGAATTGATCCATGGGTATTGGGGGCTCTGGGGGGGGCTATTTTTTGAGGTAGAGGCACCAGATTTTTAGTATAGCAGCTAGTGCCTCTCCCCAAAATACCCCCCAAGTTTCAAAAATATTGGACCAGAGGGTCCAATTCTATGAGCCCCAAAAGATGGTGCCCCTATCCTTAATTATTTCCTATGGAAGAAAGGCATTTAAAAAGGCATGCTGTCCCTTTAAATGTGATGGCCAGAACTCCCTTGGAGTTCAATTATGCTTGTCACATCCTTGTTCCTGGCTCCACCCCCAATGTCTCCTGGCTCCACCCCCAAATTCCCCAGATTTTTCTTTAATTGGACTTGGCAACCCTATCCACAACTTTACTTGTTCTGAAAATGAAAGCAAAACAAACGGAGGGTCTGTGCTCTGACAAAACTGCTGCTGATCCTTCGTCATGAAGTGCTTCCTGTTTCCTGCTTCCTGCTCAGCTCAACTTTAAAGGCACACATTTTAAGAACAGACCTGTTTGCAGGTTTCTAAACCTGCCGGAGCTCTAGAGATACATGGTGACTGTGGGGGTGGGGCTTGCCCCCTGCCGGCCAGCTGGCTGGGAGCGGAGGGGAAGCCTATAAAACTGGGAAATCCCCCGCTGCGACTTTGGAATTGGGAAGCCTATATGAAACACAGGAGTGCATGCAGCCACTTAGACATAACCTCTTTTCCCAAACAGTCTGCACTAAAATGAATTCAAATAGTCTGCAGAAAAATAAATCAGAATGCACACAGGCACTTTTTAAAGGTAAAGAGTCTGCTTTTGACTCATAAACCAAAATAATGAGAAAACAGTCTGTAATGAATTCTTTCATTCAGATTGCATACGGGCACTTTAACAAATTATCCCACTTCACATTCTTGCACATTCAATCCACTATTGTTTCAATGAGGTGTTAGGATAAAGAATAAGTTCATCCACATAAAGCCAGTCCACGTTAACTGGTGTCAAACCATTTAGGAGTCCTTCATTGCCTTTTTCAAGACTGATGGCTTTTAAGTGGAACCCAAAAATCCTGTCTCTTCCTCATAAGGCTCTAGTTCATTCTTTGTAAAGATGGAATGGAACCCACCCGGGAATTAGCAACCTTTCTAGGAATTCCCACTTGGGATTTTGTATGAGGATGTGTAACCTGCCCAAAGTCACCTTTGAATCTGAGTCTTCCAGGTCCTAGACTGAAATCCTAATAATTACACCACAGAGACTTTTATGGGGTGGTGGGTCTTCTTGAATAGTAGTAAGCAGCTAGGCCTGGGTCAGTCACAGAAATCACTTGTTAGCAAGTCACCTGGTGGTTGTTGCTGAGCTTGACTTTTAGGAGTCCTTTGTCAAAGGCCAAAACAGCCCTGGAAAGGGCCCTACCATTTAGTGATAGAAACCAACAATTTAAGTCTTGCAATACTGTTTTGGTTGCCTAGAAACCAAAACAGTAATTGGTTTCTTAAAGCTACAGGTATTGCCACTATTATTTGAGGGAGGTTTAGCCTCCAATTTTATTTTAGCTTTTAGATTTTTCTATAAACTTGCAACTTTTTTTTAATTTTCTAGGAAGAGCTGTCTTATCTGTCCATGGCTCCAATCTTTGAATTTAGCCATGCTGAGAATTAAACATATTGATGACTCTGAGAGAACTCCTAGCCACCCCTGGAGAGTGACAGTGATGCTGAATCAAGTTATCACTCCTCTGTTTCTTATCCTTACATTATGCACATTTAGTAAAGTATGGTCTTTGGTAAGCTAAAGTATGGTACCCGCCCCCCACCCAGTATATGTTTAAAATGAGGGGGAAAGGACCCTTCCCTCTTTTAATAAAATCAAATTCTTGTGCTTGTCATCTCCCATTTATATTTTCCTGCTGAAATGAAATGCTTTAAGTAGGAAAGAGGACAGAGAAACTTTGACCAAAAGCATGAGCATTCATTGCAGTCATTATCCTGGCATTTAGATAATTATTTTCTGACAAGAGGAACACAATGTAGGACACCACAATAGTACAGAAGCGAGGCTAGAGTTGAAAAGTTCAGCCTAGGAGTTACTACTTTATCTTTTTGTGGAAGCAGCAACAATGAAAAGATTGCACTTTGGGTTTTCTATTTATAGGTTTTCATTTAATTTACTACGTTAGCATAAGGCAAGTGTGATTTATGGCTTCACATTTCTCATCTTTCCTCTTTCCTATTGTAGATAATTCAGCGGTTTCGGCTGCAATTTTGCCACTCCTCTTGAGTCGGAGTACTTGCTCATCACAAAATGTACAGGCTGCCTTTATCTCCCCTCTTCTAACGTGGGATGAAATATGTCTCTTGTCAAGACTTCTGTGTATTTTATACTAAAATAATTGTATGTTAACATTCTGGGTTAAAATCAGATGTTCTTTGCACTGAATAACTGGACTATGTTGCCAGGATCAATCAAAATCATGCATGTTTTATGTGTTTTATTTTGATTTTTTTTTCTAGTTGCAAGAAAGCCCTGACCTGGATGGCCCAGGCTAGTCTGATCTTGGAAGCTAAGTAGGGTCAGCTCTGGTTAGTATTTAAATAGGAGGCCACCAAGGAGTTTGAGGGTTGCTATGCAGAGGAAGACCGAGCCCTATGGTGCAGAGTGGTATGGCAGTCCAAGCTCTGCTCACAACCTGACTTCGATCCTGGTGGAAACTGGGTTCAGGCAGCCAGCTGAACGTTGACTTAGCCTTCCATCCTTCTGAGGTTGGTAAAATGAGTACCCAGCTTGCTGGGGGCAAAGTGTAGATGACTGGGAAAGGCAATGGCAAACCACCCTGTAGAAAGTCTGCCAAGAAAACGCCGTGATATGACGTCACTTCATAGGTCGGTAACGGGGACAGGGGACAACCTTTGCCTTTATGCAAAGGAATCAAAAAGAAGCACAACGCTCATGGTAAACACAAGCTGTATACTAAATTGCATTAAAGAGAAATAAAGATAATTATGATATAAATATTCAGACACTGTGAGGGAACAGTCCCGTCTCTAAATAAGATCAAGTAGAAGACTGAAGAAGACTGCAGATTTATACCCCGCCCTTCTCTCTAAATCAGAGACTCAGAGCTGCTTGCAATCTCCTATATCTTCTCCCCCCACAACAGACACCCTGTGAGGTGGGTGGGGCTAAGTGAGCTCTTAAAGCAGCTGCCCTTTCAAGGACAACCTCTGCTACAGCTATGGCCGACTCAAGGGCATCCCAGCAGGCGCAAGTGGAGGAGTGGGGAATCAAACCCGGTTTTCCCAGATGAGTCCGTGCACTTAACCACTACACCAAACTGACTCTGAGTACAATGCAGATTCGACAGAAGAACACCTGTTAAAGTGCGTACAAGAAGTCAGTTCCTTGTGCTGTACTTTTGTTGAGCAAAAAATATTTCCTGGTGGTCCTTATTTCCTGTTGGTCCCTGCACACAATCTGTTGTAATGTGATGGAATGCTAGCCGTACTGTTCCGTTTCCCAGAAGGCTTCCTCAGGCACGCGTGCTCCTAGGACTCATTTTTCAAAACATTCAACAGCTCCGAGTCATGCAGGAAGGCTGGCGTCAATTGCTGCTCGGCTGTAACTTGATGGCACTTACACACACAGAGGAAAGAGAAAAGAACAATAAAGAATATTTAAAACCCTTCCTGACCACCTCACCAGCACCAATGATCATTTTCACCAGTTGTTATGCAGTATTTCAAGCATACTTCTACATCCTTAAGGCTAGAAATTTGGATGAGAGCAGTTCTACTATGCTGCTATTTCACAGTCCCTTTATAAGTTGAGTTTTGCTCTGGTTGTCTTCTGGTGAGAAAGAAAAGTGATTGCATGCAAGAAACTGTATATTTATTATGAAAAGTGGGAACCCATGAGAAACTTGCAGGTAATGGGAGATCCTGATGGAAGTGGTGACTACCTCCTATACAGTTTGCTCCCTTTCTTGCCCATCCTCTTCCCTGCCACTTTTCCTGTCCACCTGTCTACCACTTGCACTGCTGTGCCTGCCTACCTCAGTAGTGGCCAAAGAACAGTAGCAGCTCTCAAGCCTCCCTGTCCTCCTCCTCCATCTTTCTGCCTACCTGTAGCATCACCTTGATGCCAGGAGAAGGTGCTGCCAGTTCCTTCACTCACTTATCTTTATGCCTGCAGGGCTGCCACCTTGCAGTGCTGCCAGCCTGTGTCATATGGTGGAGGCAGCAGCTTAAGTTCCTGCTCTTCTTCCCTGGTGATCTATTTTTTTTTTAATTAAGCCATGGAAAAGAAATTGGGTTTCCCTTCCCCCCAAAAAACACACACACTCTATCCACTAGGTAAAGGCACCCTTTTAGCCTTCTCTCTCAATTTTGTTCTTTTCTTTCCTACACATAATACTAATAAATGTTACTAATAAAAGCTGCAGTATGCAATTCTATGCATTCTTATTAGAGAACAATGCCCAAGAAAAATGTGGGAGTGAGTCTAATATAGTCTCTGCAATAAAAGGGGATTTGCCTCTGAGTAAATCACCATAGGTGTTATCTGGGAGGCCAAAACAGCCATGAAAAAGTACTCATTCCAATCACAGAGATTATCATTCTAGTCTGGGAGTTGTCATTTTAGATTTTAGGGACTAAGAATGCAGTCTTCAGCTGGTTTGCTCAGAAATATATCCCATTTTATTCAAGGAGGCTGACTCTTAGGAAAGAGGATTAGCACAGTCTAGCTTCAGACACTGTGTCACTCCCCTTCTCTTTTTGGGGGTTTATGCATGTTTGTGTGATCTAGTTTAGGGTTGCCAACCCCCAGGTAGGGCCTGGAGACCTCCTGGAATTACTATTGCACTCCGGATCACAGCAATAGGTTTTTACAGAGAAAAAAAAGGAGCCTAAGATTTCTCCTTTCCTTAAACCCCACTTTCCCCATGCTCCATCTCTGAAACTCCAGGAATTTCCTAACCTGGAGTTGGGAATCCAATTTTTTTTGCAATGGAGGGAGCAGGTCACATCATCTGCAGCAAATTTGCAAGATGATTGGCTGGTCTGTTCCATTAATGAACTCAGGGCTTTTTTTGTAGCAAAAGTCCAGCAGAAACTTATTTGCATATTAGGCCACACCCTCTGACATCTAGCCAGCCAGAACTGTGTTCCTGTGCATTCCTGCTCAAAAAAAGCCCTGAATGAACTTATTCCACATTGGCTGACCAGATTCACTGTCTTCCATAAATTCACTTGGCAAGCTCTTTCATGGCAAAGTTCACAGCAGCCCTGATCTGTCACAGTTGAAAGTTCAAACCCATCTCCACTCTAATTTTTGGTACTAACCTTCTACTACCTCCAGCCTTGTAGTCTGTTTGTTTCTAGGGTTGTTAAGAGAACTTCTCTCAGTTTCTCTTTATACAGCTTCTACCTGAAATATAACAATCTATTATTTTCCCTCTCTTTAGGAACTTGGAGTCTGTTTCTGATTAATTTCCTTATGATCAAAGAGATATTTGAAGAGAGGAGGGACAGGAAGGGAGGTTCTACAGAATTTTGCTCTGTGGATGCTAAAAAAAACCCCAACTCCTCCTCCTTTTCCTTGACAAGCATTTTCAGAACCTACTTATTCTGCTGTTAGAGTACTGCCCTGCCATTTATACTGCATGGAATTACCAAATGGTGATTTCTTTGCAAGGAAATTTAAGAGACATGAAAAACAAACCCCTCTTTTAAAAGAGAAAAATGAAAAAAAGAGGAATCAGTGGCAATAGCTCTAAAAAAAAGTGAATTTCAGAAAAAGAAGTCCCCCGTCGCCATAACAACACTACTTGTTTTCCTGCTTTTCCTACACTTTCTTAAGTGAATCAGATTGTGGCAGGGGAAGGGAAACTGACAACTGACAAACAACTGATAAACAACGGAGAACTGACAAAATCCGAGGTCCTGCTGCAATGAAGTCCCTGACCATCAAGGCTTGTTTTGAACAGGAACACGAAGGAACACAGTTCCAGCTGGCTTGATGTCATGGGGTGTGGCCTAATATCCAAATGAGTTCCTGCTGGGCCTTTTCTACAAAAAAGCCCTGTCTGAGACAATGGTGTCATCAGGGGGTGTGGCCTAATATGCAAATGAGTTCATGCTGGGCGTTTTCTACAGAAAAGCCCTGTGTGAAACTATGGTGCCATCAGGGGTGTGGCCTAATATGCAAATGAGTTCCTGCTGGGTTTTCTCTATAGAAAAGCCCTGTGTGAAACAATGGTGACATCAGGGGGTGTGGTCTAATATGCAAATAGTTCCTGCTGGGCTTTTTCTAAAAAGAAAAAAAAAGCCCTGCTGATCATGCTCAGACCCTTTCTGATGCTGATAAGCATTTGGAAAACTAGTTTTTATTCCTCCTCTCTTGGAAGAAGCTATAGTATGAGCTGACAAGAGTTTATATACCTTCTGATAATATGGCTGCCACTGAAATCTTCCTCTGCCAAGGGCCTCTGTCATGACAGTCTTTGCTACTTCTTGTCTTCAATGCCTTGACCTGAATGGTCTAGGCTATCTCAGTCTCTTCATATCTTAGAAGCTAAGCAGCATTAGCTCCAGTTAGTATTCTGGATGGGAGACCACCGCAGACTCAGAGGTAAGCAATGGCAAACCACTTCTGAAGTCTCTAGTCTTAAAATACTTCTAAGGCATTTTCCACCATCACAAATTATAGCTCTAAACTGCCCTATTTAGGCCCTACTAATAAAGCCCACTAATACAAAGAGAAAAAGCTTCTTTATCAATGTAGTTGATATGGGTTGGACTGTTTAGGTCACTTTATAGGAAAACAGTTTAATAAGCCCCATTAAAATCCATTTAAAACTCATTTATTACAAACAAGGCAAGGGGAATATGAAAGGAAGGAAGAAGTGGATAAGTAATAAGGCCTCTAAAAGTATCCAGAGGATAAAGAAAATATGAAGCTAATTTTGGACTGCATTGCCCAGTTTGTGAGGAGCTTTCTCAGTCTTGGCAATTGTTTTAAAAACAAAGTTTTCAAGATCTGAACATGGATGGACTCCAGAAATGTACATGGAGAGCAAGAACAACTCATTCATGCATTGGATGTATTGTATGGTGGTTCACGGATGTGGCAGCAGCCAGACCCTCTGAGGTGAAGAACTGCTGTCAGCTTTATCACAGAGATAAAAGGCAGCATTGGAAGGCTTCATAGAGCAGGTGTTTTAAAAACTGGCGCCATGGAGGGAAGATGCTCCACCTCTCAGTTCTGTTGACATAAGGGTTGCTGCTAGTCATAGTAATGAAAGGGAATCTCCACATTCAGAGGCAGTGAACCAAGAGGCAACATCAGGGGAAGGCCCTGTTGTTGGACCTCCAGAGTAACTGGTTAGTCACTTTGTGAGATAGGATTGCCAGCCTTTAGAGGGGCCTGGAGATTTCTCGCTTTTACAACTGATCTCCAGCTGGCAGAGATACACTCCCCTGGAGAAAACGGCTTCTTTGAAGGGTGGACTCTTTGGTATTGTACTATGCAGGGTTCCCCAAACCCTGTCCTTTCCCGGATCCACCCCCAAAATCTCCAGGTATTTTCCAACACAAATTTCCAACCCTAGTGTGAAACAGGGTGCTGGACTAGATATAATCCAGCAGGGGTCTTCTTACATTCCTAGGTAGCCCTCCTCATGTGATTACACACCATTTGTGCTCAGTCTCTTGTTCAAATGCAGTTCCTCCGCAGCAATGGCAGCATGGGCATGATATTTCAGAGGAGTTAGTTTGGGCATTCAGCTGAGCATCACTAAACAATGATAAATCAAAGGATGAGAAATTACAGAATGGACATGCAAACTCAGCCACTTACTCTCAACCTGTTCTAGCAGATCCTGAAACAGCTACATCTGCCTCTGAAAATCAAGCAGTTCTTGATGTGTTGAGAGGTCTCAATAATGACATCTCTATTCTATTAAAGCATTAGTCATATTTTATTCTCTACATGTTAATAGCTTTAATGGTGAAAAATATCCTCCCCCAGCCTTCAAAAACTCATCTCATGGTCTTTTAAAACTGCATATCAGCCTTCCCACACATTCCCAATGAGGAGTATTTTGTTCATCAAATGATTTTCTTCCAATCCTCTAATTTCAGAGAAAGTTCAGATTGGATCCTGAAACATTAAGAACTCATCCATTGACCTGCATCTGTTATATCGGGGAACACTATAATCAACAAGTTGAAATGAAGAGTTATAGCAGTGCTAGATCTTAATTGGCCTATATTAAAATAACCTTCATCTTACACCATAGAGAAAATGGGTAGATGCATTCAGATTCTTTTAAAAAAAATTGTTTCAAATATAATTTAGATTGAGAACATCATGGCTCCTATGATTTCAAATCCTTTTTCAAATTTTCTAGAAGTCTGAACATCTGCCTTGCTTTTCACAAATCTGCTACAGGCATACTTGGGCCAGGAAATGATTACTAACTTTTTGCTTGTACCAAAAAGCATTATTTATTCTAACAGAATCTGCATTCTCATGATATGTAATCCTTTTTCCTGCTAAATGGAAACTATGTCACAATCACTTCATGTATGAAATCCTCTATGGTAATCAAACCAAATTTCAGGATATTATATGGACCCCAAAATCTGTATGGGTAAGAATTAGTGTAATCATATAGCTTTCAAGACTATAGAATCCATAAAGCAATGCAAGTAAGAATGGAAATTCCATGCTTAGTGGCTGGATCTTATAAAACAGACCCAAATAGGGTATTTATGTCCCCTGATAAACTTATGACAGTCATGTGTATGGGGCTTCTTTATCAGGAATGCATGTGAGCACACTGAAAAGATCAGCTCTGAAATCACCTCAGGGTTCAAGAGCAAGGAGACTCAATGCAACATAGGAGGTCTCCCATGAAGGTACTGACCAGATATATACTTAATGAACTTTAGAAAGTCAAGTCCACAGATCAAAAAGGCATCCACAATTCTAAAGGGGTGTAATGTACTGAGTGACGAGATGTGTTGAAGGCAACATGCTTTATTAGCGAGTACATCACAAGGCAAGGCAACACGGGCCGGGTCCTGATTATATACATACCCCGGAAGAACCCTCAGTCTGACCAGGTCCAATCCTGGCCAGTTAAACTTCCCACCACAGGTCTTGATTGGCGGAGCATATTTTCAGAGCTACATCTGGGGACCAGTGGACTTCCACTGGTCACCTCCGTAGCGTCCGCTGTGTTGTAATTTTGGGACTGAAATGTAAGACACAACACTCCTCCCCACCTAGTTCAAAACACGAAGTCTTTCAAATAGGCTGGTGCCCTGCATTCCCGGGTTGACCTCCTCGAGGTTATTTGGGGAGTTGAGGCAGCTGTCTCTCCCTCCCCTTGATCCCTCTTGTGGAAGAGGAATCGGCAGGCGATGATGGAAGCCTGGGGCAAGAAGTGCCCGGTCAGGAGTCTGACTATCTCCTCGTATGTTTTCTCCGTGATCTTCGCAGGGGCCAAGAGACCCTTTGCAATCTCAAATGTGGCCTCCCCGCAGATACTCAGGAGCATGTCTCTCTTATGACTGTCATCTGTAATCATGTTCGTTCGTAGGTAGCAGTCGACCCACTCTGTGTAGGTCGCCCACCTATCGGGGTTGGCGGGGTCGAACTCTGCAAGGTGGCCCGTCATCCCACTTGGGTTAGCCATGGTGGCAGCGGGCGCTTCTGTCTCCCTCAAATGCATGCCTTCCTCGTCTCAGGCCAGGTCAGTGAAGTCCTGCTTGGGGAGTTACCTGGCTAGAATCCCATCCTCGTCTCCACTGTAATGTACTGAGTGACGAGATGTGTTGAAGGCAACATGCTTTATTAGCGAGTACATCACAAGGCAAGGCAACGCAGGCTGGGTCCCGATTATATACATACCCCAGAACAATCCTCAGTCTGGCCAGGTCCAATCCTGGCCAGTTAAACTTCCCGCCACAGATCTTGATTGGTGGAGCGTATTTGCGGAGCTACATCTGGGGACCAGTGGACTTCCACTGGTCACCTTCGTAGCGTCCGCTGTGTTGTAATTTCGGAACTGAAATGCAAGACACAACAGGGGACTTAAAACATGAATAGAAAAAAAGTCCTGTGATTTCCTGATAGTAACAAAAGCTTTTGTAACTTCCCCACCAAACCTAAGGGTTTATTTTTATGTATTTATTTTACTTGCAGCCTGTCTTGAGGCAGATTACAAGATTACAATGCTGGAAAGGGCTATAAGGTTGCAGGCGATTTTTGGAAGCCCTGTAAGGTTCTAAAGGTCAGAGACAAACAGAAGTGGTTTGTCACTGCCCGCCTCTGCATAGCAACTTTTAACTTCCTTGGTGGTTTCCCATCCAAGTACTAACCAGGGCCAACCCTGCTTAGCTTCTGAGATTTGATAAGAGTAGGCCAGTCTAGGCCATCTAGGTTACAATACAAGATTGGAATACGATGCATTTTTTTTTAAGTGTAAGATATAACAAAAAATACAATAAAAAAACTGGATTGTCAGAATTAGAAGATGATGCAATAAAAACAAGATGATACATACAAAATATGTGTATTTTAGCTGCTATTATTTATTGTTATTTAGAGAGTTTTTATACCCTACCTTTTTCCTTAGACAGGAGTCAAGGAGGGTGAAAACAATTGCTATATTACAAAAATAAACATCTATTAATTTTTTTTAAAAAAATGCATAATTAAAATAGATAATTAAGCAATTAAGTCAGAACCCATTCAACCTGTTCTCTAAACTCTTCTATAGAATTATATTTAACTACTTTGCTGGAAGGCCCCAGAAATAAGTGCCCACTTGACACTTTCTGGAAGGTTGTTCCATAATAGCAGACAGCTACAGAAAGAGTCTGGGCATGGGCCATCCCAATCCATATCTTTGAGGCCAAGGGAACTGTGAGGAGATCCTGTTGTGTGTGAGGACTTGAGTTGCCATAGGGATTCACACCAGGATAGATGGTCCTTCAAGTATGTAGACCCCATATTTTGAAGGACTATGCAGTCTTCGCATCTGAAGTCTGTAATATAAATAAGAACAGTTCTTCTTAAGCTTACATGGATGTGGTTAGCTCACAATCTTCACATGGAACACTTTCCTTATATAAAGAACTTCCTTTGACCACAGAGTGAAAGTAGAATGTTGTCTTGTCTTAAAAACTTAGTAGGGTTGAACAATGGAACAGAGCATTAAAAGAGTGGATATTTGACAATAAAGAATGCAGGTTCCATAAGAGAATAATATATAGTCATAAATCAGAATTTGAATGGGGAATCCCGGACCTAAACAATTATTATGAAGCTTTTCAACTAAAACCATTATTAGAAATAGGCGAGGAAAAGACTCAGAAGTGGGTTAACTTTGAGAATGAAACTAATAATAATATAGGAAGATTAGGCATTTTTTCTAAAGTTACAAATAAAGACTTAATTAGGCCCTAGAAGAGCATCATTAGAAGTTTGGAAGAAATGGCAACCCTATTGGTTAGGAAAAGTTTCTAGATGGGCACCCCTCAAAACTGTTAACGAGGAAGTGCAAGAAATTAATTGGTAAGAAATGTTAAATCTTAAAGGTTATCACAGAGTGGGGGATATGTTTAGAAGTGGAAATCTTAAACCCTTGCAGGAAGTAACAGAAGAGATAGGTAAACAATATTGGTTAAAAATAGCTGGGCTATATAAGGCAGTTAAAACGATTCGTGAAAATGAAGAACTCTGGATAGATGCACCAATGGAAGTAATATACAAAGAAATGGCAAAGCAGAAAAAGGTTTTGGTAGGGAAAATATATAGAAAGATAATAATAAATAAGGATAAAATAACAGAATAACAGATGGAGCCATGAAGGTCAGATATCAGAGAGGATGGCGGATAAAATTATGAAAGGAATAGAAGAAATCAAAGTAACCAAATTTAAAGAACTTGAATATAAATTCCTTACAAAATGGTATAAAACACCAGCATAGATAGCTAACATGATTCCAGGATTAAGCCCATTATGCTGGCATTGTAAACACTCTGAAGGTTGGTATGCACACATGTGTTGGGAATGTTTGGAAGTAAAGACCTTTTGGAAGGAAATTATCAAAATTATTAGAAAAGTATGCAATATATCAATCAATCAAGATTGATATATTGGCAAGATTCGATGTTATGCCATCAGCAGTTTTATATGGTAGATATCACAACATATCCTATGCGGCCAGACTGTGTCCATGTAAGTCTGGATCTATTGAAACTATTTCACATATTCTCCTGTACTGTCCCTTTTATGTAAGTATTCGTTGTCGATTTCTGGATCCTATTCTTCTAAATAAGATGGGTCTGGCTGATCCAGAGAAGGTGCAGTTTCTTTTGAAGGATGTTACTCCCGCCATAACCGTGAATACTGCCTTATTCCTGTACTGGGCCAAAAAGACTCGTCAAGACAAGGAACAGTCGTGTTGTTTCATTTAACTGTGATCTTATGTAATTGTGCTCTAATCCTGAGGTTCAGTATTTTAACCTATTCTCTGTTTCTCAACCCATTGTTCTCCTTAACCTGTTTTTATATGCCATTAAAAGTTGATTGATTGATTGATTGTATGCAATATAACACTAACTATAGATTTTAATCTAATGTTGTTAAGTACAATAGGAGGCCCGATAATGGATAGGAGTATTCAAAATTTAGTTAAGGCTATGATACTGGTGGGAAAGGCGGTTATAGCTTTGGGTTGGAAAGACAAAAGTAAATGGACAGTAGAAATCTGGCACAACTATTTGTTTGAATTTATACAGTCAGACATCGTGGCATCAATCAACAAAGAGACAACATGGGAAGGGAAATCTAATGAAATTAAGACCAGATGGAAGACCTACCTAGATTGGATACTGAAAGAAGGAAGAAAAGAAATTCAGTGGAAGATTAAGACTTTGTGCCCATGGCTGGGGTGAAAAGACTGAGAGTAAAGGGAGGGAGGGAGAAAGGGAGAGATCAAAATGTATATAGCTACAAATATTTGTTGTAACAGACTAAATAGAACAATAAAAAAAGAAAAAAAGAAACTTAATAGGGATGGTGCTTGGATGGGAGACCACTAAGGAAGACTCAGAGGAAAGCAATGGTAAACTCCCTCTACTTTTCACTTCTACTTGCCACTTGCCATGAAAGCCCCTTGCTGGGGATGCCATAAATTGGTTGAGGTGTGATGATACTTACATCTGTCTGTCCTTTCACTATACTACTGTGGCCACAATCATCGTATCTAAAGAGGGACTTATTTCCCCAGGATTATGAGTGATAGCAGAAATGCACCTTAGTCTGAGGAATCTTAAGTGGGCAGAGCTAGGTGGCTTGGGTGAGAGTACAACTAAATTTAGGGGACAAGCTCCACTCCAGCCAGGTTCAACTTTTTCAACCAGAAATATTCCTATTCTAGATAGGATCTGTCATTCTTTCAGTGGAAGTTCTTCTTCTTAAATACTGTTTCCATGACAAAAGTAATAAACAGTGAGTTAAGTGGAAGCTGTCATACAACAAGTTTTAAAAGCCTGGGTTTTTTTTTGGGGGGGGGGGAATCTTAGGTAGGGCAAATCAGGGTTCCAGGTGTGGCAATATACCCACAGACCCCATTCTGGACACAGACTGGTACAACCTATTTTCCATCCACATAATTCCTTCTGACCATCCCCATATACCAGCCTGAAAAAACGAGTTTAGCCTGATCTCATCAGAACTTGGATCAGTCACAGTTAATGTTTGGATGGGAGATCAGCAAGGAAAACTGGTGTTGCAATACTACTCTTCCATTGCCTTGAACACCCCATGAGTTGGTTGCTACTTGATGGTACATTAATCCATTCATTTCATAAAGAGATAACCTTTAGAACCGTATCATGTGATGCAGCCCACCATAGATACATTCCTGCTATAATCACCCTGACTGTGACAGATCCAGCGAGTGATGACAGGAGGTGGGTGCGAGTTGGATGAAATGGATTCATGTTTGCAGCTCACTGTAAATACAAACTGTCAGTTAAGACCATTATAAGAAACTTTGATTTGCATTGTAAGAAAGCATGCGATCAGTGAGAAATTGCCTCTACGGTTATTTGAAAGGTTAAAGTTGCCAGTATGTTTTGTCAAATTTTTATGCAAAAACTAAGGATGCAATCAATTCAGATCTGGAGGAGACTCCAAACATAAGCCGATCCTACACTGACACCAGCAGCGATAAAGACTCAGCATCTTGTACTTCACTACATACAGTCAGGGTTGCATTGTGACAGCTTATGCCGAATTACAGGGTGTTATGTCATCTCACAGATGTTTATACAAAGATACACTTTGAAAGCTGAAATTGGGTGGTATGGATAATAAAATACCTGGGGAAGATACAATGTCATGCTGTTGTCTGGGATGCATATAAGGCTTCCTTAAAAAAAAAAATGATTTAGCAAACAGGCTTGTGAGAAAGAGAACTTAATTTTACAACCTTTAAAACCTATGCTAGAGCCCTGTGCCACCGAGTGGTAAAGCTGCAGTACTGCAGTCAGAGCCCTCTGCTCACAACCTGAGTTCGATCCCCGAGGAAGCTGGTTCAGATAACCGGCTCCAGGTTGACTCAGCCTTCCATCCTTCTGAGGTCGGTAAAATGAGTGCCCAGCTTGCTGGGGGGGAAAGTGTAGATGACTGGGGAAGGCAATGGCAAACCACCCTGTAAAAAGTTTGCCATGAAAACGTTGTGAAAGCAATGTCACCCAGAGTCAAAAACGGCTGGTGCTTGCACAGGGGACTACCTTTACCTTTTAAAAACCTATGTTATGATCTGCTTTTTGAAAAAAAATGCAGGTGGGTGGATCAGTTTTTATGGTGTGGCAGTTCACCCATTTGCTCCACGCTCATTGGCCCAAGCTAGTGAAATCTCATCAGATATCAGAAGCTAAGCTGGGTTGGTACTTAGATGGGAGACCACCATCAATGTCTATGGCTGCTACACAGAGGTGGACAATGACAAACCACCATCTGTTGCCCTGAAAACCCTATGAGCTTGTCAACAGTTGGCTGTGACTTGCCAACACTTTCCACCAGCAGCTAAACCAGATTAGAACTCTGTAAACCAGATTAAAATGGTGCTTGATGTCCAAGACTGTTAGGTCATTGGATAATTGTCCAGGAGAAAGTAGATTTCACTTTTTCCTGACTGTGACAAACCTTGGCCAGGAGAAAGTGGGGAAAATCTCCTGGGAAGCGTCTCCCTTTCTCCTGACTGCGGCAAGCCTCAGCCAGGAGAATGTGGTGGTAATGGGAAATCTCAGGTTATTGCAGTGATCTCTATTACTCCTCCCTCCTTCTAAGCTCATGGGGGGAATGAGAAGGATTGCTGAATTGGCTTGCATCGATTTCAGGCTAACAGTTGATGGGTTCATGAGCCCACAGTTAGGCTGAAATTAATGCAAGCCATTTCTGTGATCCCTCTTGCTCCCCCTGCTTCCTACCACAACCCACACAAACCTCTGAAAAATGTGGAATGTTGTGGAAGGGTCATGGAGGGGAGCTCACACCAACCTCAGTTCATAAACCACTACCCAGGCAATTTTAGCCCAATATTAGGGTTGTAGGCAAAGTCATGCCCATTCCTAATCAATAATATCCCTCTGGAGATTTTTATCCACCTATCAATGCAACGTTATGGAAGTTCAGAGTCCTCATCTTCCCATCAGAGTTTCAGACACATGCCAACAGAAGCAATGCTTTCAAAGTTTGGACTCAATGGATGCAATTGCAAGAATTCAAAGCAGGCAAAGTCCTCGCATGCAGTCGGTTTCCAGTTATCATGCAGGACTCAATGTCCGGGCAGTGTATTTCAGCAGTACACATTTGGAGCACAACCAGAGCTGCAGAGGTCATCCTGATGTCTATTGAAGGAACACAAGTTGCCATTCAGAGGCTGACCTTCTCTCCCAGAGGAGCAGAGCAGCTTAGCCCAATCAGCTGGAGAGCAGCAAGCAGCAATAAATCTCTGTCTTTTCTCCTTTCATTGCACACCTTTGCCAGTATGCTTCAATTCCACAGTAAAAGTGAGTTGGAAACAAAGTGTTTTTCAGGGCAAGGTATGTGTATGAGAAAGTATGTATGCAAAGAGAGGAAAGAAGGAGAGCATTTCCAACACTAATTGCAGTCAAGCACAAATTCAGTTTCCCTGCATGGAAATAATCAGTGTATATATATATATGCATATAGATGTATATAAAATGTTATATACAATTGGTGAATTTTATTTACTCCGAGTGTCCAGGTGGCTATTGCATGCAATAATAAGGTAGCTGTTGTATGCAATAGTATCTTTTTCATCCTTTGAACGAATGTTCATTTTATAACGAATGTTCATTTTATATACGAAGGTGCATTGCACAGTCAGGTCAGTGGTTCACCAAGTTCAGTAGCCAGTGACTCTTCAAGATGCCAAGGTCTCACCATCTGCTGCTTGGGATTGTTTACTGGAGTCATCATGGACTGAGACCTTTGGCATGCAAAGTACTAAGGGGTCATGGTTAAGTGGCAGAGCATGTGCTTCGCACACAGAAGATCCTAGGTTCAATCCCCAGCATCTCGAGTTAAATGATCTAAGAGGAGATCTGAAAGGCTTCTTCTTTAACCTCTGGAGATCCACTGCCAATAATGACCTTGATGGACCAGTTGTCTGATTCATAAGGCAGCTTTGTATGTTTCATAGGTACACAAGCCCTATCCTATAAACAAAACCCATACAATGTGGCATCACTACTTGTGAATTATTCAACCTGTCATGTCAAGATTTTATATCACGTCAACCAGTGAATGTTAAGAATAATGTGATGAATACAATATAACCACTTTGTCCTACAGATGGTCTGTGAACTCGGTACAAGAATGACAAGAAAGTTCTTTGTGTCCATTAATATAGCTGGAAAATGTATATATATATTGAGATGTGCATGCAGCATAAACCAAGCTGAATAAATACCCAACTAATACCTTCTTGGTATTACCAATATAGTGATCCTGAATAATAGCCAAAATTATTCAGCTTTTATTCTGGTCTAATCAGTAATCCCAAATAGCAGCTATTAGGCTAAAATGGCTACCATTTAAACCTAACAGCTGACAGATGGACTCTTTGAGCTTCCAGGTTTAGATGGCTGTGCATTGCAAAAAATAATACCATGAAAACATATTAAATGAAAGAGTTATAATAAATATATTCACTTTTTTTGTTCTTAGTTCAAATGCATGTGTGCGTGTATACACACTAGTGCAAATTACCAATTATATCAAATATTACATTATTTTCCATACATCACTACAAGGAAAAAACAATAAACAACCACTTATTACTTCCAGCCCAATCCACTTCTTTATGTGGAGTTACCCTCAGGCAAGAAAGTATTTGGTTTCCGGATAATTCTAATGCTCTTGACAAACAAAGATTGTAATAAATGGCCTTAGCAAAGCTAAATGAAGTTTTATTGGAACCAATCCACAATGCTAGAAGTTTCACTGCTGCACCTCTCAATGTTTTGATCAAAGAAATCAACAGAAATGCTGAAAAATAGCTGGCAGCACATTAACAAAGAGCTGGTAAGTAGTTGGCAACCGAGTCTCCAAACTTCAGCTGGTTCAGAGTAAGATGGCTTCTTCAAAGCCAGCAAGCTAATATGATTTTCCCATTTAGTCGGAACCATGCCTACCATAAATGTCTTAGCATCATTAGTTTTCAAAAAGCATATGACAGTCCTCTCTGTGGCACAAAGGTTCTTGTCCATCAGCTGTTAGTTTTAAAAGACTGGCAGCCATTTCACAGGCTGGTTTCATTCCCTCCCACTTCCAAGTGGTGGTGGGGGGAGCAAAACAGATTGCTGAAAAGGCCTGCAGCCGTTTTAGCCTAACAGCACACACCTCAATTAGGCTCAGTGATCCCTTTTACTCTCCCTAGCTTGGAAGTGGAAGGAGGGAAACAAAACAGACAGGTTAAATAGCTGCCAGCCATTTAAGCCTAACAACTGAGGGGTGGACCCACAGGACTGTCAGGTATAAATGGATAGCAGCCATTTCATGGGCCCGTTTTGCTCCCTACCTAGGCTTGCCAATCCCCAGGTCCCAGTGGGGGTTCTTCTGGTTTCCCAGGCTCCTTCCTGCCCCCAGTCAGCTGGCTGGGGGGGGGGAAGCCCCTCCCCCAAAACCACAATGTGACTTTCCACCTCCAGAGACTTCAGTCTCCGATTGGAAAGGCTTCCTCTTGGGATGGTGTGTCTGTGTTACTTTGAAGAAGTTGGCTGCAACTTGTGAGTAGAGATGCCAATCCCTCGTTTCAGAGTCACCAGAAACCAGGGGGAGAGGGAAGGAAATGTCTGCTGGGCATTTCATTATTCCCTATGTGGTGATCGATTCTCATAGGGTATAATGGAGAATTGATTTGGAGGTATCGGGGGCTCTGGGGAGGCTGTTTTTTTCTGTTGGTGTAGAGGCACCAAATTTTCAGTATAGCATCTAGTGCCTCTCCCCAAAATACCCCACAAGTTTCAAAGTGATTGGACCAGGGGGTCCAATTCTATGAGCCCCAAAAGAAGGTGCCCCTATCCTTCATTTCCTATGGAAGGAAGGCATTTAAAAAGGTGTGCTGTCCTTTTAAATGTGATGGAGTTCATTTATGCTTGTCACACCCTTGCTCCTGGCTCCACTCCCAAAGTCTCCTGGCTCCACCCCCCAAAGTCCCCAGATATTTCTTGAATTGGACTTAGCAACCCTATCCCCACTGCCAAAAGAAAGGAAGGAGGGAAGATCTCAGATCTTGCTGCCTTCATTCTGCTGGCCTCCAGGAGCTGCTACCAGCAGAGAGGAGGGAGGAAAGATCTAAGATCTTAAAAACAAAACAAAACTTTCATTCTGCTGGCTGTGGGAAGAGTTCTTCCTGCAGGATCAGCTCCTAGAAGGGCTCCATTGGGCAGTCCAGGACTGTGAAATGGCTACCAGCCACATAAAATGACAGCCCAATGGGTCCACCTGTCAGTCCTCCCAGGAGCTGATCATGTAGGGAGAACTCTCCCTGCAGGCTCTGCTTAGGCCCTGCTGGGCTGCCTGGCTGAAACTGGACTGTCCAACAGAGTCCTCCCAGGAGCCAATCATGTGTGGAGAACTAAGGAGGTGGTCTTGGAGGAAAACTCTTCCCAAAGACTTGGTTGGAGGCCAGCAGAAAGAAGGGGAGAAGATCTGACATCTTCCTCTCTCCTTTCTGATGGCAGGATGCTCGGAAGAGCCCCAGCAGAGCCTGTGAGGAACTTGTGCTGCTTCAGTTTCATTAGCACACAGCTTGGTTTGCAAAAGCCATTTAAAGCAGGGATATAGAACTCATTTGTTAGGAGGGCCACATCTTTACATAAGTGGGACTTGTGGGGCTGAACCATGCATGTCACAAAATGAAATGCCAGATAGCAGAAATATAAACTTTAAAAGGACACAGACAAACACAATTATAGATATTATTTTTAACTTAAAATACAAACATCCTTAAAACTCTTGCAATATTTTGTTTAAATATTAATTTTGCAATACAATGTTAAAAATAAAAAAAAAATTAAGAAAAAAACATAAGGATCACAGCAGAAACTAAAAATATGAGATGCTTGTAGCCTAGGAATACATCAAACAGCAGGGCATTGCAAGTTTCTTCTCCCCCCTGCCCCAATCTATTCAAATTGGTAATGGCTCTCCAGTGCAATATCCTCTTTTGGCTGTGGGTTCCCAAGTACTCATGAGACACTAGTTCTCATGTCCATTGAGCAGAAATAAAGGTGGCTCATAGCATCATCCCTTTATGTGCAAGGACACAACTCCAGGAAGTTTCAGCTGGCCATAAAAACACTGGGAAGTTACACTGAGTTCTGCTCCACTGAAGCACAACACAGCACAGACAAAGTTGCAAGGAAAATGTGAAGTAGATTTTCCACTCAGGTCTATGTGCCCAGAGACCTGTATGGAAAATCCATTCCTCCTTTTCTTCGCAGTGGAGGACGGTAAGCAGTGGGGTGCCGCAGGGCTCGGTACTGGGTCCCATGCTCTTTAACTTGTTCATAAATGATTTAGAGTTGGGAGTGAGCAGTGAAGTGGCCAGGTTTGCGGATGACACTAAATTGTTCAGGGTGGTGAGAACCAGAGAGGATTGTGAGGAACTCCAAAGGGATCTGTTGAGGCTGGGTGAGTGGGCGTCAACGTGGCAGATGCGGTTCAATGTGGCCAAGTGCAAAGTAATGCACATTGGGGCCAAGAATCCCAGCTACAAATACAAGTTGATGGGGTGTGAACTGGCAGAGACTGACCAAGAGAGAGATCTTGGGGTCGTGGTAGATAACTTACTGAAAATGTCAAGACAGTGTGCGTTTGCAATAAAAAAAGGCCAACGCCATGCTGGGAATTATTAGGAAGGGAATTGAAAGCAAATCAGCCAGTATCATAATGCCCCTGTATAAATCGATGGTGCGGTCTCATTTGGAGTACTGTGTGCAGTTCTGGTCGCCGCACCTCAAAAAGGATATTATAGCATTGGAGAAAGTCCAGAGAAGGGCAACTAGAATGATTAAAGGGCTGGAGCAGTTTCCCTATGAAGAAAGGTTGAAATGCTTGGGACTCTTTAGCTTGGAGAAACGTCGACTGCGGGGTGACATGATAGAGGTTTACAAGATAATGCATGGGATGGAGAAAGTAGAGAAAGAAGTACTTTTCTCCCTTTCTCACAATACAAGAACTCGTGGGCATTCGATGAAATTGCTGAGCAGACAGGTTAAAACGGATAAATGGAAGTACTTCTTCACCCAAAGGGTGATTAACATGTGGAATTCACTGCCACAGGAGGTGGTGGTGGCCACAAGTATAGCCACCTTCAAGAGGGGTTTAGATAAAAATATGGAGCACAGGTCCATCAGTGGCTATTAGCCACAGTGTGAGTGTATATATAAAATTTTTTGCCACTGTGTGACACAGAGTGTTGGACTGGATGGGCCGTTGGCCTGATCCAACATGGCTTCTCTTATATTCTTATGCTCTTATGACTGATTAAAGCCCTGAGTGGGCTGGTTTGGCCTACAGGCCGAATATTTGACACCCCTGATCTACAGGGAACTTTCCCTTTCAAATGGCTTTTACAAGTTGTGTGGTGCGTGAGTGAACTCAAAGCAGCATGAATTCACCCTTTCCCTTTTCCATTATACCCTGTGAGGATCGTCCCTGTAGGGTATAATGAGCCAAATAAATTTAGCAATCCCAATGATTTCTCAAATCTCAATGTCATACTGATTTAGGAATATCAGGAAATACCAATATTTTTTGTTTCAGTATACCCAAATCCGAAAAATATTGATTTTTTTTTGCACACCTTGCTATATATCTGTTTGTATGCATGCACACATATTCATTTAATACAATATTTAATATACCATACATATTTAAACAATTTACTATTGAATACTAACATGAACTGCCTTGTACTGATTCAGATCACTGGTCCATCAAAGTCAGTACTATCTACTCAGATTGGCAACAGTTATCCAGGGTCTCAGGTGAAGGTCTTTCACATCATCTACAACCTGATGCTTTCATCTGGAAATGTCAAGTACTGACACTGGGACCTTCTGCGTGCCAAACAGACAGGGCCAGCACTGGGGGTTTTGGCACCCTAGGCAGCAAGGGAAGGCCAGTTCCGAGCCCCCCTGAGTGCATGTGCTGCCCTGCTAACCTGCCCATGGTGCACCCACCGCTGCCACGCTCCCCTCGCCACCCCCATTCAGCCCCTTCACCACCATCACCCACTCACAGGCCACCTGCAGGCCGTCAGATGGGACAGCAAGGCATAGGAGGGCAGCGAAGAGGTAAGCAGTACCAAGGGAGAGCACAGTGGGGGTGGGGAAAGAGCACTGGAAGCAGTGGGGCACCTGCCACCTACACCTGTGGCCAGGTGGTGCCCTCGGCAGTCACCTACCCAGCCTACTGGTCATGCCAGCCATGCAAACAGACACTCTACCACTGACCTGAATAACCTAGGCTAGTTCAATCTCATCAGATTTCAGAAGCTAAACAGGGTTGGCCCTGGCTAGTAAATGGATGAGAGAACTAAAAAAAAAATACCAAGCTCATGACATGGAGGCAGGCAATGACAAACCACCTCTGAACATCTCTTGCCTTGAAAATTCTACAGGGTCACCATAAGTCACTTGTGACTTGGTGGCATTTTTAACCATACATTCATGAATGCGTCTTATCGCAGTCATCTCTCTGCATTCTTGTCACCACCAGCCAAGCTTGAAAGAACATTTAGGCAGTATAACCCCTTAAGGAAGCAAATTACATTCATGCACGCCCTCTGTCCACTGAAGTTCTCTTTGTTGGCATATATTTACATAATCTGCAGTAGAGAAATGGATGAAGATACTTTGTTTTGATAAAACAGAATGGTTTTCTCCAGGGCTTCTTTTTTTTTTTGCAGCAGGAACTCCTTTCCATAGCAGGCCACACACTCCTGATGTAGCCAATCCTCCTGGAGTTTACAGTAGGCCCTGTACTAAGAGCCCTGTAAACTCTTGGAGGATTGGCTACATCAGGGGTGTGTGGCCTAATATGCAAAGGAGCTCCTGCTACAAAAAGAAGCCCTGGTTTTCTCCTTTTCTTCAAAGAATCTAGCAGGTGAAAGTAACAGTTTTGCTCCTCTAGCTGATATGGGCAGCATTACTGCCAACAGTACATTTTTTTTTTTTTTTATCAAGGCTCTATAATGCAAATCCTGACTCTTTGGGTCATTATTTTCTGGATATTGTTAAAGTGAAATTTGGTCAAGAAGTATAGAAGCATATTGCAAATTTAGCTCCCCATAACTTTTTCCATTTTTGCCTGCAGACAGTAAACACTAGTTCAAATATGCTGTGACTGACAAAAAGAGTTTTTGAGGTGACAGTGAACCCAAACGCCATGTCAGAATGATGCACTATTCCCCTTTCTTGCAAACTATAAAGCACTTTGCGGGGGGGGGGGGGCGGTTTAAACAAGCAATGAGTTTTAGATTTGTGGTTCACTAATGTTAGGGGGAAAATATGCTTACAAAGGTACAGTATGAAATGTAGCCCTTGCAGATGCTGCATGACCTTAGTTAACCCTCCATGCTCTTCTGTCAAGTATAGCCATAAATCAAGTGGCAGCTCTGCCATAACTTCTTGGATTTTCTTGGTTTACTCTAGCTCTCACTGCTGCCTTTCCCTACCCTTTTTTTTACCCACCTAAGACATTTCTTCTCCTCATTTTATTCTTTCCCATCTTCTTTTTATCTCAGCACTTTTATAACGACTGTCTGTAACAAACTGAAATGACTGTTATAGTTTCCCCAAATTCTTTCTTTCATAAATATGACACAGAACTACTTTAGAAGAAGTATGGGAAGGATCTTTATTAAAATCAGCCACGTACATTTCCTGAATATTTCATCAGATGCCAGTCCTGGAGAGGACCCAAGGAGGCAACATCAAGACATTCACACTTTCCAAAAGCTATGGTAGCTTGACGAGCACATCATGTATGCCCAAAAAGGAGAAGACTTTCTTTTAGATCACGATCTTGAACTTGAGCTCCAGGCTACTTTTTACTAGTTGCCCAGGACTCCATATTTATTTTCATATCCACATTTAACTTGCCAGTGGTGATTCCTATACACAGGATGATACAAGATGCTGGATTTAGTCTGATCCAGCAGGGCTCTTACATTCTCGTAATTGTGTAGAACCAGGAGGTTTGCCAGAAATATAGGAGCTGCTGATCTCATGTTGTATAAACATTATTATTGTTCCCCCTCCTCCTTAAATGGTATTCTACCTTTGTTAATAGGTATTTAGAGTATGCCCATTGTACGGTATCTTACAATGGTGCAAATTGGAAACGGCATCTAATGCCAGAGTGTTAACTAGGGGACCGATGTAGAAGAATCAGGTCTGTGGAGAATAAAATTGGATTCTCAAAGGCTACCAGGGCAAGTTCTTAGCAGAGTTCTGAGACAAATAGATGTTCTATTTATAAAAGTGAATTTCTTCGGCTGTGGTGTTGAGGGCAGAAGGTTAAAGTGGAACAGATATCAGTTCAGTCATTGCACTTACAGGCAAATCTATATTACAAGCCAAAGAACCACCATCAGCCTGACCCAAGGCACTGAAAAACTCAAGAACTGACTGGAAAAAAATATATAGCTTATGGGTCTGTGGGAAAACAAACACAAAATCTATGATCCAGTGGGGGGGATTCTTTTCACCAAAGCAGAGCAAAGACAGAAGAAACCCTGCCACCACATCATGGGAAGATTTAGTTTCACTGCTGAGAATGTTCAAGCTGCTAAACGAATCAATATATTATGTCCTCTATACCTTTTTTTACCTTTCCCTTTGATATAGAATTTTATAAAGCATCTCTTGAAATATAAGCCTCTCATCCTCCATGCTAAAGTGAGACTCTGTTCAGGGCCCTTTTAGCTTGGAAGTAAATTCAGTCGGGGCCTTTTTGGTGACAGCATTCACTTTGTGGGCTTTAAAACTCTATCCACGAGTGTGTTTTTCTTGGGATCCCTGACTCTTAGGTTGCAAGAGTACACACCCATGGGACTTGAAAAGGTTTGTCCTTGATCTTGAGTCCTTTCATTATAGCTTGCATTCTGGTCCTTGAAGTTTGTTACAGGGTAACCTCAGCGATAAAGACAGGAAGACTTGAGAGAATACACTTTTCTCCAGCAACTGCCTTGGAACAGCAATGACTTACTTCCACCTGACACCTCTTACATCCAGGCCTTTTTTTTTTTGTAGCACGAACTCCAGTTTGCATATTAGGCCACATATTCCTGATGTAGCCAATCCTCCAAAAGCTTACAGGGCTCTTCGAACAGGGCCTACTGTAAGCTCCTGGAGGAATGGCTACATCAGGGGTGTGTGACCTGATATGCAAAGGAGTTCCTGCTACAAAAAAAGCCCTGGTTACATCTAAATGCTATCCAGCCTATCAACTAATACACTCCCATTGGTCGGAACATGTACCCAGGTCTTATCTTGAATATAAGAATTTTAGCATTGTGCTATCATGCTGGAAATATCAGTCGGAGCACTAAAAATATTCCTCTGGTTGCTTTATATATATTTCTTGCATTTGAATAAACACCAATATAGTCCTGAGCATGTTCACAATTATTTGACCCAATATCTTGCCACTTGTGTGTTTCCATAGAAACTATTTCTATTAAAAACAAACGCCTCAACTTGTGTTTATTTGAGGACGTCTCAGTGCAGCATTCTGGAAAATTAAAAACACACACTACAATCAACAACAAATAACACACACACACACACAGATTATCTTATGTTTAGGGAAATAAACACAAAACATCTCGCCACCCCCTCCCGGCCCAAGCAGGCTAGAAATGTATGGATTTTTTTTCCCAAGGATATTTATCTTGCAAATGAACTTTTCCATTTTATTTATGCAAGGCAATTTGATATGCACCATCTTGCCAACGACAGGGTAAGATGTTCCTGCTGATCAAAAGAATGGGAAAGGAAGCAGCTGCCATGATGGTGCCTCCTAAGGGCTTTTCAACAGAGAAGATAACAAGTATCTGTGCAGTCTGTAAAAAATCATATTTTACTCGTTTGCTTGTCCAAGTGTCAGAACCGTTTGGGTATTTCCCATTTGCTTGCCCATCTGTATAAATGAAACTGAGCCGCTCTTTTAACCCAGAAACAAAGCTTTGGAGCTTGGCTTCCAGGAAAGCAGTGGGTGCAATAAACCTGCAGAGAAGAGCTTATTCAGCATGCAGGCACCTTTTTAAAAAAAAAAAAATACTACACACCTCTGCAAAAGTCTTATAAAATTCTATTACAAGGCTATCAAATTTAATCAGCCAGTTGATTTTGAGCCAAAGAGACCTGTACTTCTTACATCTTAAACCTGTCATAGTAATATGGAACAGGCACTGGCTGTTTCCATTTTAGAAATCTTATTTTGATCATATAAATAAGTAAAGCAAAATAGGGTTGCCTTAAGCCCACCCCCATGTCTGAACATTCCAACATCCCCCCCCCTTTTTACAGTACATGTCATTACAACTCCATTAGAGATCCACAACTGGAAAAAAAAAACAGATTATTTTGGATCATGCTTTCTGTGAACTCGAAAGGAAGAATAATGCATTGATCTCCTCCTCTCTTGTGATGCCTCCATGCTCAGGATATCATTAACAACATTACATTTTGCTCGGGAAATAGGGTTGCCAAGTCCCCACCGGCTGCTGGTGGGGGACTTTTTTCTCACGCGCACAGTGCACACAGTACAATGACATCACCCAGAAGTGATGCATCACACCAGGCACATTGTGCAGGGACATTCTAGGAAATTGCAGAAAACTCTATGGTTTCATGCAGAGATGCTCTAGAAATTTGGGGGGAACTCTATGGTACCTAAAGCGGCCCCATGGCGCAGAGTGTATAGCAGCAGTACTGCAGTACTGTGGTCTGAACTCTCTGCTCACGACCTGAATTCAATTCTGGTGGAAGCTGGATTCAGGTAGCCAGCCCAAGCTTGACTCAGCCTTCCATGCTTCCGAGGTTGGTCAAATGAGTACCCAGCTTACTGGGGGGGGGGGCGGTGTAGATGACTGGGGAAGGCAATGGCAAACCACCCCGTAAAAAAAGTCTGCCATGAAAATGTGAAAGCAACGTCACCCCAGAGTCGGAAATGACTGGTGCTTATACAGGGGACCTTTCCTTTCCTATGGCACCATGGCGTTTCCCCCAAATTGCTAGAGCATCCCTGCATGGAACCATAGTTTCCCATGATTTCCTAGAGCATCCCTGCATGATGTGCCCGGTGTGATATGTCACTTCTGGGTGACGTCATTGTGCCACACATGCTGCATGGCAGCAGGGCTCTTCAGGGGGCAGGGATTCCCCCTGGCAGCCTGCTCCCTGCCAGTGGGTTGGGGCCTGCCAGACTGGGGAATGCCCCACCCACGGCAGGAACTTGGCAGCCCTATCTGGGAAAAAATATTTTAAAAACACTTTGAAACAGAGATGTCAAACATGGGCCAGAACTGGCCTGTCCAGGGCTCTTATCTGGCCCATGAGCAACTGATGTGAGGGAGGGAAGGCAGGAAGCTGCTCAAGGGGGCAAGTAGACAAGCGAAAACACATTGTGAGGTGTGTGTGGTCAGAGCTGTTAGAAAGGAAATTGTTAAGGGTGGGGCTAAGAGGAGAGGAGAAGAAGTGGGGGCAGCTCATGGGCTGAGAGGCAACTGGGCTGTCTTGTGCATGCCGCTCTGAGGGAAAAGGTGTCCCAGTCTTAGAAGTGAGTGGAGGGACAAAGGGGGAAAAGAGGCACTACGGTTGCCACTGCATCTCTGAACAGCCACTGAACCAGAATGCAGAGTGCTGGGGCAGGTGAAGGATGGCTATCTCCCTTCTTCCCCCCACACGTTCTCAGCCTGTGAGGGAAAGGGGGCCACAAAAAGACATAAAGTGCTCCCTTGAGGTTTCGGAAATGGCATCTCCATCAAGTCTTCCTCTCAGCCTCACTGCTTCTGTAGAAATGCAGGAGGGACGAGAACTGGAGGCAGAGACCCAGGAGAGCCAGGTTCAGCCCCATTCTCCTAAGCCATGACTCTGTTCACTGGGTTACATGGGGCTGATTGCTGAGTTTCATAGGGTTTTTGTTGTTAGGGATGGGACTGTGGAGGGGCAAGTCCAATGTGCCTCCTTGAGATCTTCAGTGGTAGGATAGGGGAAGAGAGGAAACAAGGAGCGAAGGACAAGTTGTAGCTATGTTTGGCTGCTGAGGCTGGCCATACAGAGTGGTGTTGCTGAAAAGCCACCTTATTTACTTGCAAAGATTATCTTATTTCCTAAAAGTGGTATACATGCAAAAAAGTACATTCCATTTAAAATGTAAGATATCCCCCCCACTGTATGGTATTCCTTGGGGAAAAAAACCCTAGTCTTGCATATGATTAAATACATTTATTGGGGCTTTTGCCGGTTCCTCAGTAAATCAATTACTTTCACTGCTTGGAATCAATTGCTTTTGTTTGTATTTTGAGTAAAGAATAATATTATTGATTGGGTTTCCCTGTGTCTTTTACAAAGTTTATATCTCCAGTACCTGGCGTTACATTTTATGGCATACATAGCCTGGCCTGTCAAAGTGACGTTTATGTAAGATCTGGCCCTTATGAGTTCAACACCTCTGCTTTAAAAAGCTTTAGTGACTCCAGCAAATGTTTTGGCTTGAAAAATTCCATGATAATCAACAGAAAACAGTACATCTGTTAGTGCTATTTTTAAAAATTGAATAACAGATATAAAGTAAATATAAGTACATTTCTCTGGCTATCAATATTGCTTCTTCAATATTATTTTGTCAGGACTTTTTCCCAAGCTGACTCTTCCTCAATAGAGTTTAACCCCAGAATCTACATAGTCAATTGCACAGTTGTTTGTGCTGAATAGGAATCTCCTCCAGGGACTAGATAGGTAGACTTTGGCAGGGCTTTTTTTGAGCCGGAATGCAGTTCTGGCTGACTTGGCAACAGAGGGTGTGGCCTAATATGCAAATAAGTTCCTGCTGGGCTTTTTCAACACAAAAGCCCTGGACTTTGGTATTCTGAAACAGAATACTTTCCTTTGGCTTATTTGTTTATAATAATAATAATACTTTTTATTTATATCCCGCCCTCCCCGCCGAAGCAGGCTCAGGGTGGCTCACAACATTTTAGTTCAATACAATATGATACAATATAATACAATACAATAAAATCACTTAATTCAATAAATACTACATTATAAAACCATCATTTAAATCAACATTCCAATTAAAATTAACAGTTATGGTGCTAAATTACAGGTTTTTAATAAATTGATGGCGGAGTACAACAGCAGCGAATCTATCATTAGCTCAGCATTCAGTGAAGGCCATCTTAAAGAGAGTGGTCTTGCAGGCCCTGCGGAATTGGTCAAGACTCCGCAGGGCCCACACTTCATCTGGAAGTTGATTCCATAGGTGTGGAACTGCAATAGAGAAGGCCCAGTCCCTTGTGTTCTTCAATTTGGCCTCCCTCGGCCCAGGGATATTCAGCTGGTTCTTTCCCTCTGACCTCAGTGCTCTCTGGGGTTCGTATGGGGAGAGACGGTCCCTCAGGTAGGCAGCCCCTCAACCATATAGGGCTTTAAAGGTAATAACCAGCACTTTGTACCAAACCCGGTTTGCAACCGGCAGCCAGTGCAGCCCGCGCAGCCCTGGCTGTATGTGCTCCCACATCGGGAACCCTAACAATAGCCTAGCAGCTGCATTCTGCACCAGCTGCAGCTTCCGGGTTCGGCACAAAGGCAGGCCCATGTAGAGGGCGTTACAGTAATCCAGTTTTGAGGTGACCGTTGCATGGATCATTGCTGCTAGGTCCTGACGCTCAAGGAAGGGGGCCAACTGCCTCGCCCATCTAAGATGAAAAAACGCGGACTTGGCAGTGGCCGCTATCTGGGCCTCCATTGACAATGAAGGCTCCAGTAGAACCCCCAGGCTCTTGACCCGGTGCGCTGCTTTCAGCGCCACACCATCAAAAACCGGGAGAGGAATTTCCCTTCCCAGAGTGCCACAACCCAAGCAAAGGACCTCCGTCTTCATTGGATTCAGCTTCAACCCACTCAGCCTGAGCCAACCTGCCACGGCTTGCAGTGCTAGGTCCAGGTTTTTTGGGATGCAGTCAGGCCGGCTGTTCATTAGTAGATAGAGCTGGGTGTCATCCACATATTGATGACACCCCAGCCCATACCTCCAGGCAATCTGGGCAAGGGGGCGCATGTAAATGTTAAATAACATTGGAGAGAGAACTGCTCCCTGCGGCACCCCACAATCCAGTGAGTGCCTCTGGGACAGCTCTCCCCCAATTGCCACCCTTTGTCCCCATCCATCAAGGAAGGAGGAAAGCCACTGTAAGGCCAACCCCTAATCCCTGCGTCAGCGAGCCGACGGGTCAGTAACCGATGGTCAACCGTGTCGAACGCAGCCGACATGTCTAGTAACATCAGCACCGCCATGCCGCCTCGATCCAGATGCCACTGGAAATCATCCACCAAGGCGACCAGCACTGTCTCCGTCCCATGGCCTGGGTGGAAGCCGGACTGGTAAGGATCTAAGATGGAAGCGTCATCCAGAAAACCCTGCAACTGTAGCGCTACTGCCCTCTTGATAATTTTACCTAAAAAATGGTAAGTTTGAGACCAGTCGGTAGTTAGCCAATTTGGCCAGGTCTACTGTACTTTTTTTCAAGAGAGGGCAGGCCTTAGCCTCTTTCAGAGGTATTGAAAATCGCCCCTCTGAGAGGGATCTGTCACATTTTTCATCACATTTTTATTTTAGCACCCTTCCTCCATGGAGGTCAGGACATGTATGGCTCCCCACTCCTCTTCATCCTGAAAATGATCCTGCGGTGAGAGACTGAGAGAGAATAACTGCCCCAAGGCCAACCAGTAAATTTATTGGCAAGTGGAGATTTGTACTGGCTCCTCTCCAGCACTTTAACCAGCATACAACACTATTTGTAGACTTTGGAATAACCACACTGATTAAAGCATTCAGCTGCTTGAGTTGGATGGTGGTGAGATGAGAAGAACTGAGATGTGGTTCATATGTGATTGCAGCTGTTGAAAAATGGTATATCTAGCTGCTGAACATGTGCACAGCAAACTTTTAGTACTTCTGGACTGTGTCGTTAGTGAGAACTGCAATGAATCCGAAGAGCCGGCTAACAGACTAATAGTGCAGTCTTAACCAGAGCAATACCATTCAATGACTACTTAAGTCAATGGGATTAATATTGCACTGGGACTTTGAGTTGGAACAAGCCCTTACCCATGATTTGGATGGAACATACAAACCTGAGTGGAAGCTTGAAAAATGGGAGAGCTTATACCACCTGCTTCCATGCACCTGCCATCCTCATTTCAACAGATAACGTATGTGTGCATTGGTACATTGGCATATGAACTAGAACTATGGAGAACTAGAACTAATGTAAATGTTAGTTCACGCCTGGCCATTTAGGGCACACAGCAAAGAAAGATCATTGTAAATTAAATCTTTCACTCTGAAGATGGTGTTCTCTATATTAACCATCAGCTTTTCTCTCAGGAAAAGTGGCTCTATGGGACCATCTCTTCTGGTATTTTCCCAGTGAGAGCTTTGTACTCTACCAACAACCTACTGCTGATCCCTGGCCCTAGGGATAGCCAGCTGTCCTTGACCAGGGCCAGGGCCTTTTCAGTCCTGGCCCCAACTTGGTATCTGCCTAATACCACCAGGGCCCTCTGGGATCGTATGCAGTTCTGCAGGGCCTGTAAGGCAGAGATTTTTTTTACCAGGCTTTTAGTTGAGAGCAGCAATGATTTTCTGTTAGCTGGCACCCTTTATATTCTGAGTTCCCTCTCCCCTTGCACAAAAAGTGGCTAGATAGTCCAGAACTGGGGTGGAATTTTAAATTTTATTCGTGTCTCCTTCAGTTTTTATTAACTTTGTATACTGAAGTTTAATATTTTGTACATTTGTCTTTTTTGTACATTGCCCAGAGCCTGGTGCAAGCTGGGATAGGGTAATTAATAAATAATAATAACAACAACAACAATTCAAATGGAAGAGACTCTTAAGTAGGAGGAACGCTCCATAGGCTGAAGGAAGTCTCTAAATTTTGCTCAGTAGAGTAGATCACAGTAGGATCCACCCCAGTACTCCCTTCCTTTTTTTCTTAATTTTATTTATTTATTTATTTCTCGCATTTATACCCTGCCCTCCCCACCTAAGCAGGCTCAGGGCGGCTAACAACAGTCAAACCCAGACAATAAAACAATAGCAAACAATTAAAATTAACAATAATAATTACTTGCAATTAACAATAATTATTAATTGCAATCAAAATTAACAGTAATCATTACTTGCAATGTGGAATTCCTGGCATTAATGCTAGGGAGCAGTTTGCCCTGACCCGGTGGATTCAAAGGAGGCATGAAGCCTCACTGGACAGTATGCCTATTAGGAGGTAAGGCTAAGTGACTATATATTGGAGCCGTACCTCCTCAAGGTAGGCTTTTCCTGCTGGGTGCTACCCTCCTAACCTCTCATTGACATCAACATGAGACTAGCCGGAATTTTTGGAGTTCTCCCTAATTGGCATCTGGGGGTATCTTTTTTCACCTGCTTCATGATGTTGGGGTGATGGTGGTTTTTCTGTTACATAGGCAGGGCCAATTGACTTTTAGGCCATAATCAGTTTGCAGGGATCGGGTGGGCTGATCACCAGAGGTGGGGATTACTGACAAGCACTCTGAGCCAGAGTGTAGCACATCACTGGCTATGTGGCAGAGTGAGGCTGGGGAGCAGTGGTGCTCAGCAATATCTTTCCAAAACTGGTAGTGGTTGTGCAGCACATCAGGTGAGGGGAGCACCTCTTGGCACATTGTGTGCAAGCAATGATAAACAGAGCTGGTAGAGGGTGCTGACTCTGTTTGGAGTCAGGGTGGGTCTGCCAGGAAAGCCCTGCCCACCTATTTAAATATATTAACATTTTTAAATATGACACAGATCAGTTTAATGAAATAAATAAACTAGTGAAACCCAAGCTGTTCTTTTGTGATTTCTTTGACAGGAACCTGGAGCAAGTAACTGTTTCTTTCTTCTCCACAGATGTGACAGAACAAGTTTTGTTATCTGTATGACTATTTGGATCTGTAGTCCATTCCTGATGAATTTCTCCTTCTGTTTATCGTCCCTCTTCCTTTCAATGCCAAATGTAGTTTCCTCTGTCATTACTTATGAAAGGGTATATTTCTCCCTTTAACAAATTTAGAGGGGGGGAAAACTTCCTGCAATAATTCTTTAATTCAAGGACAGATAAACCAAATCAGTTATTTTTAATCACTCTCTTCTGGCTGCATTGTTTTTGATGGCAGATCAAACTTTGTTAAAATGAGAAATTACAGAATTAAGTTCTTATACATAAAACAGTTGCACTCTCTTATAATGCAATAAGAGAGAGATGCTGTTCAATAAATGTCAAAAGGATTCAAACACAATTGCTAAATTATGAGAATAAGCATTACTTAGGTATGCATAATTGCTACACTGGGGGAATAACCTTTACTTAGTTATATATGATTAGCTGTTACAGTGTTTGGAAGAGACTGTTAAGGAAACCTTCATGGCTATTTGTTAATTTTTTTCAGTATATATCCTTCAAATAATGTTTATGGAGAATCAATTTCTTGCACATTCTATTCAAATATTGTGAACTGAATGAAAAATAATGTCTAAAGTATAGTGGTCAACCATTGTACTATTAGACTTATGGTTCCATATTGTTGACTGCTGAGTAGTAGAGTATACAGTATGTGTAAGGCCTGCCATTTTGGACTCATATGGAATGGCACTCAGCATTCCTTCCTAGCTACAACACTCAACATCCTATCTGCTTGTAGAAATATCCATGAAGTACAAATATATGAATGAAGATCTGAACACACTGGAAAAAGTGGGTGAATGTGAACAAGATGCAATTTAACAAGGATAAGTGCTGAGTACTACATCTGGGTAACAAAAATGAGCAACACACATAATGGATGGGGGTTGCACTTCTGGGTAGCAGTGTGTGTGAGAAAGAAACTTGGGGTACAGGTGGACTGTAAGTTAAATATGAGCAGCTAGTGTGATGCACTGACAAAAAAGGCTAATGTGATCTTGGGGTGTATCAACTGAGGTACATCCAAATCGCAAGATGTCCTAGTCCTGCTGTACACTGGATTGGTTACAGTGGTACACTGGATTGGTTATTGTGTGCAGTTCTGGAGGTCTCACTGCAGAAAGGATGTGGACAGAATGGAGTAGATGCAGAGAGCAATGAGGATGATCATCGGCCTGGAGACCAAACCCTATGAGGAAAGGCTGAGGAATTTAGGAATGTTCAGTCTGGAAAAGACGAGGTTGAGGGGGAATGTGATTGCTCTGTTTATGTGTGTGAGGAACTGTCACTTAGAGGAGGGTAGGGAGCTGTTCCTGTTGGCAGCAGAGGAAAGGACTCACAATAGTGGGTTTAAATTAAGGGTGGGAAGGTATCAGCTGGATATTAAGAAAAACCTTTTCTAAACTAAGAGCTGTTCAACAGTGGAATCGGCTATGTAGGGAGGTAGTGAGTGCTCCCTCGCTGACAGTCTTTAAGAAGAGGCTAGACAAACACTTGTCAGGGATACTCTAGGCTGATCCTGTATTGAGCAGGGGGTTGGACTAGATGGCCTGTATGACCCCTTCCAACTTTGTGATTTCTACAATTCTATTTTGTTCTTTCAGAAATACATGTGTCTACTTCCCTGCATGAATCCTGCTTACATAAAATCAACAATGCCTTCTCTAAGCCACTGATGAAATACTGAGAATTCCATTTCTCTTGCAAGGTATGTTTTATTCTGCTGATTGAACAAACCCTTTGCCAGTTTGTTATCCTCCAGAAATATCTTCTGGAGTTCCTCAGATATCTCACCTGTAGAGGGATCTCAAAATGCACATCAAATGTCACAATAGCCATATTCCAAGGATACGTGGAAGTACTGTAAGAGATGTTGCTGGTCTTATCAAGTTTGTTTATATCACCTCCTAGTTCCTCAGATATTTCTCCATAAGAGGTATACCAACATTATCTTAGAATTTTGCTTTAGGCAGAACAAGGTGCCAATTGTATCATGATTAGAAACGCACACGTCTTGAAGGGATAAATACCAACAATTGGGAAAGAATCAATACATTTTACTTCAGTAGTTTCAGATAGCGATGGATTACTCTTTGGCCTATGCACATTTCTGGCAGACATTGGTAGCATCGTTGTGATTTTGTAAGAGTATAATGTCCAGTCATAGAACACTCCTCCATCGTAGCTATTGTAGTGTTTCACTTATTTTCTTGCCTATCCCTTAGAACAATTCAGGGGGGAGCTAATGTTTCCTCTTATTTGGGGCAAAGATCTATGGAATTCTTAAGAGCATGAAATTATACTTCACCACATGATTGTTCTCTGGGTGTAAATTTATGAACATTTGGAGGCATTCCTCAACCCATAGTGAAAAGCCATTTCATGTATTTTACCATGTGCTAAAGAATGCCCTGCAATTTTCATGAATTCCCACCTAGAGAACAATCACATACTTACAGATTGCTGTGTTATGCTATTAAGATGTGCTTAACGGTGCCTGGACAAGGACATGAATTATAAAACCATTTTAAGCAGGTTTATACTGTTGGGAGACCTCACTGCTCTTAACAGATTATTCACTTGCTTGCAGGATCAGTACCAAGATTATGGCTATTGAGCTCAGTTGGATTCACATGAGCTTTTTGAAGAATCAAAATGAAATGGAAATGAAAAATCCTGGAGTTCTTCAGTAACAGCATATAGAGGACATAACAATGTGGATAATGTATCAGACACTGACCGATTCCCCACTCACCTTGTTTCAGTCTCATTGCTCCTTTTCCCTGCGGGGCTGCTGCTGCTGGATTTCGCAGAAGCTGCCCTGAGCCGGTGAGTTGCCCCGCCCCTTTTCAAGTTCTTTCCGAGGCAGACAGAAACTGGTTTTCAGAGGATCCTGCCTGCTGCAGAGGGAACTTGAAGAGAGGCAGAGCAACGCGCTGGGGGAGTTTGTGCAAAATCCAGCAGCAGCCCCGTGGAGAAGAGGAGAGTGAGAGTGGCGTAAAATTAGTGGGAAATCGGTAAAAGCCTATATATATTCACCAAGAAACAGTGATCCCATGAATTTCATGTGATAGTAGAAAACACCTTGTTATACAGCCCCAGTCTGTGAGCTGAACAACTAATCCGTTGGTTTGTCCACTGGCCATCTTGAAGGCTTTGAACAGCTTTTTTGCTGAGCAGTAGTTGCAGTAGCGTTTGTTTCCTTGCTTGAGGAACTTTATGCTTTTGGTAGAGTTTCATTTCTTTCCCTTGCAGGACCTGTTTCAAAGTAGGTGAGGGTTATGTTTGCCAGGTCATATCATTAAAATGACATGAGGAGCAACTGTGCCTCCATAAGACTATGTGAAAATATTTGGGAACACAAATAAGCGTCAAATGGTAAGCATTTTTATATACACATCTGAGTTTTCTCCTATAATCACTGGTTGTTAACCACTGGTAACAATAGGTCTGTGGGGGAGATCAAAGAAGGACTGCCATTGGACTCTGCAAGATGGTGCATTCATAAAACAGTGCACTGCATTGTGTGGTTTGAATACTTAAAAAATAACCTGACAAACAGGCTTGAATTCTTCATGAACAACAAACTGATTGCTGGACAATTAACTTTCTGTCTGCCACTGGCAAACAATTGGTGAACTGAACTGGATAATATTCAAGCACCTCTTACCTAGAAACTAAGTTATTAAATAAAAAGAAATGCTAGAAAGCGAGGTGAAAAGCTATTTGCATTTAAGATTTTCAAACTATGAACCTAGGACTTTCGTCGTCTAAAAAATTCTGGGTTTCTGCATTCTTCATTTTGAAACAGGTATACTTAGAAATAAGTGTGGGTTCCCCATGTTGAAGTGCTCAGAGCTATCCACAGCACATCATTATATCCTTGACCTTGTCTTCAGTTTTTGCTTCAGGAACTTACCTTGGATCCCAATACTAATATCCTTCTTCGATTATTTACATCTATGTGATGTCACCAGCGGGAGAAACAGGTCAGGCAAGCCCAGATTGTTGTTGCACCACAAGTCTACTGAACCTTTGAATATGGAAGACAGTCCCTAGAAGAAGGATGGCTCACATCCAAAATGAAATTGGACTGGTTCTGTTTGTCGTCGGACTGGATTTAAAAAGAATTATGATATATGGACAGTAGCTACGTTGTGCATGGTATGGTTTTCTAACTGCATATTTGTATTGTGACATTGTTATGAATTGTTGAGACTATATATTACACTAAGAAATATTTTTGTACACGGAGATAGTATTTTATGGTTAACTCAGTTCTCAGTACCTCCGTGATCCCATTGTTTGCTGACAGAACCAGATAAGTGGCAGCCCTACTGCTAGCCTTGTTTATTATATGTATTGGTTTATTTAATTCATTTATATCCCATCTTTCTCCTCAATGGGGACCAAAAGTGGCTTATATCATACTCCTTTCCTCCATTTTATTCTCACAACAATCCTGTGAGGTACGTTAGGGTGAGAGCATGTGACTGGTCCAAGGTCACCCATGGCAGAGTGAGGATTTGAACCTGGGACTCCCAGATACTAATCCGATACTCTTAACCACTATGGCGCACTGGCTCTCACAGTGCACAGAAGACAAGGGATGCCAAGCCCCATCTCCTTCCTAATTACAGAACACACTAATTTTGAGTTCAGCTCCAATGAAGTTTTCCCCCTTTCCCAGCCACACAATTTGGGAAAGTCCCTTTATAATAGATTCCCCAAGCAGGAGACTAGTTTAACTCCATGTTCGGCCGACTTGTCAACTATAGAATCAAGTAGGTTCTGTGGCAGATCAGCCAAAAAAGATGTTACTCCCCTCTGAAGGTCCCTGAATAGGTTTTGTCTGCAGAACTCAGGCCTGCTGTTTGCTTCACTGATGACCATTACATTAAAATGCATTTGAAGTGCAGGCATTTCTCTTGAGAGCGTATTGTTCTGACTCAGGGTTATGGTTTAGCCACAAGTCCATAATGATTGCTACCTGAAATGTCTTGTCTTGACCTCTTTATGGCTCTTACTTGCAATCCCAAACCCCACATTAGCTTGTGTATACTCCAAAAATCCAACCTCTGGCATTTAACTCCTTCCAGCTAATTACCTGCTCTCACAACAGTAGCCAACACATAAGAATGTGAGGACTAATTAACTCAGCAGCCAATTTGCCAGGGGGAACTAAGGTTTACCTCAGAAAGTGGTGATTTGCAGTTTTCATCTAAATACCACTCCCTGGTATCTCTCTGCTATCACAGTCACTGGCGGGAAAAAGTGGCATAAGGTCCCAGAAAACTTATGGTGACCTCATAGGGTTTTCAAATTATGAAAGGAACAGAAGTAGCTTACCACTGCCTGCCTCTCTATGTTAGAAACCATGGACTTCCTTTGAGGTTTCCTACCCAAGTACTAACCTAGCACCATTCCTGCTTAACAGCCAAGTTCTGACAAGATCAGGCTGCCCTGGGCCATCCAGGTCAGGGCCTCACAATCACTAACTTGGGCCTAAGCAATTCAAACAGCTGTGGCAATGGTAGAATACCCGACTCCTAACCTTCTCCTACTCACCTACAGACAACGAAATGCTAGGGAGAAGAATGCTAGCCTAGGGCTTGGATCTTGTGGCAAATTTCCACTTTTGCTGCAGACATCTGATCCCTCCCCATCCCATCCTTGAGAATCTCCTCTTTTCCATGAATAGGAACAATGTTGGTTATAGTGGGATGAGAGCAAAGAAGCCCCATTCTGTTGGACTGCGATCTGGAAGACTCACATTGGAATCCCCACTCTGCATTGAAAGTTTGCTAGGTGTCGCACACTTGCAGCCTAACCTACCTCATGGGTCATTGTTGTAACAATAAAATGGCAGAGAAAAGTATGTGAGCTGTTTTGGGTTCCCATTTGGGGAGAAAGATCAAAGCAAGCAAATATATAAATCCTTTCCGTTAGCAGAAATTTGCCACTGAATTCAAGCCTAGGGTTTTCCCTACTTTTTTGCTTTTCTTTTTTAACATGATTTTTTTTCCCATAGCATCCTCTACCTGAAATGGAAAGTTATATGGCCTGGTATAGTTTTGCCACCACCTGTTTGTCTGGACAGACATTAAAAAACTGTTCCAATCTGCCTCCTCAAAGTCCTTTGAAACTGACATGAAAAGAACTGAAGGTTAAAATATGGAAAGAGGGAAATTTTTCAATGCGTGTGTTTATACGAAGCTGCCTTATGTGGGTCTGCTATCTAGCTCAGTATTCTTTGGCAGTATCCCTTGAGCACAGAAAGGTCCTTTGCAGCATCTGGTACCTGACATCCTCTAACTAGAGATGCAAGGGAACAAACTGTGCTACTGAGCTACAGTCCCTTGCTTGTAAGGTCATCCTCATAATGATATGCCTCATGTTTCTAAAAATTCTCAAGTAACCACAATGGAATAAATAACCATGGTTCCTTACAATCACTGACAAGCTAATAGAATAAATCCATCCACTAACTCATAATAGAATCATAGAGTTGGAAGGGACCTCTAGGGTCATCTAGTCCAACCCCCTGCACAATGCAGGAAACTCACAAATACCTCCCCCTAAATTCACAGGATCCTCATTGCTGTCAGATGGCCATCTAGTCTCTGTTAGGGGTGTGCATTCGGTTTGGCCAAACCGTATATACAGCTGAATCAACACTGATTCGGCTGTATACAGAATTGGCCGTAGCCGATTCCCATTGCCGCCTATTATGCGGCAGCCGAATACGGCTCGCCGTATACTGCCGAATAGCTATTCGGCAGTATATGGCTGTCAATGGAAAAGGCGGGAAAGTAGCTTCTGCAGCCTCAGTGGAGCTGCTTGCCTACTTTCCCGCCTTTAGTGGCCTCTTCCCGCCTCTCCCATAGCCTCCCTGGGATCAGGGGAGGAGGGGGAAGAGGCGCCCTAGCAGCCAATCCAAAGCATGCATTTGCAAAATGCATTGCAAATGCATGCTTTGCAGGGCTATTGTGTGTAGCTGATGGCCCAGCCATCAGCTACATTGTTGTTATTTTGATCTTTTGCTTACTTGGGTATCCAAGTAAGCACTGTTGTCTGGCCAATCAGAGAGCAGTGCTATTTTTTGAAATTGCTCTCTGTAGGGCCAGAGAACCTTTCTAAGGAGTCTTCCTGGCTGGACTCCTCCATTGCTGCTGTGTTGGTGTGAGAGATTGTGCTGCTGCTGGCTGGCCCTTGGCTTCATCTGCTGCCTGCTGCTCTCTCACTCAGCCTTACCAGACTTCCCAGGAGTAGAGAAGACAAGGTAAGACAATTTTGGGGTTCTTCTTGTTTTAGTTTTTGTTGGTAAAAGGACTAGAGTCCCTTTACTTATCCAGATTTGGGTGGGTGAATACTGGGTGGGTAGCCTATTTGGGGTTGAGGTTAGGTTCTGCTGGGGGTGGGGGCCTGGGGTGGGGGGGTTGCTAATTTGCCCATATCTTAATTTAGTGAGAGGACTTTTAAAAGTGCAGTGTCCTTTTACTTCTCCTGATTTGGGTGGCTTGGATTTCTTGGGGTTAGGGTGAAGGTTTTTTTTTTGGGGGGGGGGGGGTTTGGCAAAGTTCCTGTATTGTTAAAAGTTGAGTTTTTTACTGTTTTAAAAGTATTCAGTGTTTGATTTGTTGCTGCTGTGTTGTGCTGCTGTTACTCTTCTCTTCTGGTTCTTGGGGGGTGGGGTGCTGTTTGGCCTAATTTCCTAAGTTCCTGTATTGTTAAAAGTTAATTTTTTTACTGTTTTAAAAGTACTGTTTGATTTGTTTACTGTTTGATTTGGTTGGTGTGGGGGTTGGCGAGGGTGTGTGTGGGCTGTGTGGGCTGGGTCACTTTCTTGTTTTTATAGAGTAGATTGTGTGGTGTGCTCTGTGGCAGGGAAGCTGGCACCTGGGTGAGAGACCCAGAACCAGCAGGCTTGTTGTGGTTGGCCAGCTCTCCCCGTGTTGTTTGGGGCAGGGCTGGAGAGCTGGCATCTGTAGATTGCATGTTCTGTGGCAGGGAAGCTGGCACCTGGGTGAGAGACCCAGAACCAGCAGGCTTGTTGTAGTTGGCCAGCTCTCCCCGTGTTGTTTGGGGCAGGGCTGGAGAGCTGGCATCTGTAGATTGTGTGTTCTGTGGCAGGGAAGCTGGCACCTGGGTGAGACCCAGAACCAGCAGGCTTGTTGTGGTTGGCCAGCTCTCCCCTGTTTGGGGCAGGGCTGGAGAGCTGGCATCTGGGTTTGCTGCAGCCAGGTCTGCAGAGCAGACCTTGAGCCAATTGTGTTTTCTGTGGCAGTGATGTTGGCAACTGAGTTTATATTGGTTCCAGGCCTGCAGGGTTCATAGAGTAGATAGAGGGATGTAGTGCATTTGGGTCCAATAGAGATTCTCTGGTGTGAAGTTAGGTTTGGCTTTGGGTGCCCCAGAATTGGACCCCCTGGTCCAATTTTTTTTTGGCCTTGTGGGTTTTGTGTGGGACAGTGCCCTGAAGCTGCACAGCAGTTTGGGGGGGGCTCTCCTCAAAACCCCCTGCTCCCCAGAGCCACTTTTCCTACGACAATTACAGTGAGGAAGTGGCTAATTGGGCTTTCCCCATCATTGTTGGCAATGGGCCTTTTGGGGAGCCCAAAGACAGGGACCCCCTGGCCCAATCTTTTTGGGACTTGGGGGTTTTGTAGGGGAGAGTCCCCTGCGGGTTTCCTGCAGTTTTGGGGGCTCTCCCTCAAACCCCCTGCCCCCAGTAGCCTCTAATTATGCCCTATGTTGCCATTGATTTCAATGGCCCATAGGGTATAATGATGGAATAGGGGCACCCTCTTTGGGTGCCCCTGGAATGGGATCCCCTGGCCCAATCTTTTTGGGACTTTGGGGGGTTGGAGGGGAGAGTCCCCTGCAGGTCCCCTGCAAATTTGGGGGCTCTCCCTCAAACCCCCTCCCCTCCATGCGGCTTCAAATATACCCTATTTGCCATTGATTTCAATGGCCCATAGGGTATAATGGGACCGTATATTCGGAAATAGCCGCGCATCTACCGTATATGCGGCTATTCCGAATGCGGTATTCAGGAGTATACGGGGATTCCGAATTTTTTTTCCCCGTATACTTCTGAATCCGTGTAATACCGAATTTTTTTTTTTGCACATCCCTAGTCTCTGTTTAAAAACCTCCAAGGAAGGAGAGCCCATCACCTCCTGTGGAAGCCTGTTCCACTGAGAAATCGCTTTAACGGTCAGGAAGTTCTTCCTAATGTTGAGCTGGAAACTCTTTTGATTTAATTTCAACCCATTGGTTCTGGTCCTACCTTCTGGAACCACAGAGGAATGGGGTTATTTCAGCCTTTGGGGGCTTTTTCATGGGAGCTATCCAAATTCTCACATTTGAAATGCAATTTGAATATTTGCTGCAAAATGGTTTGATAACACACTCTTGCCTTGACCTGGATGGCCCAGGCTAGTCTGGTCTCATCAGATATCAGAAGCTAAGCAGGGTTGGCCCTGGTTGGTACTTGGACAGGAGGCCAACAAGGAAGTCCAGAGTTGCTATGCAGACGCAGGTAATGGCAAACTACCTCAGGGCCGTAGCCAGGATTTTAAAAGTCGGGGGGCTTTTTAAAAAGTCAGGGGCACCCTTTCCCATCCACTGCAGGGCTTGCGGTTTCTCAGAAGATTTCTCGGGTAGGGGCAAAAGCTGAAGGCTCTGAATGTGGCCAAGTCAAGGCAGCCAACCCTAAAACTTTGGAGTCAAGAAAGGGACTGCATTTTGCATGCAAGCAGAGGGGTTTCCTTCTACCTCCCTCTCCCCACCCTGACACTAAGCAGTCAGCAGCTCCATCTGTCCCCCCTCCCTGGCCCATTCCACATGGCTTCCTCCACCTCCCTCTTCTCCACTTGCTGCTTTTGCTGCTGCAATGCACTGTGCCCTGCTTGGCTCTCCTGGCTCTGGCTGCCACTAATGACATTTCACTGGCTCAGCAATGGCAAAAAGAAAATAGCAGGCTGTGACCCCTGAGGGCCCCCTTGGAGTTGGGGGCACTGCATGGAAATCAGGGGGCAGGCCCCCCTGTGGCTATGGACCTGAACTACCTCTGTTGGTCTCTTGCCTTGAAAACTTTATGGGATCACCATAAATCAATTGTGGCTTGATGGCACTTTCTACCACCACATTAGAACCTTGGGGTGGGTGATGTTCTGCACAATGTTAACCTGAGCACATGCAAATAATGTTTCCCCCCCTTCCTCATTCAGTAATTACTATCAGATCCCACCCTGCAGTTACCTCTCCTAAAAATTACTGCTTACACTGACAGTTTGTGACTCTCTATCACCACATTGGAAACTTACCTTTTACATTACCTACCATTCTTACAACTGTTTTGCATCACTGCTGCCCGAAGCATCTACATTTGTTTTGGTGAGATGAGTTCTGGTGCTGCTGCAGCAACGTTTTTCTCAAAACTAGTTTTGATCCGGTCATTTCTCTACAGGCGTTTCAAATTTGTATTGTAGAAGTTTTCATGTGTTTTAAAAGACTCCTCCAAAAGCCACAAGGTGCAGTCATTTTCATGAGAACTGACAGCGCTTGAAATTTTTACATATCATTGCTTGCCTCATCTAGTGATTTAAATTTGTACTGTTTTTGCAGTGTTGACAGGATTTCCAAGCAATCGTATACATTTAACTAAGCACCAATATTCCATCTGCCCTCTGATCAGAGACACCTCCCCCACCCAATTGAAACGCTTTCAGCAGGAAATATAGAAGTTCGGCTACGCAAAATGAGCAGAGCAAATCCACCAAAGTAAAAGGAAAATAATTAAAGCGGAACGGTGGCAGGCGATTTGAAGACTCTAAAACTCTGGATCAAACTGAATGTAAAAACACCCACAGTGTCATCCTAAGAAAGTCTACTCAGAATCCTACCTAGGTTTATTCTTTGGGGCTTAAATCCCAGGAAAGCATTTTTAGGATTACACTGTTAACCACACATAATTAACTATATATAGATACATTAATAGGATATCATTGAAACATTCCATAAGCAAGCTTTTCCTCTTTCAAAAGGTGAGATTGAATCTCATCACTGAATAGATCATTATTATTAGATGAAATTAGCATCAGTGCTGCTGCAGTATTTTAATCAAGGATAAAAGACACAGAAAATAAAAGAAAAAATACACACACACACACACACACACACACAGTTATTTATCACTACCATGGTCTTTCAGCACATGGAGCAGCAATAAACTGGAAACGCTAGCACACGAATATGCTCACAACTCTGAAAGTCTCTGAAGTTCTTTATTTTTGTTCTAGTGAATTGCATTTTAAAAATCCATCTCTTTCATATTTTAGGTGCATTGGCTATAGGCTTGGAAACAATGTTATTTTGAGAAATATTATTGTATTGCTGCACCAGTGCAGATTTCTAAGAAGGGTTTTATAGATGTTTCCATCTGCTTGTTTGCTTCTCTCCCCCCTCCCCCAATTCCTGATGATTTATTTGTTTTGTTACCATTTTTGCAAGTTATGCATACAAAATATTAAGGGATCCATCTTTTGTGGGAGCTCAGCCGAACATGGATTTATTCACAGTTCTACTGTTGAATGGAAGTGGGGAAGAGCAAGGAGGATGAGGTTTGCATCCATTGATTTATTTAGACAATATTCAATATACAGTATTGTAGGCTGCTTGACATCTGGCATAATATCTCGAGGCAAACCTGTGAGTGGCTTTCTCCCCGCCCCCCACCCCAGGGATCCATTGCACTCATGCCAAAAATCAGATCCCTCTTACCTCTATGCCTGATGACTTTAACCAGCTCTTCTCTCTGCCTATTTGTACAAGAGATGGCAAAAATTCACATGACCAATGATTACTAACTGTGGTACCCAGTATGGGGACTTCCACATTCAGTGGGTCTGCTGAGCATATGCAGAGAAGAAACAATGGATCTATGAACTCCCATTATACATGGAGTTGTCTGATTGGTCACTATCAGATAATAAAACATGTACCGTTTGATCTGGGAGAGTTCTTGCATTCTTATGTCTTATGATCTCGTGTACAAAATTCTTTCTGTACAATCCAAGGCACAACTTTGCATCATCATAGCATTCCATGTAGTTGTTTGCTTCTCTTTTGACAATTATGGACTGTTTTATCCTTGCTTATTCAAGCAAGAACAGTTCAGAGGATGTAATCAGAGATGGCACAGACAAAGCAGCTAGGTCCCATAAACAGAAGCCAATTGATCTGTACCTAAATTTTGGTTTTATACTTTTAGCATATTTCATTCTATGTGTTTATCTAAGTTTCCTTGAGCTCTGGAAAAAGAAAGCTGACTAATAAATTTTTGAAAGGAAGTCCAGGAACTTGGTGATGAACTAAAGACTAGAGAATCATTCCCAAAAAGCAAGGAGTATGTTCTCAGGATAGAGAAGATGTGATATAGGAGTCCTGAAGAGCAAATGCCAAGGGAAACATGAGAGCCAGTTTCGTGTAGTGGTTAAGTGCACTGACTCTTGTCTGGTAGAACCGGGTTTGATTCCGCACTCTTCCACTTGCACCTGCTGGAATGGCCTTGGGTCAGCCATAGCTCTGGCAGAGGTTGTCCTTGAAAGGGCAGCTGATGTGAGAGTCCTCTCAGCCCCACCCACCTCACAGGGTGTTGTAGGGAAGGACGATAAAGGAGATTGTGAGCCACTCTGAAACACTGAGATTCAGAGTGGGCGGCAGGATATAAATCCAATATCATCATCTTTCTTTTCCTTAAAGAGACAATATGTTCAATTGGTTAACAAGCAGTATTTACACAAACTGTGAATATCATGGAGCAATAAATTTGTCAATCACTGATCATTTGTTTCCCTTTACAAACTGTTATGTACTTGTGCCATTCTTGGGTCTGTGTGACACTTCAATGTGGAACTTCAGGATCTTTCTTCATGGCCCACATCCTATGAAGCAGAACTAGAAGAGATGAAATGGATTTAACAAATAGTCCCTCACCCTCCTTGCTCCAGTCCTAGTCTAGTTGCTTGCTACCAGTACTGTACAACATGACAGTATCTGTCGCTTTAAGGCTTCTTGGTACTGTTGGCAGGATTATGTAACACTTGCTATACAGGTGATAAAGTGAAAGCATGTGAGTAGCATGTGTAACCCATTAGCCAATAAGGAATGTGATTGGCTGGTGGGGGTATAACAGCAGTAGCCACAATGCTACCTACTGTGGAGAGAATGGAAGGAGAGGAGTGGTGTGCTGTTGGATTGCTGGATGGACTGATATTTATGGACTGTGTAACTGACTATTCTTTTGGACTGTGTGTACCTGTACTGTTGAACTGACTGGACTGACCTCTGGACTGTAACTTGACTTTGCTATTGCCTAAACCCTAATACAATTCTGTTAACTGGCTGTCTGTGAGTGTGTATTCATTAGAACATCAGCTGAGGCAGAGTGGCCCTGCGAGACGTTTCCACTACACTCTGTCACAACAGATGGACATGCTTTTCCAATTTTCACCAAAAGTTACATCTGGCCAATTAAGTGGAGCCAGTTAAATGGAGATCCTTGTGCATACAGATGCATATCCAGGTGTGCAGCTATTTCTGCATTTGCTAAGCAGGCATCTGTATCTGTCTTGGCATCAATCTACCAGGCATGCAGTTGCCAAAGTGTAAGAATCAGTCATAATGGATTTTTTTAAAGAGGAGTAGAACAGGATATTCCATTTGGAAAGCTGTTAAACTTTCGATGATCTAATAAGAGTTGTCTCTGGAGTTTTGTGTACCACCTCCAGAGTTTTTTTGTAGCAGGAACACCCTTGGCATATTAGGCTACACCCCCCTGACATAGCCAATCCTCCAAGAGCTTACAGTAGGCACTGTAAGAACAGCCCTGTAAACTCCTTCAGCATTGGCTGCATCGGGGGGGGGGGGTGTAGCCTAATATGCAAAGGAGTTCCTGCTACAACCCCCCCCCCCGACCATTTCAGAAATATTTCTTTTTATTCCCAAGACATGGTTACTTAAAAAGGCAACATACATTAGAGATAAAGTGTATATTTTCCTCATTCTACTTTTAGTTGAATCTTAACAAAATTTTATTTAGATTGGAATGAGTGTCTAAGAGCTCCTTAATTACAAAAATAGACAGTCAGTTCACTGCACTCTAAATATCTTGGGATCTATTAAAATAAAATGTGATAATTCACAGTCAAAATTATACAGCTTATCCTTCACTTTATATTAAGAAGCACTTGTAGGTTGAATTTTTTTTTTTTTCAGAGCAACCGAATCCCGCAAAAGTTTCTATGTTCAACAACAGCACCAAAAGAGCACTGGATATGAATAACTGAATCATACAATCCAAAATGGTTTTCTTCCAATAATGTAATCCGGTTCTTAATGCAAAATGAAAAAGAGTAAATCAGATGCTTTAACATATCAAAGCCTTTTACCAGCCACCTACAGTTCTAAATATTATTTGCTTTTAGAAAAGACAATAAGAGCTTCCCTCTTGTAATAAAAAGCTATTCTCCCAAAGACAGTAGTCTAACAATGCAATCCTAAACAGAGTTATACCCTTAAAATTTCATTGAGGACACAGCTTCATTCTTGTGACTCAGAATTACACATCTTGATTCCATCTTCTCCCTTGGATGAATTGAACCCATGTATGTTTTTTCCATCATTTTTGTTGTTGTTGTTCCCTTGTACCAAGATGCTCTGACCTGGATGACCCAGGCTCAGGGCTTTTTTTGAGCAGGAACACACAGGAACGCAGTGCCGACTGGCTTGGTGTCAGGGGATGTGGCTGACTATGCAAATGAGTTCCTGCTGGACTTTTTCAACAAAAAAAGCCCTATCCAGGCTAATGGTCTCATCAGATCTTGGAAGATAAGCAGGGTCAGCCCTGGTTAGTATTAGGATGGGAGGATCCCTAGGAATACCAGGGTCACCACACAGAAACAGAAAATGACAAACCACCTCCAAACGTCTCTTGCCTTGAAAACTCCACAGGGTTGCCATAAGTCAACTGTGACTTGATGGCAACAAAATAAACCAAGATTTAGCCTTTTAATTCCACAGCTTTTATCACTGGTAATTTGTATACAAAATGAATAAAACTGTATACAGATGGCTGCATTGTTTGTTTATTAAAATATTTATATCCCAACTTTCCTCCTAAGGTGGCTTTTACTTGGTGATTTGCCTTAAGCAAGTCTCTCTCTAGAGAGGTGGAATATGCATTTTATAAAGAAATAACAGTCTGAAAGACAGAGCAAGTGGCCTAGATCACCCAGGAAGTTTTATGGCTGAGTGGACATTTGATTCCAGGTCTTCCTAGTCAGACTGCAATATTCAGTCAGTGCAATGATTCTTTCTCCCCATACCAACCACAAACCTATTTTGGTCCAAACATTCTGTTCTACTCAGGACTGCAGCATACATGGAGAAGAGGTCTGATCCTCACCCATGGTCTTTTATTATTTGGGATGGCCCTGGGAAATTTATTTGCCCCCTTGGGGAACTTACAATGTGGTACCACCTGCAAGGGCTTTGTAACTTGAATTGGCCCTTGGTGTGAAAATTCTGGGACATCTACAAAATCTGGAAGCCACTTTCACTGCTCATTCTAAACACTCTTCTCCAGCTAAGGTCTTACCTGGCTGCTGGTGGGGGATGCATGACATGATGTGCCCATTGCAATTACATTACTTGGAAGTGATGTCATCATGCCTTCACTTGGTGAGTGGGAAGACAGCAAGGGTGGGGGGCACTTGCCCAGAGCCTCTTTCTAGAGCCCATTGTACTTTTCCTCACTAGGGGCCTTACTCTTAATTGGTTATAAAGTAATGCAGTTCTTTTCATGAATGATTCAACTAGCAAATGTTGTTAAGGGGAGGTTAAAAGTCACTGTAAAGGGCTTTCAAACTCAATAAAGAATTTCAATGAGGAGAGACATCTTAAGGGGATTGTGAAATGTAGAGACCAATCAGAACAAGGCCTGCCAAGTGTCAGCAAATGATTGGATAGAACTTTCCTGAACAGGTATATAAGGAGGAAAATGAGAGCTTCCAGGAGAGAGACAGCTGGAATGAAGGTGGTAGGCAACTAGAAGGCTACAGACAGAAGAACAAACAGGAAAGACTGCCAGCTAATGTCTTCCAAAAAGCTGACGGCAAGGGAAATTTCCCGTCAAAGAAAAGCCCACAGGTAGCCTAAAAAGGGACTAGATGACCTGCAGCTGACCTTGTCTAAGAGGAAGATGGAATACTTAAGCAAGATCAAAAGAAAGACCACAAGGCAAGTTAAGTCAGGCATCTACAAGCATCAAAAGGAAGTTGCTTGGCCAATCTGAACATCAATCTCCATCAATAAGCAGGTAAAGGACTGGCTGGGGTGGAACAGTAGGGAAAACTAGCTATTTGTTTAAGTCTAAGAGCCTCATCTTAGTAACAGTCTTACACAGAAAGAGTATTCTATATAAATTTGATTTGCAGGTGTTGGGGTTCCTCTCAAAAACTGTTTTTCATTTAAAACTCAAGGGTTTTTAAAATTATTATTATTATTATGGTATCTTACTGATAACCTAATGAGTATTACAGCTCTTGGGGTCTTATCAGGTTGTTTGGACTTTTAAAGGCAAGTTCCCAGGAAAAGCCAAGGTGTAGAGGAGTTGTGGTCCTGAGGAAAGGTAAAGGAATAAGGTAGCACCCTTTCTGAGATCTCCTCAAGACACCCAGCAATATGGCCGAAGACAAGCAAGTGGAACTGAAGAGGGAAGAGCCTCACAGTTACAAATTTTTCTCCCCTTCCTCTTCAGTTGTGGGGAGAAGAAGCGAAGGAAATTGTGAGCCACTCAGAGTGAAGGGTGGGGTATAAATCAAAGCCTTTTTCTTCTTCCTCCCCTGTCCCTCCTATTGGGCTGCTGGATGGCTCCTCCCCCCTGCCTTATTGGTTAGGCCATGGTTTGGGTGGAGTAGGCTGCCAGGTCTGCTTTTCCCTGGCCAAAGCCCAGTCCTGGTCTGCTGTTGGGCTCACTTGCTCTGATGTAGGTTTCTCTGGCTCTGCCTTGGTTTCTATCATGGCTTGTTGTTGTGTAGGCCTCTCTGCCCTTGCCTGAGCTTCTGCGGAGGCTGCAGTCTTCCTTGGGCTTCTCCAGAGTTGGTAGGCTAGCCAGCTCTTGGTTGGAAAATGCCTAAAGTTTGGGGGTAGGGCATGAGGAAGGCAGAGCTTGGGGAGGGGGGGGACTTCAATGGGGTGTAATGCCATAGAATCTACCTTCCAAAGTGGCCATTTTCTCCAGGTGTTCTGAGATCTGTTGCCTGGAAATCAGTTAAAATTCCAGGAGATCTCCAGCCAACTCCTGGAAATTAATGTGAATAACAGGCTGTGAAAAATGACTAACAGAATCACTAAACAGTTTCTGTCTCTATTACAAAACTATTACCATAACAGTCTAGTCAATCCAACACAGAAATACATCTGAAAATACAGTTCAATATCATTCCAAAAGTTCAAAGTGCAAAATTCCAACTCTATAAAATTCATCTATCTTCCTTTAAGTGCAAAGTTCCACTGTGTATCGAAGTAGGCCTATTCTCCTTTTCTCTGCTTGAGTATTAGCTGTCCTGATCAGAATGAGATGGGCTACTAAGTATGCTTCATTGATAAAGACATTAGGAGAAATGGTGACCTAGTCAACATTACTGTCAGAGGCTTTTCTACATGAGTCCGTGCTGACAAATTAATTCATGAGACCAGATTTCTTATGAACATTTTTCAAGAGTTTTATTTGATTTTTGGGACTGCAGAAGCACTTTACAGAAACAAACCGAGGAGCAGAAAGGAAGAAAGGAAAATAGACCTAATTTGTTATACACTGCAACTTTGTTTGTGTATATGTATTTCTGTATTGAATTGACTTGACTGTTATGATAATAGATTTGTAATAGAGTTAGAAACTGTTTAGTGATTCTGTTAGTCATTTTCCATGGCTTGTTTTTGCATTTACCTTTTCCCCATGATTCTCTTGGCTACAACTCCTGGAGTTTGACAATCCATCTGTGCCTGGAGTTGTGGTGCCGAGTAAGGGCTGCCAGGCTCTCTGTCAGTGGGAATGGGGTTGCTGGGAGCTGTGCCTCCTGTGGCAGCAGTGGAGAGCCTGGTCCTGAGTCTGGTGGCACCTTTGGTCACTAATCAATCATTAAGTGCTACTTTGTGTTAACAGGAAGTCTTGTGGTTTACTTTCATATGATATTTGGGTTGAGTCTGGAACCCATGGTTACTCTAGACCAGGGGTGTCAAACTCATTTATTATGAGGGTTGAATCTGACTAAATGAGACCTTGTCGGGCAATGTGTGTACCTATTTAAGGTATCTCTGCTGCCTAATCTTAAATAGGTACACACATGGCCTGGCTAGGTCAGGTGGGGGTTCTCCCACTCTGGAGTTTCCTTGGGCTGGGGGGGGAACTCTCCCGCCGTTGACGACGCAATGACATCACCCAGAAGTGATGTAATTGCACCAGTGATGTCACTCATCGGCTACTTTAGGCATTTCCAGGAAAACTCTATGGTTTTCCTGGACACTTAGAAATTTGGGAGGGAAAACTCGATGGTACCATCACAGAGTTTTCCCGGAAATGCCTAGAGCAGCTGGCGAGTGATGTCGCCAGCACAATGATATCACTTCCGGGTGACATCATTGTGCTGTGCATGCAGTGCATGTGCAAAATATGTCCCCCACCAGAGCCGCAGGGGGATTGGCAACCCTAGGCCCGGCCCAACATGGCCTGGCCCAATGAGGTCTCATTTAGTCAAATCCAGCCCACATAACAAATGAGTTCGAGACCCCTGCTCTAGACAGTTCTAAAAACAAAATCTATACACTGAGTATACACACCCACACACCATCTTCCTGTTTGGAAGTTCTTCTATTCATAGAATCATAGAGTTGGAAGGGACCTCTAGGGTCATCTAGTCCAACCCCCTGCACTATGCAGGAAACTCACAGACACTTCCCCCTAAATTCACAGGATCTTCATTGCTGTCAGATGGCCATCTAGTCTCTGTTTAAAAACCTCCAAGGAAGAAGAACCCACCACCTCCCAAGGAAGCCTGTTCCACTGAGGAATCGCTCTAATGGTCAGGAAGTTCTTCCTAATGTCGAGCTGGAAACTCTTTTGATTTAATTTCAACCCATTGGTTCTGGTCCTAACTTCCGGGGCCACAGAAAACAATTCCACACCATCCAGGTGTGGTGCAGTGAGGTGCCGCAGGGCTCGGTACTGGGTCCCATGGTCTTTAACTTGTTCATAAATGATTTAGAGTTGGGAGTGAGCAGTGAAGTGGCCAAGTTTGCAGATGACACTAAATTGTTCAGAGTGATGAGAACCAGAGAGGATTGTGAGGAACTCCAAAGGGATCTATTGAGGCTGGGTGAGTGGGCGTCAACGTGGCAGATGCGGTTCCATGTGGTCAAATGCAAAGTAATGCACATTGGGGCCAAGAATCCCAGCTACAAATACAAGTTGATGGGGTGTGAACTGGCAGAGACTGACCAAGAGAGAGATCTTGGGGTCATGGTAGATAACTCACTGAAAATGTCTAGACAGTGTGCATTTGCAATAAAAAAGGCCAACGCCATGCTGGGAATTATTAGGAAGGGAATTCAAAACAAATCAGCCAGTATCATAATGCCCCTGTATAAATCGATGGTGCGGTCTCATTTGGAGTACTGTGTGTAGTTCTGGTCGCCACACCTCAAAAAGGATATTATAGCATTGGAGAAAGTCCAGAAAAGGGCAACTAGAATGATTAAAGGGCTGGAACACTTTCCCTATGAAGAAAGGTTGAAATGCTTGGGGCTCTTTAGCTTGGAGAAATGTCGACTGTGGGGTGACATGATAGAAGTTTACAAGATAATGCATGGGATGGAGAAAGTCGAGAAAGAAGTACTTTTCTCCCTTTCTCACAATACAAGAACTCGTGGGCATTCGATGAAATCGCTGAGCAGATAGGTTAAAATGGATGAAAGGAAGTACTTCTTCACCCAAAGGGTGATTAACATGTGGAATTCACTGCCACAGGAGGTGGTGGCGGCCACAAGCACAGCCACCTTCAAGAGGGGGTTAGATAAAAATATGGAGCAGAGGTCCATCAGTGGCTATTAGCCACAGTGTGTATATATATATATAATTTTTTTGGCCACTGTGTGACACAGAGTATTGGACTGGATGGGCCATTGGCCTGATCTAACATGACTTCTCTTATGTTCTTATGTTCTCTATATGACAGCCCTTCAAGTACTTGAAGATGGTGATCATATCACCTCTCAGCCGCCTCCTTTCCAGGCTAAACATCCCCAGCTCCTTCAACCTTTCCTCATAGGACTTGGTCTCCAGACTCCCACCATCTTCATCATTAAGTGAACTGAAGATGTGGGTGCTGTTGCCCTGGTTACCACTGAGCTTTTACCACTTTGCCACAGAAAAAAGGTATTCATTTTAAATATGTTTTCATTATTTTCCTCATCGCATCCACAGTTTCATACTATATGGTTAGAAATGATTTCTTTATTCTTGATACAAATTCTCTCCTCACTTTTCTTCTTTGCTTGTTTTTTTCTCCCCCCCCCCCCCACCGAGCCTTTCTAGGTATGAATGTTCACCCTTGTTTGTTGTCCTAAACTTGTGAGTTATACAGTAACACAGCCTCATTTGCAAAGGAAACTTTTTCATCAAAGGGGGGGGAAAGGAACAACACAGCATCCTTTCAAAGAAAACCTTTTCATCAAGAAAAAAAAATTGAAATAAGAGTCTGACAAAAAAAAATGTTAAAATGAGCCAGACGACAAATGGAATGTCACTTTTTCACACTTCAAACCAAGGAACATATTCCCACAAGACATAGCAGCACAGAGGAAAAAAACCCTCTGAAGAGGCATTTAGATACTGACAAAGATAAATGCAAAGAAGTTTGAATTTGTGAGGCCTTTTTTTCCTAGCCAATTTGACTCATTTCTGAAACCTAAATGTTCCTTTTATCTCATGTTAATTATTAATCACAAGCCATCAGTAGCTGGAAACCTAGAAGAGCTGTTCGTAATGGAGATGTTTTGCCTTTTTATTACATCTTTGGATCTTTTATTATCTTATTAGTGCAAATTTTAAAGAGGCTCTATTGGGCTATATGTCTGCAATCAGGTATGAATGAGGCATATGGTTAACTGTGGAGTTTACTGATTGAAATAAATAACATTTCACTGGTATGGTTTCTAGGGCTGAACCGAAACCACTGCTTCAGTTTTAGCTTTTAGAATGGAAGAAAAAGAAGCAGTTTGTTTTGAGCCCGATGAAATGTTTCAGTACCGAAGCTCCTGCACAAACCTGAGGACAGCATTCCCAAGAACTGAAAAACCAAGCTCAGTGAAACTCTCTTCCTCTGCTTATCTAGTTTACAGCCTCCCTATATGAGGTGGGGTCTGGAGATCTCTTGGCATTACAACTGATGTTCAGATGACAGAGGTAAGTTCTTCTGGAGAAAATAGCTGCTTTCAGAAGTGGACTTTAGGCATTGCATCTTGCTGAGGCCTTTCCCTCACTAAACTAGGGTTGCCTGGTCCCTCCTAGCCAGATTTGTGTTAGTGTATTACTCACAAGCCTAGGACAGCAACCAGGGTTGCCAGGTCCCTCACTAAACAAGGGTTGCCAGCTCCAGGTTGTGGAACTCCTGGAGATTTGGGGATGGAGCCTGAGGAGAGCAGGAACCTCAGTGGGGTACAATGCCATAAAGTTCACCTGCCAAAGCAGGCATTTTCTCCAGGGGAACTAATCTCTGTAATCTGGAGATAAACTGTAATTCTAGGGGCTCCCCAGATCCCTCTTGAATGTTAGCAACCTTATGCTAAATCCCACTCTTCCCAGGCCTCACCCCCAAAATCACCAGGTATTTCCCAACTCAGAGCTGTTAAACCTTCCTATATATAATGTGAGTAATTTTACCCTTACCCAGTATCCAAAGTGAAGTGTGCCTGCACATGAAAGCTTACACCCAGAATTAAACTTTGTTGGTTTTAAAGGTGTCACTGTTCTCAAACTTTGCTCTGTTGCTTCAGACCAACATGGCTACCCACCTGAACCAGTATCTAAATGTGAGGGGTTGAGATGGTCTAGAAGAAAAAAATAAACCACAGAGTATGTTAGAATCAGGCAAGTATCTTGCTCAGTAGGCTCAGAGCAGGCTTGCTTCACTTTGGTTCTATTGAGGTATCAATAGAAATTAATCACTTTTAAGAACAAATTTGAAAATCAAAATCACCTGGCTTGCAACAATTGCCCTCAGTTGTGTGCACGACTGCATAGATGATTTGCTAAAAATTCAGAGTAAGCAGTAGAGGATTTGTACCTGCATAGCTGGCAGCATTTAGCGTTGTGGCTGGCCAGGTACATTGCTGTTTGCATATGATTACAGTGGATTGGGTTGCTTGGGTTATGTATGCTCTGGGGAATCTTCATGGACTGGTCACGCAGCATTTAAAAGTAGTTGCATTTTAAGTCTACATACTCAAAGGAGTTAGAGGAGAACTTATTGCATGTCTTTTATTTTATTCAATTTATACCCCGCCCTCCCCGCCAAGGCAGGCTCAGGGCGGCTTACATCAAGTCATAGTATGCTATGATCACAGGCATAAAACAGTAAAACCACATAAATATATAAATTAAAACACATAGATATGTGTTTTGGCTATGTACCAGGACACAGAGCAGAAAATGTTCTCCTTTCTGTTTCTGGGGACAATGTTTCTGTTAACTGAAAGAGTGGCTGTCTTTTTTTCTTTTCTTTTTTCAGTAGCCCTTGAGGGCAGTTCCTGGATGATGTAGACCTTCTTTAATTTATAGGATTGATCCTGAATGGATTTCTGCAGGCACAAGGAAAAGGGTGATTTTTCACTGATTTCTCCCTCACATGGTTGCCCAAAACACACACACACACACCCCAAAAAAATTGACTCCTAAAGGACAGGAGCCCAGGGGAATAGCTTGGTTCAGTATAGATATTAGGATAAATTCTGGCATATTATTACCAACATTGCCATCTAATTAATCTGACTCTTTGCATTTTGTTTTTTTCTCCAGCTAAAATATAACTATGGCTTATTGACTTCTTTGAGTACAGAAAATTGAATAACTTGAGGAAACCCATTCAATGAACTTCTGCCCTCTTACAGTTACAATATAGATTTACTTTCATTGAACGCACCTCTGTACTGCAACAATGACAATATTATGTCCTACAAATGACAATATTATGTCATTTATTTCATGCACACTTAGATTTTTTAATATATCCTTTATATACAAGGGAAATGGCATTCATTGATTGTGCTGTTTCCAAAACAATATGCTTGAAATCAGTGCAAAATTAAGTGTGATCATTTTTTATATTAGCAAATGGAATATATCAGGGCTTTTTTTGAGCAGGAACACAGTTCTGGCTGGCATGGTGTCGGGTTGTGTGGCCTAATATGCAAATGAGTCCCTGCTGGGCTTTTTCTACCAACCCCCCCTCCCCCCTGGAATATAAGGATACTAAAAGAAAGTGACCATTATGTTTTTGCCTTGAAAGCTCTCTTAGGTCGTTTTCGCACTCACCTTAATCAGCAGCGACGACCCTCTTCACCGCGCAGGATCTGCGCGGATTTCGCACTAATTGCCGCGGAGCACCCAGAAGAGCCGGAAAGTCCCGGCGCTTTTGCGGCGCAAACGGAAACTGGTTTTTGGCGGTTTCCGTTTGCGCCGCAAAAGCGCCGGGACTTTCCGGCTCTTCTGGGTGCTCCGCGGCAATTAGTGCGAAATCCGCGCAGATCCTGCGCGGTGAAGAGGGTCGTCGCTGCTGATTAAGGTGAGTGCGAAAACGACCTTAGAGTCTTCTGGAAAGAGAAAAAAAGTGTAACATAAAAAAATCTTCATATTACTTTAAGGTATAACATAGCCCAAATGTAACCCACCATAGGTGTATTAGATAAAGCCAAAAGCAGAATTACTAGTCGTTTTTCACAAATTCTCATCATTTACATTTCTTACAGATGCATGAATTTGAATTACCAATAGCCCTTTTTTTATTCCTGGAGGTTCTCTACTTCATTACAGGCATAGCAGGCAACAGACTAATTTACTGGCTGATATCTGCATTTTGAAGCAAGTGTAAAGATGTGGTGAGGAGGTTCAGTATGCTTGTGACTATCCCAACCCAGACTCTACATTAATGTTGGCAAGATCAAATGGCCCCAATTTGTCCAGTTGTGGTGGGATAACTTTTCAGCTTGTCCAGCCTGAAGATGTGGACAAGATTCTTGGAAGACCAAGATCTACCACATGCTTGTACAACACCTGCCCCTCCTGGCTGCTTGAACCCACTGAAGGGGAGGCTGGCAGACTGGGTCTGGCAGATGGTATATACCTCCTTGAAAGAAGGGGTGATCCCCTCTCCCTCGAACTGGGCAAAGGTCTGTTCAGTCCTTAAAAAACCCCTACTCTGGACCCATGAGAGTTGAATGACTACTATCCAGTCTTATATGCACCATTTTTGAGCAAGGTGATTGAATAAGTGGTGATTGAACAACTTCAGAGATTCCTGAATGAAGCAGATGCTTTGAATCTTTTCCACCCTGGGTTCGGTGCTGGTCATGAGATTGAAATGGCCTTGGTTGCCTTCATGGATGATATGCGTTGGGCAATAAACAGGGGACTGTGACCCTGTTAATTCTTCTGGACCTTGGTGGCTTTTGATACCATCCTTGTGGCCTGCCTAGTGGTGTTGGGACTAGGAGGCACTATTCTGCAGTGATTTTGGCCTGACCTGGAGGGATGTTTTCAGTGTGGTGCTGGGGGACTGCTGCTCATCCCCTTGGCCTTTGGTCTATGAGTTTCCTGCATGGTTTTGTCCCCCATGCTTTTCAACATCTATGTAAAGCCACTGAGAGAGATCATCCAGAGATCTGGGCTGAGATGCCAGCAATATGTGAATGTCCATGTCATCAGATCCCAGAGAGGCTGTGGAAAGAGATTCCTGAAGGCAGTTTTGTGATGGATGGGAGCCAACAAATTGAAACTCAATCCTGGAAAAAAAAAAAAAACAAAGGTGCCTACTGTTGAGGAAGAATGTTTGACTGTACAATTGGTGTATCTCCTGCAGCCCCTCTAAAGAAGTATATTTATAGTTTGGAGGTGCTGCTGGACCTCGGCTTTTCTGTTGGATGAACATGTTACAGTAATGACCATGGGTGCCTTCCATCAGGTTCAGCTAATGAGCCAGCTGTGGTCCTTCCTGTACAGCAGGGGTGGCCAACGGTAGCTCTCCAGATGTTTTTTGCCTACAACTCCCATCAGCTGGGGCTGATGGGAGTTGTAGGCAAAAAACATCTGGAGAGCTACCGTTGGCCACCCCTGCCATACAGGAAAGATCTTGCCACTGTAGCACATGACCTGGTAATCTTTACATTAGATTACTGTAATACATTATCTGTGGGGTTGATCTTGACAACAGTCCTGAAGTTACCGGTACTTTTGGTACAGAATACTGTGGCCAGAATGCTGACTGGAGTGGGTCATAGGAACTATATTGCTCCAACCTTGTTCCATTTACACTGGCTTCCAAGTTGCTTCTGGACTCAATTCAAGGTGCTGATATGTATGTATGTGCTGGTAAATCATAATGACCTATGGCAACCCCAACAAAGGGCTTTGAAGGCAAGTGAAAAGCAGAGGTGATTCCCTATTGCCTTCCTCTGTGATCTTCCTCTATTGTCTTCCTCTGCAGAGTCTACTTCATCCAAGTACTGACTGTTCTTAGCTTCCTAAAGCGGATGAGATCAAGCTGTACCCTAGTATTCTATATCTCACTCCAAAGTGCTGATACTGACCTTTATGATTTGGGGCTGGCATACCATTTTTAAAAAGATTTTTAAAGTTTTATTATCACAGTAAGATTTCACTCCGTTTTTCACAGAGTTTGCTGCGTCATGGTGCGACCGAATTGTCCGGGGGTATAACCGGATGGACAGGCTGGGCCCACCAACCTTGCCAGCCTAAGAGAAGGAAAACTCTAACATCAAACCCGGGCAGATAGAGCTCGTTAATGTAACACCTACCACCTGGAATACTCGCTGCCGGCATCCCGGCTTACTGGGCCATGGCAGATGACCCCCAGGTGAAAGGGTGGAGCCAGTACCGCGCACACTGGGCTTCACCTAAAAAATTCCTCTGCGCAGGCCTGAAGGGCATATCCACATACACAACGCACAACGCATCAAGTCCTGCAGCAATGGGCAAGGGGCGAAACGGCAGGTGGAAGGTGCCACTGGAAGCCGCAGTCCCGATCCTGCATGTAGGCGGTTCAGGGTATTGGTCGCCTGATGCTAACCCGGAGACGAAAGCATTTTTCGGCAGCACCCTGAACGACCAAGCAGCCTTATCTAGGGACAGCACTGCTTGCTCCACACGGAGAGGGGCCTAGAAAAGGTGGCCTAAACAAAGCTCGTCTCCTCCACCCCAGTTGGCTAGCCGCGGTCAACGGGCATCCTTACTTGCGGTCAAAAAATAACAACAAAGAAAAGGCATGCACCTGCCTCACAAAGTGTGCAAAGACTAAAGCTTGCGTGTTGGAACATCAGAACCATGCTTGACACAGTAGACAGTGGTCGCCCTGAACGACGCTCTGCTCTAGTTGCCCACGAACTTCTCAGGTTGAATATCGACATAGCAGCTCTCAGTGAGGTCCGTTTCCCTGAGGAAAGTAGTCTTCAAGAACACAGTGCTGGCTATACCCTCTACTGGTCAGGTAAGTCAAAGGCTGAGAGCCGCCTTTCTGGCATTGGCTTCATGGTCAGGAACTCCATTGCCTCCAAACTCGAAAACCTGCCAACAGGTCACTCAGATCGCATCATGTCCATGCGCCTCCCACTTCAAAACAAGCAGCATGCAACACTCTTCAGTGTGTATGCCCCAACCCTTCAAGCAGATCCTGCAGAAAAGAACAAGTTCTATGCTGATCGACACAACCTCGTACGGAAGACCCCTACAGAGGACAAGGTGATCATCCTTGGCGACTTCAATGCCAGAGTAGGTAAAGACTCGGAAGCCTGGAAAGGAGTACTTGGCAAACACGGCATTGGCAACTGCAATGACAACGGGCGCCTCCTGCTAGAATTCTGCATGGAGCACCAGCTCACCATCACCCACACTATCTTCCAGCAGAAGAACAGTCTGAAGACAACGTGGATGCACCCACGGTCCAAGCACTGGCACCTTATCGACTACATTCTGGTGCGCCAGAGAGACCTTCAAGATGTCTTACACACCCGAGTAATGCCCAGTGCAGAATGTCATACGGATCATCGTCTTGTACGCTGCAATCTCCGTCTTCACTTTAAACCCACACCCAGGAGAGGAGGTATCCCTCGGAGGAAGTTTCAGGTTGGCAGCCTTCAGTCAGCCGAAGTTAAAGCTGCCTTCCAGGCAAAACTCCAGTCAAGAATTGAGGACCCCAGTTGCCCCACAGACCCTTCTCCAGAAGCACTCTGGGAACACCTAAAAACTACCATCCTGCAGATCTCTGAAGAAGTCCTCGGGTTCTCCACAAGGAAGAACAAGGACTGGTTTGATGAGAACAATCAAGAGATCCAAGATTTACTGGCGAAAAAGAGATCTGCCTACCAAGCACATCTTGCTCAGCCCTCCTATCCTGGGAAAAAAGCAACCTTTCGTGCTGTATGTAGCAACCTCCAGCGCAAGCTTCGAGACATTCAGAACGAGTGGTGGACCAAGCTTGCTGAGAGAACCCAGCTGTGTGCAGACACTGGTGATTTAAGAGGGTTCTACGAAGCCCTGAAGGCAGTATATGGTCCATCATATCAGACTCAGAGTCCCTTGCGTAGTGCAGACGGCCAAGTGCTCCTCACAGATAACGCATCCATATTGAACCGGTGGTCGGAGTATTTTCAGGTTCTCTTCAGTGCCAACCGCTTAGTTCAAGATTCAGCAATTCACCTCACCCCACTTCAACCAGTGAAAACAGAGTTGGATGAGATCCCCACTCTAGAAGAGACTGTTAAAGCCATCAAGCAACTGAAAAGTGGCAAGGCAGCAGGAGTTGATGGAATTCCACCAGAGATCTGGAAGCATGGGGGCACAGTACTACATAGCTCACTTCACAAAGTACTTGTCACCTGCTGGGAACAAGGCAAATTACCACAGGACTTTCGCGATGCAATCATCATCACCCTATACAAGAACAAAGGGGAAAAGTCAGACTGCTCCAACTATCGGGGGATAACCCTGCTCTCCATCGCAGGCAAAATCCTTGCCAGAATACTCCTGAACAGACTGGTGCCCGCCATTGCAGAAGAACTCCTCCCAGAGAGCCAGTGCGGCTTCAGAGCTAACAGGAGCACCACCGACATGGTATTTGTTCTCAGGCAGCTCCAAGAGAAATGCAGGGAACAAAACAAGGCTCTGTATGTGACTTTTGTCGACCTTACCAAAGCTTTCGATACCGTTAGCAGGAAAGGCCTGTGGCAAATCTTGGAATGTTTAGGATGTCCCCCAAGGTTCCTCAGCATGATCATCCAGCTACACGAAGACCAACGAGGCCAAGTCAGACACTGCAACGACCTCTTGGAGACCTTCCCAATAGGCACAGGTGTAAAGCAAGGCTGCGTTCTTGCGCCAACTCTCTTTACGATCTTCTTTAGCATGATGCTTCAAAGAGCCGCAGTAGATCTAGATGATGATGATGGTGTCTACATCCGCTATCGCACCGATGGCAGCCTGTTCAACCTGAGGCGACTAAAGGCCCACTCCAAGACAATGGAAAAACTCATCCGAGAGCTACTGTTTGCTGATGATGCTGCACTCGTCTCCCACTCGGTATCAGCTCTGCAGCATATGACATCCTGCTTTGCAGAGGCTGCCAAGCTATTAGGCCTAGAAGTTAGTCTGAAGAAGACAGAAGTTCTCCACCAGCCTGCACCCCAGGAAGATTATCACCCTCCCTGCATCACTGTGGGTGAATCAGTTCTGAAGACAGTCCAGCAGTTCAGCTACCTGGGGTGCATCATCTCCTCAGATGCCAAGATCGACAAGGAGATCGACAACAGGCTGGCAAAGGCAAACCGTGCATTTGGCCGACTGCACAAAAGAGTGTGGAGCAACAAGCATCTGAAAAAAGGCACAAAGATCAATGTTTACAAAGCGGTTGTGATGACAACCCTCATCTATGGCTCCGAATCGTGGGTTTTATACCATCATCACCTGCGACTCCTCGAGCGCTTTCATCAGCGCTGCCTTCACACCATCCTCAACATCCACTGGAGTGACTTTGTGACCAACACTGAAGTTCTCAAGCGGGCGGAGGTTACCAGCATCGAGGCACTGCTGTTGAAGACGCAGCTGCACTGGGCAGGGCATATTTCTAGGATGGAAAACCACCGCCTTCCCAAGATTGCCCTGTATGGCGAACTCTCCACCGGCCATCGAAATAGAGGGGCACCAAAGAAGAGGTACAAGGACTCCTTGAAGAAATCCCTTGGCACCTGTCGCATCAACCATCACCAGTGGTCTGACCTAGCCTCAGATCGCAAAGCATGGAGGCACACCATCCACCAGGCTGTCTCTTCTTTTGAGAACGCACGCATAGCTGGTCTTGAGGACAAAAGGAGATTGAGGAAGAATCGCACTGCTACAGCACCAACCCTAAATCAGACTTTTCCCTGCAGCCACTGTGGCCGGACCTGCCTGTCCCACATTGGTCTTGTCAGCCACCAGTGAGCCTGCAGCAGACGTGGACTATTGCACCCTTCTTAAATCTTCGTTCGCGAAGCCAAGCCAAGAGAGAGCGAGAGAGATCACAGTAAGAGTTCAAAACAACTCAAAAGCAATGAGATCAAGGAATATAACTATCAGTCATATGCTGAGAGACCAGACTTAGAGCATAGCACAAATGGAAAGAACAACCTTTCAAGGCTAACTAAAAATAATAAATTATAGTGATACCATGAGTTTTATATCCAGTTGTGTATTTGGGACCATTCAAATGAAATGAAATCTTGACTAGCTAAAAATTCAAGTAGCGGGAACCATTTTAAAATCAAAATTGGAATTGATTGGAGAAAAATAACATTTCGTTAATCCTGTCCATGATGTTTCCCATAATATATTGGCTCCATAATATATTGGAACTCAGAGTTTCAGAGACAGCACAGATTTAGCTTTCCAAAGAGAGGCTATTGCCAACCTAGCTGAGACTATCATAGTTTCTGTTAATGCCTTATGTTGTGGAGAAGGAAGGGCCATCATTCCTGAATGACCATCTTCTCCCTTATGAAACTACCCATCTACTCAGTTCATCTTCAGAGGTCCTGCTTCAAGTGCCTCCACTATGTGAGTCTAGATGGGGGCAACCCCCCCCCCCCTAAAAGCCTCCTCAGTTATAGTGACAAAACTTTTGATACCTCTTCCCCAGGGAGATTCATCTGTCTCTCTGTCATTGTCTGTCAGTGGGTGGAAAGCTTTTTTGTTTTCCTTGTGTACCCCCAATAATTGTTACTGCTCCTCCTCCCTCGATGTGTTGTTACATGTGTTTCCCCTCCTAGAATCTTATGTATACTGTATTTTAAATGCTGTGTCGTTGTTAATTGTCCTATCCCAACTACTGCCAGCCTCTGGGCGATGTGCAACATTATATATATATATATATATATATATATATATATAATCAGTTACATTAAAAGATTACAGACCTTGATGGCATCTTTAAAGTGCTCTTAACGTCTTAAAAGTTTTAAGGTTGAAATGTTTAGTGCCTTGGACCTTGTTCAGGAGTGAAAAAAAGATCATAAGTATATGTTTAAAAATTGAAAATTAAAAATCCTGTTCTCTATTGATTGAAAACGCAGACATTGTATGTAGGCAGAGCTACTGCGTGATGTACTCCAATCAAGAAGAGGCAGGTGGGGCCAATGAGACACAGCAGGAATGCAATCAGGGGCTATAGATACCTATCTGTGCAGGTCCAGCAAAATTCAATACCTTAGTTGGGGACCTGAGCATTCAGATAACCAGCAATCAAAAAGTAATTTAGAGGAAGAGATCAGTGAAAACAGATTATGTGTATGTGACTAGGTACTCAATAACTATACAAACGTGGACTGTTTGGAGTTAGTTATAGCTCTTGTTTACAGCTTCTGGCTCAAGTTATAGGGCAGGAGACTTGAAAAAATGATTATTTTATTTGCAGGCTTGGAGAAAAGAAGAAGGCAAGGTGGGTTAACTGTTATGTTTCCTAATTAGCCAAAGGCAGCACTTTCTGGGACTATTTCCAAATATAGAAAGAGAACAGACGTCTCCAGGCCTGGAGACATTTGGAGGTATGTCCTAGTTATCTCAATGAAATGTGGTATTGGTGGGTAAGTCCAACAGTACAGATTATGTGACTGGAACTTTTTGACCTGTTTGTGGAAAAAGCTTACGGGAATGTAGTTTTTTCTTGGCAGATCAGGCTCTATTTTTGGCTAACCTCACACTGACAAATCAATGGTGCTAGATATGAATGGAAATGCAGGAGGTTTGGTTGTATAATTGTATCAATATTCTATTGTTTTACTAATTACTACTGCAGTATTCAGTATGTTTTTACTAATACATTGGGAAAATCTGTGCAGATTTATAAAATACTACACATTTATTGCCCTTTTTATGCCAGGCCACAATTTTAATGGCAACATTTCTATTTAATTTCCTTAGCATGGCTGATAAAAATAATTGTGTGTTTTTTTCAAAATAGAAAGAACCCATAAAAAAACCTATGCATGTTTAATTCACAGTTTGTTTATGGAATTTGGTTACATATGGCTGGGGTTCCAAGTCCAATTCAAGAAATACCTGGGGACTTTGGGGGTGGAGCCAGGAGATATTGTGGGTGGAGCCAGGAGCAAGGGTGTAACAAGCATAGTTGGACTCCAAAGGGAGTTCTGGCCGTAACATTTAAAGGGATAGCACACCTTTAAAATGCCTTCCCTCCACTGGAAATAATGAAGGATAGTATCACGTTCTTTTGGGGCTCATAGAATTGGACCCCTGGTCCAATCTTTTTGAAACTTGGAGGTGTTTTGAAGACAAGCACCAGATGCTATGCTAAAATTTTGATGGCTCTACCTCAAAAAACATGCCCCCCCCCCGAGCCCCAGATACCCACGGATCAATTCTCCATTATACCCTATGCAAATTGGTCTCCATAGGAAATAATGGAGCAGACATTTTCTCCCCCCCCCACACACCGCTTTCTGATGACCCTGAAGTGGGGGGAAGGCCTCCAAACTGGGGGGATGCCCTGTCCCCACCTGGGGATTGGCAACCCTACATATGGCATAGAACCATATTATGTTACAACTGGTGACGATTCTAGTTTTCCCATACCTCAGGTTTCCGTTCCACTGATCTTTACTTTTATTGAAGCCCAATAGCATATGGATTCCAAGATTACTCGAACTCTAGTTTTTCCCCAGTTCCTTATTTTTGCAAGTTTTGACAGACTGCTTTCCCTTTCCTTTTTCATCTCCCTCCCCTTCCCTCAAACTCTTCCAATATTTCTCAGATGCCGTCTTAGACTTTAGTATCCTAATAAAAACTGTGTGCCAAACTAGTTCCTTGTTTGAGTTAGGGGTCTATCAGTAGTGCAGGACAGGGGAGAGTTTTCTTGAGCTTTCTTTAAATCACTACACTTATTGTAATTTACTACTTATTGTATTTTTATCGAAGGATTTAAAATTGCACCCTCTTTAGACTTTGTGATAGTAATCCTAACTCTGCAGTTACTAATATAGTCTCAGATATCAGTATAAATTTAAGTCGCACATTGCCAGGATAAATAGCCATTGGACACACGCACATACACAAATTGGACATAGACAAATGTTCCTTTAAAAATATCTGCTGAACATCTTGATATCAGACTTTCTTTAAGGTTTTGGAACTCTCAGGTCTAGTCATACCAGTTTCTGGTGAGTCTGTTTATAAGAAGATTATGCGCAGGGACCCATAAAACTCACAGGGGAGGGATAATCTCAGTGGCAGTGGCTCCCCATTTTGCCCCATATGCTCACTTGCTTGCCTCTCCTTGCTGTTCTGCCAACCTTCTCCCTGCCACTCTGCCTGCCTCTGTGCTGCTGTGCCTCCTCCCATTTCTGCCATTCTATTCACCTACCTGATTCTTAAATCTGATGCAGCATGAGGCAGTGGCCCCTCCTCATCCTTGTCCACCTGTCCACAGTGCTGGGAGTGTAAGAAGCACAACAGCAACTTCCACTCATCCCCACCCATCTGCAATGGGGGCAGCAGCTGCCACTGCTCCTCCTTGCTCTTGCACTTGGACTGTTGGCCTGCTGGCCAGTGCATTTGCTTCGGTTCCTCCTCTCTTCCACCTACCTACCTGCCTATCTTCTTTGCTGATGTGGCTGCTTTATCCAAGGCTAAGTTTTGTGATATACAGCTCTGCAAAAGCACAGTATTTGGGCTAAAATGTGAATTTTGTGCTAAAAATGTGAACTTTTCTGTGAACATGGGGATTCCTCTAACTCTGTAGGAAGATAACCTATATTTGTACATAGCTCCATTTTCTGGGCCTATTGATCCATACATGGGCCAGGTTTAGGCTTGCCAATCCCCAGGTCCCAGAACGGGTTCTTCTGCTTTCCCAGTCTCCTTCCCGCTCCCAGTCAGCTGGCTAGCGGGGGGAAGTCCCACCCCCAAAGCCACCATGTGATTTTTTTCCCCTCCAGAGGCTCCAGTCTCCGATTGGAAAGGCTTCCTCTTGGGATGGGGTGTCTGTGTAGAGAGGCCAATCCTGACTTCAGAGTCACCAGAAAATGGGGGGGAGGGGAGGAACGTCTGCTGAGCACTTCATTATTCCCTATGTGGAGATCGATTCTCATAGGATATAATGGGGAATTAATCTGGAGGTTTCAGAGGCTCTGAGGGAGCTGTTTTTTGAGGTAGAGGCACCACATTTTCAGTATAGTATCTAGTGCTTCTCCCCTAAATACCTCCCAAGTTTCAGAATGATTGGACCAGGGGGTCCAATTCTATGAGCCCCAAAAGAAGGCACCCCTATCCTTCATTATTTCCTATGGAAGGAAGACATTTAAAAAGGTGTGCTGTCCCTTAAAATGTGATGGCCAGAACTCGGAGTTCAATTATGCTTGTCACACCCTTGTTCCTGGCTCCACCCCCAATGTCTCCTGGCTCCACCCCCAAAGTCCCCAGATATTTCTTGAATTGGACTTGGCAACCCTAGGCAGATTCAGAATTAGATATAGGATACCCCATCTGTTATGTATTCTGTACTGGGGTCTTGTTGCCTGAACTTGAGACAGGCACTTCTTGCAAACCAGGATCCTGAAGCCTGGAAGAATTGCTAGGTATGTAACAACTTGTAACAAAGAGATGCAAATGAAGGATTCTGGAGTGAGCCAATAGGAGTTACTGTTGCCTGCTAGTGGGGTGTGGTTAACCATGGCCAGAGTGTATATAATGAGTGAAGTCCCTGTACTGTTTGTGACTGTTTCTTCTTGCAATAAAGTGTTCTTGGTTGATTCAGAGCTAGCTGAACTCAGTTTATTTCACCATCTTTCTTTTAAATCAAATACTCAAGCCAGCCTACTATGAAGTTTGTTTACAACAGCTAAAAATAGATTTATTGATTTAGAAAAGTGGTGTACACCTCTCCAGACCTGCTTAATGTAATTCACAAGAAGACAAAACCAAGCACACAATAAAAAACAGATCATAGTAATAAAGTAAATCAACAAAACCAGGTCAATTAAATAGGCTGATAAAAGCAAGAACGAACATAAAATAAAACATAGTAGTCTAATATCAGGGTAAGAGCAGACCATGAAACAGCTTTTAAAAAAAGAGAGACTGAACCCCATAGGGAAAGGCTTGGATAAAGAGAAATATATGGGCTCAGTACTCAAAAGGAAAAAGAAAACAGGCACCAGCTGAGATTCAAGGAGGATTCCAACAGTGATGTGTCACCACTGAAAAAGCCCTGTGAGTTTCATGGGTCATTACACTGGTAAAGTACCACCACTGAAAAAGCCCTATCTCTAGTCACCACCCACCTCTGCTTATGAGGGTGGAGAGAAGAGAGCTTGAGAAGAGGATCTCAGCTGGTAGTTTGCTTATTTGTGTGGATTTATTCTTCTCCAGACTCACATAATGAAAGCCAGTTAAAGCCACAGGGCAGTAGGCATTGAACACAGTGTTCTGAGGCCTCATGTGTATGACTGAAGGCCTGTATTTAATGCATTTTGCCTAATATATATTCATAAAAATGCTTAAAATTAAAAAAAAATTATTATGCAAAATATTTTGGGCATCAATGTGTATAATTATACCAGGGCTTTTTTTGTAGAAGCTCTGCAGACCACATCCCCTGACGCCAATCCAGCAGGAGCTTCCAACATTATATATGCCATTAAATGCCAACAATGCCCTTCAGTTCTTTACATAGGGCAAACAGGACAAACCCTCTGCCAAAGGATAAATGGACACAAATCTGACATCAGGAATTACAGAACTGAGAAATCTGTGGGAGAACACTTTAACCTTCCAGAGCATTCAATGGGTGACCTCAAAGTAGCAGTTTCACTGCAAAGGAACTTCAAGAACAGAATGGAGAGAGAAATTGCTGAATTACAAATTAGTATGAAACTTGGAACAAACACCTCACCAGGGCTGAACAGGGATATTGGTTTTTTAGCTCATTACATATGCTAAACCCACTCTCAGTGAGTATAGCTATACATCCACAGTATTCCAATGTATTTCTCTTTAATAATAGTGTATCAGAATAATGTTTTATATTGACATACTCAAATAAGGGATATTGGCTGTATATCTCATTACATACAGTTAACCCATTTTCATTTTATGTGTCCTTTTTTGCTAATGGCAAACTAGAATTATGTTTATAATGTATAGAATGATGTTGAGACGAAAATTAGGTGGACAAGAACAAGGAAATATATGTCCTTTTGTTTTACCTAGACTTGCAGCAACACCAATTGGCAAGTAACTTTTATTACCTTTTATGGCTATCCAGACCAAATGGCCCTCTAATTTTTTTACACTTTTGCCATGTGATCCAAGTTTTGTGTCAGTTTGCACTCTTAACCCACCAACTACATCTATTTCAGCCCACTGTACCTTATCCCATCATCTGATTAAGTGTGCTTAGAGCACACAAAAGCTTACGTTCTGAATAAAACTTTGTTGGTCTTAAAGGTACTGCTTGACTCCTGCTTTGTTCTACTGCTTCAGACCAACACAGCTGCTCACTTGAACATATGAACATATGAAGCTGCCTTATACTGAATCAGACACTTGGTCCATCAAAGTCAGTATTGTCTTCTCAGACTGGCAGCGGCTCTCCAGGGTCTCAAGCTGAGGTTTTTCACACCTATTTGCCTGGACCTTTTTTGGAGATGCTGGGGATTGAACCTGGGACCTTCTGCTTCCCAAGCAGATGCTCTACCACTGAGCCACTGTCCCTCCCACTTAGATCTTCCTGCTGAAAAAATAGTCCTGACTTATACAAACTGCAGAAGCCAGTTTTTTTCTTTATATGGAATGAGGGTTACCTTAATTTTTCTTTAGGGCAAAGTGCACAAAGCGCACGAAACAGTACCATTGCACTGTAACAGTCTGTTCCCTACACTCAGGCAGCAGTGGCCTCTTCAGCATCAGAAAGAATGCAAATCGAAGGTTGTTTCTGTAAGAAAAGCTGGCCGCTCAGCCAGATCGTACCTAAATTAGCTTAAACATATGTGTGTTGTACCCAGATTAGTGGGCGATGACACACTTTTTTTGCAGTAAATCAACAGTGGCAGGCAATGATATGGGGGACGTTTCTTCAAACAAGGGTCAGCTGGTTTAAAATGTGTTGGGCATATGCAAGAGTTAAAATAGTGAGAAAATGCCTGGAAATTTGCTGGCTTTGATATTTAAGCTGCCTCCACACAAATCAGGGTATGTTTGCTTTGTTAAGTTTCCGTAAGCAGCCCAGGAAAGCAACTATCCATGTAAGGGATGCAGATACAGGTTTGGGGAGGATATCCTTGAGTCTAACATTTTCATATTTTTTTTCCAGATAAGCAGGAGTCAGCACTGGTTTGCCAAAGCCATGGTCTGAGCAGCTGAGCCTCATTAGATGGACAGTTTTGAGACTTTGAAGTGTCTATTAGGGTGCTTTCACTACTTTTCATAAGTCTAGCAGTCACTATTAGATACATCCAACTGCTGATCGCTTTACCATCTGCTTTGTCCTCCTTAGGTCTTCTGTCTATTTTCACATTTGCAAGGGGCAAAGGAGGAACAGCTTTTCCCCTCCTATTCCAGGCCATGTGCAAAGTACAAAGGAGGAGGAAGAGGTTGGATTTATACCCCACCCTTCGCTACCCAAAGGAATCTCAGATTAGTTTACAAATATCCCTTCCTTTCCCCTCCACACAACAGATACCCTGTGAAGTAGGTGGGACTGAGAGAGCTCTCCCAGAACTGCTCTTGAGCAGAACAGCCTTGAGAGAACTTGTGGCTGACCCAAGAACAAATCAGCAGGTGCATGTGGAGGAGTGAGGAATCGAACCCAGTTCTCTCAGATAAGAGTCCACGCACTTAACCACTACACCAAACTGGCTACACATGCACAGGGTATGTCTTTGTTGGAGTTTTTAACATTGTTTTTGAAAACTGTAGATCCCCATGCCATACTGAAAGTTCCTCGATTTCAAAAGTGGTTTGCTATGTGGTGTTAAGAAACTTGCTTGCAAGGAGTTAATGGTGCAATTTCATCAATCCCAGCTCAGGTGATTATTCCTCTGAACACTTCTGTTTTGGGCCATCTCACTGGTTCTGATAACTGAATGACAGCTGTTAAAAATAATGACAGAATTATTATGTGCCCATGAAATGGTAGTAGGATAACAGGACATTTTGAAAGTGGCCATTGAAGGAGTTTGTTGCATAATCACCACTCTTCCATAGCCTGGCAATCTTTCTTTACCTACCTCTGGACCTAGTGAAATTACTAGTTTTGCCAAACCCCAGGCCTAGAGAATTCCCCAGTTTGGGGGGCTTTTGCTCACTGCCAGCTTGCTAGCCAGTGGAGAAAACTCCATCCCCAAACAAAGCGACATCATTGTGTCTGTCAGGGGCTGCTCCTACCCTCCTCCAGTTCTCCTGTCTCACCCTCCACCCTTCTAGGCATTCTTGAGGCCTCGGAGATTCCTTAAAAGGAAGTGAGGGGGTTTACAGTACCCACAGCCTCCTCTTCTCTGTCCATGGTCCCTTCTACAGGCAAAGAAGTGAAAGACCCATCTGTCTTCTCCCTGGCCATCCTCGGAGGCTCCCCCTTTATTCCCCCCTCCACTCATTCAATCCCCCTCCCATCCATCCTCGAGTCCCCTTTCCACTGGCAGATCTCTGCCAATATTTTGGTTTAAAATTATTTGTAATTTGTTTTCTATTTACTGTCTTGTTTTATCTTAAGCTTAAAACCATTGGTCAAAGAAGAAATAAAAGAAAGATCCCTGCCAATGGCAGCCTCCTCCCAACCCATCCTTGCTCTCCCCCCTGATGGTCCTGGGATGGTGTGGTCAGCATTTGCTTCCTGACAGCCTCAGGCTTCATTGAACATCCACATTGTTGTGCTGCTTTCGCCACCACTCCCCAGCATGATTAGGCAGTTCAGGTGATCTTTCTGCTCTTTGCCACCATCTACCAAGCTCCCAATCTTGCCCAGGCTCTCCACCACAATCTTCCTTTCTCTGTGACTGCCTTCCATGCTTCCGGACTGGTCACAGTGAGTGATCTTTGGGCCAGGCCTTCTGCCTTGGCCTACTGGCTGGTTGCTCCACAGCGGCTAGAGGGCAATGAGTCCTCCATGCCAGATGAGGGGGGGAGCTTGGGAATCCAGTCCCAGTGGCAGTGGGCTCTGACAGCATTGGGGACATCACATGGCAACACTCTTCCAGGTGAGTCAATGTGTCAGAGACATCCCCATCCACTCTGGCAACCGTAGAAATTACTGTATGCTGAGAAGTAGACAGAGGGAGGAACTTTTCCCTATCTATAAAGGATTACAAAATATGTTTATGTTTAATTTGATAAAGCAACCACCTACAAAAAGAATCATTTCTTGCCTCTTTAAGGGCAGAGCCAAAGATGGAAGAGATAGGACTGAAGCCAGTCTGTGCTTTTACCACTTTACACTTTTTTTTAAGGCAGTATCAAGACTATTGAGATAACAAAAGGCACCAAACATGATTTGCTGAAGGTACCTGAACTTTCTGCAGAAATTGGAGACTTCAAAGAGGAACATTTCATAAAAAATTCTGAAGGAGCTTCTGCTCGTTACTTTGCACAATGCCTGGCTTACCTTTGATGTCTCACTTTTGTTTTTCTCTTACATCCCAGCCACCACTACCACCAATTGGCCCCAGTGATGAAAGCAAGTGAGCCAAAGCACATTCTAACAATGACAGTAGAGGAAATGAATGATTCTTCTGGTCCTACTGTTGTTCTTTTTGCCAAATAAGCTTACCTAAGATCTAGTGTCAGTTCATTCTAGTTTCCCGGCAACTCACAGCACAGGAGAGAGTTGAAGAATCACTTGGTCTACATCACTGTTCAACTGGAAGGGGCAGAGTTTTGTAGTTTCTTCAAGTATTTAATACTTTTTTTTTTTACTGTCTTGACACAAGTAAGACAATTTCGACCCCTCCCCACACAGTTCTCTCATTTTTGTCTGAGTGAGATAGAGTTGTTGTTTTTCTTAAAGATGCACTTTTCTGGTCCCTGTGAGAATTGAAGTGAAATGATGACTGTGCTTTTAAAGACATGGTGTTAATGTTTCCAACAACATTTAATGCTGTCTTACAGATCATGTCTAATGGAGTTTTGTTTTAAAAAGGATTCTGTTGAAATATAATTTTTGGAAAGCATCCCCAATCAAGCTGTTTCTGAGCTGATCCCCGCCCCTCACTTTGTGAACAAATTAGCAAAAAAAAAAAAAAATCAAGTTTCTGGAATATAACATTTTCCATTACTCTTCACTTAAACCATGATGAGGAGCCCTGCACTTAAGCAGAGTGAGTCCAGCTAATGCTGAAAGGAAAAAAAACTACCAGCTTGTGAGCAGGTTTTTGGGAAGTTAACGTCTGACTGATACAGCATCCTTGCTCTGTGACTCCCCAGAGCTCTGTTCTTCAATATGGGTTTCCTGACCTATGAAGGGCTTTCCTTGCAACTGTAAATGAACCACCTCCATTGTCTTGCAGATTGCTTTTGAATCTGTCCCTATTGCTTGTCGAGCTATTCTTGGCCATCTTCTATCGCCAGTGCTTCAGCCAACATTCCCCATTATTTTCAGAGAGAAATCACCTCTTGTCTCAACCTATTTTTTCCTTGACTCACCAGACAATGACAGCCTCTGTTCTGGGTCTTTTCTAGATTTGGCAAATATAAGCAAATGTGCTGTTCTGATTGAAAATGTATAAAGTAAAAAAAAGAGAGAGAGAGAGAGAGACTTTAAATATAGTATGCACCTTCTTGAGATGTGTCTATCAACACAAGCATGCAAACAATTGATATAGTTACAGCAATATAGTATTTTATTCTGGAGGCCCTTCTTTTGTCCTGTCTTGGTTATCTGAGGAGTTAGTTGGAGTCTGCTGGGGGGGGGGGGAGAACCTGGAGTCTCATATGACATATCAGGCAGCAGAGACATACAGCTGGATGAAGGTGAATGAGATGGTGAAATACAGCTGGAGAGATCAAGTATAAGGACAATGATAAGCCAGACATAATGCAAACATTTGCTCCAACGATTGTCAGAGTCAAATGGAGCCTTTTTGTACTATACTGGTACAAACTATGATGCCAAATCCTACCTCCTCTCAGTGAGGAGCATTTCTGTTTTGGAAAGAAGTATTCCTTTGTCACTCATATGAAGCTGCCTTACAATGAATCCAACCACTAGCCTAGCAAGGTCAGTATTGACTACTAGACAAATAGAATTGTCATACTCTTTTCAGTTTTATTAAAAAGCTCAAAGAAATGTGAACTACTGTTCTGGAGGGAATAGAGAACATTTTTGATGATGCAGTTTAAACTATATATTTTTGGGGAATGGGTAAGATCTGCTTCTTGAGGAAAGAGATTAATTGGAGAGCCAACCATCATATTTCTTCTAGGAAAACTCACAAGCATTTTATCTGGCTTGAATTTGTTTCATTCATGGGTGGTGGTAATAATTTTATTTAGATGGTTTAACATCACGTATGCTTGGATCATGTAGGTAACAATTGACTCTGTATTTGTTTCTATTAGTAACATGGGAAAGTATTTCCTCTCATAACTCCCCTCTCATTAAAATATGGCTTAAGCTTGTACTAAGCTTGTTGGAAGTGAAGGACTTTGAGCTGTCTCTTAGCCTCAGACTTCAGAGGGGGACTATAAGAGAGTAAGACAGAGGTAGACAGGACACTGATCACTCTTCCTTTTCTGTGACTCTGATGTATCCTTTTGATGTGTAGATTGCTACTCTCAGGAAATCTTCCTTCCTTCTGGTCTTAACACTGTCTCTCCATCAATGTTCCCTCTAAGCTGAGTTAGTGTGAGCTAGCTCACAATTTTTTAGCCTCCGGCTCACATATTTTTGTCTTAGCTCAGGAAGGATGCCCCGAGAACAAACTAATTTGTGCAGTAGCTCCCAACTTTAATGCCAGTAGCTCATGAAGCAAAATTTTTGCTCACAAGACTCCACGGCTTAGAAGGAACATTGTGTTGCATACTATGGTAGTCTTCTCCATCTTAGCACCATGAAGGCAGGACATGATTCCTGCATCTCTATCCCACCAAGCTAGTTAGACCAGATTAGAATCTTATCTAGAATGGAGTTCCTTACAATAAAGGACTTCAGTCATTTTTCAAATGTGTAAGTTTGGTTTTTGTCAGCACACACAAACCAGATAGATCTCTGTGTCATGGGTCAGTCAGGGCTCAGTGAGGACTCCTCAGGAGAAGAAAACTCTTCAGAAAAAGAGAAGCTATGTGTAACCAGCTGAGTCAGCAGAAGCCAGCAAGCAGGAAGAGAACTGCAGGGTTGCCAGGATTCACAGCCAACAGCTGGTGCAGAGCCAGGCAGTCCTGAGTCAACAGATGAAGCTAAGTTAATCATTCCCAGCCCTCCAGTATCACCCACACCTTTTGAGTGCCACAAGCAGAGGCTACAAACAGAACTATAGGATAGACAACAAAGTGCTTACGTTCTGGCCTGATGCCAGCTGCTTGAGTAGTTACAGAATTACTCCTGAGCAGCTGGCTGCAAGTTTAACTCTTAGGCACATGTCTATAAAAACCAGCCAAGGGTGGTTGTTAGGTGTGGAAGCAATATTTTACAATGGCTTTACAACCATTGCTTTGCTCCTTGCTGGTGTGTCACCAGATTGGTTCCTGACCTCACCTCTTGGCTCTGTGATCTCTGCTTGCAATTAACTTATAGACTGCCTGAGTATGCTTTCAGACAACCCCTTGATAATGTCTTTCATGGTTCTTCACCCTGAAACTGGACTTGGCTTCTTGTACTCAGACTCTTGCGACCCACAAGAATATGCATTGTTCTGCCTCCCCTGTGGCACTCTGCTGTGTCATGGGCCTTGAGCACTTTGCTAACCCAAATAAATCCTTCAAAGTTGGGGTGTTGGACATGGATAAAATCTGTATATTCTCCCACTCTGTCTTTAATCAGTGGGTACTTGATTTCATTTCCCACTTTATAGGAGGCAGCTTCCAAATACCCATTTGGAAGGACTAGAGAGCAAAGCATCATGGTGATGCCTTGACCATTAACTGTCTTGTGTCGAGGAGCCTGTTGGAGTGGGGTATGGAAGCTGATATATACTGTGGCTCCACCCCCATGGCTCAGCATTAAGTTCTTTCCTCAGGAACATGTAATGCACCATCATTCTGGGTTTTGTAGGCAACATCCTCTTTGAGATGGCTTTCTGTTCTCAAAGTGTACAAACCATACTGAGTTATTGCCTCATGGTCGCTTGCCACATATTTTATCTGGTGTTAATTTGCTTTCTGTTTTATGGCATGGTCTTCTGCTTCAGACCCTTGAGAAAGACAAGCTTTAAATCTAAATCAATAAATAACTACACATTCTCAACAAATATAAAGTTCTCATCTACATACTGAGCCAAATTAGGTCTTCTGAGTGTGATATGGTCCTGAGCCAACTGAACTACAGTGATGGGATTCCCCCCCCCACCCCCCAATCAATGTTTACCCTTTTTCTAATGACTCCTCAAAGTATATTTCTTCTTCCTATTTGCAACGAATGATATAAAAGGACCTATTTCTTTCTGGGCAAAATCTTGTCCAACAAGCTATTTTGCTATGACAACATTATACCATCACAACGTTGTGTTAATTGGTCTGACATTACAAAAGCTCCTTGGCTGCCATTGTATTCTCAATAACGCATATATTGCACACAATTAACACAGAGAATATTAATGCAATCTTGCTATTGCCTTGCCTCTGAGGCTTTGGAATGTTGTTGCAGATGTTAGGATGACTAACTCACCTGGAAATGTGTACAATCATAATTGCTACAGTATAGCTTAAATACACATAGCAAAAAAATTACTGTATACTGGTCTGTATTAGCTTGCTGTGTGGTCTCCCATGGAGCTATTGATGAGACTTTGTGGGAAGCCAAAGCACTGCACTTGTGAACACTTGTTGTGTCACGATATTGATCATCCCCTCTGGTAAAGAAAGCTGAAATAGTCTCCAGGGGTGGCCAATGGTAGCTCTCCAGATGTTTTTTTGCCTACAACTCCCATCAGCCCCAGCCAGCATGGCCAATGGCTGGGGCTGATGGGAGTTGTAGGCAAAAACATCTGGAGAGCTACCATTGGCCACCCCTGGTAGCCTTCAGTCAGGGTCCTTCATACCTTGGTGAGGATCTGTTGTGAGTCAGTCAGAAGAAGAGGACTCCTCAGGAGTAGAAGAATCCTGCTCTGAATCAGCAGAAGCCGACAAGCATGAAGATAAACTGTAGGCTTGTCAGGGTTCACAGCCAACAGCTGATGCAGAGCCACCGGCATCTTTCAGCCCCATGACAATAGATTAAATTCCAGTTTCATCCACATCCTTTGAGTGCTGGGGATGAAAGATTAGAATGGAGCTCCAGGAGAGAAGACAAAGTGCACATCTTCTGCTTGATGCCAGCTGCTTGCTGCTGGTAAGTAGCTGCAGAGTTGCTTCCAAAAGTTGGCTGCAAGAAAGAACTTCCAGAAGATGCCTGGAGAAGCCAGTCAAGGGAGACTGTTTGATGTGGAAGCAACAAGTCACCACCCAGTGCATTCTGAAGTCACTGCTCCTTGTTCTACTTTGCTCCAGTGGCCTTCAGACTGGCTTTGGATCTTGGACCTGCTTGATTTGTGTATGACTGGATTGAATGAATCTGCCTTGTCTGACTTCTGAAACCCTGACTTTGGACTGAACAACCCCCCTTGCTTGATTTCTGGAACCCTGTCTTTGGACCAACATTGATGCTGACACTGGACTGTGACTGTACCTGGTTCTTGATAGGATCAAGGGGTCTGGGGTCCTGGGCAAAAATCTAGAATCGGTCCTCAGAATCACTATCACTGCTAGGCTTATCTGATACCACTGGCATCCAGGGGTGACTCTTGCCCTGTGTAAGATGGGCAGAAGCCACTGCTAGAAGTCAGCTGCCAGAGCTCCAGATGAGATGGGTGTGAGTGGCTGATGCTGCTGAGCCTCCCTCTGTTAAAAGGGTAAGATACTAGACAATTCATCTTCCCCCAGTGTGGGTTCTGGGGCAGCTGCCCCTGTCTCCCATTGGTTAAGACTGCCCCTACTGGCCTGAATTTCATCAGCTCAAGACCATGTCCTATCTTGTGATTTTTAGCCACTGAATGCTACTTGGTATTAACAGATTGCTGGCAATCAAGTCCAACTGTAAAAATACTGCCATCCTTGACCTCTTTTTATACTTGTCTTTTCAATTTCTGTTTCAACAGAAATGGGTCTGGAAGCATGCCAGCAATCAGGGTAGTACTGAAAGGATGTTTCTGGGGCTGTGACCCTAAAAAGTAAAATTACACTTACAAAGAGAGGCTGAGAGAAAGCAGGTTATAGTGTTTAAAAAGTGAACCCTCTGATAAGTTCACAAATTGCTGTGCTTAAAGGCATGGCTCTATTGATCAGAATACATGGAATCAAAATTTGATCCGCAGATTTCACACACTAGCCACACTAGCCAAATGGCCAGGTCATTTCACTTACGTTACTTAAAGTTGTTTACATATATCCTATCATTGGCATGCTGCAAGGCAAAGCTTTTTGAAATTATGGGAAGATAGAAACAAAACAGTTTATGGAATGACATTGGATGAGACTGTTAATGCCCCAGGAGAAAGAGTCAACATTCCCATCCGCTGCGTGCAAGTTTTGGTAATATAGAATCGTATAGATTTCACCTCTATGCATTTTTTAAAATCTATTAGAGGTCATGAATTAGGAATCTCTGTGAGAAGATGAGGCTCACTGGAAAAGACAATGGTGCTAGGAATGGCTGAAGGCAGCAGGAAAAGAGGAAGACCCAACATGAGATCCATTGATTCAAGTCACAGCCCCTCGTGCGCAAGACTTGAGCAAGGCTGTTAAATGAAAGGACATTCTGGAGGTCATGAATTCATAGGGACACCATAAGTTGGAAGCAGCTTGATGGCAGTTTACACACATACATCAGGGATCTCTCATGGTCAGAATCTGGAACCTCAAAGGGTTCTGTTAACGTGATCTGACTTTAGAACACTCCCTTCTGAGATGCAGAAGAGATATGCAGTACCAAATACTGTCTCTACTAGGCATTATGAAGGCTCTGTACTGGCTAGGCCAAGCTTACATACTAGGAGCTCCTTTTGCACTTTGCCTAGTCAACAGAGCATAACTTGCAACTGCTGTGTTGCACCATCAGACTTGACCTGTTGGTTTGGAGGCTGGAGAAGACACACTGCATTATAACCATCAATTATACTCATCTGGCCCTGATAATATATTTCTAAAATCATACTGTGGAGACATGCTGGACCATACACAAAAATAGATTACATTGCAGAACCACTGTGAAAATTAATATGTACACTTCTTCCACTCTGTAAGACCCTCAAGTCAAATGTTTGCTTGTAAAAGGAATAATATATCTTTCTTTTACCCAAGCACTTGAGCCATTTCCTATTTCAGGTGAGATTTAGACCACTTCTAAATTATTATTATACATTTCCATCCAACTGTATAAGTAAAGTGGGGGGAAAGTGTCAAATAACTTGCCCTTAGAGGCTGTAAGGTTAATTCATTTCTACTGCCTTGTATCAGGTGCACAAAATAAATGCTTGCATTTTATTAGGTTGTTGTAACATGGCCCACACATGTTTTAAAATTCATAGGGTATAAACTGACCAGCAATAATTTATAACAAAGTTTTATATAATTTTTTTTGTTTGCTGTTCATGAAGATGAAAACTTACCTAATTATTATACTTTTCTTGATGAATTGTGTGACATGTGGAATACATCCCAGAGTCATTGATTCCAAAGTCTAGCACTATCTTGCATGTTTAAATACAGGCAAGGCCTTCTAGGACACTGTTGTTTCCCATGAGCTAAAAGCTTGTCACCAAATTATGCAGATAAAAATGTATCCACACACACATTTTCCAGACTGCATTCCTTTATTATTTATACAGGTTCAACCTGGGTATTTCCACTTATTTGCCCAAGGTGGGTAATTAACAGCTGAGCCTCAATAGCCTGTCCTCAAGGAATTGTGGACTAATCCCTCCACTACAACCTTGTCCATTCCTCCTCCTCAGCAGTCTACCACCCCATTAAGCCTCCCATTTATCCACCAGTGAAGAGAAATTACTTCCTGTGAAACTGGAACAGGAAAAAAAAATGGCCTCCACATAGTGACGCTCTTCAAATGTCCCCTACTCCTAGTGGTAAAGACCATAGAGACTAGGAGAGGTGGCCTAGAGCACCACCTGAAAGTGATGTCACATCTTCCCCAAACTCTGCCTAATCCCAAAAATCTCCTGGACTTTGCCGAGGCAGTGCCAGGAACACTAGTTCATTCTTCACTCTATTTGACTCTTCCTGAATTCCCAAAATTTCTAAAATTTATTCTGCAATTGGAGCATTTACAAATAACAGTAGGTTGCATTAGATTGCATTTGTATGTCAATTCATCAACATCTAAAAAAAATCATTTGCATTCCCCCCCCCCCTTTGTTTTTTCAATTTGCATGGATTCATTGACAGAACACAGCAGCGAAAGTATTTTATGTGCTGGTTAAACATGCTGTGAACTTTTTCTCAGGGAACTAAATCACGTCACTTACTGGAGAAAAGTTATATATCTCACAGGGTTGAGGCGAGGTCATAGTCAGTACAACTCTCTGCAGAGCTACTTCTGTCTAAACCAGTGGATTGCAGCTGTTTTAGATTGGGATAACTTTCTATAAAATGGGTCCTGATTGTGCCCATAGGTATCACGTTGAACACCTCAAGGTTAGAGATTGGGACTAGGACTGTGGGAGACATGGGTCCAAATCCCCTCTGCCATTAGGGCCAGTCCTGTCACCAGACAAACTAGGCAATTGCCTAGGGTGCCAGCCTTCTGGGGGTGCTGAATTGGGTGTCCTCCATGTGATTAAGTGATGTTGTTAGTGCAGGAGGGGGCACCAGAAATTAGCCTTGTTTAGGGTGCCAGATAGTCAAGGGCTGACCCTGGCTGCCATGAAGCTTGCTTAGGCCTTAGGCCCTTGGGCTCTCACCTCTCTGAGCATGACCTTCTTCAAAAGCTGTTGTAATGAACAAAGAGGGAGAACAAGCATTCCTGGAAGAAGGGTGGGATTAAGTGTGAGAGAAATTATTATAATATAGGGGAAAACAAAACAAAAAATGACAGATGCAGCAATTCTGCTTTAGACAGCAGTCCAAATAAGTTACAGCCCTAAAGTCTAGGAGAGAATTTGGATGATGGGAGTTTTTGAAGCATCCTGAGCCATCTGTGGAATTATGGTTCCTAGCACCCTCTAGGGTGACATAGAGGTAATGTGTTTAACTGTTAAATTAAAGTAAACCTAAAAATGTCTTGGTTTCAGCTGGATCATGACCTTTACAAATTGTTCCAGCTATTCACAAGTTTGCATTTTGGGAGGGAGTTGTTTTGTTTTTGCTTTATAAAATCCCTATACACAAATCTGGATTTGCTGCCTCAGGATCGAATGTTATCAATTGTAGTTTCTGAGCAATTATGATATAGACAGATAATCTGTTTGTCAGCCAGATGGATACAGGAAGCATATGGTTGCTATGATTTCTAATTTCATGAACAGGTTCATTCCTGTAAGGGTATTTTGGAACAATCACGTCTGGCTAATACAGGATATATGCTAGCTTGAAAACTTTAGGTAGTGGTAGAGGCATATGCATGCCATTCTCCTGGCAAGGATGTAGCCTGCAGATTTCAGCAATCTTGATTGCTACTTTGTCCATTCTTACTCCTCTTTATACTAGGAGAGTCACATTCCAGTTGCCAGAACTGCAATAATTTCATTTAAACAAATTCAAAAGCAAATTGGGATTTTCTTCACCATGCTATACATCTGAAGAATTTCCAGGGAGGCCCAAAGACTTCTGATTAGACTAGAAAATATTTGTCAGGCCTGTGAAGGTAGTGGTGGTGGTAATTATCCAGGTTTAGACTGATACCAATTTTTACCTGAAGTGAACTAAAAGCAAACTTTGGTGTTTTTTCTCAGGGGAAAGAAAGAAAGAAAGAAAGAAAGAAAGAAAGAAAGAAAGAAAGAAAGAAAGAAAGAAAGAAAGAAAGAAAGAAAGAAAGAAAGAAAGAAAGAAAGAAAGAAAGAAAGAAACTACTGGGAAAGATGGGTAAAAGTATTTGAGGGTAGGCTCCAGATCCTCAATCATGTACTTTCAAGAAGATGTAAAAGAAAATCCCAGATAAGTTACCTGTTTGCACCTGAAGCCTGCTCTAAACAGGTAGCAGAATGGAGTATTAATGAGGAGAAGGGTTCTCAACACTGCCTTAGCAACTGCTGGAAGATTTGGGGGGAGGTATGCCTTAGGAAGGCAAAGTCTGGGGATGATGCGATGTACTGTGATGTCCTAGGCTTCCTTCCCTAGTCTCTATGGTATAGAGACAGACTATGGGAATCTCTATGCTATCTAACACTATATAGAGATTTTTCTTTCACTTGCTCCTCAGTTCCTCATGTGCTGAAAACTGGAGCTGAGGCAGGTAATTTCCCACCATGGGTGACTAAATGGGAGGCCTGAGCACTTCAGGGTATATTTAAGGAATTAAAGCTAGCCTGCGTTCGTGAGTCCACAAAGCACAACACTTTAAGAGGTAGGAATATGAACCTCTCTATTGTGCTAATGCTTTTGTTTCTACACAGTTTTTATGGGAAGGGGTGAGAAATGTGTTCCCTCTGATGCAACCCATTCTGCCCTGGTCAAGAACAGCTGGACCTCCTTAGGGCCAGGGATCACCAGGGTATTGTTACCAGTAGAACGCAAGGCTCTTCCAGGGACTTACTGAAGAAGACGGTCCTGCAGATCTGTTGGTCCCAGACTGCTTAAGGCCGTAAAAGACAAAACCAAAACCTTGAACCTGACTCAGTGCACTGGGAGCCAGTGTAGCTGGTGCAGCACTGGTTGAATATGTGCTGTCCATGATGTTTCCATCAGGACTCGCACCATAGCATTCTGAACGCATTGGAATTTCTGGGTCACTCTCAAGTATTTTAGCTATTGATTGTTTTATTTGTATGTTTTCTTATGGATTTGTACATCACCCAAAGCCCTGGAGTAGCAGGGATTGGGCAATTCATAAATATAATAAATAATATATGAAATAGGTAAAACAAATAGCTACAGTTGACAATAATTATGATTCCACGTGCTGTATTAATATGGACATCTTGGCTTGATCATTTTTGTTACCCTTACACTTTCCCAGAGTACAAAGTCAGCTAGCCAAAATGAAGGTAATGAGACCTGGATTTCTCAGGGCAAACCAGGATCTATTGTGTTTCTCACAACCTTAGCTTCCATGTTATCTTTGAACTAAGCCAATGGCTTGCTTAAAACCACTTGGTGGAGTCAAGATTAATGTCAAAGATGTCATCTAATAATTTTATGTGCCTGCTGATTTTAATAAATAGTAGGACTTCTGGCTCTTGACTATCTGTGACAACCTCGAAAACATGTTTAGTAAAAGCATCATATAAGCAAGCAATCTCAAGAAAGTTAAATGTCTCATTGGATTGTGCTTTCAGTTTCATAGAAAATACTAAACACAATAGGGAAGACCCAGATTATCACATACATTTATTTTAGTTGCTTTAGGTCCATGGGCTAACATTTCAAAGCTATTCACCGCAAGAATTTTCAGGCCACATCCAAGGTTGTCTGCTTGTAGTTCTAGCTGATAGTTTGTGTCAGGCGGCAAGGTTAGTCTGACACCATACTTTGTCACAGTGACACAGCTTGTCTGCCACATGAAATGTGTACAATGCACTTGGGCTTTGGGGACTTAAAATAGATTCTGCCCGGTTCGTGCTCTCCTTTGGAGTAATATGATCACTGTGTATCAGTATCTGCAGGGATTGTGTCTTGAAATGAGTGACTTCTACAGATTTGGATCAGAACTTTTCATGACTTACCGTTACCAGCAGGGACCATCATATTTAATACTTTTTTGTATATAATGCATACTTCAATCATGCCTGAGGACCGCAAAATAGATTGAGTATTAAAAAAATGCATAGCAATAAGGATAAGCCTTAAAAAAAATCCCCAAATGTTTCAGTCTTGCTCTGATATTTATTTTGTGATTGCTTAAAGCTTAGTACAGGGCCTACTGTAAGCTCCAGCAGGATTGGCTACCTCAGGGCTGTGTGGCCTAATATGCAAAGGAGTTCCTGCTACAAAAAAGCGCCCTGTATATCATCATCATTAGTGTTGGGGAAGACATCTTTTCTCTTATCTGTCAATCATGAGAAACAGACGGAATACATTGATGACCTATGTTTGTGGTTATATGGTCAGTAGCAGCCTTGATTTTAACCTGTACTTGTACTAAGTGCTATAACTGCAGTATATACTACGTATTATTAATTTGAACCTATATATAGTATGATATATACTGTTGTATAATGTTCTGCTATGTGAATTTACATTATCCCTTCCCTACTTTTATAACAATTGTTATTTTAATTTATACTTCATTGTTATTATTTGTCAACCCTTTAAAACAATACAATGTTAATTTACAAAGAAACAGACAGAAATACATACAGATATAAAATAAAAGACAGAAACTGACTGGGGCAGTTAATCGTGCATTTGTGCATCATTTAAAAATGAAAAGATAGCATCCGAAAACCCGTTAAAATGTGCTGTGAAAGGAGCATATAATATAGATTATGTTGAAAGTTAATATTCACAGCATTAACATTTAAAGAAATGACTGGACTTCAGTTTCTAAGAGAGATTATTTGGGAAAAATATATACCACAAACTAGGAATTCCACGATCAGCTTTTGAGCTGGGAACTTTGCTTTGTACCCCATTGGAAGGGGTACAGTCCTTGGCCACTTGACAACACCACTGCATTTTTTTATTCTCACAGTAAGTCCTCTTTTGCTTTGGGACCTGTATGTAGTTACAGTTTATGGCATTCCTGAAATTTCTAGGAACTGAGACAGACAAGGAAGGAACAGTTTTGAAAACAAAAGTCATGAGCAGAATAACTGTCATGGTTGGCCTTAATCGTTACAGTGGTATTTAGTAAGAAAGTAAAATGATATAAGAAGAACGGTCAGGGCTGATCTATCATCCTCCTTAAAGGAAGTCCATTAAGTCCATATTCAACAACATTACAATTGTGTTTCTGGATAACCAAGGGAGGGGGGACACTTACCTGAGGATTTTGCCTAATTAGAAAATGTGATGGTGTGTCACCCCAACAGATATTGAAAAGCTGGACAAGACTTATAAAGGGTCCTGTTGGAAGTGTAAAGTAGGACAAACTTTTTAACATATGTGGTGAATTTGCATCAAGATGAAAAGATATGGAAAAATATACATGAAGAGATCTAAAATATTTTTTTTAAAAAAACCGCATTCCCAATGAAACCAGAAATTATGTTACTTGGAATTCTGCCAGACAGCATAGAAAGAACTTCAAAGACCTACTCAGATATATGTTGATAGCTACCAGTGTAATATTTGCAATGCCATGGAAGACAGAAGAATGTCCTACAATAGAGGTTGGGTGGAAAGAAAAACTGAGTATGCAACAATGGCAAAATTAACCAACTATACAAATAGAAGACCACTGAAAGAATTCCAGCAGAAATGGGAAGCTTATTACTCATATTATGAGAATAGTTAAATTTTCTGGCTTTGAAAATTCTGCATATTAATGGTGACACAGATATTGATGATAATGTTAATATTTTTATTTAGTATTCCTCTAGCATTTAAATATCTAGTAAGACTAAGACATAGAATCCGACAAATGTAAGATACTATCAAGGTTATACAAATGGTTCAAAGTTAGTGCAGAAATATGTTTAACTGTTAAAGATGTAACCTTTTCATTACTAATATTAGGATTTTTGTCTATTCTCTATTAAAGAGATAACTAATTCCTGAACACTGTAATAATGATGCTGTATTATTTGCTTCTATAGCATCTGCTTCTATATTTGAAACCTGTATTTTCTCTAATACAGTTCATTTTACTTGTTGTGTGTAACTATCCATAATACTTGATAACTTTTGATGTATTCATAATTTCCCCTACCCCTTTTCCCCTTTTGTATCCCACTTTTTCTTGAAAAAATAAAAATAAACTTGGTCATCAGAAAATTTAGATCAGGGCTCCCCAACCTACCTATTGGTCCCCAATCTATTGGATTCTGTGGGCACCTTTGGAATTCTGACACTACATGGCAGGCACAGCCGCAAAATGGTTGCCACAGCTTATCTCCAAGTAGCTGCTGCCACAGTGACTTTAAAAAAAATCTGCATAGCCAGTAAGAAACCTTGCTGGGCAAAAGCCATACCTGGCTCCACCCACTTTCTGAAAAAAAAACACCTTGATGGTCACCGGAAAAGATATCAGTAGCTGCCATGGTGCCTGTGCACACTACATTGAGAACCCCTCACCAGACACATGTCTGTCCTTTCAAGGCAATTACAACTTGCATCTAAGGCTATTATTTAGCCCGTTCTCTGTTTCCATCTTACATGCAAATTCTGTCAAATCAGAACCAGACCAAAGTTAATAATCAGCAGCTAATGGCCATCAGAGTGGGAAGGACTGGCCATTTGCCCAGAGGGAAATTTCCTGGTGGGGCTATTGTCCTAGAGGGCCACTGGCAGCTGGGAACAAGCAGAGCAAAGTCCCAGCAGCTCTGCCTGTTTCTCAGGGCCACTTGGCTCAGACTCTTCAGCAGCAGTGATCCCCAGTGTCAACTCACCGATTGCCACCTCCTCTACTGCTGTGAGTTTGCAGGACAAGGCAATGAGTCTATTGCTAGTGCTGCTGAGGCAAGAGGCCTCCACAGCAGAGGCTTCTAGCATCAAAGGGATCTCTCAGCTTGGCTTATTTCTGGGTCATTTTTGCTTTGCAGCCTGATCCTATGTTTATGCCCAGGGCTTTTTTTTTTGTAACAGGAACTCCTTTGCATATTAGGCCACACCCTCTGATGTAGCCGATCCTCCTGGAGCTTACAGTAGGGCCTGCACTAGGAGCCCTGTAAGCTCTTGAAGTATTGGCTACATCACAGGGGTGAGGCCTAATATGCAAATGAGTTTCTGCTACAAAAAAAAGCCCTGTTTATGCCACATCCATTTGAAAAAAAAAGACCATGAGCTAGACATGACAGTCTGGACTGGAGGATATTTATTTATTTATCTATTTATATTTTTTCCATTTATATCCCGCCCATTCCAAATGGACTCAGGGCGGCGAACAATCATACTTACATGCCATCTGTCTAGTGCATTACTCTTCCAATGTGGCTCCCTCTGGTAAACCGTAGTCCTTGTAGAACACTATGACTGTTGGGTGTTGCTAATCTGTTCCATCCATCTTGTTACAGTATTGGACTTTCATTTTTCAAAGGAGATGTGAAAGCATCCCATGGTTTTTTATTGAATTTCTTGCTTTCTTCCCTCTCTGCCTTCCCCTGCAGGAATTGTATTGTTCCCCCATCAGAATCCTCTTGATCGTGAACAAACAGACAAGAAAATTACACAAAGTGTTCCCTTTACAAAGCTTATAGCTGAACTGTAATTGAAAAAAACATGCCATCTTGATCCAGTTCATGGACTGCTGATTGATATTCAATAAAGAGTTAATGAATGTTCTAGTTTTTAGGCCACCGAGGGAAGAAAAAAAAGACCAAAACAAAGCAGGAATTCTTGTTGTCAGTATTGATACAAATTATGCATTTGTCATGTTTCCTTTTATATCGGTGCATAGCACCAGGATTTTCAGAATTTTAGCATTCCTTTATTTAATATCAGTATTCATTTTCCCCCCTTTCAACACATTTCATAGGAAATACATCAGGCGTGGTAAAATGATCCTTTTCAAAATTAGGTAGTGCTCCAGTTTCCAGATAATTGAGTTTTCCTACATAGGATGCTGATCTCAACTTCCCTTCTAAAGAATCCCACCCAAACCAGTGCCTGAGCAAGATCCCTTTGCATGGATATCTTGGAGCTCACTGTCATAATGAGTACTATGCTTCTCTACCAAGCACTAGAATGTATTATGGGAAGGATTTTCACAGTGACTCCATCTGGGCCAATGAATTGCCTCAAGGCTGCTTTTTCTTCCTTCCTTCCTTCCTGAAGAGGGAATTCCAGGCAGCAGTTCCTGATCAGTCATCCATTATAGCGAGAAGCTTCAGGCTGGAAACTAGCATTGTCCCTTCTTCCACGTAGCAGGAGATGAGGAAGCTTGTGGGAAACTGTGTGAAGGCAGACTTAGGAATGTATAGTTGCCATGGGCCAGGCCCATATCTAGACTTTTTTTCTGGAGGGGGCACTGGGAAACACTAATTTAATTAGCAAAGCATAAACAATAGGAGGGGGGGTCAGGGACCAGAAGTTGGTATGTCTACAGATTTGGGAGGGGTGCCCTCCATGGCCCCCACCTAGTTACAGCCCTTTCAGGAGCTAAAGCCCAGTAAACGTGGACTTTTTGGCTCTCCAAGATTTGTCTTGAAGGATCTTCTATAAGACCATCATGAAGAAGGATCTGGTTGCTGCTTTATGTGTAGCAGTTTTGGGGTGTTGTTCACAGTAGTCTCACTGTTCTATGCATAATACTGATATTTGCACACACACAAAAAGGTAACTATGTTCTTCTGCTTTTACTCCACCTTAATGAGGATTTGTCAACTGATACACATTTTTGGAAACTTCCATTATGAGCTCTTTCAGCTTTATACCATTGCGCGGGAGGTAATTTCATTTAAATTGCTCTATTACACTGTATAGTTTTATATTGTACATTGTATAATATACAACTACCACAGCTTGCCTTTTGGCAGTATTACAAAACAGAAAATGCAAGAGATGTTAATCAACATTTGGAAGGAATATATGGCATTTCTCCAGTGTTAATGTCATCTGCAGTTAAATATCTCAAGAGCAAGATTATTGCAAAGCCTTTGGAGACAAGAGGGCACTTTTACACATGCTAAATAATGCAGTTTCAATCCACTTCAGTGACTGTTTGAAAGTGGGTTTTGCCATTTCACTCAGCAAAATCCAGTTGCAAAGTGCATTGCAAGTGGATTAAATTGTGTTGTTTAGTGTGTGTGACAGTACACAATAAACATCACAGCTATATGAGTGTTCTGAACACTTCATATACATTATAGCAATATTTTTTTTTTTATAACAAGCAGGGTATATTAGAATTATTATGCCCTGTAAGAAATTGAGGGAGGAACCATGGGTGTCCATGAGGAATATATAGGGAGCACCTGACCCCTGAAATCCTAACTTTACCAGTATAAAAACTGCAAGCAGTCAGATGATTTGAAGTTACAACCAATTGTGAGAGGCAGCCTTTAAACTGGGGGTCCTTGTGCTTCACAGTTCTGTCCTAGACATTCTTTTTCTAGCACTTGTTTCAGCCTGTGTATACCGCAGGAAACCTTTTTAAAGCTGGATCAGTCTTGGATCTATGTGCATTTGTGTGTGTTGATGGTGAACTAAAGCAGAGATGGGAAAGTTGTTCCACCTCCATAATGTTCTGACGATCTACTGTTCAAACACAAAGAATCCCATCTGTCATCTGGGCATTGCTGCTTTGTTACGGTCTTTATAAAAGATAGGAGCCGCCAGTCTTTCATCAGTGACATCCTCTGATTTCTGTCCATTTGCGTTCAGTCTTGCCGATTCCAAGTTAGCTTGCAAATATTTAACTTTCTGCTTAACCTCATTGTCTTTTCTTGCAATTCCTGGGAGGTTTACTTTGTCTCTCCATCATTAAATGCAAGCTGGGACTGCTTAAAGATGTTCGTGTATTGTGTACTTTTGCATGTTCTCTTTTTTGCTTATTATAATTCTATTTGAGAGGCCTCCTGTCATAAAGCAGAATACTAGCTGTCCTGCAGGCTGCTCCAGGTAATAGTAAACTCACTACTTCTGTTCAAGATAGGGTTGCAAATCTCCAAGGTCGTTTTCGCACTCACCTCCAGCCGGCGCGACCCCCCTCTTCACCGCGCAGGATCTGCGCGGATTTCGCACTAAATGCCGCGGAGCAGCCTTTTGCACCGGAAACTCCCGTCGCAAAAGCCGCTCAAATGTAAATCGCCAAAAAGCAGTTTGGCATTTGTGTGGCTTTTGCAACAGGAGTTTCCGGCGCAAAAGGCTGCTCCGCGGCATTTAGTGCGAAATCCGCGCAGATCCTGCGCGGTGAAGAGGGGGGTCGCGCCGGCTGGAGGTGAGTGCGAAAACGACCCAAGTGTTGGCTGGAGGTCTCCTGGAATTGCATCTGATTGACAGACTGCATTGATTGCTCATCTATATATTATTTATTTAAAACATTTATTCCACTTCTCCTGAAGAAAATGTCTGCTTTGAAATATGACCTCTATGGCATTATACCTTGCCAAGGTCCCTCCCCTCCCTTAATCACACTCTCCCAATCTCCACCACCAAATCTCCTGGTATTTCCAAACCTAGATTTGATAACTCTTATGTAGCCAATCCTCCAAGAGCTTACAGGGCTCTTATTGTAGGGACTACTGTAAGCTCTTGAAGAATTGGCTACATCAGGGGTGTGTAGCCTAATATGTAAAAAAAAACAAACAAACCCTGAATAGATAATTAGTAGAATTGCCAACCTTCTGGAGAGCTCCCAAAATTATATCTTGTCTCTGAATGACAGAGATCAGTTCCCCTGGAGGAAATGGCTGCTTTGGAGGGTGGGCCCTATGGCATTATACACTTTCCCTCCACAAACTGTGTCTTCCTTCGGTTCCACCCCTATATCTCCAGGAATTTCCTAAACCAGAGTTGGCAACACTATATATATTAGACAACAGAAATTCCTGTTTTATACCCCACAAACTCAGTTTCCTATGATATAATCATATAACACCATCTTCCTTTAAGGAGAAGATTTCCATCCTCTGACATCTTTTTTCTCTTCTGAACAATATGGAGTAAACCCTGTCACAATATAATAAACCGTGACAAAATTCTACAATAATATATACACACACGAAAGCCTAACAACCCATTTTTTACTTCCCATTGATCTGAATCAAATTTTTCACACCATATCAAAGCACCATAGAAATCTCTTTTTGTCTAGCAACAGATTGCTTCAGAAAAATACCTCAAAAGTTTAGCTGTCAGAAGGTGGAAACCACTGGGAACCTGCAGTTCATGTACCTTTCCCATCTCCTTCTCAAAGGCTTAAATGATGCTGTGTGGTATTTGTTCTGTCTCTCTATACAGGACATTTTATCTATCCCTTTCTTCACTGAACTCTGAGTTCATATTTCTCCCTCCATTTTATCATCATAACAATAGTGTGAGGTAGGTTAGACTGAGGCAAAATTACTGGTCCAAAATGACGGTCCAAAGTCACCCAGCAAGATTCATGGCACAGTATGTCAAGAGAGAGAGGAGAGGAGCTCTGAGATAGAGCAGAGAATAACTGATATAAGGGTGAGCGGCTGGAGAAGTTGCTGAGAATTTCTGAGTTTGTGTGACTGCTGAAAATTCTGAGTTTGTGGTTGCTGGGGGCCTGCTGTTTGGTTGAGTGGGGGCTCTGTAAGGACCAGGAACCCAGATCCCTAATTTCCTTGTGCTCCCAATAAGGTAGCTTGACCTCCAGAAGGGGAGCCACATAAACAAACAGGATTTAAAAGGGGACTGTATATTTTTTTTAAAAAAAGCTATCATGAAGGTAGAATGCCAGCAGGGGTGTGGGGGCTTTCCAGCATTTTGCATTGAGTGTCACATGTATGACTATCTGCCCACAGGACAGAAGTCTTGGGTGTGTGCTCGATGCAAGGAGCTCCTGGTCCTCAGGGAACGCGTTCATACCATTGAGGCCGAGGTGACTGACTTGGAGGAGCAGAGACAGTCAGTTAGGCACTCAGGGAAGACCCTCGGGGCCGTATTAGATGAGCCCCACTCTGAACGTGGCAGCCCCGTTGCTGCCAGGGAGCATGAGGGTTGAGAGGGAACAGGGCACTGGGCTGAGGATAAGGGGAATGTGCCCTCAGAAGGGACCTCTTCTTCAGTTGGTGAGCGGGTATCCTTTCACGCCAAGGAACCATCCCTGGGCAAGGAGGGGGGGGGGTCTTGGTAGTTGGTGATTCGATCTTTAGGCAAGTAGACAGCTGGGTGGCAAAACTGCATACTGACCATATGGAGAGTTGCCTGCTTGGTGCGAAGGTAGCAGACATTACGTGTGTAGTAGATAGACAGTGCTGGGGAGGAGCCAGTGGTCGTGGTGCATGTTGGCACCAACATTGTGGGGAAATGCAGTCATGAGATCCTGGAGGAAAAAATTAGGCTGCTAGGTGGGAGACTTAAGGCCAGGACCTCCAAGGTAGCCTTCTCAGAAGTGCTATCTGTTCCACGTGCAGGGCAGGAGAGACAGGCACAAATTAGAAGTCTCAATGTGTGGATGAGATGATGATGTAGTGAGGAAGGGTTTAAGTTTGTTAGGCACTGGGATGCTTTCTGGAACAAGTGGGAGCTGCACAAAAGAGACAGTCTCTACTTGTCCCCGGATGGAACCAGGCTGCTGGCGCTTAAAATCAAAAGGGTGGCAGAGCAGTTTTTAAACTACATCTTGGGGGAAAGCCGATAGGAGATGAAATGTCTCTGGTTTGGGAGGACTCATCTCATAGAGATGAAGGGTTAGCTGTTACTTTTCTACCGGGTAATGGATCAGAGTTGTCCACTGAGATGGTGACAAACAGTATGGACTGTCTGCCAAAGTCTCGAGGCAGCAGGAGGAAGGTTGCGGGCCAAGCTTGCCTGGGAAATTATAGATGTTTGTATGCAAATGCTAGAAGTATTCGAGGTAAAATTGGTGAGTTGGAATGTTTAGTGTTGGGAGAAAACATAGAAATTGCGGAAATTTCAGAAACTTGATGGAATGAGGAGAATCAGTGGGACATGGTGATTCCTGGATATGTTATATCGGGAAGATAGGGAGGGAAGGGTTGTAGGTGGGGTGGCTCTGTATGTCAGAGAGGGTATACGGTCCAGTAAGACTGAGGTCAGAGAATTAGATTCCCTTCTAGAAATGCTTTGGGTTGAAATAGAGGGCCCAAAAGGAAATTTAACTAAGGGAGTTTGTTATCGCCCACCAAATCAAAAGATAGAGGACAATTATAATATGATGGAAGGATTAAAGATAGTGGCTAACCGTAAAAACTGTGTCATAATAGGTGATTTTAACTACCCGCAGATTGATTGGGTCAATATGTGTTCTGGTCGAGAGAAAGAGATTGAGTTTCTTGATGCTCTCAATGACTGTGCTATGGAGCAGATGGTCACAGAACCTACCAGGGGTGGGGCGATTCTGGATTTGGTCCTAAGTAATGTCCAAGACTTGGTGAGAGATGTAAAAGTGATCGCACAGCTTGGGAGCAGTGACCATAACGTTATTGATTTCACCATTTGTATAAATAGAGAGTTGCCCCAAAAGACCAGCACAACCACGTTTAACTTTAAAAGGGGTAAATTCTCTGAGATGAGGAGGCATCTGAATAAGAAACTGAAACCCTTGGGGAAGCTTGGAGGCTATTTAAAACTACAATCCTAGAAGCTCAGATAAAATATATACCACAAGTTAGGAAAGGCCTGCATGGTTAACAAAGTAATGGAAGCTGTAAAAGGTAAGAACGACTCCTTTAAGCAGTGGAAAGCTAGTCCAAGTGAGATTAATAAAAGGGAACACAGGCTGTGGCAAATCAAATGCAAGACTGTGATCAGGCAGGCAAAAAGGGACTATGAGGAGCATATTGCAAAAAACATAAAGACCTACAATAAAAAATTCTTCAAATATATTAGAAGCAGGAAACCAGCCAGGGAGGCAGTGGGGCCCTTGGATGACCAAGGGGTAAAAGGATTACTGACGGAGGATAGGGAAATGGCTGAGAAGCTGAATGCATTTTTTGCCTCCGTCTTCACTGTGGAAGACGAGAAGTATTTACCCACTCCAGAACCACTAATTTTGGAAGGGGTGTTGAAAGACCTGAGTCAGATTGAGGTGACAGGAGAGGAGGTCCTACAACTGATAGATGAATTAAAAACTAATAAGACACTAGGTCTGGATGGCATACATCCAAGAGTTCTGAAAGAACTCAAAGTTGAATTTGTGGATCTTCTGACAAAAATATGTAATCTTTCATTGAAATCTGCCTCCGTTCCTGAGGTCTGGAAGGTAGCAAATGTCACCCCCATCTTTAAAAAGGTTTCCAGAAGAGATCCGGAAAATTACAGGCCAGTCAGTCTGACTTCAATACCAGGAAAGTTGGTAGAAACCATTATCAAGGACAGAATTTATTTATTTATTTATTTATTCGGGATTTATATCCCGCCCTTCCCACGAATGGCTCAGGGCGGCTTCCAACATTTAATCAAACATAAAATTTAACCAGTTCGAGTATAAAACAATTAAAGAATGAGTAGGCACATTGATGAACACGGGTTATTGAGGAAGACTCAGCATGGGTTCTTAAGGGAAGATCTTGCCTCACTAACCTGTTACAGTTCTTTGAGGGGGTGAACAAACATGTGCACAAAGGAGACCCAATAGATGTTGTTTACCTTGACTTCCAGAAAGCTTTTGATAAAGATCCTCATCAAAGGCTCCTTAGAAACCTTGAGAGTCATGGAGTAAAAGGACAGGTCCTCTTATGGATCAAAAACTGGCTAATTAATAGGAAGCAGAGAGTGAGTATAAATGGGCAGTCTTTGCAGTGGAGGACGGTAAGCAGTGGCGTGCCGCAGGGCTCAGTACTGGGTCCCATGCTCTTTAACTTGTTCATTAATGATTTGGAGTTGGGAGCAAGCAGTGAAGTGGCCAAGTTTGCAGATGACACTAAATTGTTCGGGGTGGTGAGAACCAGAGAGGATTGTGAGGAACTCCAAAGGGATCTGTTGAGGCTGGGTGAGTGGGGGTGTGGCAGATGCGGTTCAATGTGGCCAAGTGCAAAGTAATGCACATTGGGGCCAAGAATCCCAGCTACAAATACAAGTTGATGGGGTGTGAACTGGCAGAGACTGACCAAGAGAGAGATCTTGGGGTCATGGTAGATAACGCATTGAAAATGTCAAGACAGTGTGCGATTGCAATAAAAAAGGCCAACGCCAATGCTGGGAATTATTAGTAACGGATCTGAAAACAAATCAGCCAGTATCATAATGCCCCTGTATAAATTGATGGTGCGGTCTCATTTGGAATATTGTGTGTAATTCTGATCACCCCACCTCAAAAAAAGATGTTATTGCATTGGGAAAAGTCCAGAAAAGGGCAACTAGAATGATTAAAGGGTTGAAACACTTTCCCTATAAAGAAAGGTTAAAACGCTTGGGGCTCTTTAGCTTGGAGAAACGTCGACTGCAGGGTGACATGATAGAGGTTTACAAGATAATGCATGGGATGGAGAAAGTAGCGAAAGAAGTACTTTTCTCCCTTTCGCACAATACAAGAACTTGTGGGCATTCAATAAAATTCCTGAGCAGTCAGGTTAAAACGGATAAAAGGAAGTACTTTTTCACCCAAAGGATGATTAACATGTGAAATTCACTGCCACAGGAGGTGGTGGCGGCTACAAGCATAGACAGCTTCAACAGGGGGTTAGATAAAAATATGGAGCAGAGGTCCATCAGTGGCTATTAGCCACAGTGTGTATATGTGTGTGTGTGTATATATATAATTTTTTGGCCACTGTGTGACACAGAGTTTTGTACTGGATGGGCCATTGGCCTGATCCAACATGGCTTCTCTTATGTTCTTATGTTATGTTCTTAAGCATGATATTTCTGATTATTGAATCAGTATGTGTTCTGTGCTCATACCTCCCCCCTCCCTTCCTTCTTTTCCTCTTTTCTGAATAAAAACGCCTCTTCAAAGTTCCCCCTACCTGTTAACTCACAAGGATGCAGGATATGCAAGTAATCTTACCATTGTAAAGCAAAATGCCTCTCCCCCGAGTTCCCATACATATCAGAAAGCCAGGAATGTGTGGGAACCAGGAGATGTTGTAGTACCCAAATGAATAGTTGATAGTATGCTTTGAACCCTCTATGCAATTCTCATCTGTATGTTATGCTTTTGAAGTTATCTGAAACTTTGTCTTTGAAGTAGCCTTTAAGATGCTATGCTGTGTAACATTCTGTATCACTTCCAAGGTATCGTTCCTTGAAGAAAGTATTGGATTATCAATAAAACGAGTCTTTGATTTAAACATTAGCTCAATTATTTGAAATACCGATGCTTGACACAGTGGGGATTTGAACCCTGACACACACACACCGAACCTCATCCTATACAACACTGACTGGCTGTATTGAACTGACAGATGTTTATGGATCCCCAATCTTCTGCTTCCCTTCTGTCTTTTGATAATTGTTTTCATAAAGTAAATGTTACTGTGAGCCAAGATAGTTGTGACACATCCCTGTGGCTGCTATGAGAATGCTCTCACAGTTTTAAAGTAATTAAAAATGGCACTAGGCCTAGTCCTGATTGGGCTCTCAGCGTAGTGCTCTTGTCCCTCAACCTGAGCATTTTCAACTGCAGAAACAGTTGTGGACAATTTCAGCACTTGATAAGGCACACATGGGGGGCGGGGGGGAGAGCACCTCAGCCCACTGTGCTCCAGGCCCGATCCTTGCCATATTTTCAAATAACATTAAAATAGCAATGATGTCCTCATGGCAACTACAAGGATAGCATCATGTCTAGTTCGGCCCTCAGTGTATCAATTTCCCTATATAGTTTTCTTCATCAGTTTGCACAGAACAGACTGTTGGAGAATAAATGAATAGAAGGACTTTAGTAATATATAACAGCAGGAGGACAAGGCCTCAGGGAGAGTTTTAACAGGGCAAACCTAAGCAGCGTTACATTCCTCTAGGCATTGACTTAGCATGTAACTCCACGTAGGAGTGCACTAATAGTCATCTGTCATTTCAGACTACTGCTATCATTTCAGGCATACATCAAATCACTTTAGTCAGTATGGAATAGTGGCTAAAGCTGGGATGTTAAACATGTGGTCCAAGGGCCAAATCAGACCCCTGGAGGTCCCCTATCAAGCCCCCAAGCAACTGGCTGTCATCTGCTTCTTTCTTCTTCTCCCTTGCTTCCTTCTGCATCACAGCTTGCTTTGCCAGGCTTGCTCAATAGCACAGGAGCTACAGAGCAAAACCTCTACTTTCTCCATTGGCTGAGGCACGTCCCTTGGGGAGGAAGGGAGGAGGGAGAGCTTGTTTTGTCGGGCTCTCTCAATCACACAGCAGAGCTACTGAACCAAGGCTCTCTTTCTTTGATTGGCTAAGGCTCCTCCCCCTCCTGGCTCCCTGGGGAAGGAAGGAAAGAGCCAGAGCTTCTTTGCCCAGTTCCCTGGATCCCAGGGAAATACAAAGAAAGCATCTTTAAGACCAATGAGTGCTAACGTTTTAAGCATGTTTTAAGTTTTTTTTTTTTGGGGGGGGGGTTAAAAAAATCTTTAATTGTGTTTGTCTATGTCCTTTATAAAGTTTCTACCTCTGCTACCTGGCATTACATTTAAGATACACATGGCATGGCCCAACAAGGTCTCGTTTATGTCAGATCCATCCCTCATAACAAATGAGCTCAACAATTCTGGGCTAAAGTGTAAGACTAATATTCTAGTGACTTAAGCAACCAGTGGAAGCTGGGCGACTCTCCAGCCTAACATAGCTCATAGGTTTATTTTGAGGATAAAATGCAGGAGAGGAGAATGATGTAAGTTGCTTTAGATCCCCATGGGGTTAAAACAAACAAACAGGATATAAATATATAACTAAGTAGTTGTTTTATTTATTTATTTCCTCTCTGTTTTCCTTCCAAGGAGTCCATGTCTCCATCTATATGAAGAAATAATATACTGTACTTATGTTTGTTAGTTGTATCAGGTACCATATCCTTCCTTGTCTCCTTTGTTTATCTAGTGCTGATGATCAACTAATAACTTCTAATGTCCTATGGTCACAAACCCCATTGCTCTTCACATGGCTGCACATCTGAAGTAAATACAATGGCCCCTGATTGCGAAAAATGTCAGCAGACAGAACTTCAACAGAGTGCAGCAAGCTCCTTCATCTAAGATTTAAAAAAGGTGTTTTGAATGACAGATGTCTCTGTATTACAGCTTTATGCTGCAAGTTGTTTGGCTGGTAGGAAGGCAATTTTAACAGGTGAAGCCAAATTTAAGGGGGATTGAGAATTTAGGACCCACTTTTTAAAACTCTATTTTGATACTGTAATAGGATACAAAAGAAGAAAATGTTACATGCATTTTTTTACTTTTTAAAATGTCACATCTAAGGGTTTTTTTTTTAAACTGACATTATTACCTTTGTCTGTTTCCTTCTCTGTCCCGTCTAAACCCAGAATAGTTTAACAAGTGTTAAAATCCTATGGGGATTTTTCACTGGTTTTAAAATCTGCATTGAATTGTTCATCACCATTTACAGGGCAATCTCTGTGATTCTCCTGCTGTCTTGAAAATATGTTCTAAAGCATATGTTCTAAAGCCATGCTGGCTGGGGCTGATGGGAGTTGCAGGCAAAAAAACATCTGGAGAGCTACCTTTGGCCACCCGTGTTCTAAAGGAACAGTCCTGCCCTCGTTTTGGTATGCTGGAAGAGTATTTTAAAAGTGTCATAATCTTCAAAGATGCTGTCCCCTTGCTCAAGATTGACTTTCAGTGGGAAAGCAAAAGAGCATTGCTCCCTTAAAAAAATAAAAAAACTGAAACTCAGTTTAGATTTTATAGAGGGTGAAAACTAATGTGTGTTTCCCACAGATGTATGAAACCAAACAGTCACAGTTGATTCTGTTAGAGTAAAGCATTTGCAGAAGGGAGCAATTTGAACTTGAGAAGAGACATGGAGTGTGCTTAATTTCTTGAATCCTCTACTTTTTTCATTCCTCCCCCCAACTACTATGGCCTGAATTGTTCTAGATGCATGACTACAAAGATAAAAAACATGTAAAATCCTATGGAGGGAACTGAACCAGAACACTGGCAAGAGAGGGAGGATTAATATCTTCCATCACTTTTCATAGTTGTTGAGACAATTTCACACAAACTCACCAGTCTCCGACCTTACTTCCTCTCATGCATTTACCCCAATTAAGCAACTCTTAACACTATTCACAAAACCTGGTAGCTTTTCCCATCTGGTATTTACAGGGTCGTCAAGCACCATACCTATCGTTCACCTGTCCAACTTCAAAAGCCCATCAAAGTATTGTCTGGGAGCAAACACCCCAGACTGTCGCAAGGAATATTTTCCTCTATAACTGTAGCACTCTGCTCCATAGCAGTGTATGTGTTCTTGACATCATATCTCACATCCCCACTTACATGTGGGCCTTCTTTTCTCCATGAAACACTGGCCATTTCAATGCTGCTTCCGTGGACCTTGTTTTTCAAGACTGGTAACTACAACCTTCCACAAAATTGCTTTTTCCCATTTCCTCCCTGATTTCCACTTAGATAGCTTGTATGTTCTCAATGTATTCGTGTGTGTGTGTTTTGCCCTTTTATTCCTATTTTAATAAAGCCCTTTCCAGATGAACATCTGACAGGTTTATTTTGAGAGTTCTCTAAGGGAAAAATCCCCATAAACACTGGTGGAGAATCCCAGTTACCCTATCTGGCTTTGTCTCCTTTAAGGTAAAGATTGTCCCCTGTGCAAACACCGAGTCATCACCAACCCAGGGGGTGATGTCACATCAAAATGTTTTCTTGGAAAAAGGAAAGGTCCCTTGTGTAAACACCAGTCGTTTCTGACTCTGGGGTGATGTTGCTTTCACAATGTTTTCACAGCAGACTTTTTACGGGGTGGTTTGCCATTGCCTTCCCCAGTCATCTTCACTTTTCCCCCAGCAAGCTGGGTACTCATTTTACAGACCTTGGAAGGATGGAAGGCTGACTCAACCTCGAGCTGGCTACCTGAAAACCCAGCTTCCACCGGGGATCAAACTCAGATCGTGAGCAGAGCTTAGGACTGCAGTACTGCAGCTTTAACACTCTGCGCCACGGGGCACTAATTAGGAGACTGCCTTTTTGGGTAATAGCCACTCCTACTGGCAATTCTGGGTGGTCTGTCTGAAGTGTTTTCCCATTCATAGGGAAGGCAGTGCTGATCCAGAAAGGTTGCCCTCACTCTCAGTTGGCTTTTTGACATTATTATACAGGCAAATCCGATGAATTATCTATCATCATGATACCATTACACTGACTATATTATTCTTGATTGGCTAGGATGACCATTCCCAATATGAAGACCAGGTTTAACATAATGGCATATAAGCAGTAGAAAACTGGGGAAATGATGGCAGGGAACATAGTAAAAAAAAATTCTTCAGCAGACTCTCAGAAGTGCTATATTTGCTTTCCCAAAAAGCTTAAAAAGGTAGCTAGACAGATTTCTGGCCCATCAATAATTACTAGCCATGGTGACTAAAGGAAGGTTCTGTAAACCAAGGCAGCAAACTTCTGAATACCAGTGCTTAAGAGGCAGCATCAAGGGAAGAACTCAGCTTTTGTGCCCTGTTTGTTGGCCCTCCTGGGCAACTGGTTGATCACTGTGTGAAACAGTATGTTGTACTAAATGGACCACAGTCTGATCCAGCTGGGCTCTACGTATGTTCTTATGAAAACAGGCATAATTGGCACTCTGCAGCCCTAGATCAAAATTATACCATTACATTGAATATATGATTTTTGATTGGCTAGGATAAGACTGCAGGAAGAATACAAAATATATATATAATAAGCAGTTCTTTACATTAACCAGCAGATTGAAGCTAACTCAAAGGCAACTTTTCCAGGAAGCTTGACAGTGTTAACCAACATTGTATTTTATAACTGAAATTCCGCTGACAGACGATGTCTTCAGAGTTTTTTGTGTTGTTGTTTTTTTTAAGTGCTGCAAGGTATAGCCATTCTGGGATCCAATCCAAAAAGCATTAAGTGAAGCTCTGATGCTAGAAGAGAGAGAAGGGGAGATCAATTCCATTTTGAGTGTTATTCAGACAGTCTCTATAACAAAGAAAAGAAATTAAACGTTTCCTTGGAGTAGTTTTGCCCAGCTTAGACCCATTATAAACTCAGCAACCTGTATGTATTGCTAGTCATCCAAGTTGTTGATGTGGTAATGGAACTATGATATGCAAAAATATTCCTGAGATTTGTTTTTAGTTTGTTCACTTTATTATTTTTTTTCTTGCTTTGCAATTCTGCCTCTGGACATCTTTACATATGTAAAGATTCTTTAAAAGTCTATATGGAGGTGAAACAAGATAGCTGAGTAATTTACTTCACCAGTAGGTTCCTTCTATTATTATTATTATTATTATTATTATTATTATTATTATTATTATTATTATTATTATTATTATTATTATTATATGTTTATTTATATTTCACCCATTCCCCATGGGGGCTCAGAGCGGAGCACAACATGAATAATCAAATCACAATAAAATCAACAACAATTAAACAGCATAACAATAAAACCAATGTTCTCATGACCAGATTCAACTCCTGTCTAAAATGGCAATTTCAGTGTTGGTAACAGAGCTTTCTTGGTGGTGGCTCCTTAGCTGATCTAACTTAGATGGCCCAGGTTAGTCCAATCCTCTCAGAACTTAGAAGTTAAGTGAGGTTGGTTCTAGTTAGTATTTGGATAGGAGACAACCAAAGTAGTCCAGGGTTGCTATGCATAGACAAGCAGTGGCAAACCACATATGTTAGTCTCTCACCCTGAAAACCCTTTGAGGTCGCCATAAGTCAGCTGTGACTTGATGGCACTTTTCACCATCACTGTAGTTGCTGTGTTCTGTTCAGGAAACATACTGCATCAGTCCTATTGGCCCATTCAAACTATTGTGCATTTCTCCCCCTAACAAACATTTGTTATTATATTGGGTTTTATGTAGGATTAACCACCAGATGTCCTCTTTTTGGTGTCTGTCTAGTTTGGGGCTCTTTTTTTAAAAAAAATGATGGAACTTGTTGGGGTTGGAAGGTTAGAAATATCCCTAGTTAGTAGCAATTATCACAGCTTAAATAATAAAAAGGTAAAGGTAGTCCCCTGTGCAAGCACCAGTCATTTCTGACTCTGGGTTGACGTCACATCACGATGTTTTCATGGCAGACTTTTTATGGGGTGGTTTGCTGTTGCCTTCCCCAAGCTTAAATAGGAGGGGTATTTAAAATCAGATTTGTCATAGTGATCACTCGTTTGAAGTAGTCAGGAAATATGTCTTCTTTTTTGCTTTTCAAAATATGGAAATTCTATTTTATAGCTTATTGTGCTCAAAGTTGTGTTGTTTTTGCTTCCTCCTGTTTTATGATGATGATTTTAAAATTATTTATTTTATTTTATTTTATTTAGTAGGCTTATATTCCACCTTTTCCCGTAAACGGGCTCATGGGGGATCATTAACATTGTCAACACAATTATTATATTTTTGTTGTTGAGTGACCGAACTATTTTTTTAAAAAAAATAATCTTTATCATCATCTCTCTGCAGACAACATTAATTTAAGAGGGGAAAAAAACAACCACTGTTGGATCAGGCCATCTGTAATCCAGCATTCTGTTTCTATTAGTGGTCAACAAGATGCCTTCAAGAAAACTGTAACAGGAAATGAAGACAACAATGTATTCTTTAGTAATCTTTTCAGGCACTCCTATTCAGAGATACACTGCCTCTGAACATGGTGGTAAGCAGGTGTGTTCTTAAAACAGGGCTAAAATATTGCAGATAGTAGTCACTAAGTTATGACTACATGCCATAACAGCTAAACTGGAACCTCCACATTCAGAGAGAGACCCATTCCTCACTGGCAGTTGCTCACCACTGGGGTTCTGCTTTCCCTGGCTCAAGCAATTGATTCCCCACCAGTTGCTGTGTGGGCACATTTTGACCCACAGTTCCCTACAATTTCCCTAGCCGCTTCCAGATCTCTAAAAAAGCCCTACCCTCTGGAATGCTCTCCCTGAAAACATCAGGACCCTGTGGGACTTCCCATAATTCCATAGGGCCTGCAAGACAGAACTGTTTAAACAGGCTTTTAACATCTAAATGGAGGTGACCAGTACTTCACCACCTCACAGCATTAATATCTTAACCCAACCCAAACAGAATGTAAGGCACTCAATAATATTTAATAACATCATGGCAAACAGCACTGATCAAGAATTAAAAATAACACCATCTAGGGATTAAAACAGTATACATTTGAGATGTTTTAATAATTTACCATGATTTTATTGTAACAATTTAATTTTATGTTATTTGTTGTTAGCTGCCCTGAGCCCGCCAGGGGAGGGCGGGATATAGATAGATAGATAGATAGATAGATAGATAGATAGATAGATAGATAGATAGATAGATAGATAGATAGATAGATAGATAAATAAAAGACCAGGAAGTTGTGATGGAAACTGGAGAGAGCCACAGGTCAAAATGCACCCACACAGCAACTGGTGGGGAATCAATTGCTTGAGCTGGGGAAAGCAGAAGCCCAGGGGTGGAGCAGCTGCTAGTGAGGAATTGGTCAGAGTGTACCTCTGTGTCCCAGTTGTTGCTGTAGAACAACAAGCAAAATGTGTGTTACTTTAGATCTCCAAAATCAAGTCTCATTGTTGGTTTAAAAAATGATAGGATTATTCATTGCATTTATGTTAATTGCATTTATATTCTGCATTATTCCATTATATAGAACAAATACCCAAGAGGCCTCCTACCCAAACCCTGGCCACAACTAGCCTCAGCAAAATTGCTGTGTACCTTCTAACCATACCTGGGCAGGGCCAGCACTAAGGGATCTGCCGCTAGAGGCAGACCCCCGCATTGTACCCCGCACCACGGCCCCCCCTCCAGCTCCCTTTTGTTTGTTTTTCCTTGGAAGCCTCCAAAGAGCATAGTTTTTAAAAGGTGACCAGCCACTTTTGGGTTGAAAGTGGCCGAGCGGTGTCTTTAAAACACCGCTCTCTCGAGCGCCCCACACATTGTTTCTGCTTGCTAAGGGGCTGGAAGATTTCTCCAACCCCTCAAGCAGAAACGAGGTGGCACTTTCAGTCCCGGGTGCCCAGTACGTTGTTTCTGCTTGCTAAGGGGCTGGAAGATTTTTCCAACCCCTCAGCAAGCAGAAATGAGGTGGCACTTTTAGTCCCGGGTGCCCGGTGCATTGTTTCTGCTGGCTAAGAAGCTGGAAGATTTTTCCAACCCTTCAGCAAGCAGAAACAAGGTGGCACATTCAGTCCCGGGTGCCCGGTGTGTTGTTTCTGCTTGCTAAGGGGCTGGAAGATTTCTCCAACCCCTCAGCAAGCAGAAACGCAGCAGCACTTTCAGTCCCAGATGACTGAAAGTTAAGCCCCACATTGTTTCTGCTTGCTGAGAGGCCGGAAGATTTCTCCAACCCCTCAGCAAGCAGAAACAATGCACTCCCAAAAAGCCGGCGCCCGAGGCAGCTGCTGAATGTTGCCTAATGAACCCACTGGCTCTATACCTGGGTTCATACAGTTGTGAGTAGGGTTGCCAGGTCCAATTGTCCTGGCGGTGGGAGGGAGCCATCTGGGAGTGTGGGGAACAAAATGATGTTGCTGCACATTATGTTGTTGACATGATGACATCAAATGGAAGTGATGTCATCATACTGAGAACATCATACATTGAAGCTCTAGCATTTTGGTTTCCATACAGCATCAACGTGTGATGTGTCTGGAGCAATGACATCACTTCAGCGTAATGTCATCATGCTGACCACATTGACAGGTCTCTTTGGGGGTGAGGCTCCCCCCCCACCAGCCAGCTGACTGGTGGCAGATTGGAGCCCCAAAGATCAGGGAATACCGTTGCCAGACCATGGCAACCCTAATTGTATTTTATAACTGAGTTTGACCCTTATTGCATTGCAAACGTAGGCATTTGAGAGCAGATCTGGGTCAGGTGCTTGATAACCCAATTCTTTGAATAATACACGTGCTACAACCCAACTGAGCCGCCATCTAAAGTTTGCTTATAATTTGCTTATAATTTGTTGTACTGTTTTATATTGTTCTGATTTTAATTGCTTTAGTTGTTTTATTATGTTGTTATATACCCTGAGCCCGTTTCTGGGAAAAGGCAGAATATAAATTGACTAAAATAAATAAAATAATAATTAATAAATAAGGTATTATGCTTGACTAAGAGTCAGCTGTTTCCTTCCCAGCTGAAGTGCCTATCAGCCTTCCATGAAGTTGTGGCCCTTTGTTATGACAATACTGTCCAGTGCTGAGAAGTTGAGCAAATGGTTAAACCGTCTGCACAACGGGGTCAAGGAAGATGTACTTGCAAAGCCTGCATGAGGATGAACGACCAGATGTTGAATTACAGGGAGATAAGGACCATTGAAAGTTGAAAGGGCAGACATATGAATACATCACTGCTGCCACAATGACATGTGATTGGCATCCCACGATGCAACTATGAACTTTTTAACTGCGGCAAATTCAACATATGCTATTAGAGCTGGAATTAGCATGGCTGCTGGCACCAGACTTACCCTCCAATGGATCCTCATTAAAGGATTTAAAGTGTACTCATTCCAATTATATAGCCTCAAAAGAGTCCTGTATTGTTATTTCTCATGACAAAAAATAACAATGCAAGGCTCTTTTAAGGCCCTGTAATTGGAGGGAGATAAGGAGTGTTATTTTACAAATGGAGAATACCGAATGCCTGTCTTCAAAGGAACTCAACGGGGAAAACTTCAGTTCCCCTCCTCCGTAGCGTGAAAGCAAGGTCTGCTCTTAACAATGTCAAATGTAGCTTTGGTGACGTCTTGTCTAGCATAGATCTTGGAGGTCGGCCAAGAACAAAATCACAGCTCAGGGCTGTTGTTAGCTGCTGCTTTCACTTTCATTCATCGGCACTTGACACTTTTTGTGCTCTGAATCTTCATTTGATACCATCCAATAATGTGGGATACCACTGCCCTCTGACTGAGTATGACTGTTCAGTGAAATCCTTTGCAGATTTTTAAAGTAGGTACAAACCACAATCCCACATAAAAGAGTATTTAAATGAAAAATGAAAAATTTCACTTCGTCTGAAGATACTGTACTGTGCTGAATGGTGGCTTTCATTTATATAGACTCGAAGTATATCATACCTAGATGATGAGTTATGTACTATTGTGAACACAGGCAGATAGGTAAATCCCCCCCCCCATTTTATATGTAAAGTATATGTGCTTTTATAGAAAACATTAATTTGCTTTCTAGAAACTAAATATGATAGTAGATGCTATTGGATGAAGCATTATCTCAATCAGTCTATATAAACATTTTGTTGTAGCAGATGGCCCTGAAATTTTGACAAATTCAGATTACTCTTTTTTGGGATTCATGCAATCACAGCCAGGACTTATCGCATATGAAAACATTACATCTGAATGGGTCATGTGTATACGTTATTGATGCAAGATCTCATGCCCTGCGACTCTTTTCTTTTCTTCTTTTTTCCAGTTCAAAGAATTTATTAAAATTAGATTTCCTGCAACTTTTTTTCTTGGATACATCCAAGGATTTTATACATGCAAGTTTGGTGTAAGTCCCGGGACATCAAAACACTTTCACTTGGCAAATGGGCTTTGTTAAATGCAAGCAAAGCAAAGCAAATTTTATTCTTATATCCCGCCCTCCCCCGCCGAAGGCACATAAATAATTTTTATGCTGTTCATCAACCATCCAGCTGCTTTTCCCCCCCCCCCCATAGGGTTGCAATGGCAAATTGCCCCTGCATGTCTTTTGCCTTGAAGCCCCTATAGGGTCACCATGAGTCAACTGCTACTTAATGGCATCTCCCACAATATTAGTAAGGCTCTATTCTGCTTATTTTAAAAACCCCTTTTGGCAAATGTACCATCAAGGGTTATTTGATCAAGGACAGGAACAGTGGGTTGGAGAGGAAAACCTGTCCTTCTGGCACTGGAGATGCCCCCCCCCCTCACCAACCTTTTTTGTATCTCCTGTTAAGAAGACATATATAAGTCTCCCCTTAGCAAGAATAACAGCAGCTGAGAACTGGCATTGCCACTATAATAGGACTTACTTCAAGTTCTGAGTAAACATGATTGGATTGCACCATAGAGCAACTATATATCTCTTGGGGAATCAGTGTGACATAAAAGTGCTTAATTTTGTCTGGATCAAACCCAGGTCATGACCAGGATTTTAAAAGTCGGGAAGGGGGCTTCTTAAAAAGTCAGGAGTGGCACCCTTTTCCATTCACTGTGGGACCTGCCACTTCTCAGAAGCTTACTGGGGTAGGGGCAAAAGCTGAAAACTCTGAAAGGGACCAAGTCAAGGCAGCCAACCCTAAAACATAAAAAAGGGACTGCACCTTGAGTGCAGGCGGGGGGGGGGGGGGGTCTCCTTCCACCTCCTTCTCCCCTATCCCAGCACTTTGCAGCCAGCAGCTTCATCTGTTCCCACCTCCCTGGCCCATTCCACATGGCTTCCTCCACTTCCTGTTCCTCCAACTCCCTCCTCTCCACCTACTGCTTTTGCTGCTGCGGTGCACTGTGCCCCACTCAGCTCTCCCAGCTCTAGCTGCCGCTGATGATTCATCACCAACTCAGCCATGGCAAAAAAAGAAAGAAAAGCAGGCTGCCCCTCTGGAGAGCCCCCTGGAAGTTGGGGAGGGTGCTGCCTGGAAGTCGGGGGCAGTGCCCCCACATGCCCCCCCCCCAAGTTTATAAACATTAGAAGACCTATGACAAACAAACAGTAGCACTTCCAATGAAAAACTTTTTTTAAAAGCCATTGTGCTCTTTGGGAAATTTCTGATGACAGCACCATAAAAATTATCACACGCTACATATTTAACATGAGAAAAAGCAATAGGAGAGAACCACTGGAAGAAAAAAGAAAAGAGGAGGGAGAGGTGGTTGTTTTGAATGATGGGGCGACTAAGAGGTTGTTTATATTCAAAGAAAACAAATGTGAAATTAAGAGTGTTTTGACTGCACAGTCATTACCAGCAATATCTTTCCCTGTTGTTAAATACTGTCTAGCATGCCGTGAGAGGACGTTTTGGCAGCAGGAGCTTCCCACTGGTTACTCTTCACCCAATTAGAACCATCCACAGAAATCTTTATGCACGAGTGAAGCTATAAAAATCATAAAACAGCAGGGGCCAGAGAGAAACATAAACTTGATTCGCCTTTTACTGCTCCAGATTGGAAGCATTATGGCAACTTGTGGGAGATCTTAAGATGATTCTGTTGCTATCACTTATGACTTTGCCAGTGAAAATAGATGTAAAAATACAAAAAAGCCATAAAATTAATTTATTTTCATGCATCTCTTGATTCTGAATCTTACATATTGGATACTTTGTACATTTAGAAAGCTGGCATAAAATTCTACCAATTTAGATTCATACCCATTGATGTTGATTTGCAGAAGTCTGCATCAAATATTCTCTGTTCTGATCATTGTCTCAAAACTAGTGATTTCAACCACAAAATAACTACCGCCACACCCAATAAACCACTAGGGTTTACTCCTTCCTCAGAAAAAGTAAGAGTCATTTAAGTTGGAGGAAGGTTCATTGGAAGATCGCTGTATCCAGGTGTGTAGCCACATGGTACACATAGGGTCATGTGCCCCACAACTCATGGCCCATGCCTCACAACTCCCAGTGAGCTGGCACCTCTCTGACAGTCATGGAGGTATAGGGAGAGGTCTTCTTTCTGCTTAGGGAGCTGACTTTGGTTGCAGAAGCAGGAAGAAAACCCAGAGAACCCAGAACTCTCTGGCAGTCAGAGAGACAGGGAGGAGGAGGAGGAGGAAGAGGAGGAAGAAGAAGATGATGATATCAGATTTATATCCTACCCTATACTCTGAATCTCAGAGTCTCAGAGTTGTCACAATCTCCTTTACCTCCCCCCCTCCACAACAGACACACTGTGAGGTAGGTGGGGCTATGAGAGCTCTTGCAGCAGCTGCCCTTTCAAGGACAACTCCTATGAAAGCTATGGTTGACCCAAGGCCATTCCAGGAGGTGCAAATGGAGGAATGGGGAATCAACCCTGGTTCTCCCAGATAGGAGTTCGCACACTTAACCACTACACCAAACTGATGACAAATGAGAGTAATTGAGAGTGAGGGCATTTTCCCAATATGAAATGGCCCAGGAAACTATTGTTTGCCCCTTCAAGGAAACTTATCTGCAGCTCGTGTTATTTCTTCAACAGAGAGAATTGCAGCTCCTTGAGCCATTTCAAGTCAGGAAAATAAACAGATGAAGTTTATGCCCAGGGAGCTTTGAGTTGAGAAATGCCTGGAGATTTTCGGGCAGAGCCTGGGAAGGTGGAGTTTTCAGAGGGGACGTATTTCAGTGGAGTAAAATGCCATAGATTCCACTTTTCAGAGCAGCCATTTTCTGTGGGAAAATGATCTGTGTAACCTGGAGGCCACTTGTAATTCTGGGAGATCTCCATCTACCACCTGGAGACTAGCAACCCTATTTATGCCCCTCAGTCTCCCCCATGTCATAATCCCAGTTCAAGTTGGGACTGCATATGCCTGAGGATGAAATTCCCAGTATTGGAACCAACATTACAGGTCTAATTGTAAAGACCTGAGGACATTGTGAAAACATAACATGCAGCTGAACCCTGATTTAACCATCATTACAAACTGCATTTAGATACACCTACAAAGTCCTCAATTTCTAGCACCATGCTGGAAGAAGTGAGGAAACAGGGAGCACAGAGAACTTGCCAGCTCACTCTTGCCAAAAACTTACTCAGCGGATGAGTAGTTCATTGACCTTAATTTTTCACCTGTACAAATGACCAGAGCTCTGTAGAAGAGAGATAACAGACTTCATTTATTTAATAATTAAGCCATGCTGCCGTTTCTCAATTACATGTTCTAATTATAGTTAGATATGATCTTGGTCTGTTGCTATAGAATATGTTGCTAAATTATTCCATCGCTAATGGAACAAGTTTGTCCTGGCTCACTAATTTGTAGGCAGCCAAAGAATAATCTTCCCATAGTTTGAGATGTGACAATTGTATGGGTGACTATTTTTAAAGGCTGTCTTGTTCAAGCATGCTCATCACTCATGCAAACTGTAGCAACAAATGATAGCATGCACACACCAATGAGGCATCACAGATAGACACTACATATAGGATTGTCATATTACCTTGACAGGAAGTTAAGCACTATACTTTTCAGCAGAGACATTTTATGTTTTCTGCTGAGAACCATCAGAGTTAAAAAACCAAACCAAACCAAGGGAGCCACAATGATGCACGAACCAATGCTCATTCTCTGACTAAACTACCTCATAGGGTTGTTATGATGATAAAACAGAGGAGAGGAGAATGATATAAGCTGTTTTGAGTCCCCAGTATTGAGAAAGGGAGGATATAAATTAAGTAATATTTATCCGGGGTGGAATTCTAGCAGGAGCTCCTTTGCATATTAGGCCACACACCCCTGATGTAGCCAATCCTCCAAGAAGTTACAAAAAAAGAGCCTTGTAAGCTCTTGGAGGATTGAAGAAGATGAAGAAGATATTGGATTTATATCCCGCCCTCCACTCCGAAGAGTCTCAGAGCGGCTCACAATCTCCTTTACCTTCCTCCCCCACGACAAACACCCTGTGAGGTGGGTGGGGCTGGAGAGGGCTCTCCCAGCAGCTGCCCTTTCAAGGACAACCTCTGCCAGAGCTATGGCTGACCCAAGGCCATTCCAGCAGGTGCAAGTGGAGGAGTGGGGAATCAAACCCGGTTCTCCCAGATAAGAGTCCACACACTTAACCACTACACCAAACTGGCTATATCAGGGATTGGCTATATCAGGGATGTGTGGCCTAATATGCAAAGGAGCTCCTGCTAGAATTCCACCCTGAAAATATATATTCCACTTATATATATATAAACAATTAAAACTATGTGTGTGTGTATGGCTGAAGATGAGAAGGCAGATGAAAGTTAGATGGAAGCTGAGGATGTGAAGACTGTCAAGAGAAAGGAAAGAGGAAAGAGCGTGGGAAGGTGACTCTTGGAGAAGTGAGTCACCCCTCACAAATCCTTGTAGATCCCCTTCATGCAACTAGGCCCAAATCAGCTGACACTATGAAACTTGGCCTGAATTTTCCTGGGGAAAGGCTGTAAGGAGGAGGGAATGCTGAAGATGAGACCAGATAAATGTATAATGGCTAGTGGGTGGGGACAGAAGGCGGCAGGAAAAGGGGAGAGGCTTCCGGATCATTCAAGAAAGGGAAAGAAGAAATAGTAGAGCGAGGGAATTGAGATCCCTCCCATGAGTCCTTGTAGGTCCCTCCTTTTTTCTTTCTTTCTTTAAAATATTTTTATGGAAACTTTCTGCCTGAGACCCCAAGGCAGCAAAGAATCAAAATAATGTTTAAAATACATATAAAATATTTAAAACAATGAAATAAAATATGGAAATGCATAAACACAGAGACATACAAACAAGAAGGAGGGCTAATTTGGTGTAGCAGTTAAGAGGTTGGACTGTAATATGGGAGAAACAGGTTTGATTCCCCAGTCCTCCACATGCAGCCAGCTGGGTGGCCTTGGATAAGTCACAAATTCTCTCAGAGCTGTTCGCTCAAGAGCAGTTCTCAAAGAGTTTTCTCAGCCCAACCTTCCTCACAGGGTGTCTGTTCTGGGAGGGGAAGGGAAGGGAAGGGAAAGGAGATTGCAAGCTGTCCTGAGTCTCCAAGTGAAGGGCAGGGTATAAATCCAATCTCTTCCTCCTTTTCAGGATCAGCCAGGTATCAGTCAAACAAACTTCTCTGATGAAACCATAGATAAAGTTTATTAGTACTGAAAGGCCAGTGCTAATCTGTACATGACCAGCATTGCCAGGAATGAGTAGTAATGGTTTCAATGGGGTAGATATAGGGCAGTTGTGCAGGTAAATTCTGGTGCCCATTCTTCCCACCTTCAAGATATTCAAGCATTACTTGTATCATTTCAGTCCAAGGTCACTATAGTTTGGAAGGTATCCTTGGGAGGGCCAGATGCTGGTTGCCATAGTAATGAAATAGCATAGCAAGCAGGGGATACACCAGAAGTAACAGCCAAAGTGAAAGTACAGAAGTTCCCAATTCCCCCCTCAACAAACAGTGATTTACTAAATAACATAGATCATGGCAGGCACACCTGACACTCCTCCTCATGAAATTTGTGGCATCTGCCCTGTGGAATGTATGCTGGGATGACACCCATGTCCTGCCAGAGTTGTTTAGTTTCCACATGGCATAAAAAGCTGAATTGTTTAGGTTGGTCTTTGGAGGGTAACAACATGTTTTGGTTGTTTTAATAGTAGTATGGTGATCAGGGGTGGAATTCTAGCAGGAGCTCCTTTGCATGTTAGGTCACACACCCCTGATGTAGCCAATCCTCCAAGAGTTTACAAAAAAGAGCCTTGTAAGATCTTGGAGGATTGGCTACATCAGTGGTGTGTGGCCTATTATGCGAAGGAGCTCCTGCTAGAATTCTACCCCTGATCGTTATAGCTCTGCATGTTAATATTTTAATGTTAACTTTTTATATTTTAATGCTGTTTTTACCTTATTGGTTTTAATGCTGTACATTGCCACAAGACCCTTCTGGGGAGTGGTGACAAAAAAATCTAGTAAATAAATAGATGCCAAACAAAACTAGCTAAAAGAAAATAAGAAAGAAAGGCGGACAAATAACTAGGGAGAGAGTTCCAGAGTGTCAGTGCCACAAATGAGAAGGGCCTTTCTTGGATTGCCATTTGTCTAGCTTCAGATGGTGGGGACACCCAAGGAATGGCTTTCAAAAGTGACCAGAGTAATCAAGTAGATTCATACTTAGGGATGCCATTCCCTAGTTGGGAGTGGGGATTCTCTGATTTTTGGGTGCCCTGCCACCAGCCAGCTGGCCGGTGGGGGAAAGTCCCCCCCCAAACATGACCTAATGATATCACATAGAAGTGACATCATCACATCGGCACCACCGCATGGCAACACTCTGCTGTTCTGGGCAAAGCTCTATGGTAACTGTAGAGTTTTGCTCAAAATACCAGAGCATCACCGCACAATTTTGCTGACATGATGATGTCACTTCCATGTGAAGTCATTATGCCGTACATATATTGCGCATTCCCCCCACTCCCTGAAAGTGTCTCTCCCCATTGCCAAGTCAATCTGATCTGGAAACCCTATTCATATGGGAATAGATGGTCCTTAAATTATGCTGTAAATTTACTGTAGACTGGAACAGTGAAAGGGGTAGTGAAACCACTGCCTCCTGCTACCTAGTAGTTATTCTTGTAAGCAGCTATCTATACCCATTCTCTGCTTAAGCCAGAAACTAGAAGCATTTTTGAAGCCTTTGGAGCTAGAAAAGGAAGCGGGGTGTGATGAATATTTCAAGCTGAGGAAGACTCCTCTGGGCCATCAAGATTCAGCTGAGTCTTCATCACAGGAGTCTTAGCTAAGTTCAGGCTCCAACATTGCCGTGCTTAAACAATTAATAGGCTTTCCATTCTCCAGATGGGACATGGGGATCTCATGGAATTGCAGCTCATCTCCAGACTACAGGGATCAGTTCTTCTGGGTGGATTCTATGACATCATAACTCACTGAGGTCTCTGTCCTCCCCAGGTTCCACCTCTAAATCTATAGGAGTTTTCAAGCTGGATTTGGCAACCCTATCCATCATCCCTTTTGGTGGCCACCCTAGTTCTGCTCCAGATTCTACTCTAGCCTACTCAATGTGATTTACTCCCAAGAAAGGATGGCTTCATTCCCCTAGCCAGCATGAGCTACTCTTTGGCAAGAAGAACCATGCTTTTACCTAGTCTGCTCCTGATCATGCTCGGCTATGTTACAGCTGGCTTGTTTGTACTGTGTGCCTGTTGGTATTCTATTATACTGAGTGGTCAAAAGAAATGGACATACAATTACCACACATTACCTAAATGCTCCCTGTTGAAACAGACCAGCAATTGTAGAAATATGGCAAGATGTTTTAGATGGATCTGTGAACTTGATATGATTTATTTGCAAAGTGAAGTGGAAAATGCTGTGCTTTGAAATCTCAGCAGGTTTTTCTTCCACCTGCCCTTAATGGGCTGTATACAGCTGTTTTCTCACAGACACACACAGTGCGCAATGTAAAGTCACCCCCTTTGTGAGACCAGGATGTTTTTGTTTGTTATAAGCTTTATTACTTATGCTTAGTGATTTACAGCGTTATTGTGGTTCATGGCACTTTGCAAAGCAAAATAAGGGAAAGTCAGGTCCTTTCCATAAGGAACAAGTGAGCTCAGTTTTGCAAGTATTTATTTAAGACATCTCTAAGGGGAGTATTACACACACACAAATGAAAATCAAACTCTGCCAACAATATACAATATTCAAAACCAGATGGGGAAGTACTATAGTAGAAAAAATGCATTACAATAATAAATTAAAAACAAAAAATGTTTTATACTCTGCTTTTCTCTATCGTAAGGAGTTTTACAACCTCCCCCCCTTCCTTTCCCCACAACAGCCACCTTGTGAAGTAGGTAGGAGTGAGAGAACTCTGAGAGAACTGTGACTGGTCCAAGGTTACCCAGCAGGCTTCATGTGGAGGAGTAGTGGGGAATGAAACCCAGTTCTCCAGACTGGAGTCCACTGCTCTTAACCACCACATCACTCTGTCTCTCCTTGCCTTCATGCCTAAAAGAGAAGAAGCAATGCCATAAAGGGAAATATAGCATACAAGGCAGTACAGCAGAAAGCAGATGAAAGAGCAAGGTAAGAAAAATATGGACAACCCTAAACACACTTTCCTTTGAGAACGCCCCACTAAATAGACTGAAATAGAAATAGAATTTTGACTAAACCTGCTTAGGAATGTGCTAAGGCTGCTTTCCAGATGCCTATCAGCAGGCCTCAGATTCAGCAGGAGCTCACAGGAGTACAGCTCCTGAACCTTTCTGAACTCCTCTTCCTCCCCACCTACCTTGTCCATTGAATAGTAGGTGTAGCTGGATTAGGAGAGCAGCCAGCCAGCCAGCCAGCGGGGGCTTTGCCATACCCCCATCAGCCCTCATTAACCCCTGGAGAAGACTGCACCACCCTTTCTCCACTTCTTATGTGATTTTGGGAGGCAAGTGGCTTTCTGGCCTTTTGACTGGTGGGAGGGGGGGTGGCCCAGGAGAGCCCCAGGGAAGCGAGGCCTGCTTGGGCTGGCTGGATCTCTAGCCAGCCCAATCAGGCCTCACTTGCCCATGGTTCTCCCTTCTTGCATCTGGTTGCTTTTGGCTTGGGGGGGCAGTATATGCTAATGAGTTATGCTAATGAGCTCCTATATGCTAATGAGTTATGCTAATGAGCTCCATCCGCTATTTTTTACAAAATGACCCCTGCCAATCAGGATTAGCAGGTTTAAGTAATGGCTTCATAAAAAGAACATGGTGTGAGCTAGAATGTGATGGAGAAAGAGGCAGCTTGTTTGTCACCAGATCTGTGTTCTGGGAGGGACTTTTCAAATTGCCATCCTCCAAGTGGTGACTTGAAATCTCCTGGGATTGCTACTGATCTCTAGGTAAAGACATCAGTTCCTCAAGAGAAAATGGCTGCTTTGGAAAGTGGACTCTATGGCATTATGTCCCTTCAATGGTCCCTCCCCACCCCAAACCCCACCCTCCCTTGATTTCATCCCCAAGAGCTCCAGGAATTTCCCAACCCAGAACTGGCAACCCTATAAAGAACAGCAAAAGAGAGCAGGAGGCTTTGGGATGGGCGGAGCAAATAAGGTTAGAGGAGGAAAAGTCACAGAAACCATTTAACATGAAATAAGTAACAGTGATTGCAAAATCCGATCCAATCAGATTTTTATATCACATCAGGGAAAACACACTTTCACCTCTGCTATAATTCTCTTGGCACATCCCAGTGGTCTTTGAGTAACAGAGCCAGTTTGGTGTAGTAGTTAATTGTGCAGACTTATCTGGGAGAACCAGGTTTGATTCCACACTCCTCCACTTGCAGCTGCTGGAATGGCCTTAGGTCAGCCATAACTCTTGCAGAGGTTGTCCTTGAAAGAACAGCTTATGTGAGAATTCTCTTAGCCCCACCTACCTCACAGGGTGTTTGTTGTGGGGGAGGAAGTTAAGGGAGATTGTGAGCCATTCTGAGACTCTAAGATTCAGAGTGTAGGGTGGAATATAAATCCAATATCATGATCTTCTTCTTCTTCTTTGTCTTCTCCTTCTTCCTTCCCAGACTTAGATCTTGCTAAGTGCATCAGCTTCAAAGGACTTAGAAGGTGAAACATGGCTTAGAACAGTGCTGAAATAAAGTTGCCAACCTTGGTGGGGGTGGGGTGCAGATCTCCTGGAACTACAACTAAGCTCCAGACTACATAAATCACTTATTTATTAAGTTAAAGCATTTTTCCACATCTCCCAGAGAAAATGACTGTTTTGGGAGGTGGATTGCATGGCATTATACCCTACAGACATCCCTCCCCTCCCTAAACCATACTCCCTGGCTCCATCCTCAGTTCCTCATATATTTCCAAACCCCGGAGCTGGCAACACTACCCTGAGAGAATTGACAAAGAAAACTTTTTTCTCCTTCTCCCAGAATTCCAGAACTTGAGCACATCCAATGAAGCTGAATGGGCAGTAGGTTCAGGATGGGCAAAAGAAAACACTACTTTACACAGAGAGTGATTAAAATGTGGAATTTGCTGTCAGAAAATGAAGTGATGGCCACAGGAATAAACAGCTTTAAAAGGGGATTAAATAGATTCATGGAGGATAAACTTGTCAATGGCTACCAGCCATAGTGACTGAGGGGAACCTCCACATTCAAAGGCACTAATCCTCTGAATCCCACAACCAGGAGGCAACATCAGGAGAAGGCCTTGGCCTCTATGCCCTGTTGGCGGTCCAGAGGAACTAGCTGGCCACTGTGTGGGACAGGATAGTGGACTATATATGGACTACTGATCTGATCCAGCAGGACTCTTATGTTCTTATCCTTACTGGAAGTTACTTAATCCACCCCCCCTCTCCCGCTACACATGGGTCTCTTCCATTGTCCCTGCAAATATTTAACCATCCTTTTGGTTGAGAAAGATAAAGAAAGGCTTTCAATATTAAATAGGGAACCTAGGAACAGCCAAGTGTTTCTGGATGTCACATTTTATAAAGGTTAAAAATTCTCTGAAATCGCCTTTCCCGGCAGAATACAGAGCCACGGATGGATAATAATTAAAACTGTTTTTCTTATCTCGTGTGTGGTTAATGCCTTTGCAATTCTTTTTTTCTCCTACATTGGGGGAATGAGGTGGGGAGGGGGGACCTCATTAGGCCAAGCTGACAGATGCACTGTAAAAGAACACACTGTGAGCTAGCAGATGCTGGTCAAACCCTGGTTACAAATAAAAGAAACAAAATAAAAATGAGTTAATGAATTAAGCGATGAACTTTGTGGTTTTGGAGTGCTTTTAAGGTCTGTACTCTGTCCTCCGAGCTGAAGGAATGGGGCCCAAGAGTGCACTATTAACCAAGCACTGTAGCCAATTTGAGAAAGGAAGGAACCGCGATCAGCACAGCAATAAAGGAAAGGACTGCCAGCCCTCATTACTAACTAGCATTAGTAGGAAATCTTTGGTGGCTCATATCCTCAGAACTAATGGGAAGATGGCAATAGACATAACAAACCAAAGAACAAAGGCAACTTAAAGGAAAGGAGAAAGAACATGTGTGGAATAGAGCAACCCACCTGGCATTGTTTGTAGAGGGGCTGAAATAACACCATTCTCACAGTGACTTAATACAGTGTAATAGAAATTCCTGCTCTTGGATCCAGTTTATTTAGCATGTTTTTTTCTTCCAAAGAGCTTAAGGCAATACATGTGCATCTCTCTCCTTCATTTCATCCTGACAATGACCTTGTAAAGTAGGTTAGGCTGAACAGGAATGCTAACCAGTAAGTTTCATGGCAAGCAGCCATTTAGATCTTGTCTCCCCAGTCACAATCCTGCACTCTAATGTCACAAACTATGCCATGGGGTCTCTCTTGAATGATGTAATCTTGTGAGGCTCCATCCTGGAACCCCTGGGAACATTAGGGGACGAGGACAGGCAATGCAATATCACTTTTGGAGAAAACTGGAATGTCATAATGTGCATGTATGTGGATATTCTAGAATCTGGAATATCTTTATGGTCAAACCACAGAAGTTTTTGGCAAAGTCTGGATCCTCCCATATCATGATGATGTCACTTCTGGTTTTCATAAGAAGGTATGTAGTGCACTGCCGTCATGCTGATATACACACCCCCATCCCATTTTTGCTGCCATCTTTTTCTTTTTCTTTTTTTAACTTTCTGGCCTTTTAGGCACTGTTGGATCCCATCATACTGGAAGACCTGGCAAGTCTATCAACAAGATATGGCTTAATTACAGGGCAGACTGGACAAAGAAGGCCCAGCCCTACATATCCAGGGGGGGGGGGGTTCTGGAAAAAGAGGTGCCAAAACTCTCAAAAAGAAAATGAAGAAGAAACACACAGGATTCTTTGAAACATTATTTTAATGTGCTTCGGACTTACCTCTACTTTAAAGCAGTTTCCAAACTTTACACGTCGCCAACTTTCTTTCTTTTTTCAGTCTTGCTATTGGTGCCTAAAGTTGAATTATAACTTTGAAGCAACCATGTTTGAACATATTTTGTTGGATCAAAAACTGCCATGCTCTTCCTGTGCCCCTCATGAACTTTTACACATTTTTTGAGAATTTTGTTTCCAGGGTGGGGGGTGGAGCCCTGTACATATCTATTCCAGTTCCAGAAGAAGATGCATTTAGGTGGGGCGTTTTCGCACTCACCTTCAAGTGGCGCGACCACCCTCTTCACAGCGGAGGATCTGCGCGGATTTCGCACAAGAAGCGCCGGAGCAGCCAAAAGAGCCGGAAAGTTCCGTCGCAAAAGCCGCTCAACCGTTTTCCTGCTTCTTGGCGGTTTCTGTTTGAGCGGCTTTCGCGACGGAACTTTCCGGCTCTTTTGGCTGCTCCGGCGCTTCTTGTGCGAAATCCGCGCAGATCCTCCGCTGTGAAGAGGGTGGTCGCGCCACTTAAAGATGAGTGCGAAAACTCCCAAGGTGGAGTTGCGAGATGTGAGGGGAGAAACTATATCCAAACAGGGCTTCCCATGAAATAGGGATCTGTGTAGCTGCCTGTATGAACTCAGACCACTGGTCTATCCAGCCCAATATGGTCCAGTCTCAGAGACAGCAGTTCTTCAAACCTAAGCAAAGGACTTTTCCAATCTACTACCAGAAAGTCCTTTTTTAGCATTACACCAAGCTGTGGTCTGTGCCCAAATCATTAAGGTCTTTAAAGAACATTAGTGTGAATCATTTTTTTTCTTTGTAGAAGGAACTCCTTTGCATATTAGGCCACACACTGCTGATGTAGCCAATCCTCCTGGAGCTTACGGTAGGCCCTATATGAAGAGACCTGTAAGGTCTTGGAGGATTGGCTACATCAGGGGTGTGCGGCCCAATATGCAAAGGAGTTCCTGCTACAAAAAAAGCCCTGGTTTGAATTGTGGGTAATTTTGATTTAGTAGCAAATAAGTAACAGAAAGACGTATTCTTTGAAAGACAAAGACATGCCATGCTGTGCAGAAGAATAGCTCTTTGGTGGGGTTTGAAATATGGACAGCCAGGGACTCTATTGTTACGTGTCACTTTTATTAATAATGTCTGTTTCTTCGTTCTTCTGAGGATATCTAACTTGCATAGACTACGCCACTACATTTGCAGGCTGAATGTCTCTGCCGAGGGCTATTCAAACCATGGCAGGTTTGAATCAGAAGCTTTAATTTCCTTCTAAGGAGGCCAACCCTAGCCTCTACAAATATCTTTTACCCACCATTCAAGCCTTTTCTGCACACAAAGCATGTACTCTGTCATTGATCTATGGCCCTTTCTCTAAAGTAAATGGCAGTGAAATCATCAACTCTGTTTTGTAGCGTATGATTGTAATTAAGCAGCAATATATATTTAATATAATAGACAAATTGAGATGATGGAGGTTACTTAGAGCTGTGTTCAAATGAGCAAAAGTCATCTTTACCATACAGAGATTCTGTGAAAGAAATATGCTATGATGTTTTTGAGAATTCAATTAGTTCCATCTAAATTAAATCTAATGATACAATTTGCATTGTATTCATAGAACTGAAGAATTATTCTTAACAGAGCAAAGAATCTCATCTGAAGTACTTCTTGGAATAAGATGTCTTGATTGTGATAAGTTTAAGATTTTGATTTCAGGCTTCTCAAGGCTTTTTTATAGCAAGAACTCCTTTGCATATTAGGCCACACACCCCTGATGTAGTCAATCCTCCAAGAGCTTACAGAGCTGTTAGTACAGGGTCTACCATAAGCTCTAGGAGGACTGGCTACATCAGGAGTGTGTGGCCTATTATGCAAAGGAATTCCTGCTGCAACCCCCCCCCCCGCCCAATTTGTATATTAATTCAGTTCTATGCAAAAACATTTTAACACACACAGTAGAAACCACAGTGTTTTCTTTCCAGCCTCCAGATTCATTAATTTATCAAAGTTTTAAAGGAAAGACAGCATATCAGCAAGGTTGCCAACAACCTGGAGAAAAAAAATCCTTCCCCTTTAATAGAGACTTAAGGTGTGGAAATGAGCCAATGAGGCTTTTCATAGCATGGAGGTTAACAGCATCACCTGGTGAATAACATCTTATTAAATCATTAAAGGAGGATGATATCCCCCCCACTCCTTGTCAATGGAATCGTTGATCATTTTCAGAACAGACTGAAAATTGCAGTTAAATTATCCCATCATCCCTACTCTGGACAGTATCACAAAAATTGCAATACAAATGAGCAGAAAAAGACACCAAACACCTAAAGAACATGGTAGACAAAATATTAGGAAGTACAAAAATGATCTCCAATACCTTTTTTTTTTTTGCTGCTGAATAGCAGACATTATGGCTTCCCCTTATCTCCCCAAACAGCTGAAGGCAACTGTTGTTTCCAAACCCAAATACTGCCCCAAACAGGAACCAAAAGCAATGCTGCAGCAAATTTATATATTCACAGCTGTGGCTTGTGAAGGATGACAAAATTATTCTTCCATTTCTCTCCTACCTCCTTATTGTCTGACAAAGTGGACTAGGAGGGGGAAAGTGTGGTCTATTGGTTGATGAAAGACATGGCCACTCCCTGATTGGTGACAACTACATTCGCTTTGTTAATACCCTTTAGAACAGGAAGCTCCCTCTGAAGTAAAGACTTAATTGCTCACTGTCAAGTAGAAGTGAGGTAGCCCATTTCTGGAGGATGGTCTTGTAAGCAAATAGAAGAACAAAGAAAAAATCATAGTAAGTGCAACATGCAGGCTGTTTGTGCTGAAATGCAAGCATGTAGGCTTTCTGTGAATGAAGAGAACAGAAAGCAAGCAGAATTGAGTGGCCTTTCTTAAATAGGAGGAGGAGACAGAAGGTTTTAGGTTGTTTTGAGCTGTTTTCCAGCTGAATCAAGGTGTAAAAATAGAGCACCATGGGTCAAAAATCAGTATGTGGTTTGAGATTTCTCTTTCTTTCAGTTGAGAAGAGGTAGGAGAGCAATTTCAGGAGACTAACTTGGGTGCAGTTTTCAACACTGAAAAAACCAGGGCTGCAATCATACCAAATGATTTCCAGTTTTGCAGCTACCTGGATTGTGCTGGTTCCCCCCTCCCCATGTTTTCACATGAAACCATCCTCTGTTTGTGTACAATTAACATTGCATTCCTTCCACATATACAAAATCTGTTTTATTTTAAACCTATTAAAAAGCCAGTCTTTCTTAGGCAGGATGCTATCATCAGGAGGGGTTTCTGGCATATAACCAGCATAACTGCAGAGCTTCAGTGAACAGCTAGTCAAATTATTCATCAGTTACTCTTCACACTGGTCGATGATTGCAAGGGGCCAGTCCCCAGGAGCAATTAGAATAACAAAAGAGAATAACTTGCCTTTTAAATAGGGGGTGGGGTGGGAATCAGGATGTCTGGAAGTGCCTCTGTAAGCATATGGAAGTTTTTTTTTTTTAAGTTCTGGAAAAAGGTATTGCATTGTTCCTATACAGCATCTGGCATACTTGTAGAGGTTATTTTAAAGAACAGACAAGAATCCCCACATGTCTCAGCCTGCCTCTTGGGGGGGGGGGGGAGGAGGCAGATCGATCCTCAAGATAAACACAACAACACCAGGGTGGGTGCAGAATCCTGAGGATTATATGTAAACATAGCAGAGGGAGGGCTCCGATGCACATAGGCCTATTACCCAGGGCTTGCTTTGTTTTGTTTTGTTTTGAGCAGGAAAGTACAGGAACAAAGTTCCAGCTGACTTGGTGTCGGGGTGTGTGGCCTAATATGTAAATGAGTTCCTGCTGGGCTTTTTCTACCAAAAAACCCCCCTGTGCAAAACACTGGTGATAGCAGGGAGTGTGACTTAATATGCAAATGTGTTCCCGCTGAGCTTTTTTTTACAAAAAAGCTCTGCTATTACCCATCAGTGTCTTCCCTTGTACATGTCTGTTGGGTTTTTCTTTTTCATTCTGCATTGATTTCTTTCCCCCTTTAGTGTTCACTTTGCTTTAGGGTTGCTATTTTCTGCTATTTTTTTCCTTGTTCAATTCTGAACCAAAGGTAATTCAAAATAATTCAAAAGCGTGTAGATGCTCTAGGATTTCCCCTCATCCTTTTGTCACCCCTTGAAGCCCACTCCCTCACCCAAATCACCCAAATTTTTATCTGAAGCTGAATAGAGTGTAGCTCCACGACTGCTGGCTGTTTTAATGATGTATACTTATAACAAATGTTTGATTTTAATTATATATTGTGAAATGTTAATTTAAAGTGTAATTTTATACTTTTATGTTAGTTTTATATATGTTGTAAGCCGCCCTGAGCCACTCGGTGGGAAGGGCGGGATATAAATCCCAGATAAATAAATAAAAAAAAAAAATTTGCCCACTCTGCACCTTCCGCCTTTCCCCTACCCCCATTGATGTACAAGTTCCATCTATAAATTTTTCCCTCTTTGTTTTATTTTTTAAAAAAGCAATGTGTCTATCACTGGTCTCAGATTGCTGAATAAAAAAATGTAAATGATGGAGAGAAATCAAAAAGTTGTGCAAGAGGATGAGATCCATCTTGGACTTCTATTAACAGGGCTGGAGACAGTTAGATAAGCAGAAACTAGTCTCAGCTGATTTTTTTTTTTTTAAAAAAAAATCAAAACTATGGGTGAAAGTTTAAAAGGAGCTGCATGAGGTTTAGTTCCCTGCTGGTACTGACTTGAAAGGAAATTGGAAAGGAAGCAAACAGCAGTGTCCTCAGTGCAAAAATAAAATGATTTCAGTGCTGCATGCAAACAAAATAAAAGAGGGATGGAATGAAATTGCCATAAGTGTCTCTCTTAACCTCAATCAACCTGGATATTGCTTAAACTCTGGGGCCTTCTTCTGGGTGCCCAACCCCCAAAGAGGCTTGAAGGGTGGCATCTAGGGAATGGCCTTTTCAGTGTTGGCCCCCTGTGCTTGAAACAACCTCCCTGCTGCAGCCCACCGGATGCTAATTTGCCATCTTTTCAGTGCCAGTGATCAAAACTTCCAATTACAGTGTCATTGGACACTACCATGTATTCTGAACATTCAACATGTTCCCCTATATTATGAGATTGTGTGACTTTTCCAATTTTTCACAGTGGCCAACAACACAGCAGAAAATCCCCTAGTGCTTGGCAATATTGATAAAAGGGCTTTCCAGCTTATCTTGTCAGTTTCAAAAATAGTCTTGTCAGTTTCAACCTAATCCTCCCCTTTGTCCACATTCCTTTGTGTTCCCTTTCATTCAATGAATTAATGCATGCACAAAAAATCAAACCACAGGGATTTAAAAGGAAGGCACTTGTTGGATGCTACTACACAGCTGTGATAGGGCAATTGCATAAACTTCTTTTAAAAAACTTTGGACACTATTCCCTCACAAGTCATGTGATCCCACACTGATTTAGAAAAGTGCATTTTAAAAATTATAGCTGCAGAATAAATACACCAGAGGAAAAAGAATGGTGCATAAGGCAGACACAGAATCCAAAGCTTAAAGGCTTACTGCTCAGAAAATCTGCAGTAAGCTGTGCGTGTGTAATAGACCATGAAGTATGAAAGGAAGCCCATAGCTAACAATGAAGAAAAAAATGGATTACTCTCTGACATCTACAATCTCTGTTGCAAAGGCAATCTCACGCACCACTGCATCAGCAACCTGACCACCATGGAGAACCATCCCGGTGTAGAAGAAACCTAGGGCATTAAAACAATAACAAAGGGTTAAAATGAGGAGAAAAGGATACAAACTACTTCCTTGACGTCTTTGGTGAGATAACAGCACTCTGAGCCACTGTTAATTTCTAGCACATTTTTCCTGGTCCTCTGGGTTAATCTCACACTCAGGAACTTTAAACATGTCATTTCTGGGATCAGCAGCCATCTCTGGGTATATCATAGAATGTGCATTTGTTCCCAGGTTCAGCCATTAACACCTCTAGTTAAAAGGGTCAGGAGAGCCAGTTTGGTGTAGTGGTCAAGTGTGCGGACTCTTATCTGGGAGAACCTGGTTTGATTCCCCACTCCTCCACTTGCACCTACTAGCATGGCCTTGGGTCAGCCATAGCTCTGGCAGAGGTTTTCCTTGAAAGGGCAGCTGCTGTGAGAGCCCTCTCCAGCCCCACCCACCTCACAGGGTGTCTGTTGTGGGGGAGGAAGGTAAAAGAGATTGTAAGCCGTTTTGAGACTCTCCTGAGTGGAGGGCGGGATATAAATCCAATATCTTCTTCTTCTTCTAGGTAATGGGGAAGACTTTCTCTATGTGAGAGCCTGAAGAGAGACTGCCAGTCTGAGTAGACAGTACTAACATTGATAGACCAAAGGACTGACTCAGTAAAAGCCAGCTTATGTGTGATGCATATATTTAGAGTTGCATCTTTACTGCATCTATATGTTCTATATGTTAAATGTATTTCTTTTAAAACTTTCACTCAATCTCAGGCCTTCATGGTTAAGTGCAATTGTAACAACTACCCATTTTGTGCTTGCAGCATCAGTGTTCCCTCTAAACTGAGTTAGTGTAAGTTAGCTCACAGCTTTTAGCCTCTGGCTCACACATTTTTTTCTTAGTTTAGGAAGCATGGCCCCAGAGCAAACTAATTTATGCAGTCACTCACAATTTAAATGCCAGTAGCTCATGAAGTAGAATTTCTGCTCACAAGACTCCGCAGCTTAGAGGGAACACTGCTTGCAATTGACAGATTATTCCTATCTAGATATGTTTTCTGCAAGCATTTCTTTCTGCATCATTAGACACTTTACATTTACCTTGGAAGAAATGAATATTCTTTTTTAAAAGTAGTTGGGTGATGTATATTTCTTGTGAGGCAAGAGTATTTATCCGAACTCAGCAGCACCTGCTCTCGTGATATTGTTGAAAACTTAGAGGATATGAACCACTGAAGTCCACCAAACTGACACTTCAAATGGAATAGGTCCGGGGGGTGGGGGTAGGCCATGTTGGACTGAAGCAGTAGACCAAAGTTAGAGTCCAGTTGCATCTTTAAGACTATCACATAAAAGCTCACACCCTGCATAAAATTTCATTGGTCATAAAGGTGCCATTGTATTCTAACTTTATACTGCCTGAAATGGAAGAAGAATTGAAGATTTATACCCAGCCCTTCTCTCTGAATCAGAGACTCAGAGTGGCTTACAATCTCCTATATCTTCTCCCCCCAAAACAGACACCCTGTGAGGTGGGTGGGGCTGAGAGAGCTCTCTTAAACTACCTTCACAGGATTGTTGTGAGGATGAAATGGAAGAAGAAGATATTGGATTTATATCCCGCCCTCCACTCCGAAGAATCTCAGAGTGGCTCAAAATCTCCTTTACCTTCCTCCCCCACAACAGACACCCTGTGAGGTGGGTGGGGCTGGAGAGGGATCTCCGAGCAGCTGCCCTTTCAAGGACAACCTCTGCCAGAGCTATGGCTGACCCAAGGCCATGCCAGCAGGTGCAAGTGGAGGAGTGGGGAATCAAACCCGGTTCTCCCAGATAAGAGTCCGCACACTTAACCACTACACCAAACTGGCTCTCCAAATGGAGAAACGGAGACTGTTGTAAGCCACTTTGGGTTTCCACTGGGGGGAAAGTTGGAGTATTGATGAAAATAAATATATAAAATGGATCTTATCCACAAAAGTCACAGTTCTTTAGCTGCAACACTCTAGTTATTTATATGCTTGTTATTCTGTCACAAAATTATTTAGAGAGATTATTATAAGAAAAACTGAGAATATATCTGATAATTCTGTAAACTGCCCAAAGCAACAGAGGAAATTCATTTTTTTCCAGGACTACAAAGTTGTGCTGATGCTTTTATTTTGTATATTTTGTATACTGTTATAAGCCTTAGCAAATATATGTTGCTGATATATATATATATATATATATATATATATATATATATATATATATATATATATATATTGTATCCCCACTGATAACAGCATGCATAGCTCCCTTTTAATAGAGAAGTTTAACCAGCCCTTATCTTATAGGAAAAACTCTGATATCCACAGATTCCTTTAGCTATTTTTAAATTCTACAAAAATGCCAACCAGTTCAGCTAATGGGGTCTCAGATATCCATGAAGATAGGGTTAATACCCCCCCCCCAATAATGTAATTTATATGAAAATTTGAATACTCTAAGGCAGGGGTCCTCAAACTTTTTAAATAGGGGGCCAGTTCACTGTCCCTCAGACTGTTGGAGGGCCGGACTGCCGTTACTGTACAAGGCCGCGGGCCGTCAGTTCTCCGTCTTCTGCATCTCTCTCCCTTCCCCACACCACACACCCTGGCCTGGGAACTCACCTCACCTCAGTATCACCTCACACTCTGTCTCCGCCGCCTCAGCCCACTGCCGGAAGTGTGCGTTGCTAACGCAAGTTTAGGTCGAACGTGACTTCCGGTCTGATTTTGCCATAACCCGGCGGGCCGCATAAACGTCCTCAGCGGGCCGCATCTGGCCCACGGGCCGTAGGTTGAGGACCCCTGCTCTAAGGGGAAAGTATTTAACCTTTCAAGATCATATTGAGATATGCAGCTATTGGAACACATTTCATAATAGGAAATCTTAGTCTAACATTTTTTTTCCATTGTGTCAAGAGACATATTTGAAATCTGCTTGTAGAGATATCCACAAATACATAAATCAAGTTCTTCCAAAAAGTCATAGGACCTTGAGTCATTCTAGATTTTGGAAAAATTCATTCATGGTCATTAGGGATGGGGATGTTATTGTTCTGACCCCTTTTCAGTTGGGCCAAGATCTGACTGGCTGGGGCACTTGGTTTCCCAGCCTATGGGTAACAAGTTTAAGAGAGCCAAAAAGGGGTCTGTGCCTCCCCTGTACAAGCATTCGCTGTGTGTTGCTGATCCACCTTGCCTCTCTAAAAGTATCATGGAATTAGGCAGTTGTTTTGGGACCAAGCAGGAGTTTGGATTGTCCCCTATGATTGGCTGTTTAGGGGATCTTTTTTCACTGCCTGTTTCATATTGTCTTGAGAGGTTTGGGATAACTAGATCTAGTTCTTGGTGTGGATAGGCTATAACTAGGACAGTAAAAATAGGGTGGGTTACTGGGTATAAATAGGGCAAATTGAGGCATTTTGCAGTGTTAAGTGGCTATTACTGCACCAGCCTAACCTTCATTGTATGGGGAAGAGAGGGAATGCTCTTGGTGCAATCAGTCCCATAGTTGTCTGTGAAGCACACACGGATGGGGTGTGTGGAAGAGATGAAGTTTAGCACCTCTCAGCACTCTTCATGTGCTGGCAAGGACAAATAAAGCCAGCAAGAAATTACCATCTGAGTACGGAGTTACCCAAATAATGATAATTACGAGCCACCTTGTACATCCCACCTGGCAGCTTACGATGTAGGTCAGCCATTTACAGTCACTAGTTAAACCCATGCTACTGGTCTCGAGTCTTCAATTTGGGAATGGTGCAAGGGTCACTTTGTAGGGTTGCCAAGTCCAATTCAAGAAATATCTGGGGACTTTGGGGGCGGAACCAGGAGACTTTGGGGGTGGAGCCAGGAACAAGGGTGTGACAAGCAAAATTGAACTGCAAGGGAGTTCTGGCCATCACATTTAAAGGGACAGCACACCTTTTTAAATGCCTTTATTCCATAGGAAATAATGAAGGATAGGGGCACCATCTTTGAGGGCTCATAGAATTGGACCCCCTGGTCCAATCGTTTTGAAACTTGGGGGTCATTTTGGAGAGAGGCACTAGATTCTATACTAAAAATTTGGTGTATCTACCTCAAAACATAGCCCCCCCAGAGCCCCCAATACCCGCGGATCAATTCCTCATTATTCCCTATGTAAATCATTCTCCATAGGGAATAATAGAGTGCCCAGTAGACATTTCCCTCCCCCCCACTTTCTAAAGGGAGGGGAGGGCCTCCAAACCAGGGAATCCCCTGCCCCCTCCCTCTCCCTCACACACAAATACTTACTGGGTCTTGTTCCTGCAGAACTTTACTTGATCTGAAAACGAAAACAAAACAAAAGGAGGGGCCGTTCTCCAAAGCCCTTCCTGTTTCCTGCTCAGCCTTAAAGGCACATATTTTAAAAACAGACCTGCAGGAGCTCTAAAACTACATGGTGACTGTGGGGGGGTGGGACTTCCCCCACCAGCCAGCTGGCTGGGGGTGGGGAGAAGCCTGTAAAAACGGGGTATCCCTCGCTGGGACCTGGGGATTGGGAAGCCTATCACTTTGTAACTAGTAAAACAAACCCTTCCATTTACCCTTTCTGCTTATTGCCCAAGGATTCTGAGAATGTTAATGCAAAGACAGTCACCAGTTAAGCTTACCTTGACCAGGCTCCTTGTTTACATGTGAATTAAGCCCCCTTGCCCAATGAACGTAATGACTGACTTGAATGCTGTGTAGCCTTGTGCCAGCACATTGTGTGATTTGTGATGGCCTGGTTGTGTTTTGAAAATGAAGTAGTATTTGTGTAAAAACTTGCAACTACTTTGGCACCTGTGCAAACCTTAAACTAAAATTTCTTGAGTGCAGGGGAAGAGGAACATATCCCCCAGGCTCAATAAAGTGGATTAGTTATCAAGCACAGAAGCATTCCCTTCCAGTCCCTTCTTTGCATTGACACACTTGGATACATCATTTAGATAATAGACAATAGATACAATGTTTTGTGTATTTTACCTTTTGCATCTGCAGAATCAACAACATTGATCATAATCTCAGAATCTGTCACGTAGGTTGATTGTCGGACACCAAGGAATACTGTCATAAGACATACAGAGACACACGAGTAGTAAGTCTCAGCTCAAAATGACAAACTTTTGAAACAAGGAATCAACAGATGTGTTGGGGGTGTCAGCTATGACATAGCAGTAAGTAGACATGCATGAACTTTTGTCTTTTACACAACTGGACATTATTAAGTTGTTTGTTGTAGCTGGAAAGTATTTTGAATGTTTGGCTTCCATGAATACCATCCTCAAGCTGAATACCATCCTCAACCAGAGGGCAATTAGTTATCGCCATTGTTTGTATGTTTAGAAATTCTGCTTTAACCAGGAAGAGATTACTTAACTGTCTTGCTGATTCATAATACTGCAAAGCATTATAAGGCAATTTACACAATTATCATAGAATCATTTGTGCTAAAACACTGAATCATAATTGAGCAGAAATCCAAATTACTCAGACAGCAGTAACCAGAGCAGGGAACTTAGGGGAGAACTAAGTGTAGAGGGAGAAGACAAGAAAAGAAAGAAGAATCTGGAGCAAAGAGTGAAGGATCTAGGTGACAAGAGGCTCAAAAGAAAGGAGAATTGCTGAAGCAAGGGGGCCAAGGGGAAGAGAAACTGAGGAAGTCTAGAAATTGAGTAGGAAAGTAACAGAGGGAATATCACTGAAGCATCAACTTCAAAGAACATAGAGGGATGTCACTGCTTCGGGTGGTACTGTACTAAGAAAGGATGGGGTCAAGGTATGTTAAAGACCACGGGAACAAGGAAAGAGAATCTGTGGCTGGTACTTGCCCAACAACTGAACTCAGTGCATCTTTTTACTAATGTTCCCTGCATTTGATTAGTATTTTGCAAAGTGGTTAAACAATTCCTCAATGCACCACATCATTGAGAAGCACTGTTCTTTTCATCCAGGTACACAATAGCACTGTGCCATTTGTGGCAGTATTCTGTGTCCAACTGATAGTCCTTCACCTTGATTCCATGGACATACCTTTATTGCAGTGTTTATTCCCCCACCCCCCACCCCAGCCCATTTAGAGGTTACCAATGACCTGACCTGTTTCATTACTTCAATGTAACCACTGAAGCAAGAGTAAACAAAAAAGCGACTTAGCAGCATCCCATTGATCGGGAGCAACCAATAAAGCAGAAGCGCATAATGAGGTCACTGTTCAAAGGGAGCATTGATGTTGCCATTTACAAAGAGGCCTGTCCATCACACACACACAGCAGAAGGGCTCTTCTTAAGTCCCTTGCCATTAAGCATTTGAAAAATCACCGTGTATGATTTGACGTGTCCTTTAAAAAGCCATTGAAACAGCAGAACTTCACTTGTTTTAAGACTTTGCTGCAATGCCGGTGGGACCCACTTGGACTGAATAATGGATCTCCAATTTCTTCCTGGGTTTCATCTGCATGGCAATAACAAAAAAAAATCAAGATGGGTTATTTCCCTGAGACACGCCACTAGTCACATGGAATTAACCAGACTGGCATCTCTCAATGAGCACTAAGAGGTGTTGTAAAGGACTCTGATACATTAACTACCTCTGGAACGCTTCCATATGAGTGGAGGAGGAATACAAATTTCCCCCCTTTTTTCAAGATGTCAAGCACTTTCTTGAAGTCAGCTAAAGTCGCAGAAGAGCTGTCATCTGTCCTTTGGAGGGCTTGTGTAATTAAGAGCGGATGTGGCACTGGCTGAAGCTCGAAGGATGTGTGAATAATCTTTAGAAATGATTAAACTAATAATAATGTATAGACTTACGTTTTCATAAAACAGAACTTGTAGACAAACAATGCCTGCAGGTGTTAGGACAAGGATGCTTTAGCAGATGGGTGATTAATTAAACACAAATTAGAAGATTAAATGTAAGTGGAGAATGGTCTGACACTTTTGAATTATGAAGTAGCTAAAATGTCTCTGTGAACTTTCCAGGGAGGTAGTGCTTTTACAATTATTATAACTCTGCTCTGTTCTTTTGTCTCTTTCTTTTTTTAAAGGACTGACTTCCAAACACTGAAATCTTTTTGATGTATGTTGTTTATGAAATGAATCCATGTAGATTAGATCTCTGCTTTTATTATTTTAATGAGACCTGCACAATCACATCTGTAGGGTATGCTCTGGAAACAAATTCATACCTGGCAAGAATATCACTTTTTACTGGTTGTGGTTTTTCATCAGAAGAGCTAGCAGCAGGACTTTTTTTTTTTTAAGCAGGAACGCAGTTCCGGCTGATTTGGCATCAGGGGTGTGGCCTAATAAGCAAAAGAGTTCCTGCTGGGCTTTTTTCCTACCAAAAAAAGCCCTGGCTAGCAGTGTAATCCTAAACCATTCTAATTGTATTGCTTTCAAATGACATGGCAGAAAGTGCCATCAAGTCACAGCTGACTTATGACAACCCTATAGGTCAGGGATGGCCAACGGTAGCTCTCCAGATGTTTTTTGCCTACAACTCCCATCAGCCCCAGCCAGCATGGCCAATGGCTGGGGCTGATGGGAGTTGTAGGCAAAAAACATCTGGAGAGTTACCGTTGGCAATCCCTGCTATAGGTTTTTCACGGCAATAGACATTCAAAGGTTGTTTGCCATTGCCTGGCTTTGCACCACCACCCTGGTATTCCATGGAGGTTTCCCATCCAAATACTAGCCAGGGCGGACCCTGCTTAGCTTCTGAGATCTAATGAGATCAAGCTAACCAGGTCTACCCAGGACATGGTTCAGTTGATTTAGGAGGATGTAACTCTGAATAGGATTCCAGTGTAAATTTCTTACAGAATGTGCTCAGGAGCATTGCACATGTTACACTTTTAGGCATACAACTAAAATGTTGGAAGTGTATATCTAAAAGTTCTAATGTGTGAATGCAACAAACGTGCATTATTTACGTGTATTTGTCAGGGCCATGCATATTTCAGTATTGGTTCTCCATTTTGCTAGTCCAACCAATGGCGCATTACTTTTGTGCCATTTTCTGGTTTCTAATGTTAAATGTTTCCCATTAAAAGTGCACATTTTTCAGTGTTTTGTGCATTAATACATCAGAATGACACATATCACAAGATCCATACATATCACAACAACCATATAAATATCTTGAGGTCATTGTGTTTGGACCATGCTCTAAGATTCTCCTAACTCTATGGTGTAACTCTATGGTACAACCATAGAGATTTGGGCAAATCATAGAGCATCACATCAACAAGATGATGTCACTTCTGGTTTTGTGTCAAAATTGATATTGTTCATTGGCGCAATGATGGCAAGCCCCCTCATTCCCCCCCCACCCCTTGCCAACCTGTGAAACAGCCACAAGGGCCAATGTCAGTCCTGTTGTTATTGTAGGAGACCTGTCTCACCTTACATCTGAGGCACTGCCACAGACAAACATCTTCCCTAGGGCAGCAGGAGGCAGATCTCCTGCTTTCATACAGCTATCAAGTCCTGGAATAGGATAGTATAACTGTGGTTGCATCAAGAACACTGGGGAGATTAAATGATAGGAAATCTTACCCTAAATCCATTCTGTAGAGGAAGTGCCCTCATATTATTCAGCCATTGCTACTTAGGAAATTCTGGCTGAAGAAACATTTAGGAATATAACCATATACAAATTCACCAAGTGCTATGAATGTTCAGTAGCTGATGATGATGATGTTTAATGGCTCCCACAAGGGGCTGTAGAAGAGCTATAAATATGCAGGCTTTGCCCTACAGTAAGCATGAATTGAATAGAATTATAGCAAACCAATTAAAACAAATGCCACTAACTGCTCTGTATTTCATAACATGATCAGAGTCATTTTTGTAGAGCAGTTTTTTCCCCCCAAGTCAACCCCAAGTGACATCATTTCTATGATATACTTTGGTAATGCTATTGAATGTTGATGGAATGCAGCAATTTATATATTATGCAGCATTTTTGGTGTTACAGAAATTGATGTGTAGGAATGGGCACAAACCAGGAAAATGTGTCCCAAACCTGGCTACTCTGCTGAACTGAATCCATTCAGGAAGACAGCAATGCAGTGGGATTGCCCCCTGGGGTCCTAGAGAATCCAAAATCATAGGGCATCTCCAGTTGACTCTCCTTTAGTGGCCCACTAGGCTTGGTGAAGATTGGACTTAGGGGGACTGAGTTACAGACCCCCAAACAAGGTGCCCCCAGGAAGTGTAAGGTGTGGATACTGGAGATGTCAGGTGTGGGTACTGGAGTATGGACCCTGTTCAAGCTAGATGCATCCAACTTTTGTTTGTATTTTTGTATCTTTGTGTGTGAGAGAGTGTGTATACCTGGAAGTCATGGTGACCTCTGGAGACTGACGTCTACTAGGGCATGGAGAATATTCAGAGAGGTGGCTGAATAAACCCTGCCCCCTGACTGCTGGTATTCTAAGAAGATCTCCTATCCAAGTACTTGCCCGAGTTGACCCTGCTTAGCTTTCAAGATCTGATGAGATTGGGCTTGTCTGGGCTATCCAGGTCAGGGCTTAGAGGCATCAAATTTGTCAGACCTCCCTGCGATGTCCCCCTATATATCCTATGAGTTACATGCAGATTGAATTTGGAGGGAGGCCTGAGTTATAGACCCCCAAACAAGGTGCCCTCAGGAAAGTGCTTTTGGGGAAGATGTCAGGCATGGGTTCTGGAGTGAGCTAGAGGCATCAAACTCATGGTGGACCTCCCCAGGATATGTGGGTTGAACTTGGAGGGATCAGATTACAGACCTCCAAACAAGGTGTCCCCAGGAAAGTACTTTTCAGGGAAATGTCAGGCACAGGTTCAGGAGTTTCTAGAATGGGCCCTGTGAGAACTAGAGGCATCAAACTTGCAGCAGACTTCCCAGGGATGTCCTTACATGCTCTGACTTGGGGGTGGGGTCTGAGTTACAGCCTGCCAAAGAAGGCACCCCCAGGAAAGTGCTTTCTGGGGAAAATGTTGTCAAGTGTGGGGCCTGAACCATAGAATGGACCCTAGTAAAGGGAAGGCAACAAACTTTCAGCAGACCTCTTCAGAATGGACAGTCCTCCCTCCCTGCAGATGCATGCAGGAGAGAACTGTTGCCTGCACTGTTGCAGATGAACATGTCCCTGGTTGGGACAATCCTCTTTCCAATGAATGAAGGGCCAACCTCCTCCACCCTAGCCTAGGGCTGCCAAGCCCCCGGTCCGAACAGGGAGGTTCCCAACCCACCGGCCCACATTGGGCCAGTGGAGGGAACCTCCCCCTACATCGCTGGTGCGATGATGTCACCTGGAAGTTACATAATCAAAATGGTAGTGCCCATGCGGGGCCACTCTAGGCATTTCTGGGAAGACTCTATGGTTTTCTCAGATGCTCTAGCCATTTGGGAGGGAAAACTCTATGGTACAATACGCAACTGATCTCAAACGCTAATGCTTATCATCACATTTGCACGTATTGGTTTGAGAGCAGTTGCTTTAGCACGGGTTCTCAGTTGATTACTGCGGCCAAGTAGAAGTATATATGAAACACGACAATAGCCAGAAACGTGTCACCGCACCGGTTTGATTGAGGACTGCTGCCCAAGAATATGACAAGTGTTCTCTACTGCACTACCTGCATCTGGAAGTTGAGGAGTTAGCAGGGACTGGTACTGTTTTGACTTCAAGCATCCAGGAATTGAATTTTGTTTAGTTGTTTCATGGACTTAGAATTTCTTTGGACTATGAATTTCGAATGAATTGCTACATGAGCTGCTAAGAATAATGACTATGAGTGAAATTAAATTACGATTATATGAATTTATGAAAAATGAATTTTACACAGCATTTTGTCTGTTGTTTCTACCCACCTGGTGATTGGCAACCCTAATCCACAGGCAGCGGGACTGTAGGTCAAAGCCTGCAAACTGGTGGGTGGCTGTATCTCCCCAGGCCAATCCTCCAACCATGGATAATGTGACTGCAGGACAGGGCCAGCCTTTCCACACTGCCACCACAGACAAAGTGAGAGGAGAGCAGGGCCAAACCTTTTGCCCTGCTGGGAGCCATCAGCACAGTTGTGGTGGCAGCATCTTCCTGGGCCAACACTCTCTGTGGATGGACAATATGATTATGGAGCAGGGCCAACTCACCCACCCTATACCTCCCCAGGCCCACCCTCCCACCATGGTCAAGGTGATTACTGGGAGGGCCAATCCTCACACCCTGCCCAGGGTCCAGAAACCACCCTTACAGTTGCAAGTTGCTATGTCTCCCCAGGCCCACTCTCCCTCTGTGGACAATGTTACTGCAGGGTAGGGCGAACCCAGAAGTGGGAAAAGTGGGCTGGGGTGTGTGTGTTCTAATGGAGAGCTAGACAGTAAAGTTAGTAGTCACCCAACCCAGTTACACTGGTCTGGGACAAGTCCCCAAAGCAGGGTGGGTAGAGGAGGAAAGGAGGCAGGCTGACAAAAAACAGAACATCCCCAAAGAGAAGCTGTCTGGGGAGGGGGTGGGTACTACAGTAGTCACCACAGTTAACTTTGGAACAAGTCCTCCAAGGTGGGTAGAGGGAGACAGGCTGACAAACACAAATCATCTCCCAAGCAGAAGCAGGTCAGTGGGTTCAAATGGAGAGCTGGGAGTAAAGGGGAGTTACACCAGTAACACTGTAACAGGTCCCCCAATGCAGGCTGGGTACAGGGAGGCAGGTTGACAGAGATTACCCCCCCCCCCAGGAGAAATAGGTCAGTAGGGGGGTTTCAAAGGAAGAACAATGGACAATAAAGACAAACACAGATCACCCACCCCAGAATGAAAAGCAGCCCAGAGTTTGGAGGAGATAAAATGGCAGAGAACTAAATTGAAGCTCCCCCCACCCCCCCAAAAAAGCAAAAGCAGCCCCAAACCCTCCCCAAAGAACTTTACTGTTCACAATATTAACATAAGCTTATTATAAAATTAAATTAAAGCCCTGTGGTGCAGAGTGGTAAAGCTGCAGTACTGCAGTCAGAGCCCTCTGCTCATGACCTGAGTTCAATCCCAGCAGAAGCTGGTGCAGGTAGCCAGTTTAAGGTTGGCTCAGCCTTCCATCCTTCCGAGGTCGATAAAATGAGTACCCAGCTTGCTGGGGGGAAAGTATAGATGACTGGGGAAGGCAATGGCAAACCACCCTGTAAAAAGTCTGCTATGAAAACATTGTGAAAGCAACGTCACCCCAGAGTCGAAAATGACTGGTGCCTGCCTTTACCTTTTTATTATTCTAATATTGTTTAATCTACTGGCATTTTTAACATGCCAATCTGGGTAAAAATGGGAAGGAATGAGACCAAAATTTGAAAATAGAGGTGTGTGGGGTGGGGGGCTTACTTTGCTCCAGTGTGTACTTGGTTGATGGGCTCAGCACCATCTCAGAACCCCATCGCAGTGTTCCCCTCCACCTTACTGTCATGAGATGACAGTGAGACTGGAAAACTGGGCTAAAAACAAATAAAGTGAATTTTAATGGCAATTAAAAAGTTCTGCATTTAGGTAGGAAAAGTGCAACCACTACTGAAGAAGTCTACCCTAGACCCAGGAGATTCAATTACTGAAGAGTCTCCAGTGTCCCATTGTTGAGCATTTCTGTGCCAGAGTTTCTGGATGGGTTTCATTTTCCAAGACACCTAGAGCTGCACCCAAAAGCTCAGAAATTTCTTTAAGCAGTGGCTGGACAAACACTTGTCATGGATGCTCTAGACTGATCTTGCATTGAGCAAGGGGTTGGACTAGATGGCCTTTATGGCCCCTTCCAACTCTGTGATTCTATTATTTGATTTTACTTAATTTGACTCAGAATAACAGTCAAACAAAAGATATAAAGCAAGAAGAAAATGATTGATAGCCTTGTATTGTCATTCAAATCTTTTCGGGCGGATATTATTAAGCATGGCAGCATTAACCAGGAACCTTTGAAAAGCTCAAACAGTAACAAAGTGTACTTATGTTGACAACATTAATTCTTATTTAAGAGTACAAGCTGTAAAGCACATCAATAAATGTCAAAGCACCATCCTAGCTCTTGTGGTGGCCTCATAACTGCAAGGTCAAAGACTTCCACTTTCACACTATGTAATTTCATCAGCATGTCACCACCATGCCTATGAGAGTTGACATGATTCTTCTTCACACCATCCTGAACATATTCATCAAAAGAACAAAAAGCCAAAGGGGACTAACACCCCAATGCAACTCTTCCATATGGTTTCTTATTTTGCCATAGGGGTTGGAATGTTCCATTGAACACATACTTGTATATAACAGATAGCACAAAGATTCATAAATCCATGTTTTGTGATTTTCTACTGTATGATTGTCATGATCCTGGGCCAAGTGAGTCCTATAGGCTCCAGAGAAGCATTTCTAGGAGTTAATACAGAATGCCTACATTTCCCAGAATCCCCTCTGTCCCTCTGATTGGGTGGCAAGGTTTTGGAGGGAAACTAGCCCAGAGAGGAGTGGGACCGGGGAGGAGAGCATAAAACGGCCAAGCCTCTTCCAACTCAGTGATTCTATTATTTGATTTTACTTTAAGCACTTTACTTTACTTTAACCTAGAGGTGTTCTCTTCTGAAAAGGCTGCAGGCAGGGAGGCTCTCTGACTGGAGAGGCTGCAGACAGAGAAGGAGTGCTCTCTGAAACAGGCAGTGGGAAGAGATCCCTCACCCAAGGGAAGTGGTGAGTTTGGTATAGGGTTGCCAATCCCCAGGACGGGGCAGGGGATCCGCTGGTTTGGAGTCATCAGAAAGTGGGGGGAAGGGAGGGAAATATCTGCTGGGAACTTTATTATTCCCTATGGAGATGTATTCCCATAGGAAATAATGGAGAATGGATCTGCGAGTATCTGGGGCTCTGCGGGGGCTATTTTTTGAGGTAGAGTCCCCAAATTTGCAGCGTAGCATCTGGTGTCTCTCCTCAAAACACCCTCCAAGTTTCAAAAAGATTGGACTAGGGGGCCCAATTCTATTTGCCGCAAAAGAAGGTGCCCCTATCCTTCGTTATTTCCTATGGAAGGAAGGCATTTAAAAGGTGTTCAGTCCCTTGAAATGTGATGGCCAGAACTCCCTTTGGAGTTCAATTGTGCTTGTCACAACCTTGCTCCTGGCTCCACCCCCAAAGTCTCCTGGCTCCACCCCCATAGTCCCCAGATATTTCTTGAATTGGACTTGGCAACCCTAGTTTGGTATTAGAGCAGGGAATGTCTAGTTAGTTGCATCAGGGCTTCTGTTTATTTGCACCCACTTTTACTGTATAGATATTTCACTGTTTCCCCCCACTTATTAATTGAGCACTGTAAATAAACTGTTGTTGTTATACTGCTTGGGTCCTCACATCTCCTTGGTCACAGTTAGGTATTTAATAATAAAGAAGACAAGGGTGGTTGGGTGCTCTGGGCCCTCCCATGCAGACCCCTACCAGAGTGGTGGCAGCCAGTAGAAGGCCCTCCTAGACCCCTGCTGTGTGACAATGATCATACCATGAATAAAGACAAAAGTAAATTCAAAAGAGAGAAGAATGATGTAAAGGTGTCTTGGCCAACTTCTGCCTTTTCAGAGACCAGTGTATCTCCCATATGGTGGGGTTGTCCAAAGGCCAGAAACAATGTATCAGTAAAGGCCTACACAATTATAGAGTATATGTTCTCAGGCGTAGGGATGGGCATGAACTATATTTTTTTGTGGTTTGTTTCAGTGAATGGTTTGTGGCTGAACCACAAGCTAATATGAACTGGGAGATTGGTTCGTGAACCAAACCAGCCGATAGTAATTTGTGACCCCTGCTTTCTGCTCCCCACTGCTTTGCATGGCAGAAAGCAGGGGTTTCCCCACGACAAGCAGTAGGGACCAGAAAGCAGTGGTTTGAATGGCTTGGAGTCATTTCAACTCATGCTTTCTGCTTCTCACGAAGTGCCACGAACCACCATAAACTGCTTTGAAATTCATGGAAGTTTGTGGTGGCTCTACAGTTTGTGAACTTTGGTTTGTGAACCATGATCTGGTTCATGTTCATCCCTGCTGAAATGTACCTTGTATATTACTTAAAGAATCTAAAGGGCAATTGTAACATTGCTATGTGGATTATTTTGAGAATCCACACCAAGCAAAGGGTGGGGTAGAAATCCACTTCTTCTTCTTCTTCTGCATGATTATAGTGGCCATTCTTCACTACCATTTTCACATTAACAGCTGTCAGTAAATAACACCTGTATTTGTGGACATACATATCCAATCAGACATTACATTGCCTTATGCACCTGGATCCACTGGACTGCTCACACAGAGATTTCCAAAGTCTAAACCAGCTTTAATATATATATATTTTTTAAAGGCTCATTGATTAAACACTTAAACCAGAAGTCCATAATTATGGAGCCCAGACATCAGGAGACAGCACAAACAATTCATTACAGCTCACCAGAATAAAAATTAAATGGTCTCCACAACAATAGAGCAGATTCTTTTGCACATAATTGTGGCATATTCTAACAGCTGTCACAGCAAACTGCACTACCTTATTCATAATTCACATATCCTTTCTGTGGAGCGGTGAATTGATTTTCCTTAGAAATTAGAATTAGTAGAGGAGTTGTTGTTGTTCCTAGGCATTGTATAAAACTAGTGGTGTGCACAAAAAAAAATTGGGATTTTTTGGATTTGGATAAATTGGACCAGGAAAAAAATTGAGATTCCTGGGGAAAACCCTGAATTCTAATACTTTTATGGTATATGGATTTGAGGGTCCCCCTCCCTTGGAAATCCTGATTTTTTTTTTCTGACACCATTATCTCCTATGAGACCATTATATTCAGTGGGAAATCTATCTGGGGATATCCAAAGTTCAGGAGGGGGGCTGATTTTTGAGGTGGAGGCTCCAAAATTTCAGCTTCTGTTGCCTCTCCTCAAAAGAGCCCACACACAAGATTCAAAAAGATTGGAGCAGGGGGGCAATTATATGGGTCCCGAAAGAAGGTGCTGCATCCTCTATTGTATCCAATGGTGGGAAAAACACCAGAGAGAGAGAGAGATATCAAACCAGAATCTCTCTGCAATAGAAACTGAAGATGCATTTTCCTCCAAAGCTCTGCAGAACCAGTGCATGTACAGAATGTCCAGCAGAACCAGTGCCACAGCAGCAGTGCCCATTCAACAGATCGGAAGGGGGGTGTACAAGCACAGCACAGACAGTACATGTACAGAGTGTCTTTAATAGGTTTCCCTATTCTCCATTTTTTTCAATGGAGGGGGGAAAAAGAAAGCATATAAGGGAAGGCACTAGTACATTTTGCTGGGCACTAGTACATTACACTGGTATTACTTGGCACTCTGTGCATGTACTGGTTATGCTGGGCTTAGGGAAACAGCCATTACTTGGATTTGTTGAGCTGGCATTGCCACAGTGGCATTGATTCTGCTGGGCACTCTGTACATGCACTGGTTCTGCTGAGCACTCTGTAAATGCACTGGCTGTTCCAGGCTTGCAAACCCCACCCTGTTGATTGGATTTGTTGAGCTGGTATTACTACACTGGCACTGGTTCCACAAAAATGCCCCCCCTTCTATTTCTACTGCAGAGACTCTCCCTTTGATACCACTCTCTGCTTTTTTGCTGTTTCCCCCTCCATTAGAAATAATGGAGGATGGGGTCACTTCCTTTGGGGGCCGACAGAATTGGACCCCCTGGTCCAATCTTTTTGAAACTTGGGGGGATCTTTGGAGGAGACACGCCAGAAGCTATGCTGAAAATTTGGTACATTTACCTCAAAAAACAGACCCCATGCCCTCCCCATACCCCTAGAGAGATTCTTCATTATAGCCTATAATGGAGAATGGTCCTCTTAGGTTATAATGGAGATTGAAGGCATTTAAAGGAGTTGTGGTCCCTTTATATGTGAAGCTGCAGCTTCCCCCAGAACAATATTTAAAGGATGTGCACTCTCTTTAAATGACATTTAACTGTGGCTATCTTGTTTTCCTAGATAATCCAGAATTTTCCAGGACTATCCAGGATTGGCTACGCTCGATAGCCAAAAACACACACACACACATATCCAGCTAAAAGAATAGTTAATAAATTTCCATAATATATATTTCAACTTGGATGGAATTGGGGGGGGGGGGGGGGGCTTGGCCGCAAATATATTTATAGCCTACATAATAAAATGGGGACTTTATAGTAATCCCAAGACAAGCAAACAGTGTGGAAACACCTTCTCCCAAATATCACCCAGCAAATTTCTCATGAGCCTGAGCAGATTCATTCAGAGTTGCCAAATCTGGATTGGGAAATTCCTGGAGATTTGGGGGTTCAGGCTAGGGAGGGCAGGGAAGAGACCTCGGTGTGTCTAACACCATAAGGTAAATTCTCCAAAGCAGTCATTTTCTGCAGGTGAACTGATCTCCTTCATTTGTAGATCAGTTATTATTTCAGAAGATCTCCAGGTGCCACCTAGAGGTTGATGATGCCAGAGTCATTTCCTCCCCTCCATTCCCCTTTCCCTTTGTTTAGGCCCGGCGCTAGGGGTTCTGGCGCCCCTAGGCCGAGGCCTGTTTCCCAGCCCCCCTGTTCTCTTCTTGCGCACACTTTGTGTGCACAGCCTGATGACATCACCGGAAGTGACATCATCGGGCTGTGTGTGCTTTGCCCGAGCACTCAGCCTGGCCCTCCCCTGCTTCAAAGGGAGCCGGCCGAATCCCTTTGAAGCAGAGGTGGGCCAGCCTGAGCGTTCGTGGGAAGCATCATTGGCAGACAGCAGCAGGCATGGGGAGATGAAGACGGAGGGCAACGGGCACAGGGACATGGAGGGCAGCAGGCGTGGGGAGACCCAGGGCAGTAGGTGCGGGGAGGCAGCAGGCATGGGGAGATGGAGGGCAGCGGGCGCAGGGAGAGGGGGCATCTCATGGCACCCCTAGGCCAAGTGGCTCCCAAAGCAGCTGCCAACTTGGCCTACTCCCATGCGCCAGTCCTGCCTTTGATTTCTCACTGCTCTCAACAGTCTCCATTCCTCAAGCACAATCAACATATTGCACAGACATATTCTCACACATCCAAAGTGAGTTCCCCTGCCCTCCCCACCCCATTTTGCTGTTCCACTCGGCAGACAGTTGTTAAAATATACAATGAGATCATATGTCATAAAAAACACTGGGCATTTTCGCACTGATCTTTTACTGGCGCGACCACCCTCCTCACGCCGGCGGATCTGCAGGGATTTCGCACCAGAAGCGCCGGCGCAGCCAAAAGAGCCGGCTACTTCCGTCGCGAAACCCGCTCAAACGTTTTCCTGCTTCTTGGCAGTTTCCGTTTGAGCTGGTTTCGCGACGGAAGTTTCCGGCTCTTTTGGCTGCGCCGGCGCTTCTGGTGCGAAATCCCTGCAGATCCGCCGGCGTGAGGAGGGTGGTCGCGCCAGTAAAAGGTCAGTGCGAAATCAGCCACTGTGTTTTTCCTAAAAAAAAAAAAAGACCCACCATACCATGTGATGTTTGTTTAAGTTCTCTATAGCAACATTAATGATTGCTAATCAGTTTTGATCGGCAATGTTTTCACAGTTGTACATTTTTGGGGGGGGAGGGGATAGAAACCCGTTCACTAGGGATGTGAGTAATTTGAGGCTGAACTGAACAGACACATTAATCAGCATGTATCTAATCATCACAGTGAAACAAGGTAAATTCAAGTGCTGAACATGTTCAATGCAAAATACCATAAAGGCTTATTATTTTATTGTAATTGATGTATGGAATAAGAGAACTGAGAAGGCTTTGTAATCTGATTTTTTCTCTCTCTCATTCATTTGATAAATAAGCTTTTGGGCTCCTGCATGGACTGATTGATTGGTTGATATTTTTTTTGTTAGTTACACCCTGTGGTCTTAAACAAAAAAAAGCCCAAATGCTGGAACAGTAAAGCCTAGAATGACTGGAGGACATTTTCATATGAAGCAAGACCTTGTCATGTAAGTGCAACATTAACGATAGACCTCAGGCCTCCTCAGCTTGTTTCTAGGAATTGTATTATGACAGCCCACAAGGGCTTGAGAACCTCCCTTTTGGGCTGTTTGCCTGGGAGAACCAAAGCAAAAAGCTTGTCAAACTCAAGGCAGAGCTTAATCCATGCCTGCCAGGCTGCATTCAGCTGGGTGGGTTACCAGTTCCATAGGCTTGATCCATGCTGTAATACCCCAGAGGGTTTAGAACATCTATAGGGGAAGTTAATATGGACTAGGAATGCCCCAAGCCGCACTAGGTCTTTTACAAGCATGCAGGCTCTCAGCTCCATGGCTTACAAGTGGAAAAACCCCAACGACAATGCAAAACAACTCAAAATATCAATTTATATTAAAAACATAACAATAATATAATAATGCAAGAGGGAGAGATCCATACAGAGCTGCGGGAAGAGAATGTCCCATCCCCGTGGATCTGCTTTTTTTTCCTTGCTAACTTCCACTCTCTCATCATTGTTTTCTCTGTTCCTTCTCAGCATGTCCTGCAGGGTTTGTACTCCAGGATGACACCACCACTGCAGTTCAGGATGATAGGGGTGGGTTGGAAGAGGAAGCATTTCTTGGCAAGAGATGAAGTGACTTGGGTGGGAGACAAAGCCACAATGGGGGAGAGCTTTCTTCCTCTCTCCCCAACCATCTTTCTGCCTCTGCTGCTGCTGCCTCGCAGCTCTGATCTTGCCCCCACTTTTTTTTATCTCTCTCTGTTTCTCTCCAGTCAGTATCTTGTAGCTTCTCCTTTCTCATCCTTATGCAGCCTTCTCTCCCCTTCCCCATTTGCTGCCACCAGGGCTGGCTCTAGATCATCTAGCACCCTAGGCAAGGCTAACTTCTGGTGTCCCCTCTACACTGATAATGTCACCAAATCACAAGTCCAGTTTGATACCTTCAGAAGGACGGTGCCCTGGCTTCCACTCCACACTGTAACATTGACACCTGTAATGATGACACCTATATTATGATGACACCTTTTATCTTTAACGTTGGGGATTTTGCCATTTTCAGATCCCCGCCCCCCCGCCGAAAACCTAAAGGCTCCCCACAAATTTCTAGGAAAATCCCCCTTCTCAGTACATGACCCTCTTGTGTGGATTTTTTGGTCCACATTCTGGAGCCCTATCAAATCTGATATATAGTCTAAAGCCTGCGCAAGAGAAAGGTACTTCTAAGGCAAAGATTAGTATACAGCTTAGATCTCTCTCACTCCCTTCTCCCCTCTCTCTCATATATGTCTGAATCTCTCACAAGTGTCTGAATCGTGCAAAAGCTAGAGAAATTATACTAGTCACTTATGCTAGTTGGAATTACTGAAACTTGGATCCCTATGATTTGCTTTCGGGAAAGAATTCCAAAGCTGTTGTGTCACCACAAGTTTCTGGTGACCTCACCTTTTTGGGGGGGAGGGGTATTTTTGTGTGTGTGTGTGTCTGCGGCTAGAAGTCATGGCAATGTCTGTTGACTGACCCCTACCAAGGGCCTGGAGGATATTCAGAGAGGTGGCTGAATAAAGCCTGCCCCTGCCCTCCCGACTGCTGATATTCCAAGTACTTGCCAGGGCCAACCCTGCTTAACTTCTGAGATCTGATGAGGTCAGGCTTGCCTGGGCAATCCAGGTCAGGGACTGGTGACCTCACCTTTGATGGTGGGGCACTGGCAGTGAAAATGAGCAGAATAAAAAGGTCTATAACAGGGGTGGCCAATGGTAGCTCTCCAGTTGTTTTTTGCCTACAACTCCCATCAGCCCCAGCCAGCAGCTCTTCCGACCCGATCACTTAAAAGGTTTTTTTATGGCACTACTGGTCTGTTCCTCATAATGAGCATCACTGCTTGCGTGTGCTCGTGGTCCTGCTCCTCTAAATTGCGACAGCGGCTGGCCAAAAAGCATATTGCTGTTGACTGGTCTTCCACCTCCTCTCAAGACGGTGACAACTTTTCTCTCAGTAGTTTCCAAGCAGAGGGGTCAGAAGAGGCTCTGAGCATCAAGGGCTTGTCCTCAGAAGATCAGACTGATCCTGTGGTGAAGTTCCATCGTGCAAAACCTGGAAAGCCAAATGATCCAGTGGTCTCCTCTCTTCCAGGAGATGTTCTGGACTTGTAGTTCCAAGATCAAGCTTGAACAATCAGGAAGCCAGGGAACTACCTGGAGACTCACCTGTAATGGCTAGGTATGCCTACTTGTTGCACAGCTGTAGTTGGATTTCTGAGTCAAGGAAACAGAGGAATAAACTATTCCTGTGCCTGTCTTCGGATCGTGTTCTGGATGGTTTCAGTGCTCTCAGCCTGGAGGAAGTTGACAGGATCCTCTTATCTGCTCGCCCAACAACTTGCAATTTGGACCCATGCCCTTCGTGGCTGATTAAATCCTGCCAGAGGGAGCTTAGATATCCTGTACGGGATATCATAAATAGATCCCTGAGGGAGGGGCACTTTCCAACACCGCTTAAAGAGGCGGTGGTCCGCCCCCTCTTGAAAAAAACAACGTTAGACCCGGCCAAATTGGCACACTACCGGCCGGTCTCGAACTTTCCCTTTTGGGGCAAACTTATCGAGAGGGCAGTGGTGATGCAGCTACAGAGTTTCCTGGAGGATGCTTCCGTCCTTGATCCCCTTCAGTCCGGCTTTCGCCCGGGCCATGGGACGGAGACGGTGCTGGTTGCCCTAGTAGATGACCTTCAACGGCATCTGGACCGGGGCGGCTCGGCAGTGCTGATGTTGTTGGACCTGTCGGCAGCGTTCGACATGGTCGACCATCGGCTACTGACCTGCCGCCTCGCCGATGCAGGGATTCAGGGGTTGGCCTTACAATGGCTTTCTTCTTTCCTTGAGGGTCGGGGACAAAGGGTCGCGATTGGGGGTGAACTGTCCCGGAGACACATGCTTGATTGCGGAATGCCTCAGGGAGCGGTTCTCTCCCCGATGTTATTTAACATCTATATGCGCCCCCTTGCCCAGATTGCCCGAAGGTATGGGCTGGGTTGTCACCAGTACGCTGATGACACCCAGCTCTATCTGCTTATGGATGGCCGGCCTGCGTCCCAGAAAATTTGGACCGGGCATTACAGGCCGTGGCTAGGTAGCTCAGGCTGAGCGGGCTGAGGCTGAATCCGGCGAAGACAGAAGTCCTTTGCTTGGGTCGTCGTGGTCCAGGAGGGGAAATCCCCCTGCCAGTTTTTGATGGTGCACCACTGACAGCGGCGCACAAGGTCAAGAGTCTGGGGGTACTATTGGAGCCTTCCTTAACAATGGAGGCTCAGATAGCAGCCACTGCTAAGTCCGCATTTTTTCACCTTAGGCGGGCGAGGCAGTTGACTCCTTTCCTGGAGCATGACAACCTAGCAATGGTGATCCATGCAACAGTCACCTCGAGGTTGGACTATTGTAATGCCCTCTACATGGGGCTGCCCTTGTGCCAAACCCAGAAGTTGCAGTTAGTGCAGAATGCCGTGGCCCAGTTGTTATTGGGGCTCCCAAGATGGGAGCACATTCGGCCAGGGCTCCGGACTCTGCACTGGCTGCCAATAATATACCGAGTTTGGTACAAGGTGCTGGTTATTAGCTTTAAAGCCCTATATGGCCTAGGACCTGCCTACCTTAGGGACCATCTCTCCCCACATGTTCCCCAGAGAGTACTTAGATCAGGATCTTAAAATTTGCTTGTTATCCCCGGGCCAAAGGAGGCCCGCCTGCAATCCAGCAGGGACAGGGCCTTCTCTGTAATGGCTCCTTTCTGATGGAACCAACTGCCGGAAAAGGTGAGGGCCCTGTGGGACCTTGGCCAGTTCCGCAGGGCCTGTAAGACAGCCCTCTTTCAGCTGGCTTATAATTAACTGGCATTGGAAGCTGAGTGTAGTTTGATAGACCGCCGTTATATGTTTTATTATTTTACTGTTTTAACTGTGTAAGATGTTTTAAATTCAAAAATTATGTTAGATATTTATGTGTTGTGAGCCGCCCTGAGCCTATCCAGTGGGAAGGGCGGGATATAAATTTAAATAAACATGAAACTTGAGCATGGCCAGTGGCTGGGGCTGATGGGAGTTATAGGTAAAAAACACCTTTGGCCACCCCTGGTCTATAACAACATATAAAAATGAAATTATACACAAAACCTTTTTCCAGCTAAAGGCAACCAAGTTTTTGAAATACAATTTGGTGCATTGTTGTGAGGTGTGCTCACAAGGGAAAATGACTTGAAAATATATTCCAGAAGATGTTGGAACAGTTATTTACTTTTGTTTCCCAGAGCACATTTAGCATTTCTTTGAACCATGTTTCAGCTACGCATTTTCTTTCTGAGACCTGACATCCACAATAATGACAGATTGCTGGACTATTTTCTTTCTTGAGATCTACCCAAACAAGCCTAAGGGACAGATTTACTTCAGCCATTTTGTAAGTAGCTCTCCATTAGTCAAAAGAAATGCTCAACGCTATTTCAAAACCTAAGAGTTTAAGTATATGCCTTCCTGTTGAACAGCTTCTAACTCGTTGGTCTCAGCTGCCAAAGAAGAAATCTGAATTACCGGGTTGAGGTACAGATAAGATTTTAGCCACAGAGATATAGGAAAGGAGATCTAGGACTGAGAAGGATAGAGCTGAATGGTATCTCCTCCCACCTTCCAGTGCCCTCTCCAATAGTACACGGTAATCTACTTTGTAATTTTCATCCATTGTGCCTGGATGAAATCCAGCTGAGACATCCAGCTGAGAGTTCTCTTTCCCTCAGTTTCTGTTGATGAAGCCATCAGAACATGGGGAAGAGCAAGGAGGACTTGGACTGAGTATCAGAGCACAGAAACAGAGCATCTGCTTTGCATGAAGAAGGTCCCAGGTTCAATACTGAGCATCTCCAGTTTTAACACATATTAGGTAATGTAAAAGGCCTTGGCAGAGCAGACTATAAGCACCAGACACTCTTCCTCCTTTGTTTGGGTTTTGAATTGTTTACCCCTGCCATTTTGACTCCCACATTTCCATTTTGATGATGTTGGAATCTACTACTCCATGGTGTTGGAGCCTACTACTGCCAGTGAGGTGTAGATTGTTGCTGCATTCCAGTCTCTCCAATAATCTCTTCTGATTCTGGAAAGTTGATTCCCAGGGTCACAGAACTTGCAGTGGCAGCACCAGAGTTTTCAGCACCCCTGCCCACATCTGCCCCCCCGTTCAGTCCCTTCGTCCTCTACGCTGCCGCCACTACCCGCCTGCAGCACTCCTGGCACTAAACTCGCAAGTTGAGTCATGCTTCTGTCAAGTGCGCTCATTTCTGAACCACATTTTATTAGGTAGAGAGCCAGCTCTCCAACTCCCCCCATTATTTACAACCCAGAGGGCACGTAGCAAAAACATCTGGCCCTGGGATGTTTACGTTATAGGCTGGCAGTTGGTACCTCAAAGAGGCCTCCCCTGGTTTCACACAGACAGCCCTTATCGGTACACAAATAAGTGTGGGAATGTTTCTGATGTTTTCAATAGCCTAAGATGCCTTAGTATGGATAGATAGTTGCTTAGTAAGCTTTGAACCCGTGACTCAAGTATGCATCTGTAATGTAACCTTTGATGTTATCCTATATAGCAACTGCATAACTGTTGGTACTCCATTACTCCCGAGGCTTATGTCCTTGGAAAAGCTCCTGAGTTTCTTACAATAAACATCTTTGGATTCAAAACAAAAGGACTCTGTTATTGGGAAATATCGGTGCTTGACAGCTACTCTTCAGCTTTCTCCTTGGCCCCTGGTGCTGCTGCTGGGCTTTAACTGGCCAGGCTGGTTGCAGCTTTCCGCACCACCAGGCTTCTTCCGGCAAGCACTTCTTCCTCTTCCCAGCCTTCAGGAGTCCACCCGGGCTGGCAACCCTCTGTGGGGTGATGCTACTATAGGCAGCCGCCTACATTGCCTACTGGTTGGCGCTGGCCCTGGTTACTTGTCAATGGAACTGTGTTGACAGAAGATAGAAGGAAAAGTTCACTCTTTACTCTTCTCCAATGCACCCCCACCTCCAGCTGATGCAGCATGCTGGGCCCATGACCCTGGGGTGGTGGTGGTGGTTGTGGTTGTTATTATTATTATTTGCTTATTTCTATTCTGCCCCTTCCCTCTTTTGGGGGGCTCAGAGCAGAGTACAACAATTTGAGATAAAATCACAATAAAATCATAATAAAAGCAACTTCAACATTCAGTAAAGTGCAACAGGTTAGTTCAGCAAGATGATAGGAAGCAAGATAGTATAGCGTATAAGTAATGTCACAATACAGCACCACAATACAGCAGGCCGTGGGGGCGTAGGGGGAGGCCAACCGATCTAATAGATAGATAGATGCCTGCTGCCTCATCCAAAGACCTGACGGAACAGCTCTGTTTTACAGGCCCTATGAAAGGCCAGCAAGCCAAGTGGGGCCCGGATCTCCATAGGGAGCTGATTCCACCAGGTCGGGGTCAGGACCGAATGAATCCTGGCTCTGGTAGAGGCAAGATGGGCATCTCTTGGACCGGGGACTATCAAAAGATCCTGGGAGGCCGAGTGAAGCATATATGGGAGGAGATGGTCTCATAAGTATGTTGCTCCCAGGCCACGCAAGGCTTTAAAAGTCAAGACCTTGAAACAGATCTGGTACTTTATAGGCAGCCAGTGCAGGTCATGGAGTGCTGGCTGTATGCTCACCCATATAGCTGATTCCGTATAGGGTTGGGAGGAACTTCAAGGAATGATGGGTATGCAGCAAATATCCATGGTCCTTCTAGGATCCAGAATACAAGCTTTATCGTGACAGCTTTTCGATTACCTTGCACTGAATTTTCCCCGTAAAGGATGAGCAAAAGAAAAAGAAAAATAGTGCCCCCTCTCTTCCTCTAATTACCAGATCCCTGTTTCATATCTCCTTCTTGCTAAGTGGGCCATGTGACCGTCTACCTGTCTGTATGTCCTTCCTCTCCCTGCTCACAAGCCCTCCCATTTCTTGTCCCTCATTTTCTTGATGGTAGTGCATGGCTGGAAGTGCTACCACTCTGCAGCACTTGCATGCCCTTGCTCCATGATGCTCGGCAGGATATACAACTGGGAGCATGGGTGAAAGAATGATCGCAAGTTAACAGTCCTGGGATCCTCGTACCTCTTGATTTACACCTCTTGGTACATGACCATGTGCCCATTGGGGTCCTCAGACAACTTTCTGCTGGTGGTAACCTCACTTGTTTGGCAACAGTTAGGGTGATGGGAATTCTCTGTGGTAGGTCCATTTCTTTGGAATGAAGTTTCCACCGTGGGTGCATCAAGTGCCATCACAGATATTTAGGAAGGCATAGAAGTCTGTTCTGTTTCAGAGGACATTTGGTGGTAGGTAGCCACCTCTGGTTGTTTTAATTGCATCAGCTTTTAAGTGTGTGTTCCAGCTTTTAATTACACGTATCAGCTCTTAACGATGTTTCACAGGGTTGCCAGGCCTCCCTCTGCCAGACTCTGCACTGGTATGTTGATTATGAGTAGCTCTAGGAATCACCAGAAACTCTATGATAGCCATAGAGTTTCCAGCAATTCCTAGAGCTACCCTTTGGCACTCCCAGGCTGTACCTGGAAATTACACAATGATGTCATTGATGTCCCATTACTGCCCATGTCCCCAACCCTCTCAGCCCTACTGCTTTTGTAGTGTATTGGTTTGAACTTGTTGGACAGTTGTGATGTGTGTCCTGTTGCTCTTGCTGTTTTGTTAGCAGCCCTGAGTTTGCGGAGATAAGGTGGGGTATTACTTTTTTCCAAGCAGGGAGAGACTCCCTGCGTAGGCATTAGAAAAAATGTGTGCATGAAGAGGCAGTGTAGATGAGCCTCTATAGATGACCTGGATCCCAGGATCTATCCCATCTTTTGGTATGCTGATCCAATTTTTATTTTATTTTATTTATATCCTGCTCTCCCTGCCAGAAAAGGCTCAGGGTGGCTCACAACATAAAACTCCACAATAGTAAAATATATAAGCTGTAAAATAATACATTCAATAAAATTATACATTCAGTAATTAAAATCAGCATTACATGTCATTTGGTGCTAAGATCTAAGTATTGTTCTATTTTTCCAGTGTGATGGCATTCTTTCTGTGCTGTAGGCACCATGTTAGTTAAAGGCTAGCTTGAAGAGGATGGTTTTGCAGGCCCTGCGGAACTGGCCAAGATCCCCCAAAGCCTGCACTTCTTTTGGCAGCTGGTTCCACCAGTGCGGGGCGGCGATCAAAAAGGCCCTTTCCCTGGTGACTTTCAGTTTGGCCTCCTTCGGCCCGGGGAGTAGGTTTTGAGAGCCAGATTGAAGTACCCTCTGGGGAATATATGGGGAGAGATGATCCTTATGGTCCTCAACCATATAGGACTTTATAGGTAATAACCAGCACCTTGTAACGAATCTGGTACACTATTGGCAGCCAATGCAGTTCTTGCAGCCCTGGCTTTATGTGCTCCCACTTAGGGAGTCCCAATAACAACCTGGCCGCCGTGTTCTGCACTAGCTGTAGTTTCCGGGTTTGGCACAGGGGCAGCCCCATGTAGAGGGTATTACAGTAGTCCAGCCTCGAGGTGACCATTGCATGGATCACTGCTGCCATGTCGTTGCAATCCAGGAAGGGGACCAGTTGCTCAGGAAGGGGACCAATGTATGTATGTGTGTAAAACATACACAATATGTATAAAATACCTTATGATTTGAGCATAAAAATTTACAGCATGCATGCACAGCATAAAATAATATGCAAAGCCCATAGGAAAAAAGCAAAAACAAAACAAAGCAACTTAAATTGTTGAGGAAAAAAATATTGATGAATATTACAAAGAGACAAAGTAGAGAGCATTTGATCATTGCTAAGCTCCACCGTGCACAAATCCAGCTCAGCTGAGAAACCCCTCTACAAAGAACATTTTGCATTTCACTTCAGTTGTCATTTCATTAGATTTTGATTCATCGAAACTGCATGAGGAGTGAATTTTTGGTTGACAAAATGAATAAAAAGCAGAATAAAAATATAACAAATATTGCTAACTCTACTCACTCGGCATATCAGATTATTTCCAAGTCCCACCATTTGGCAGCCTGATTCTGTCAATCCAATTTAATTATTTATTTATTAGTACAATCATATTCTGCCTTTCTCCCCCACCCCATCTCAGGAATTTAAATCTGAATGTTCAGTGCTGTAAACACTATAAAAGATTCTCTCATTAAATCACACATTGTGGAATAGTTAGTGGTTATAAATGTGTAATAGTTTTTTCTTCATTGCATGATTTTTCTTTGCCTCATTTTTTGCACTTCTTTTATGATATTGATGTTAGTGATTTGTTGACAAAAACACAACGTTTATGTTTTACTATTTTTTCCCAATAGATTGATTGTAAAGAGTCTTGAGGGTCCTCATTTGGAGGGAGAAGGGCAAGGCTTTCTAAAGCAGGGGTCCCCAACCCTCGAGCCATGGACCGGTACTGGTCCGTGGCCTGTTAGCAACCAAGCCATGAGTTGTATAATTATTTCATTGTATATTACAATGTAGGAGGAAGAAGAAGAAGAAGAAGAAGAAGAAGAAGAAGAAGAAGAAGAAGAAGAAGAAGAAGAAGACGACGACGACGATGGCGGCATTGGATTTATATCCTGCCCTCCACTCAGAATCTCAAAGCGGCCCACAACCTCCTTTATCTTCCTCCCCCACAACAGACACCCTGTGAGGTTGGTGGGGCTGAGAGAGCTCTCCCCAGAAGCTGCCCTTTCAAGGACAACTGAGAGCTATGGCTGACCTAAGGCCATTCCAGCAGCTGCAAGTGGAAAAGTGGGGAATCAAACCCGGTTCTCCCAGATAAGAGTCCACACACTTAACCACCACACCAAACTAATAGAAATAAAGTGCACAATTGTATCATCCTGAAAACATTCCCTCCCCCCACCCCGGTCCATGGAAAAATTGTCTTCCACAAAACCAGTCCCTGGTGCCAAAAAGGCTGGGGGCCACTGGTCTAAAGCCACAATGGGCCTCCACACAAATATTCTGCCAAAAATTCCTTCTTTTCTACCTGTTAAAGATCCTGGAAGCTATTCCGTGATCAGCCCACTATATCATCTGCTTGGTGTGCACAGCCTTTCAGTGTTTCTCTCTTTTAGCAAAGTGTTCTGGCCCCACTGATGCACCTCCTTATGGCACCTGGTTTTTTTGGCTACTGTGTGACAGAGTGTTGGACTGGATGGGCCATTGGCCTGATCCAACATGGTTTCTCTTATGTTCTTATGTCCGCTCATGTTTTTATGTCTAATTCTGTATTTATACACATATATAGGTCTACAAATATAGGATACACTTCTGAAGTGGGCTGTCATTGACATTATTGTTCACCAAAACAATAATATTTATGTCCATCTGCAGGACCTTCACTCTGCCCTTGATTGGGGGAGGCTCCTGGTTGGGTGGTGCAGGCTCCACCAATGGCTGGAGCAACTATGCAAGCCCCCAGGGGAAGCTCCGCCCAAGAGCAGGCAAAGAAGGGCTAAAATAAGAAAGCATGGATAGGAGTTTCCTCAGGCCGGCCACAAATACCATGCAGCCCAGAGAGAAGGTGAGGCTCTGCCACTGGACCATTCCCACAAGCAACTCCACAGATAAGGCTAGCAATATCCCTGCCCCTTCTGCATCCTCTTGCCCCACATGGATATTAGGACATGTGGGTTCTACAACCCCAGGAACATTTTTTTTTTCATGATCAATGAAGGACTGCTTGGGGTGAGGAGAGGAAAGGAACTTGGGAATGATCCATCAGCTTTGTGTTGATGGATCATGGGATCCAACCCAGCATGTGAAAAACTCATTGATAATTGAAAAACTCTCCATATTGTCTGGTAAGTCTTCCTGCAGCATCGGAGGGCTGGGGCCAGCTTCCTCCCTCTCTTCCTCATCTGAAGAGGTGTTGACCAGCAGGCCCACAACAATGTCATAATCTGAGGAGACTTTCACACACACTAAATAACACACTTTCAATCCACTTTCAGTGCACTTTGCAACAGGATTTTTCTGTGTGAAATGGCAAAATCCACGTGCAAATGGTCACTGAAGTGGATTGAAACTGCACTACTTAGTATGTGTGGAAGTGCCCTAAGACTTAGAGCTAGAGACTTGGCTTTGATCTACCTAATGTGCTAGTAGAGGCTCTGTGGCGCAGAGTGGTAAAGCTGCAGTCTAAACTCTCTGCTCACTTTTTAATAAAAAAAAACCCAACCCTTTCCACAGTATGTCCATGGTAGAACTGCACTAGCAGTGTGAACAAGCAACCACGAACCACTGCTGGGATTCTGCCGCTTCAATGTTGGCTGTCTGATAGCCCGGAAATGGATCAAACTCAAGCGGGTTTTTTCCCCATCAGGATAAAATCACATCAGTTTCAAAGTGTGAAACCACCCCATCACTCTTAACCACCACCGACAACAACACCACCTTGAAAGGAGCGGAGAAGCACAATTACATTTTCTCCCCTCAAAAGACAAATTGTATAATGTACAATAGCTAATGAACAGCAGCTGATATATCTTTGCAAACAAAGGAGAGCTGGTAGTTGTTTTCTGGGTGGTCCACAAATGTGCTAGGGGTATCTAAAACATGCACAGATGTGGAGATTAAATGATAAATTAAAAGCTAGCCAATGTGATGAGAGATCCCCCCTCCCGCAGTGTGAAAAGGAGTGTGGAGGGAGAACATTTCAATATTCTTCCCTCAGCACGAGCTGGCAGAATCTGACAAGGATAAGGAAGATAATGGAGCTAATTTAGATAAATGCATCCATTTGATAAAGGTGGTTGATCTTTTTTTTTTTTTACACTGACGGTGAAAAAAGAGCTATGAATTTTGAGAGGCTCCATAATGGGGTGAGCATCCCTTAATGTATTTCTTGATTTGTCACACAGTTGCTGAGAAAGCAGGGCTTTCCCCCCTCCCTTTCTGACTAATTTCCAAGAGAAAATATATATGTATTTCTGTCAGTGGTGAACAGCCCTCATTTGTTCTAAATATACGGCAGAGCCATAACAATAATTAGAGCGAGGTAAATTTGATTTGCAAAAGTCATATTTTATTGCAAAGCTCGTCAAGTGACAAATGTAACGAAACTGCAGAGGTTGTCGAATATTTCAGAGCAGCTGCATGCCAGAGAGGACTGGAGGGGAGAAATGATTGTGCAGACCCTTGGGTAACTGCTGCAGTTGAAGGCTGTTTAGGTTGGCAATAGTTTTAAAGTTCTAAAACACTTCCCTGAATGATGCAGCAAATAGAATTGGCTATTCAAAGTCTATATTCCTATATAACATAATGTGAACAGCCTTGGTCCTGCCCTCTGGTTTTTCACTTGAGGCCTATGAAGTTACACAACAACTCCCCCTCCCCATTACTAGCTTCAGCAATTATACAGAGAGCCAATGAATGTCTACATTTTAAATTTTAGTATTTCAAATGGGACAAAGCCAATACAAGAACCCAGTGCCAGATACTAGGCTTCCCCTTAGAACTGCAAACATGTTGGTCATGAAGCAGAACTGATTCAATTAGCTGATTAGATTCAGAAGGATAGGTCATAAAAGGCAGGCGCTCAGATCCACTGGAGCATTTTGGAGGTTAGAAGGATTTCTGCACATTTCGTGGGGGAGGGGGTTGGGGATGCAGTGGGAGGAGATAGGCTTAGAGTCACCAGGTAGACCCTGGCAACCAGTTGGAAGACTTTGTGGGGCTTCTGTCCGATTTTGCATAAGCTGCCCTGGTTTCACCGATTCCCCACTAGCTTTGTCCTGGTTTCACATTCCTCTTCTCTGTGGGGCTTCCATCTGATTTCCCACAAGCTGCTCCAGGGCTGCAACTCACTCTGCCTCTTTCATGCGGCAAGCAAGATCCTCTAAAAACCAATTTCTGCTTGCCACGTGAAAGAGGCGGAATGAGTAGCCCCCTCACCACAGGCCTACCTTCAGCCTGGCCTAAAAGCACAATGGAGGGCACACCAGTCCCCGTCTCTGATACTTTAGTAAGCAAATCATTAAGAAATATATCTCAGTTTACATGTGTACCTTTGTTTAGCATAAAACCAGAAGCAAAAGCCCCACAAAGAAGAGGAGCGTGAGATCAGGACAAGACTAGTGGGGAATCAGTCTCATTGTTCAATAAAGACTTATTCCAGAACTTGTTATTCATCAGTAAAGCATGGACCTAGAGAGACAAGCCTCTGATGGTATCGCCAACTAAATTACCGTAACTCCTTCTGTCTTTGTCAAAGAGGCATCACCACAAATCTGCCAGTCTCAAGCACTTCATTGGCTACTATTTGAATGGGAGACCTCCAAGGAATACCAGGCAGGCAATGGTAAACAACCTCTGAATGTCTCTTGCCTTGAAAACCCCACAGGGTTGCCATAAGTCAGCTGTGACTTGATGGCACTTTCCACACCACGTGCCACTTTGCTCGTGCACACATTGCACTTCATGTTATATGAGAAACAGTCCTTTAAAAGTTATATGTCAGGAAAATCAGTCCTCATTCAGATCTGTGTTTGGCATTATCTGCATCTGCATCTGGAACACCTTGGACTTGGCCTATCTTACCCGGTGTGAACTGCAAAATCTGACTATTTACATTATTTTCTTGTGGCTCTTTAGCCTCTCCCTATCCAGTAAGTGACTCTTGAATTAGTTCTATATTTTCAGTTTGAGCCAGCATAATGGCTGCTTCCTCATAAGCAGCTTGCTGTTTCACATCCTGCTTTGTTGTTTCTCTTTCAGGGAGGTTTTTGTCTGGTTGCATGTTAGTAGTTGGCTCAGGCTGGATAGCTTCACTGCTGGCTCTTGTTGCTTCAATGAGTGGTTGATGCACGAAAGCAGTGATTGGTCTTAACTTCATTACCATAGCATTTTCAAGTCTCTGTCTCTTGCACTTGCTAGCACCACTTTCAAATCTTTTACTCATGATCAGATTAGAATCTAAAAATAAAAAGTAAAATTAATCTTCAACTGGATAAACACATGGATCAGAGGTCCATCAGTGGCTATTGGCACAAGGTATAGATGGTTGCTGCTGAAATGGGCAGATGGGCACTGTGGCAAAATGGGCACCCACCCACAGCCCTGGGGAACTGAGTAGCCAGTCTGTGACTCGTGAGCCCTGCTTCGCCTTCCCTTCCTCCTTGGTGGGCTTCTGTTACTTTTCAGTAGCTGCCACCACTCACTGATTTCCCTATGCCTTTCTTGAGGAGCAGTGAGACTCCTCTGGCTGACTCCTGGGGTTTGGAGATGAAAACCCCTAACTTTGGGTTTCTCCTGGAGGGTTGGCACCTGCACATTTTTCAGCTTTTTCCCTCTCCGAACCCTTCTTAAGGCACTGGTAGTGGGCAGAGCAGGGGAGACTCCACAGTCAAAGCACCAGACTGGGGTTTTAAAGAAAGAACAAAGATTTACAAGTAACAGGATTTTAAACACAAAAAGGCACTTTAAATCAAACACAGAAAGGAAAACAGCACCGGGCACCAATAAAATAAGACAAAACGCAGTTCCTCTGTCCCTGAACTGATCCCCGTACTTATTTTCCTTCAGGATGAGATTCAGTTACCAACCTGTAGCCTGGCCTCCCGCCTTCTACAGGTAGTTCTGAATCCCTCTGAGGACCCCCTCCCACTGCTGCCTTCCCTGATCCCCAAGGCCTCTCTCTGCCTCCGGGCAATCTTCAGCAAGAACTTCCTGGCCTCTCTGCAGGACGACTCCTCCCTTCCAAGCTGGCTGGAGCATTTATATCTTCTGACTCTGCCCCCTGGCTTTCCTGTACTTTTTGGCCATAGAGGCGTCTGGGATTTGTAGGCCTACCCTGGAGTTTTGCCCTACTTCCCAGAGTGGGTGGCCATTTTTACTAAACTAAACAACCTAAACTAAAGCAAGCACAAGATGGCGTCTATTCTGTCACATCCAACAAGCCAACCCTATAGCACAACATCATTTTCCAATCTAAACATTTTCAAAAGTTCATAAACTCCCAAAATTGCCAAAATGATTCAAAATAATTTTCTCCAAGACACATGCAATTAGGAGGCTTGAAAATTATGCAAAACCATAGGTTAATAATTAACTATAATTTCTCATTTAATAATTCCAGCAGCAGCAAACACTAGGCTCCATCCAATAATCAATACTAGCCATTTTAAAGAGCCAACTGCCCAATAATGTTATATAAAATAAATATGTAAAACATTGATTAGATTCTGCAATGGCTTTAGAACAATTAATCTACTATTAATGTATGGAGTAGTATTGTTTGGATTTATTGGTATGACAATTGACACCATCAATATTTCTTTTTCATATCCAAGAAGTTCTGAGAAAGGGGTTGCAAGTGCATGCTGCAGGCACCGACAGGACTCTGTGAAGTGCGAAAGATAGACTTCCATGCCTGGGAGGGGTGAGGCCAGTGCCAGACACTTGTACTTGCTCTGTTCAAGCCATGAAGGAGGGAAGGAATGGAAGGGACTTGGGAGAGCTAGTTTGCCTGGTCTATCTGCCTCAGCTAGCCCCCCACTCTCACTCTCCCACTGATTAAAGTGCAGCACGTACCACTACTGACCTGACCCTTGAGCTGGGGGAAGGCTGTGCAGCTGGTTGTTGACTCTGGGCTGCTGGCTCTGGAGTCTGTACTCTGAATAGTGGCACCAGGGACCTAGAAGGGGCAGGGCTTGTCAGTCCAACCCCTGCACAGTCTCACCTTAAGGCAATTGGAGCAATTTGGCCAAATTGTTCCCCATGGGCCACTCCTAAGGGGGCCCCCACACAAGGGCAATCTAGATGGATTTTGTTTATATCTCGAAGATTCTGCAGACTTTGGCTATGAACTGGGGCCCCACAAAATTTTTTCCAGTTGGGACCCAGAGTTTCAAATGGGATCCCACTGGCTGGCCCTGCTTCTCACAGTTGCTGGGCACGAGTTGCTCTGCCATCGCATGAAGTCTTGGCTTTGCAGTTTTGGGAGAGGGGAGACTGTCCACTGGGGGGGGCAGGGCTGTGGAGGCCCCCTAGATTTAGAGGCCCTAGGCTTCAGCCTACTTAGCCTATATATAAATCCGATACTGCCTGCTGAGTGTGAATAATAGAGATGGTCAGTATAACATAGTGGGTTCAATGCAATGAAGAGGCGAGGTGGTAGCGATCATAGCTCTTTATTAGATACAGCAAAGTATACGGCTGCACTAGGGTTGCCAAGTCCAATTCAAGAAATATCTGGGGACTTTGGAGGTGGAGCCAGGAGACTTTGAGACTTTGGGGGTGGAGCCAGGAGACATTGGGGGAGGAGCCAGGAACAAGGGTGTGACAAGCATAATTGAACTCCAAGGGAGTTCTGGCCATCACATTTAAAGGGACAGCACACCTTTTTAAATGTCTTCCTTCCATAGGAAATAATGAAGGATAGGGGCACCTTCTTTTGGGGCTCATAGAATTGGACCCCCTGGTCCAATCATTTTGAAACTTGGGGGGGTACTTTGGGGAGAGGTACTAGATACTATACTGAAAATTTGGTGCCTCTACCTCAAAAAACAGCTCCCCCAGAGCTCCCGAAACCTCCAGATCAATTTCCCATTATACCCTATGAGAATCGATCTCCACATAGGGAATAATGAAGTGCTCAGCAGACGTTTCCCTCCCCCTACCACCACCCCGTTTCTGGCGACTCTGAAGCAAGGGATTGGCCTCTCTACTCATGAGTTGCTGCCAACTTCTTCAAAGTAACACAGACACACCATCGCAAGAGGAAGCCTTTCTATCGGAGACTGGAGCCTCCAGAGGTGGAAAGGCACATGGTCCTGGGGGCGGGAAGGAAACTGGGAAAGCGGAAGAACCTCCACTGGGACCTGGGGATTGGCAAGCCGAGGTTCCACTCAAAGACTGGCTAACTGTGCCCACAGGGCCAACTATATACAACTCACAGTTCTCACACAAGCACATTCTTGGATCATTCAAAGCAGCAGGGGACCCATGACTGGAGCAGGGCAGCAGGGATTTGGATCCTTCTGCCTATTGTTCCTGAGTCCTCAAGCTCAGTCCTCCAATGAGCCTGGCAGGAACACCCATATCAGTCTTCACTTGAGTCCGCATACACAACAGTCAGGTTCCTAGGCTAGGCTTTACCTTCTTGCTCCTCTCTCTCTCCTACTACCCTAGACAGACTTTCCTCTGGCCTGTGCTGCCTTACTAGCAACAAACTGAGTCTTCTTTTTGCCCGCACCAGAAAAGTCCTGACACAGAGCTCTATAGGATCAAACCATCTCATAGCCCCAGCATTCCTCAGTGTTTTTAGCTCTGAGAATATGGCATGGAATGCTGGGGCTGCACAGCCATGAAACAAGGTGTCAGGCTCTGTAACTCTATCATATTAAAATTATAGAATACTAACCAAATGGACTCTTCACACTAACCCAAAGCCTTTTGTTGTACTGTAGCTAGCATGCATATCAAAGGGGGGACGTTTGAAGTGTTAACTTTGTTTAGGTTGTAAAAGGAGCAAAGGAATGCGACCGTTAGTAGATACCGCGGTCGACCAGCATCTTCCCAGAGGCAAAAAGATAAGTGGAAGCTCTCGTGTGAAAGTTTGCACCTTCACTCCCTGTTGTTTTGAGAATAGTGGTTTTGTTTAGATATCGCTTTGATGTAGATTCCATAAAACTAAAAGACACCCATTCCCAGGTATTAGTCTCAACTTTTGTATCCAACTATGAGTTTCCAATAAAGTATACATTGTTTCAATGAATACTGCCTTGAGTGTCTATCGCCTGACACAAGGGAGTGGAATGGTGGTGGTGACATCTTGCCTTAGCAGAATGGGGAGTGCATGTGCAGCTTGCCAGTGCTAACAAAGAAGCCCAAGCTCTTGAGGGGAGAAGAAAAAAATATAGCAGTCTTTGGAGTCAAGTGTTCCACTCCATTGCTACAATACTATATTCATATTGGTTTTATACCCTATTAACATTCAGGATTCTTCTAAAAGACTCCTGGGAGTTTGGTAAGGATATGTAGAATTCTTTGCTTCCTCCTCTTTCTCCTCCTCCTCCTCCAAGTAGTAGAAGTACCGGTAGATGATGAACACACATTTTACAGAATTGCAGTTTTCCTGAATGTCATTACATCTTTCTAAATCCATAGGTGTCAGTGGACTTACAGGGGCGAAACCCTGTTTCTGATTAAACAGTTGCTGAGAGGGGTGACTAATCTATGGTACAACTATTCTCTCAAGGATAGTGTGTACCTACAGGAAGTGGTGTGTGTAAAATGGCAATACACATCCCAAGAACTGCATGTCATGACAGCAGACTTCTGAACTGGCTTAAAGTCTCCCTGTGATGGTATTTACCAGATGCTGAGTAATACACAGCCCAAATTAGTGGATATTTATTCATCTGTTCTCAAAGTTCAATTATTATCACATGGAGGAGGCCTTTTGCAGAGGGATCTAAATGAAAGTCTGTCCTGTTATCGCTGTTGAAGTGCTGTTACAAGTAAGCAAATTTTTCACTATCATGGCAAAAAAGAAAGTAATTAGATGGAAATGGAGACTGTGATACTTGTCATGCTGATGTTCCCTTCACTAAGTCACTGATGAAATTCTTTTGATCACTCCATGATGCTGCATTTCCCTCTGATTTTCCATCATTGGCCATTTTCTAGTTTTCCATTGCAAGCTCAATTTCTTTGTATTCTTTTTAATCCTTAAGAGCATGTTGGCAGGTAGCTTATTTTTTATGATGACTTCTGCAACTTTTTATGGACTTTCCTGACTGCAGTTGATATTTTCAGTTGTATTCTCTCACACACACACACACGAACACATTAAGCTGTTATATAATGAATCGGACCCTTGGTCCATCAAGGTCCAGATTGTCTACTCATACTGGCAGCAGCTCTGCGGGGTCTCAGGATGAATTCTTTCACATCACCTACTACCTGATCCTCTTAACAGGAAATGGCATGGATTGAATTTGGGACCATATGAAAAGCAGATGCTCTATCACTGAGCCACAATCCCCCATGCACACACATACACAAATCTCCCACTGTCTTCTAAAGATACAAAATGGACAAACCACATCAGGTCATATTGAAGTATTCATCTTGTTTCTTTTATAATGTGTGCTGATTTTCTTTACACAACCATTGGGTTGGATTCAGGGGGGGGGGGGGATTAGTTGTAGTGTTGCTCATGTGCAAGAGGAAATTAAAGAAAAAGACCGTGGAAGTCACTTGCTCTAACTCAGGTTTATTGTATCCCCAATTGTGTTTCCTCTTGCACAAGATGTTACATGACCAATTTCTAGGCAACTGCTCTAAGTCCATTCATGTTTCTGCATTTACCCTTCTGGATACAAGCATTACTCGCAGTAAGTAAACCACTGTCGCATTCAGGGCTAAGCTTGGCACTGTTCCAGGATATACAGCTACAATGACAACAAGCAGGGTTTTCTCTCAGTTCAACTTGCATTCATTTACCTTGCAGGAAAACCCTGGATAAAATGTCATCCATATAACCTGGGACAATCATGGGGAAAACTGGGGTGTAATGTGGAAAATTTTAAAAAAGGGATAAAAACGGATGACCTTGAGTTTAGTGTGGAAACAGAAAAGAACTGGGATAAAAACAGGGGTGAACTTGTAATGTGACAGGATAATAAAATATGAGTCTTAGTTGATGTCTCCACCTCTAGTCTCTAAAATCTCCATTCTGCCAAGAAGGTTGAGGAAGCTGGGTATGTTTAGCCTGGTGAGGAGATGACTGAGAGATGATATGATAACCATCTTCAAATACTTGAAGGGCTGTCATATAGAGGATGGTGTGGAATTGTTTTCTGTGGCTCCAGAAGCCAACAGGTGGAAATTAAATCAAAAAGTTTTTGACTAAACATTAGGACAAAAAGTTTTTGACTAAACATTCCTGACAGTTTGAGTGGTTCCTCAGTGGAAAAGGCTTCTTCAGGATGTGGTGGGCTCTTCTGCTTTGGGGGTTTTTAAGCAGAGGCTAGATAGCCATCTGACAACAATGCCGAATCTATTAATGTAGGCAGATTCTATTAATGTGGGCAGGTGGAGGTACTTGTGAATTTCCAGCATTGTGCAGGGGGTTGGACTAGATGACCCTGAAGGTTCCTTCCAACTCTGTGATTCTATGGTAAGTTCACTGGGTGACCTTGGGCCAGTTGCTCTTTCTCAGTCTCATCTATATCCAGGAATTGCTATGCGGATAAAAATGAAGGAACACAAATCAATGAATGCTGTCTTGAATTCTTTAGGGGAAGGGCAGGATGGAAAAAATACATTAAATACATTAAAATGCATGTTGTAATTTGGAGAGACAGTATAAGAATCTTCTAAAATAAAGACAGGAAGAAAATAAAGAAGGGAAGGGAAGAAAAAATGCAGTAAGAGGAAGATTCTTTAAAAAAAAACCCTATAAGGGAGATCAGGGAAATGACAGTAGTTTTGGGTTTTTTTAAGTACACTTATTATGTTTTTTCTTGCAATTGACATGTAGGCGTTTTCACAACTGTTGCGTATGGAGACAATCATGCTTAGATTGCAGACTGATTATTAAAAAGGTAGAAATGGCCAATGAATGACTGTTGAATGAAGCAAAACTTTACAGTGTCTAATGACCTTTCTCCAAACCTTTTCATGTGGTGTAGTGGTTAAGTGTGGCAAACTCTACTCTGGAAAGCTGGGTTGATTTCCCACTCCTCCACATGAGGCCTTCTGGGTGACCTTGAGCTGGTTCCAATCCTCTCAGAACAGTCTTAGTTCCACCTACCTCACAAGGTGACTGTTGTGAGGAAAGGAAGGGAAGGAGATTGTTAGCCGCTTTGAGACTCCTTAAGGTAGAGAAGAGTGAGGTATAAAAACTTACTCTCCTCCTCCTCTTCCTCCTTGACTGGGATCAGGGCCAGTGAGGTATAAAAACTTACTCTCCTCCTCCTCTTCCTCCTTGACTGGGATCAGGGCCAGCTCTGCCACTAGGCAAACTAGGCTATTGCCTAGGGTGCCAGCCTTCTGGTGGCACCAAATTGGTGATGTTATCAGTGTGTGGGGGGGACGCTAGAGGTTAGCTTTGCCTAGGGTACCAGACAGTCTAGGGCCGACCCTGACTGGGATTTCTGCCAAAAACCTACATCGGCAGTTTTTTTGGCACAACTTGCATTTGTTCAGATTGCAAACCGAGAGTCTGCATCGATCTAATCTGTCTGCCTGATCAAAGTGCAACCCTGGTAACTGAAACGAGACTTGGAAAGTTAGAGCAGTGATTGTGGGGAGGGCACAACAATTTACAAGCAGTTTGAGAAATCATAGAACAACTCCCCCCCCCCCCCCACCTAAAGTTCTCCACTGTCACTTGCAAATAGCCATGCCCTTTCTGATCTGAGCCCCATGGGAGTTTGCCCATTTCTAGTATTTGCTGGAACGCGAGAGCAGAAAGCAGTTCATGAATTTAAAATGGCTCTATCGCTCATGCTCTCATTAGACTATCCATCAGATAAAAAGCTGCAGAATTATTCATGCCTGATCCCCTTTGCAAAAACAAAATCAGATCTGGACAAGCGCATAGCCTCGGCATTATAAAGCTGGTAGCTTTTCACATGGATTTAGCAACATGCAAAGCATCAGGAGTGCTCTAAATCTCAGTTCTTAATTTAGGGCATATATCAGGATCCCCCCCCCCTTTTAAATTGGCACTCTGAACATTTTGTGCTGCCAGCTCCCATCAACCTCTCGTGTGCAGCTGTCAGTGCCAGACAGAGTCAGCTTGGTGAAATCTTCCTCTGCCAGCTGTGCAAAGTTTCATATTGAACAGTTATGAATCCTGGCGTGAGTTCTCAGCTCTGCTCTCTGGTTCGCCAGCCCTTGCAGATCGTCAGCCTAAGTCAGAAGCGGAGCTGTGCAAAATACAATCCATACAATTTCAATAAACATAGGGGGATTATTTTAATTTCCTGCAAAATTTCACTGGAGGGAAGAGTCAAGTAACAATAAAATGATGTTCCTTCACCCCAAAAATAGCCTTCCCAAGAAAGGCCACTGGGGTTATTGAAATTGGGCATACACTCAAAATTCACTCTGCACACATAAGTCTGTAGAGTGGGGACTGAAATGTGGATTGACATGTGTGTTTATTGTAGGCAGGGCTTTTTTTTTAGCAGGAACCCACAGAAACACATTTCCAGCTGGCTTGGCATCAGAGGGTGTGGCCTAATATTCAAATGAGTCCCTACTGGCCCTGTGTGGAACAATGGTGATGTCAGGCGTGTGGCCTAATATGTAAATGAGTTCCTGCTGTTCCTTTTCTACAAAAAAAGCCCTGATTGTTGCATGGGCATACAGTTGTGTGTGAACACTTTACCATGCTCCTGATTTCCCCTGTTTGTTTTTTAAAGAACCTACATTTTGTTTCCACCAACAAGCAATCATTAGGAGACTTTTGAAATGTAACAGGACACAAAATAATGCTGACAAGCTGTCCTAAATTGATTTATTGAGGTGCTGCAATAAAAGTAGAAGTTAACAACGCTTCTGGATTCTTTCCCACTTTCCTTGGAAAATGCTGTTCTGATTCAAAAATCTCCATCTCATGTACGAGAACTGCATGCAGATTTTTTTGGCTCATTTTTTCAATGGGGTATTCTGGGTTTGGGGAAGATGCATATTGGGATTTTCATTATTATTATAAAAGCATATAATCAAGTACATATTATATTTATATATTTATGGTGCAAGTATCAAATACATGTTAGGTTTACATATTACCTGCATACAAACACATCATAAAACTACATGTATCAAATACGTAGAAAGCACACATTAATGAACAAAACTCTCTTATATTGAATCAGACCACTGATTTATCAAATTTAGTTTTGTCTACTGTGGTGTTGGCCATCCAGGATCTCGGGTACAGTTCTTTCCTATAACCTAGTAATGCTCAAATCCAGCCTGAACATCAGGCCCGAGGGGCTCTCTAGATTACTTCTGGCTCTCAGGGAGCCTGAGTGGTGGGCATTGTGAAGGACTGCTGCTGGGGTATGTGGGTGCCTTTAAAGGTCTGCTGGGAGCAGCTGCAGTTTCCACATGAAGGGAGGGGTGGCAGGGGTGGGGAGTGGGAGCCAGCTACCATCCGTTCAGTTTGCACTTGATTATCCCAGATGGCATGGCCTAATATGCTAATATTAGGAGATGTGGTCTAATATGCTAATGAGTTCCTGCTGGGCTTTTTCTACAAAAAAAAAAGCATTTGCCTAGCGTGGCAGGCCTGGGGTGTGCGCCAAATTAGGCTCGTCCCATATGACTTCAAATAGAAAAATAATTATTTGCATTCATTTTGCCAGCCCGAATCATTCTCCCTTGGCGGAGCACTGTTTTTCAAATTGATAATTTTGTATGGCCCGCGAATGACGTTATAAATATTCAAACGGCCCTTGACAGAAAAAAGGTTCCTCACCCCAGCCCTAGAAGCTATAATGACCAAACTGAGGCTATTGTCCATTGGTCATATTATGAGAAGACAAGAGTCACTGGAGAAGACAGTAATGCTAAGAAAAGTTGAAAGCAGAAGGAAAAGAGGAAGGCCCAACATGAGACGGATTGATTTTACAAACTGGAAGCCATAGCACTGCATTTGCAATACTTGAGCAAGGCTGTTAATGATAAGATGTTTTGGAGGTCATTAATTCATGTGGTCACCATAGGTCAGAAATGACTTGATGGCACTTACACATACAGTAATGCTTAGATGCAGTATCCCAAGCCTTGCTTTCACTTACAATGTGCCCTTTTCCTCTGCAGTCTTCCATGGCACAGAATTATTGTCTATCTCTAGGAAGTTCAGTCCACATAAAAACAACAATCCCACAGTGAACTGAAAATATACAGAACTGTGGCCCCTCCCATCAATATATGCACTGTGTGTTTGTCCACAAAAATGAGGATCAGAGGAATCTGTGATGGATCATTGAAAGGGTGTAGAAGAAGAAGAAGAATTGCAGATTTATACCCCGCCCTTCTCTCTGAATCAGAGACCCAGAGCGGCTTACAATTTCCCATGTCTTCTCCCCCCACAACAGACACCCTGTGAGGTGGGTTGGGCTGAGAGAGCTCTCACAGCAGTTGCCCTTTCAAGGACAACCTCTGCCAGAGCATGGCTAACCCAAGGCCATTCCAGCAGCTGCAAGTGGAGGAGTGGGGAATCAAACTTGGTTCTCCCAGATAAGAGTCCACTCACTTAACCACTGCACCAAACTGGCTCTCTGTAGAATAAAACCAGGTGTAGAATAAAACCAGGACTGGATTAACAATTAGGCCAAGTAGGCACTGGCCTATGGGCCCCCATGCCTTTAGGGGCCCGAGGCTGGCTCCCCCTCCAGGTTTCCCCATTGCTTGCAGCCCTCCCAGCCTGCACACACAGCCAGCCACTGAGCTGCTCTTTGCCCAACTTGCCTGGTGCGGCTGCTGCTGGCATTGTCACCAAGTTAGCTTCTCTCTGCCTCTCCCCCATGCCTTTGCCAAAGTAGGCTTCCCAATCCCCAGGTCCCAGCAGGAGATCCCCCATTTTTACAGGCTTCTCCTCGCCCGCAGCCAGCTGGCGGGCAGGGGAAGCCCCCCCCCCCCCCCAGTCACCATGTAGTTTTAGAGCTCCTGCAGGTCCGTTTTTAAAATATGTGCCTTTAAGGCTGAGCAGGAAGCGGGAAACAGGAAGGGCTTCGGAGAACGGCCCCTCCCTTTGTTTTGCTTTCGTTTTCAGATGAAGTAAAGTTCTGCAGGAAAAAGGCCCAGTAAGTATTTGTGTGTGAGAGAGAGGGATGGGGCAGGGGATTCCCTGATTTGGAGGCCCTCTCCCCGCTTTAGAAAGCATGGGGGGGAGGGAAATGTCTACTGGGCACTCCATTATTCCCTATGGAGAACGATTCCCATAGGGAATAATGGGGAATTCATCTGTGGGTATTGGGGGCTCTGGGGGGGGCTATGTTTTGAGGTAGAGGCACAATTTTTTTAGTATAGCATCTAGTGCCTCTCCCCAAAATATCCCCCAAGTTTCAAAAAGATTGGACCAGGGGGTCCAATTCTATGAGCCCCAAAAGATGGTGCCCCTATCCTTCATTATTTCCTATGGAAGAAAGGCATTTGAAAAGGTGAGCTGCCCCTTTAAATGTGATGGCCAGAACTCCCTTGGAGTTCAATTATGCTTGTCACACCCTTGTTCCTGGCTCCACCCCCAATGTCTCCTGGCTCCACCCCCAAAGTCCCCAGATATTTCTTGAATTGGACTTGGCAACCCTATGTCAAAGGGGCTTTTGAGAAGGTGCCTGCAGGCTGCAGCAGGGGCCGCAGGTGGCGGGTCAGGCATTCCAACTCTGAGATAATTTGCAAGGGATAAGAGTGAAATGAAATGAATGTCACTTGTCCAAATCAGGATCAAGAGAAGGAGGACTATACTAAATCAAGACCCCATATGGCCTATGGGGAGAGCCAGTTTGGAGGAGAGCCAGTTTGGTGTAGTGGTTAAGTGTGCGGTCTCTTATCTGGTTTGATTCCCCACTCCTCCACTTGCACCTGCTGGAATGGCCTTGGGTCAGCCATAGCTCTGGCAGAGGTTGTCCTTGAAAGGGCAGCTGCTGTGAGAGCCCTCTCCAGCCCCACCCACCTCACAGGGTGTCTGTTGTGGGGGAGGAAGGTAAAGGAGATTGTGAGCCGCTCTGAGACACTTCGGAGTGGAGGGCGGGATATAAATCCAATATCTTCTTCATCTTCAATATCTTCTATGTCAATCATCTATTAACTAAGCGATGATGAATGGGGGTGCTGCAAAGTTTTGACAGGCCATGCATGAAAAAACTGGTTGTGCTATAGCGCACCATAAGACAGAATACAGTGAAGTAATTGCCAAACAGCCACAAATGGCTTGAAGAGCAGATGAACAATGTATGAAAAAACTGGTTCACTATTCATGGCTGGCAAACAGACGGATGTTCAAGCATCCCTAGAGAAGGATGTTGTTATATACTTTTGTTGATTCTTCTTATTTCTGATGCAATTGTACATTACATGTGCTTGTGGCACAAAACTGGTGATGACTACTGATGGTGTGTAATGATTAGAAAAATTTGAGTGCATATTTCTCAGGGTATGCAAACCATTGGGGACAGTCTTCAGTCAGGGAATGATCATATGAAGCTGCCTTATATTGCGACCATTGTCAGATTGTGAAAAAGAGAATACCCCACTTCATATAAGGAGCATCTAAATAAAATATAGTGCCGTAACGCTGATTTATTTACAAATGCACATTTCAAAAGCTATAAACATTGAAACACAACAATTCCAGTGTTTTACCAACATTTTATATTTTAAAAAATGACTATTACCAAATTGTTAAACTTCTATGTAACAATTCAAATCCAAATGTAGAGCACTCTTGAGAATCCTCTTTGGAACAAAAAGCACTCAACAAAATCTCCAACATAAATCCTCTACTCTTACGGGAACATCATTTCTCTCACTCTGATGTCTATATGTTGGATATATAGCCACATATATCCACAGATGTTTGTGGTAATTTGTCCCATTTTTCCCCATTGAAAAAACCACACAACACAACTGGAGAAAAATACAATTGCATTCCTTGTACAGTCAGTTGTACTCCACCAAACCATTTGTCTCTAACCACGGCCAGAAATAATAGAAACTGCACAGCAATGATCTGACAAACATTGTGGTTAATGATTGCTAAAATAACAAGATAATACAGAAAACTAGAGTGATGGGATCCACAATCACATGTAATCTTTAACCAAAACCCACATGGTAAAGAGAGTAGGACTGAATTTACTGTCCTATCTCCAATTTCACTGCCTTCTAGGAATATAGCCTCCTCATTAAAGTGTGATTTTCTAGGAAGGGTTCAAAAGTGTTTGCCCCACTTACCAATTGGGACAATAATATTCTCTTCTTCTGCCAGATACCCTTTATTCTCAGTGTTTTATCCCAGAATGAGGACAGAAAATAATGCTGTCACTCTAGTTTGGCCTCATTCCATGACACGGAGCCATTGAAATCTAACTATGTGATGATTTCTGGGGCCAAAACTGGTAGAGCCAATGTTTCTTCCATAGCTTGCATGCGCCTAGAAAGAAAGAAAGAAAGAAAGAAAGAAAGAAAGAAAGAAAGAAAGAAAGAAAGAAAGAAAGAAAGAAAGAAAGAAAGAAAGAAAGAAAGATCTCCCAGCTGTGTAAGAGAGGAAGTGCCAAAATTACATGATATGCCTGGGAAATGTTGGGTGATGAGCAATATTCCCTCTAAAATGTAGAGTCTTGTGAGCAAAAATTCTACTTTGTGAGCTACTGGCATTAAAGCTGTGAACTACTGCATAAATTAGTTTGCTCCGGGGTAATTTTTCCTGAGGTAGGACAAAAATGTGTGAGCCAGAGGCTAAGAAACTGTGAACTAGCTCACATTAACTCAGCTTAGAGGGAACACTGGTCATGAGTACATGACTAGACATGCAGTCAGTTGTACACCATGGGAACTCACTTTAAAAAGGGATCATTTGCTTGTTGGAACACTGCAAGGAGAAAAAAGGAACTTCTGGTTTCCTTTGCATCATTCTTACCCTTTAAGTCCATTGACTTCAGTGAACTCAGAAGGGATAATTCTTTTTAGGACTGGTGTGTGAGCCATTACCAATATGCTTGTTCTTTTAAATAACCGCATGTTTCCAAGGTCCTTTCAACAAGCGTCCTGTGTGATACAGAAAATCACTAGTTTGGGGTCAAAAGCAAGTTTTACATTACCAGATTTAGCACAGATGATCAGTTATCCCTTTTTGTTAGACCCTTCCGGCTATCTGTACCAAGGCTGCTGCTGAATACTTACAATTGTAGGTAAAGCCGCCATTCTGTATTCATCTCAGCTTTTAATATTTCTAGTCCTATATCACTTATTTTGCCCTAAAATTAGCTACATATCTAAACCTCTAATTTTGCAACTTTCTTCCCTCCTCTGTTTTGATAGTTTGAAAATTCGATGGTTTTAATTTTTATAAGCCTTTTCTTTTTCCACACTGCTTTTTATAATTTCTGACACCTCTCCATTGCCTTCTGCCCTGATGTTTGACAGGTAGTATAATTAACTCACCATCATGTCTTGAATGAGAACATATCATTTTCAGAAAAAGAAAAAAAGCAGATGTGGAATAAGATCTGTACCGTTCTGAATTCTTTGTAAAGCTTCTTGTTGGAAGCACAGTCCCCTGTCTAGGTTCCAAAGGGAATGTATGGCCTTTTTTCATCCCCACGTCTATTGATTAACACACTCACACAAATTTTATTAGTTTACTAGAAAATTATGGTACACTGAATTCAGAATCAGGTTCTGATTGCACAATGCTAATACTTTGCCCCCAGAATGATTATAAGTCTCCTAGATCTGTTAGCGGGGGGTGGGGAATTTGTAGGTAGAAGAAATAAGTATCCATTTTAGGGTTGCCAGGTTCAATTCAAGAAATATCAGGGGACTTTGGGGGTCGAGCCAGGAGACATTGGGGTGGAGTCAGGAGCAAGGCTGTGACAAGCTTTATTCAACTCCAAAAGGAATTCTGGCCATCACATTTAAAGGGAACGCACATCTTTTAAATGCCTTCCCTCCACTGGAAATAATGAAGGATAGGGATACCTTCTTTTGGGGCTCATAGAATGGGACACCCTGGTACAATCTTTTTTGAAACTTGGAGAGTCTTTAGAGGAGAGGCATCAGATACTATGCTGCAAATTTGGTGCCTCTATCTAAAGAAACAACCCCCCCCCCCCCAGAGCTCCAGATACTAGTGGATCAATTCTCCATTATACCATATGGGAATAGGTCTCCGTAGGGAATAATGGAGTGCCCAGCAGACATTTCCCTCCCCCCCCCCCCCGCTTTCTGATGACCATGTATGCACATTTCTACTCAGATTAGATGAGTTAATTGAACTTGGCCAGTAAATGAGTTTTAGGTAGTCATTTCACTGTCCTTGAATTTATGCATTTCAGCTTTAAGCAGTACGCTTTTGTCTTATAATTTGTTTTTGCTTATTTTTCCATTGTGTATTAATCTCTGGCTAAAAGATTTCAAAGCAAGGAAAGATTTCATAGTGCAATGGCAGGTCCATCATAACCAAAATATATAGCCAAGTATGACACCATTAACAACATGAGGACCCCCAGAAAGCAGGATATTCTAGCAATCTTATATTTGGGAAGCTATTTCCTGTGTTTTGCTTCTTGGCTTGAGTCTCTTTTATTCTGCTCTTGCAGCTATTTTTATAAGATATTGCTTGTTAGTCAGCTTTCCAAGGGGGCTTACTCCAAGGCAGAGTACAAGAAAAAGAGCAACAGTGAAATACAATTCAACAAAATGGATTGGATCAAAAAACATTGCAAGCAGAGCTCCACTGGAAGCATGGCTCCTTCTTCAGCCCCCCTGTGCAATCAAACAAGGTGCTTCTAAGGATTGCAGAACCCTCAAGGACAAAATAGGCTGTAGCATGGGGGGCAGTGAAGAGGGAGCTGCACACTGAGTGATAAATCTATGAACATGATGGGTTTCTCTTTATGTAAGTGGATGTGCCTTCTGCCCACAGACAGGTGCCTTTGAATGGTAAAACAAAATACTGTCTATAATACAACCAAAACAAAATTCATATATACACTGAACACAATCTATAAGGCAGAATCAGAGCAGTTCTAAAAATCAGTGAAAGTTCTGTGCAGGCTAACGTGAGAAGGCATTGCCTATTTTCTGACTAAGATAAGAGTTCAAGCATGGGTTTTGTTTTGTAGCAGGAACTCCTTTGCATATTAGGCCACACACCACTGATGTAGCCAATCCTCCAAGAGCTTACAGGGCTGCTAGTACAGCTCCAGGGGGTTTGACTACATCAGGGGGTGTAGCCTAATATGCAAAGGAGTTCCTGCTACCAAAAAAAGCCCTGAGTTCAGGCAAATTTCATAATTCCATTATTTATTAAATTCCATTTTTAAACCACCCTTCCCTGTGGAACAGGATTCAGGATGGTGCACATCAATATAAAAACATGTACATGTATATAATATAATCATTTAAAATCTCTACCATATTGCAGCAATAAATAATCTATAGTTTAACCTTACAAAATGTTGATAGTTCTCCTAGACTAACATTCTTCTTGGCACCTGTCTCATATTCATAAATGAAGGAACAGAGCTAAGCCCTCACCCTTCCAATGAAGGAGGACCTGCTTTGGGCGCCCCCACCTTCTGAGATTAGGTAGTTGGCAACCTGGGAGAGGAGCCTTCTCGGTCTTGGTGCCAAAACTCCAGAACTCTCTCCCCAGGAGTCCAGGTGGGCACAGCCATGTTGGTCAGAAGCAGTAGAACAATATTTGAGTCCAGTGGCACCTTTAAGACCAACAAAGTTTTTTTCAAGGTGTGAACTTTTGTGTACTAAGATTCACTGAGTGAAATGCTGTTTCTAAGGAAATAGGGAGAAACATTGAAAACAACAACAGCAACAACAGATGAGTTCCATTAAATTCCTCCCCAACAATTAATTCCAGCATCCTGTCTCCCACAGTGGCCTCTGGATGGTCAACCATTTCCTCTGGATGGTCAACAACGGGGCACAGAGACTGAGGCTTTCCCCTGATGCCACCTCTTGGTACTGGGATTCAAATGTTTAGTGCCTCTGAATGTGGTGATTCCTCTCAGTCATCATGACTAATAGCCATCAATAGACTTATTTTCCAGTTTGGTGTATGTTTAAGTGTCTGGACTCTTATCTGGGAGAACCAGGTTTGATTCCCCACTCCTCCACTTGCAGCTGCTAGAATGGCCATGGGACAGCCATAGCTCTCACAGGAGTTCTCCTTGAAAGGACAGCATCTAGGAGAGCTCTCCCAGCTCCATCCACCTCACAGAGTTTGTTGTGAGGGAGGAAGTTAAAGGAGGTTGTGAGCCGCTCTGAAATTCAGAGTGGAGGGCGGGATACAAATCCAATGTCATCTTCTTCTACATGGATCTATCTAATCCCTTTTTAAAGCTATTTATTCCTGTTGCCACCACTACATCCTCTGGCAGCAAATCCCATCTTTTAATCAATCTCTGCAAAAAGTAGTATTTCCTTTTGCTCATCCTAAGCCTACTGCCCATCAGCTTCATCAAGTTCTAGTATTTTCGGAGATGAAGAAGTTCTCTTTGTCAATTCTTTTCACCCCATGCACAATTTAATAACCCTCTATCATGCCCTCCCTTAGTCATCTCTTTTCTAAACTGAAAATTCCCAGACTCTTCAGCCTTTTTTCATAGGGAAGGTTTGATTGCCATAGATATAGCTAAGCTGACCCAATCTGGGGGTGAGTACATGGACTGACTTTTATCCGGGTCTTTTTTTGTCAAGAAAGCCCAGCAGGAACCTATTTGCATATCAGGCCACACCCCCTGACATCACCTTTGTTTCACCCCCTGACATCACCTTTGTTTCACCCATCAGGAACTCATTTACATATTAGGCCATGCCCCCTGACACTGTGCCAGTTGGAACTGCATTCCTGTGCAATCCTCAAAAAAAAAAAAAACCTGCTTGTATTGCTGACATCATGTGACTGCACATCCCTATTCCTTTGCCCACACTCCCCTTCCACACGATAAATAAACACTGAGAGTTTTGGACAACAGCCATGAACAGAATGGCCTGGAAATGGCCCAGAAAGTAAGTGAGCCCATGAGCTGCACAATCAATTTCATAGTTACTGGATGGGTCTAAGGCAACTGGTGCTCTCAGAATTATAGGGGTACTGCTTATGATTGAGGAGCCCTTCTGCTGGATATTTTCCCAGTACGTTAAATCGCTGATCCACCACAGGCAACTGTTAAGGATAACAGTTGTGTCTTAGATGTGGAGTCTCTTTTCATCTGTAACCTCAACTCAAGTTAAGACCTCAGCCCTTCAACATCAGGAGATCTTTCGTTCTAAGGCCACCTCTCCTTTTATGAAACTCAAAGGTTCATCAATAAAAGTTGATCTAATCAAAAGCAGTGCCTGACCTCCAGCGTTAATATAAATATAATATAAAGCAGCCTGACCTCCAATATTTTTCATTCTCTCAAACCAATACAACAGTAACCTGTGCCCAAGGCCATAAAAGGTGGAATATGTTGCTAAATCATTGAAATTCTATTTTTTTATCCTTGTTCCACTGGGCATTTCTATATTTTGTAAAATGTTTAAAACTTTGAAAAAGAGAAAGAAATAGAATTCCAAGGCTGGCTTTTATTCATCACCACCTTTTCAAATATCCCTGGTCTCCTTTATCAAGTATTATATCATTACTTATAAATCATGCTCCCCTAAAGCTTGCATACTTGTGAGCTCCCTGTGGAAAGGCAATTCAAAAGGCATGGAGTATAGAAATGCACTTGATTTACAGCTCAATACAGACTCTGAGATGCTGGTACATTCCTGATGAGGATGATAGTTTCCATCTTTATCACCTGAAGATAAATTTACCTTTTTTCTCAGATGTTAAGCATTAGAAGAAATTGAAGCCATGATACAGCTTTTTAAAGACAAGCTGATATCTTTATGGAACAATTAAAGGATAGAGGATATTCTTCCAAAACTCTTAAGCCTTTTATACAATTAAGAACATACCAAGGGGATCCTTATTGGCACCTAGAATTCTCAGTAACAACACAGACAGGATACTCATTCCATTAATTTATGAAGACACTTTCACTGGCATGAAGAATATAATTGAAAACACTGATACCTTTTGTCTGACATCCCTAGCTGTAGAAGAGAAAGGGGGGTGGGGACAATGTAAAGTACACAAGTCAATCATAAAAAACTACAACCGCCATGCAAACCACATACAATTTAATAAATTGTAATCGTAATTAATAATACAATAAATAGTCCATAAAGTGCAAACTCATATGCAGCTGTGTTCAAGGCATAGATGGAGGTTCCAGAAGCTGTGAAAGGACAACTGTAGCAAACTGCAGATTTGTTGTCAGCGCAAGTGTCATTACATTGCAATTGGTGAGTGAGAAATGCTTGTAATAAGTCTGCATTGGTTTTAAGCGTATGTCTATATTGTTCTGTCTACACCATGTATTCCTAGGATTTGATGACTGTTGGATTATAATCTGTCATACAATTTGTGATGAAGAGTGCTGGAAACAGCTGGTGAACACGCCCACCGTAAATTGTGTAAAAAATTGAACTGGTTAATTTTGAAAAGAAGAGCTGACACTGTGTTATTTTGCACTTTATGGACTATGTATTATATTGTAAATTATGGTCACAATTTATTAATTTGTACATGGTTGTAGCTTTTTCTGATTGACATCCCTAACTGCAGATCAAAACCTCTATCTACTTTCAAGAAGGATAAAAATCCTAAGAATATGTTGGTCAGGAATACACTTAAAGAACATCTGTCAGACTATACCCTGGCAGGAGCTGAGCACAGTCTAAAAGGTTACTTTCAATGTGGCAGTTATTCTGTTTGTAGCCTTTGCCTTAAAATCTATGTATTCCAAAGTTACTTAAAATCTATGACCAGAAGTTACTATATTAGGTCTTTTGTTAATTGTAACTTTAGGGGAGTCATTTTTTGTATACAGTGCCCATGCAATTGACCGTATGTAGGAATCACAAGGCAGCCAGTTAAAGTGAGAATCTCTGAAACACAGAAGCATTATCAGGCAATACAGATGGGTCATAGAAAAGCTGCAAGTGCACTCTTCATAACAAATTCAACTTTTGAGGAAAAGAGAGTCCCTCTGGATATTCATGATGGATACTCTGGTGCTGCCAAGAGGTTTGAATGAAGAAATTTAGGGCTTTTTTGTGTCAGGAGCTGCTTTGCATATTAGGCTACACCCCTCCCCATGTAGTCAGACCTCCAAGAGTTCACAGGGCTCTCTTACAGGGCCTACTGTAAGCTCTTGGAGGACTGGCTACATCAGGGGTGTGTGCCCTAATATGCAAAGAAGTTCCTGTACAAAAAAAAAAGCCCTGAAGAAATTGATTGGCTTTGTGTCTGATGGAATTGGTTGCACAGAGGAGTGCATGTAGGCTGATGGAATCTTCCTCTTCCAGGTGTTGCTGATCACCTCTGTGCCATCATTCTTCTCTCTCTCACTTCTGTTGCATCACATTTTCTATATATTCACAGGGGTGGACTACCATAAATGCTGATTATTTTCTGTTTGTACCAGAGCACTCCATTGGAGCTCTGAGCAGTGCAGATTGGGCCTAAGTAGGTAAATATCGCACTATTCAGGGTCATCCGCCCCCCCCCCGGTTAGCTACATACCCTCCCCCCCCTAAAATTTAGTAGAGTTTCTAATTTGCAGATGTTTAGTCATATGCTTTATGTGTATTTTAGATCCATGGGCATATGAAATATTGTACATCTTGATGAGTTGCCCATGTTGTATCTTAAGAATATGTATCACCACTTACTCCATGGGTGAACATCTCAGTGTAAGATAGTTCCATTCATTTTGGAATATTATTAAACTAAAAACTTGTTGCTTAACAGATAGATAGATAATTATTTCTCTCCCTCACCCCCTTTCATTTTAGGGCCGTTCTGTGAATGATGTTTTATGTATACTGTTGTTAAATTTATAGTGTGCTCAATTTAACTGTGGTTTTTAAATAATATTTTAGCACTTTTGAATGTATAATTAAATTATATGTGATATTTTGTACATTAGCACTATTTGCATAGCTGTATTTTAGTTTCTTTTTCTTTGTCTCAACTTTTTTTGTGTGTTATCTTTCTCATGTAGGGTAGTGTTTTTCTTCCTTTTTGTTTGCACTCACATTCCTGATGCTGCCATAGTGATAACACTGGATGCTCAGTGCTAGATGGTTCAGATTGCTTCTGGACCATTTCAATGCCTATTGTCACTGGCTGTTGTGTTAAGAGTTGGTATCCTAAGCAGAACCTGCTTGATTAGACAAGAGGTCCATCTAGTCCAGCATCTTCTTTCACACAATGACCGACCAATTGCACTGGATGGCTAACAAACAAGACATGGAGGCCTCCTGGTATTATCATTCAGAGAGGATTAAGTTTCCAGATATGGAGGTTAGGGTTGCCAGCTTTTAAATGGACTCTCTACATATCACTTTAATATGAATTTGATCTATAGCCAATATCATGCGATTATAAATTACGTCATTTGCATTCTCCTTTGTTCTCCTCTCCTCTGTTTTGTCCTCACAACAACCCTCTATGGTAGGGTTGCCAAGTCTGTTGGAAAATACCTGTGGTAGTTTAGGCTAAGAGTCTGTGACTGGCAAACTTCCCCAAGTCTCCTGGATCCTAGTTCAGCTCTCTAACTGCTACCCCATAGCCGTGAAATCTGCATGAAATTTCTCACCTATGGCTAGCTGGTGTGCATGCTGCTGCAAATTTGCTCAGAAGTGTGTGTTCCCATGTGCAAAACCCTTATTTTCATGTGATCATCATCATGACTACTGCATATGGTCATTTCTCAGGCTCAGTCCACAAACAACTCAGACCTTTAAAGGCTGAATGAAATTCTCTAATGATGTTATGGAGAAGAAAATTTCCTTTCAATAATGCCTTATATCTTTGTTGCATCAAGTTTTTAGAAGCTGCCTCATAGTTTCTAGGCAATATCGCTCTTGGGGCCCAGACTGAACAGTCTTGCCTCAACACCCATTTGCTTTTCCATTCCACTCTATAAGATGGAAGCGTTCCAGATGTTATCCTTGTTTGCTTCTAGGTATGGTGTCTTAGCAATGTTCCAATATTGACAGCACTCCCTGCGGAGCTGTATCTTTCCTTTAAGTCTGATCCTCCTTCCTTTATGTTTGCAGATTTTCTTGGCAAAGCTCAGGGGGTCTTTCAATTTTTAATAGCTGTAAGGTGAAAGCATCTCTCTTCAGCTTATCTGTGTCTGCCAATTGTACTGTGGGGGGGGGGGTACTCTCTTCCCCTCAGCAGACTGGAGAGACAGGCTAATCAGTTTTCAGCTTGGGGCTAAGACCTATTTCTTCGTCTCTCCTACTTGCCAGCTATTTTGTGCGTGTGTGTGTCTGCTCGCATCAACAGTACCTCAAGACCTCCCATACAGCAAAACACACTGTAGTTTGCCTTTTAAAAATGTATAGCAGAATTTAATTAATTAGATTCTAAAAACTGGCACCTTCTCAAGATGCTCCTGGTAATTAGACAGGTATACTTCTTCCTTCTCTGAGGGGATTTGTCAGAGTGCTGCATTTCTACAGGTTCTCCAGATGGCTGGCTGAAGGACTCCATTGGTATAATAAGGAAAGCTATGACTAAGCTATTTCCAGTGGTTCTGCAACAAATAAAACACAGCACATAACTCAACTAGAGTTAGGGTTGCCAAGTCCAATTCAAGAAATATAGAATCATAGAGTTGGAAAGGACTTCCAGAGTCATCTAGTCCAACTCCATGCACGATGCAGGAATATCTGGGGACTTTGGGGGTGGAGCCAGGAGACATCGGAGGTGGAGCCAGGAACAAGGGTATGATAAGCATAATTGAACTCCAAAGGGAATTCTGGCATTACATTTAAAGGGACCACACACCTTTTAAATGCCTTCCTTCCATAGGAAATAATGGATAGGGGCACCTTCTTTTGGGGCTCATAGAATTGGACCCCCTGGTCCAATCTTTTTGAAACCTGGGAGGTATTTTGGTGAGAGGCAGTGGATGCTATACTGAAAATGTGGTGCCTCTACCACAAAAAACAGAGCTCCCAATACCCATGGATCAATTCTCCATTATTTTCTATGGGAATAAGTCTCCATAGGGAATAATAGAGTTCCCAGTAGACATTTTCCTCCCTGCTTTCTGATGACCCTGAAACATGGGGAGGGCCTCCAAACTGGGGGATCCACTGCCCCCACCTGGAGATTAGCAAACACTAGAAATAAACCACTGCGTTTTTATGTTGCAAATAAATGCTTAAGCAATTTCTTTCATAATGATGCAATTATATTATTATCATCACAAACCAAAATTCATTAAATGTCCATAGAAAAATCAAAAAGTTATTTCGCACCACTCTTGTAAGGTAGTACTTTCAAAATGGTACGTCTTTCAAGCAAAGAACTGAGACAGTGGACTGTAAAGTACTACCTTACAAGAGTGATGTGAAATAACATTCTGATTTTGAAAGTACTACCTTACAAGAGTGGTGTGAAATAACTTTTTGATTTTTCTATGGACATTTAATGAATTTTGGTTTGTGATGAAAATAATATAATTGCATCATTATGAAAGAAATTGCTTAAGCATTTTTGCAACATAAAAACACAGTGGCTTATTTATAGTGTTTGCTATCAGTGCACTGCAATTTCCGGTATGCTCACTTGGAGACTGACAACCCTAACTAAAGTTGCCAGTCTCCAGCTGGAACCTGGAGATTTCCCAGAATTACAATTGATGTATAAGTTACAGAGACCAATTCCCCTGGAGAAAATCATAGAATGGTAGGCTCTATGGCATATGGTTCCTTCTCTTCCCAAATCCTGCCCTTCCAGGCTGCACCCTCAAATCTCCAGGAATTACTCAACCCAAGGCTGTGAATCCCAGCTCATACTGTTACCTGCCAGGTGTCCCAAGCAGGCATCAGTTTACAACATTTGTTTATCCAGCAACTGAGGGCTGTCATACATACATCTGGCTTCAAGGGGCCAAAATTGCGTAGGTCTGTCTCAAAGTTCCTGAATTATTTACAGATTCATTATGAGGGAACATACAAATTTATTTAGATAATTGCTATGCTACCTTATCAGAATCTTGCTTGAAGTGGATTACAAATCAGGGTTACTAGCTTCAAGTTCAGAAATTCCTGGAAATTTGGGGGTGGAGCCTAGGGAGGTGGGGTTGGGGGAAATGAAGGACCTCAACAGAGCATAATGCCATTAGAATTCATCATCCAAAACAGCCACTTTGTCCAAGAAAACTGATCTCTGCAGTCTGGAGCTGTAATTCCAGGAAAATGCACAGGAACATAGTTCTGGCTGACTTGGTGTTAGGGGGTGTGGCCTGATATGCAAATGAGTTCTTACTGGGCTTTTCTACAAAAAAGCTTTATGTGAACCACTGATGACACCAGGGGTGTGGCCTAATATGTAAATGAGTTCCTGCTGGGCTTTTTCTACAAAAAAAGCCCTGATTTAGAGAACACAGTTTATGATGTGCTGTCCTTGCTCAGTGTGGGTAGCCGTGTTAGTCTGTCTGTAGCAGTAGAAAAAAGCAACATGTCCACAACTCAGTTAGACTCCTGAATCTGCTTCTTCTTCTTCATTTTTTGAAAACTTCTACAGAACCACCGAACAAGTCACAACAAGGTGACTCATCTTGGGGTTGGGGAGGGTGCCATTCCAAAGCAAATGTCTCCTCCAAGAGCAATGATAATAAGATGCAACTCCTGGTCCAATGTGTCGGAGAGGACTCAGGTGGCCTAAGGAGGCAAATGCCAAACTTTCTTCACAGATGGTTGGGGACAATATTGAGCAGGTAGGAACTTGGACAGTGTCCAGAAATGGTACACAGTGTAACTCAATTCCTTCTAGACAAGTTCATAGAATCCTAAAAATTAAAATGAATGCAGGACTATTTAAGCTACGAGGGAAGCCATCTGCTAACTCTGATACATGGGGATTATCGAGTCAGCACCACAGACAGAGAGGTTTGATTATGTTTTATTTTTGCAGCCTTCACATTTCCTCCAAAGCATGATAATTGCTTTCCAGCATTGTAAAGGCACTTTTTGTGATAGATTAGCCCAGCAAGTTCAAAAACATAATCAAAATAGACATTTTTCCTTTTTTCTTTCTACTTTTGGGACAGTTCTAATCCCCAAGGAGGAAAAACTCACTGGCCCATTTTAATTAGACCTATTTTTCCCTTCAAAAAAAAAATACCAACACCAGGTTGTTTACTGAAATAATTCAAAATAAAACTTGAGTAAATTTTGTACACCATGCTGGTTTCCAGGTTGACTTCAAGTTGTTGGTTTTCACCTGAAGAAATCTAAAAAACCATGGCCCAGAGTAGTTTGGGGAGCATCTTTCCTTATATGAGCTGTCCCAGACACCAGCAGAGCAATCTTAAGCAAAGCTACATCCTTCTAAGCCCTGTGGCATCAATGAACTGCATTTCTGCTTAGGCTGGCAATGTTAGACATTTGGATAAATTGCTACTCTGGGTGTCTTCCGAAAATAATTTTCTCTTTCTGGAACTCAGCCGCCATAGATTACCAGGAGAACAGCAGAGTCTAAAGGTATGCTCTTTTAGAATGAGGCCTACATGACTCCCTCTTTTGAATGAGAAGGTAAAAGTAGAGGCAATACTAATACATACAGAAGACAAAGAGGAACCTAGGAGACAGCAGGGGAGGGCAGACAACATGATCTTGTCAGTTCTCAGAAGCTAAACAGGATCAGTACTGAGAGACCACCAATGAACACTCTGCAGAAGAAGGCAATGGCAAACCACCTCTGCTTCTCACTTGCCTTGAAAGCCCTTTGCTGTGGTCTCCATATGTCAGCTGTGACTTGACAGCTTTTTACCCACACATAAAAGACAGCAAAAAAACCCCACAACTCTATTGTGTTATGAAATTGGATGATAATATTTTGAGAAATCTGTTGTACTTGAAATGTGTTCAGCAACATTTCTTTATAATAAACCACTTCATAGCATATAAGAACTTGAGAAGAGTCCAGATGGATCAGACCAGTGGTCCATCTAGTCCAGCATCCTGTCTCAAACAGTGGCCAACCAGTTCCTTTGGAGATACAACAACAGAGCATAGAGGATGAACCCATCCTCTGACGCTGCCTCCAGGCACTGGTATACAGAGGTTGACTGCCTCTGAACATGCAGGTTCTCATCAATTGCCATGGCTGAAGCCACTGATAAGACCTATCCTCCATGAACCTGTGTTGGAGCAACTATCATAGTCTTCTGTTTCAGAGGATTCATTAGAATCTTATGTCTGAGTGCATCACAGTTATTAATATTTTTCTGCAAGTAAAAATATAGTGAGAGTGCAATGGATTGTAATAGCATACATTTAATCGTAGTTAAGGAGGAAAAAATGCATGGATCCCATGTGCTGATGAGCTTGTATGCCTTATGCCTCATTTCATAAGAACATAAGAGAAGCCATGTTGTATTAAGTCAATGGCCCATCCAATCAAAAACTCTGTGTCACACACTGACCAAAACCCAGGTGCCATAAGGATTTCCACAAGGGCCAGAACTCCAAAAGCCCTCCTGTTGTTGCCCCTAAGCACCAAGAATACAGAGCATGACTGCCCCAAACACAGTGTTCCCTCTATACCCTGTGACTAATAGCCACTGATGGACCTCTGCTCCATGTTTATCCAGTCCCCCTTAAATCTGTCTGTGTTTATAGCTTCCATCACTTCCTGTGGCACTGAATTCCACATGATAATTACTCTCTGGGTCAAGATGTGCTTCCTTTTATGTGTTCTAAACTTACTGCTCATTAATTTCATTGAGTGCCCCCTCTCTTGCACAAACTTGGGCTACCTTCCACCCACTATCTGGGATTCAAAACCAGAATTCAATCCTGGTTTGCAATTCCAGTTAGTGGAGGGATGACACACAACTACTTTCAGTTAACTGCCATGCCCTTCATCACTGAATCCTGACAAGATGTTGATTGAGAAGGCTGAAGTCCTAAAGGCCATAGTGCTTTCTACTTTTAAGAGGGTCAAGCTGATCCTGGTTGATTCAGTTAAGAGCCTAAGGGTTGTACTGTGTCCAGCTTTATTGCTAGAGAAACAAGTTAATGTAGCTGCAAAAAATTAAATTATTTCTGCCTTACTTAGCTTAGGAGATGGACCCCCACGTTAACTCAGCTGCTCTGAGCATATGGATCTAAGGTGTGGTTACCACAAGCCTAGACTGCTGTAATGCATTGTACATGGGTCTGCCCTTAAAGTCAACTCAAAAACTTCAGTTGATCCAGAATGCTGCAATCCATCTACTGTCATGCATGAAGTGGAACAGGTATGTCACGCCCATTCTGCAAACACTCTGTTGGTTACCAATTAGTTACTGAGTTCAATTCAATTCAATCCAATACTGGTTTTAAATGGTCTCAGACTGACAGGACAGCCTCCTCTGTTGAAGCCCTACTACAAGCTTCTCTCATCTGAGCAGAGCTTCTGAAGGCACCACCCTGCAAATGGGTAAAATTGGCAACTGCTCATTCACACAGATTCTCTGTGGTAGCTCCCACCTTGTGGAATGGGCATATTTCCAAAGGGATTAGGAAAAATAATGGAATGGAACAGCATAAGAGGTCACTTCTATAGTTAAACGTCATTGCAAGAGTAATCTATTGAAATATTTATAATACATATCCCCTCTTTTTTTACTGCAATGTCCTCTACCTTTGTAACCTCTTTCTTCGTTATGGTATGTCATCTCTTAAGACAGTTGCTGTTGCTTTAGACAGTTTTACATTTGCCTTGTTTCCCACTTCTGTAATCCTAATCCTACTGCATAGTTTATTGGAGGCCCTCTCTATCGCTTTCCATATTTTGTATCCTGACTTGAGTTGCGGTAAGAAAGGCAGGCTGCAGAAGGAGGAAGAAGTATTATGATGATTGATTATTATGATGATGTCATTAATGGCAGCAGGAGTTAGTTTTTAACTGTGATTCTCTGATGTGAAAGGGAGAGTGGAAGACTCCTAGCATATAATTCTAAAAACAAGCCCAGTTTATGCATTTGTCTTTAATTTAATATATGAATAAAATAAATAAAATAAAAAAGTTAACAAGGATGGACACTACTAGATTCAATTACTTAGACTTCTGTGGAATGGGATGTTCACATTATCTTCAAAGACAGTTTTCCCTTCCTCTGCTTGCTTTTTCACACCAGATCTCCCAGCGATAAGCAGCACCACATTCAAACACTGTCCTTGGCAAATCCTCAGTATTTTAAGTAAACTCACGTAGGCAACTCTGGTTTGACATAAAGGGGAGAAGTGAGCTGCAATAAATAACTGGATACCAGAGACCTCCCTCCCACCTATGACCTAAGGAAATGTGCAATGAAGAAAAATTCTTGGTTCCTGGGAGACATCCTTTTTCAATCAACAGGACAAAGTGCCATCAGCAAAATATTCGCTGCCCAAAGGAAAAGGGAAAGAACAGCAAGTAAACTTGTGAAATCAACAGGGAAAAATCAGTCCTGCAAATAGGCGGTTGGGGTGGAGTTCTTCAGTATTCTTTGCACTGTTACGTTATCCTTCCCACAAATTAATGTGGTCATGGTAGCGTGTTCTGAAAACATTTTAGTTGCAAGGAAAAACATGTCAAAGACCACAGTTGTTTGCTATTTCTTACCTGACCATTCTCAGTGCAAAAACCAAACTGAACTGCAAAGACGGGCAGTAAATACCTCAGGTAGTTTTCTTAGGAATCTGCTATGAACAGCACAAGGTTTGTCTGGAAACTACTTAGGAGGCCAACTGGCATACCTTAGAGCTAGCTTAATTTGGAAACATGGCAGAGCGTCTGTAGATACTCAGCTGTAATGCTCTACCAGCACTGCACTGGTATAAATTTAGTGCCAGCCAACTGCTCCCAACATAGGTGCCAAAAAGTGTCAGAGGTAATCTGGAGGAAGAACCAGTCAGTATCCTAGGCCCCTCACCTATGTCATGCCACAGGGGCCTTCAAAAATGCTTCAATTAACTGAAACACAAGGTCCCGCTGCCTTCATTCTGCCACCTCTAAAGAACCACAGTGCAGCTTTGTGTACTGACAGTCTTCAGTGAATAACAGTACACCTAAACACTACATAAACCCCAGCCAGGACACCCATATCTCAGAGGGCAAGGTATGAAACATAGGTCTTATTTGACTTCCTATCATAGATACATAAAATTCACAGGAGAGGAGATTTTCCACCAAAAGGAAATGCAGGAGAACAAATAATGACATGACCATACCACTACCACTGCTGTACTCAAATCCTTACAGGTGCTGCATCTTTGAACTGCACCACCAGCAACAGCCTGAATCATCCATTTCTCCAATTGGATATAATAGGACAATACACCCAGCAAAGGTAAGCTGTCTTGCTGCAAATTTCAACTGCTGCAAATGTTTCCTCCACCTGCAAGAGATAACAATGATGTATTGGTTTAACAAGCTGTCTTCCCTCTGCTTTTGTCAGCAATGTCTCCCACATAGGAAGTATCACAGTGGAGGAAGAACCCCCAGACATATGCTGGTAGCATATCATCGGAATGACACTACAATGGCATACAGTAAGCCTACATTCAAATGGGTGAGAAGGGAAGCTAACCGCTCTGGTGAATAATTAGCCATGCCTGTGCAATTATGGTCTAGCAAAGAGGTGGGTAGTGCTATGCATTGCATCTCACTGAGTTCTTGTTGCCTGAGCTTAAGACAAGCACTCCTTGTAAACCAGGATCCTGAAGCCTGGAAAAATTGGCCAATCAGGATGCTAGGCATGTAACAACTTGTAGCAAAGAGATGCAAATGAAGGATTGTGGAGTGAGCCAATAGGAGTAACAGTTGCCTGCTAGAGGTGTGTGGTTAACCATGGCCAGAGTGTATATAAGAAGTGAAGTGCTTGTGCTGTTTGTGACAGTTTCTTCTTGCAATAAAGTGTTCTTGGTTGATTCAGAGCTGGCTGAACTCACTTTCAGGCAGGGTCTTCTGGGTTCATAATTCCATGATCACTGTTGGTATTTTGTACTAATACTCCATGCAGTTTACATGATAGCAACAGGAGACAAGAGTAAGGGTTACTGGGATGAACAGTAGAACAAAGTTTGAATCCAGTAGCACCTTTAAGACCAACAAAGTTTAACTCTGGGTATAAGCTTTTGTATGCAAGCACACTTGTTTCAAGTATCTAAAGAAGTGTATATGCATATGAAAGCTGATACCCAGAATTAAACTTCGTTGGTCTTAAAAGTGCCACTGGATTCAAACTTTGTTTTATTGCTTCATATCAACACAGCTCCCACCTGCCCACCTGTTCAACCTTCATGAGTTGAACAGTAACAATACTGTAGTAATGAACCTTATGAATCCAGCAGGGGGGATGGCTACATGAGAAAATGTTATATAAAATGACTGAATTCTGGGGCAGCCAATTAGTATGCACAGAGTGATTGGGTCTGACAGTACAAAGTCTCAGCTGTGCATCTAACTCTTTCCAAGGCTGTCTTGTAGTTAACCACATGCAGAGCATGAATTGGAGGCCTCATGCTTGCTAAGCCTGTAGTGGTCCACAGTGCTTGGCTTTGCTCTGTTGATTTTCTTGCTGTGGCTTCAATACCAGGGCCAAAAGACGAGTCCAAATACCCCATAATGTGACTCTTTAGTAGTGTGTGGCCAGTAGAGTGCATGGATAGAGGAATGCTGTGCTGTTTCTCATGTGTCAGTTCTAATTCCAAACCCCTGTTCTTGTATGAATATTTTTTTTCCAATGAGCTACTGAGATGACAGGAAAACCATATTAGAATTTGTGTCTGTGTCTGCCCTTATTGCTGTTCTGTTGTCTGTGTACCCCTTGCTTCAGAGTGAAATAAAGTGAGTTCAGCCAGCTCTGAATCAACCAAGAACACTTTATTGCAAGAAGAAACAGTCACAGAGGAACACAGGCATAACTGCGACTATATGCAATCTGTCCATGGGTAACCATGCCCCCATAGAAGGCAACAGCTACTCCTATTGGCTCACTCCAGAATCCTTCATTTGCATCTCTTTGCTACAAGTTGTTATATGCCTAGCATCTCGATTGGCCAATTCTTCCAGGCTTCAGGATCCTGGTTTGCAAGGAGTGCCTGCCTCACTCAGGCAACAGAACCCAGTAAAACACAATACATAACATCGGGGTTCCTCATTGGGACATTCTCACCTTTCCTACTACATGACCCTGTTCTGCTCCACCAGACCACAACAGGTCTCCCAGCAAAGATTTTAAGGTTACAGTCTATGGGTGTGGCAAGATTGCAAAAGCTAAACAAATCTGACAGTTGGTAGGACCATCAAGAAGGTTGCACACCACTTGATCTGACACTGGTGGTCACCTCTCTGCAGCCTTATACAGGGAGTTTCCAACAGGTGCTGCTGGGTCCCACATTAGGCTCTCCCCAGAAGTTATGTCAGCTCTGATTCTTATGAGTAGTACTGGAGCCCAGATCCTGCAGTGACTCTGCTAGCATTTTCTTGGAAGAAAGACGCCTCAGGCCACCAGGTGTGCACTCCTGTACCTGTTCCATACCTCATCCCTAGCCCTTCACCGCTCCTTAGGTGCTTTGGGAGACCAATGTGGATCTGGTAACAGGTGGGTCCATACTGAGGCCTCCAGTCCTGTGGGTCCTGGAGCTGGTTCAGGAGTCCCTTTGCAAAGGCACTGGAGAATCCACATTACTGGGAAGGTCTGCCGATACGGGACTTGGAGGCATCCCTGTTTAAAGAACAAGTAGATCTGAGTTCATTAGCACCTAAGAGACAAGATTTTGGGGTGATGAACTTTTGAGAGGGATTTTTGACCCTCAAAAGCTCATAACCCCAAAGCTTCTTGGTGTCCGAGGTGCTACTGAGGGCTCCTCTTCCAATGTTAAAATCAGGCAGTCTTTGACAGACTCCTTGGTCATGGGGCATTACTATGGCCTTTTGATGATATCAACAGAGCAAGGCCAAGCACTGTGGACCGGTACAGGCTTGGCAAGTGTAAAGCCTTCAATTTATGCTTTGCATGTGGTTAATTACAAGACAGCCCTGGAAGAAGAGTTCCTTTTGCCATATGCACTGTGGAGGTGTCTAGAGGACAGGATTGCAGTGTCCATGCTTCCTTCTCTATGAATCTGCCTTTCCGAGGAATACATGGTATAAGGGGAAAATCTGAACTCCTATTTGCAGAAATCCCTAGAGAGTGGTTGTTACAAGGTCCCTAACTGGCATGCCATAGTTCTGCTAGTTTGGTGTAGTAGCGCGGACTCTTTATCTGGGAGAACCGGGTTTGATTCCCCACTCTTCCACTTGCACCTGCTGGAATAGCCTTGAGTCAGCCATAGCTCTGGCAGAGGTTGGCCTTGAAAGGGCAGCTGCTGTGAGAGCCCTCTCAGCCCCACCCACCTCACAGGGTATCTGTTGTGGGAGAGAAAGATAAAGGAGATTGTGAATCGCACTGAGACTCTGAAAATCGGAGTGGAGGGAGGGATATAATTCCAATATCTTCTTCTTCCTCCTCATATGTTGCCTCTATTCCATCTCTTGTTCTGTTCTGTAGATACATCAGGGCAGAGTGACATCTTGGAGGCATGACAGAATGCATTGGTTGGCTTCTTCTTCACATGGCTGGCATGTTGCCATATTGTTCTATGTTTGGTGGGTCTGGTTAAGGTTACTATGGCCTTGTGTGGTTCCTGTTCTCTCGCCTCTGTGGAACTGGATCTTTTTTTACCATTTCTTTTCTTGGCTTTTTAGAGCTTATTCTCTTACTATGCCAGTGCGGTGCTGATGTCCTGGTGTTAGGATAAGCTGTGAATCACATGTGTCGCTCTCCCATTGCAATCAATAAGACCTGAAAGTTCCAAATTCTGGCTGAAATGTGCTGCCCCAGGAAAAAGGTACATGTGTGAAAAGAATGCTGAAGAGATGTGCAAGTTTCAATGAATGGCAAAGCCTTGATATTCTGGTTGCAGACTTCTAGTCAAGATGAAAGGGATAGTTTGGAATATGCCAAAATGAATGTATTTCATGTGGCTTTTTAGAAAACCCATTTGTCCGCAACTCCCTTGAGCCACAAAACTATCAAGCATCTTGATAGCTCCAGCACTTTGAATGAATGTGCTTAAAAAGTCATTGTACTGTCAGCAAGGTTCATTTGACATTTTTCAAAGAACAAGTTTGCATCTATTCCTGTTTTGCGGCTCTTAATTAGTCAGTCTTACATGAAATTCAGACAACTGTACCCCAGAATCGCTCTATGTAATCTTGTTCATCCACTGCAGATAGATTTTCCTTACAGCAAAAGAAACATCTGACTATTCTCATTTTGCCCCTTAGAAGTCATTAGTAATTGTAGGTGAGAGAGCTGATTCTCCTTGTTCTCCCTTCATATAGGCAAATGAGGTATACAACAGCCCCATGGTCACCTCTGTGTTTTGCAATTGGCTACCAGTAGAGATACCATTCCTGGCTAATTTAAGATCATTTCAGAAGGTGGCCATGTTCTGAGCCTGCTTTGGCAGGGAGGGCAGGATACAAATTAAATGTTGTTGTTGTTGTTGTTATAGGGTTGTCATGCCCTTCCCTGGCTATCAGCAGGGGATGGGGAGTGGGGTGGGGTTGTCAGATCCAAATTTGGGAAAGTCTTGGAGATTTGGGGATGGAGCCTGAGGAGAACAGGGACATTGCTGGGGTACAATGCCTCCGCCCTCAAACACATCCATTTTCTCCAGGAAAACCGGTGTGGAGATGAACTGTAATTCTGGGAGATCCCCAGGTCCCACTTGGAAGTTGTAATTCCTATTTGCACTTAAGAGACCAATAAGATTTTGGAGCTATGAGCTTTTGGGAGGGATTTTTAACTCTCAAAAGCTCATATCCCCAAAAGCTTGTTGGTTTCTGAGGCACTACTGGGCTTGAATCCAGCTGCCTAATTTAAGGAAATGTTGCAAACTCATCCCCCTCTACTGTATATAACCTGCTGAAACTAGGATCCTGCTGCATAATTTTTGTATCATTTAATGTGTCGTATTAAGACTGATGCTTATACTTTGCCAGGGCTTTTTTGGTAGAGGGAAAAAACAGCAGGAACTCGTTTGCATATCAGGCCACACACCCCTGACACCAAGCCAACCATAACTCAATTCCTGTGCATTCCTGCTCAAAAAAAGCCCTGTGCTTTGCTTTGGTTCTGTTTTTTAGATTTCTGACTGGTTCTACAACACTAAACCTATTATATTGTTTATTCACTACCCTATCCTTTTGATTGTATTACTTTGTGTGATCCTCCTTGAGTTCAAGTGAGAAAGGCAGACTATAAATGACATTGAATGAATGAATGAATGAATGAATGAATGAATGAATGAAAATCAAAAAGACCTACTGCTCCTGCACTGACTTACATACTTGTTTCAACTGAACACAACAATGTAGGAAATCTATTAATGAAATAAAAAAGGGATTAAAAAGAAGGTTTCATGGTCAATTACAGTTGGATTCAAAGAATCCAGTGAAGCTCTTCTTCTTTTTCAGTGTGCATGCTGAGGTTTACTCTTCTATGGGGCAGATCATGTTCTGCTAGTAGACGACACTTCAGCGAGCAGAGGAAAAAAAAAAAGATTTTAATAGATTCTGTCCTCCAAAGCTGCTTCAAGAAGCTATCCTCCAAAGCCAGTTTGGTGTAGTGGTTAAGTGTGCAGACTTTTATCCGGGATAACCGGATTTGATTCCCTACTCCTCCACGTACACCTGCTGGAATGGCCTTGGGTCAGCCATAGTTCTGACAGAGGTTGTCCTTGAAAGGGCAGCTGCTGTGAGAACCCTCTCAGCTCCACCCACCTCACAAGGTGTCTGTTGTGGGGAGGAAGAAAAAGAGATTGTGCGCCGCTCTGAGACTCTAAAATTCAGAGGGGGGTGGGTGGGTGGGTGGGATATAAATCCAATATCATCATCATCATCATCACTGTCATCATTATCATCTTCTTCTTCTTCTTCTTCTTCTTCTTCTTCTTCTTCTTCTTCTTCTTCTTCTTCTTCTTCTTCTTCTTCTTCTTCTCAGAATCCACTGGCCCACCCAGAGCACAATTTCAGGGGACAGCGCAGACTGCGGTGGGAGGTTACCAGCAGGTATTTCACTGCTATAAACACTACTGCTCACTCGAAATAGGACCTCTTCCATAATTTCTAACTTTATCCTTTGCTTTTATTGTGCATTTCCTGGTTGCTGTTTTTTTTGCTAACTATTGTTTCTCTGTGGGGACCTCCCACTCTTTATTGGCGCACCTCGCTCGTTTTATCCCAGCAATGTGAAGAGCAGCTGCAGAGAGAGCTAAAGAGAGTCTCAGTGTACACAAGAATTACATCTTGAAATACCAGCTGGTGTGGATCAACCACAGGAAGGACTTGTGAACTTCCCAGAGGCATCAAGATAGATGCTGTTGCTGTACAGAATAATCCAATTCTTATGTCAGGTAAATAGTCCCTGGGAGGAGCTGTGGCTCAGTAGTTGGGCATATGGCTTTTGATCCAGGGTTCAGTTTCTGGCATCTCCAATTTGAGGATTTGGAAATGTCTTTCTTGGCAGAGTCAACATGCAGACCATGCTGAGCTAGTTGGACCCCCCCCCCCCATTATCATAAGTCAGGTTCCATTTGAAAGCATGTAACCTTAAAACTGTGCCCAAGGTTGCAATCCTATGAAGATTTGTCTGGGAGTAGGCATGCAGCCCCGTGGTGCAGAGTGGTAAAGCTGCAGTACTGCAGTCTGAGCTCTCTGCTCATGACCTGAGTTTGATCCTGTTGGAAGCTGGGTTCAGGTAGCCGACTCAAGGCTGACTCAGCCTTCCATCCTTACGAGGTCAGTAAAATTACCCAGCTTGCTGGGGGAGAAAGTATGGATGACTGGGGAAGGCAATGGCAAACCACCCTGTAAAAAAGTCTGCCGTGAAAACATTGTGATGCGACGTCACCCCAGAGTCAGAAATGACTGGTGGTTGCACAGGGGACTACCTTTTTCTGGGGAAGGCAATAGCAAACCACCCTGTAAAAAAGTCTGCCATGATAACGTCATGATGCGACATCACCCTAGAGTTGGTAACGACTGGTGCTTGCACAGGGGACTACTTTTACCTTTTTTTAGGCATGGGGTAGCCCTGCCATGGCTGATAACAGGTGAGAAATTACAGGGGCAGGGACTTACCTTTCAGGCATTGAAGCAATTATGTCACTTCCATGCCATCCTGGAAGTGACATAATGGCCTCAGGGCAACACTAATCATCTCCCCATCTTTCCCCTGCCAGCCCGGCAGGTGGCAAGCAGGAGACTGGGGCTGCCAAAGGAAGGTCTCCTGCCAAAGTGGAAGACTTGGCAGTCCTAAGCAGACCCCACTGAACAAGGTATACCTTACTTCATGTCTAGGATTTCTGATACAGTGAGGCATATGGGAAATACAGCTCGATGCATTTCCCAGTCACGATTACATTGCTGTAGCTATGCCTAGGGCCAGTCCTGCCACTAGACAAACTAGATGATTGCCTAGGGTGCTGGCTGGCCTTCTGGGTGTGCCGAATTGGGCACCTCCCCCATGTGACTCAGTGATGTTATAAGTGCAAGGGGGGCACCAGACGTTAGCTTTCTCTAGGGTGTCAGACAGTCTAAGGCCTGCCCTGGCTATGCCTATCATTGTCTCTTAGACTAAGCTACTTTTGCAAGTATGCTGTCCTAGACTCTTGAATGAATGGGCAGAATGCAAAAGTGATTTTTAAAAAGGGCCTTCTTGTTACCTTTTTGTCATTCATTACCTACTACAGATAGCTGATAGCAGTTACCACCTTCCTGTACTTATTACTTATTTGTACTCATTACTCATAATTTAATTTATTGATCAAGGGAAGTAAATTGCACTGCAGTCAATTTAGGAGGAAGATTGTGTCTAGTCCCTGAACAGCATGATGCTTTAGGAACAAGAAAGTCAATCACTTTTATTTAAAGCGTCATCTTTCATATTGGCATGATTATATTTGAAGTGATGCAGAATAATTTCTCTTGTTAGCCAGTTTCCAAACTCATTATCATTGTGAGTACTTGAGAGAAGAAAAACCGATGAGGGCCAATAAATGCACATAACTGGGGCTATCCTGACAGAATAAGGTATACATCCTAAGTGTAAATCAGCTAGTGACCTCTGCAAAAGCCATGATGCATGAGACAGACCCCTTCATTTGGAAATCCAGTCCTCTATCCTATATTACTAGCCAGGGCTTTTTTGTAGCAGGAACTCCTTTGCATATTAGGCCATATACCCCTGATGTAGCCAATACTCCAAGAGCTTAAAGTAGGTTCTTTAATTAGAACCCTGTAAGCTCCTGGAGGATTGGCTACATCAGGGGTGTGTGGTCTAATATGCAAAGGAATTCCTGCTCCAAAAAAAAAAACAAAAACCCCTGTTACAAACTGTGCAATCCCAAGTAGAGTTACATCTGCACAGGGGACTACCTTTTTTAAGGCATCTGAGTGTGGCATTCGGTTGCAACAGACTTATGAGAAGAGAATGCTTAAACTCTCTCCCCCATAGCATTTTCCTAGCTTGTAATGGCCTAGGGAACTGCTAATCTTCTCAACAAGGTAATGTGTATCCATCAATAGACAAAAGCTTCCTAGGGACCATTCAGGTCAGTAAATAGGGTTGGGAAATACCTGGAGATTTTGTGTGTAGAGCTTGTGGAGGGTAGGGTTCGGGGAGGAGAGGAGAGGGACTTCAGTATGGCATAATGCAACCTTCCAAAGTGGCTGTTTTCTTCAGGTGAACTGACCTCTGTTGCCAGGATGTCAGTTGTAACAGTGGGAGATATCCAGCCACTACCTGGCATTTGGGAACCCTATCAGTAAAACAGTCAGGAAGTTGGTTGCTTAAGCATTCTTTCCCTGCACACCATTGCCCCAGCCCCAGTCAGGCTTATGTGTGCCTCGAAAACATGGAACTTCAAAACATGTCTATGTAAACACATGAAACACAGCATATTGTTGGAACTCTCTGTCCGGAGCAAGTGATGCTCTGTATTCTTGGTGCTTGGGAGGGACAACAGTGTGAGTACTTCTAGTGTCCTGGCCCCACTGATGCACCTCCTGATGGCACCTGGGTTTTATTGGCCACTGTGTGACACAGAGTGTTGGACTGGATGGGCCATTGGCCAGTTCCAACATGGCTTCTCTTATGTTCTGTATCTGAGGAAGTGAGCAGTGACTCATGAAAGCTCATACCCTACCTCAAATTTTGTTAGTCTTTAAGGTTCTACTGGACTCTGTCTCTTAATGTGTGTGACTTCTCACCTTTTTTGATCCCATTTGGTACCATTATTTCAGCCACAGTCTTTTTTTTTTCACCTTTCCCAGATCACTAACATGTTACAAACAATCAGGGATCATGTAGTGAACAGAATTATGTCACAATGCTCTGTAGCCAAACCTTTTTGTCTGGGATAATGTTATTCAGGACCTTTTTCGAGCAGGAACACACAGGAATGCAGTTCTGGCTGGCTTGGTGTCAGGGGATGTGACCTAATATGCAAATGAGTTCCTACTGGACTTTTTCTACAGAAAAACCCAATGTGAAACAAGGGTGATGCCAGGGGGGTATGGCCTAATATGCAAATGAGTTCCTGCTAGGCTTTTTCTACCAAAAAAGACCTGATGTTATTGAATGCATCAGAAATTAAATCTAAATTAAATTAAAGTGAGAGCTAGCTAGTAAATAAGTGAAGCCCATAATAAACAAACATTCTCACACACCCTGAAAAAATGGCCCCAACAAAGAGGTTTTTTTCAGTGCTGCCTTAGACATTCATGAGGAGTTTGCTTAACTCTTAATAAATACCTTTTCTATAAAAAAGCAAGAAAAGAGAGAGAGAGAGCTCTCCTCTAGACCTTAAAATATCGTGATGTCACATGTCCCGCCAGTACAACCCTCCCACGCCTCGGCAAACAAATGGTACATAATTATATTATATCCTGTGAGGTTTGCTGCAGTAATAAAACCGCTGACCTTAACTTAGCCTGAGAAGTGAACCGAATACAGAGTTGACGTTACTTTAAAGACATATATATTCCCCCCTGCACAGGGGAACAGAAAACATTTAGGAGCATAAAATGCATCTGTTTCTTTGCTGACCATGTATATTTTTGACAAATAAAACGTAAGGAAATTCAGCCTTGGAAAATGCATTCTGTGGCTTTACGTGCACCATCCGTACACCTGCTTTTTAGCATTCTTTTGATTGCCAGGCTGAATTATCCTTTGAATAGAATGCCATGTAAAATTGAATGATTGGGCACTATGTCCTTTTATTCGCTGCTATACTGCAACGCTTTCACAAAACTGCTCCTGAGGAACTTCCCTTTGCCTTTCCAGTTTTTAAGCAAATCTGCTTCAGTGCTTTCCCCTCCCCCCCCCATTTTGACTAACCAGATGACTCAATGTTATTGTTAAGTATACCCTCTAGATTCCTGCAGACAGAGTTCATGGAGTTCAGGTCCAGAGATAAAGAGGCTCTGAACTGAGTCAAAATGGTGCCTTTGGGCTCTCAGATGGTACCTCTATGCAAGGCTACTTCTCATGCTCCCATTCCTCACTCTGTTAGTCTCTCTGCAGATCCAGAAATATTACAAGATGGATCTTGCAGAAGATGCAATCCATAATCACCTCCCAAAGTTGAATTCCCAGGATCAACATCTCCCTTATAAAAGGCTGAAATCTTTGAAGCACCCTTGCCCTGAGCTGTTTAGAACTGCACGAACAGCCTTCTCTCCCCTAACTCAACAAAATAAACAACAGAAATGCAACCATGAAACCTCTCGTAACTTTTCTTTTTTCGTTTATTCTATGGAAATAGTTTATTGGTAACTTGAGTGGATATAGCCATTCAGTTTGCAGAAAACCACTCACTATTGTTCTTTTAATATTTTTTTAAAAGATGTCAGCAAAATTTATAGTACATTTTGTTCCCCAGTAAGAGACAGCAATTCCAGACCCTGAAAAGAGAATCTACAGAGTTAACTGGCACACTGTTAGCATAATGAAGATGTCAGGAAATGGATAAGAATAACTTGCCTTCTTAAAATTGACACGGGGATGGTATTTCAAATGTCAGACTTCAAGTGGGTGAGCAGCAATCACACCATTAATCATCTGTACGGAACTATTGGGGGGGGGGGTGCGTCTAAGCGCTGAGGTATGCTTAGGTACCATGAAGAAACTACATAAAGTGAGCAAGCGAAAAACAGCATTTGCAACTGCATTCGATTTGATCTAAAAACGGGTAAAGCCGGGGCTTTTTGGTAGAAAAGCCCAGCAGGAACTCATTTGCATATTAGGCCACACACCCTGACGTCACCATTGTTTCACACAGAACTTTTTTGTAGGAAAAGCCCAATGGGAACTTATTTGCATATTAGACCACACCCCTTGATAGGAAGCCAGCCAGAATTGCATTCCTATGCATTCTTGCTATTAAATAATTTTTAAAAACCCTGGGTAAAGCTGCCATATACCAGATCAGATCAGTTCATTTGGTCTAGTATTGTCCTCTTGGACTGGTAGTGGCCCACCAAGGTCTCTGATAGAAATCTTCTCTGCTACTTGAGATCTTTTCAAGTCAACATCCCAGCATTGAAAATTGAGAACCCGTGCATACCAAGAGTGTTGTTCTAGATCACTCAGGTCAGACCAAATTCGGATATCATCATGCACTTAAGAAGCCCTCGGCAGCTAATTAGCTACCTGATATCAAACCAATTAACTCTAAGCCAGAGGTACAACTAAATTATGTTCCAGGTTTGTTATGGGTGTGGTATACAAGTAATACTATTAAAGGTAAAAGTAGTCCCCTATGCAAGCACCGAGTCATTACCAACCCATGGGGTGACATCACATCACGATGTTTTCGCGGCAGACTTTTTATGGGGTGGTTTGCCATTGCCTTCCCCAGTCATCTACAATTTACCCCCAGCAAGCTGGGTACTCATTTTACCGACCTCGGAAGGATGGAAGGCTGAGTCAACCTTGAGCCGGCTAACTGAACCCAGCTTCCACCAGGATCAAACTCAGGTAGTGAACGGAGCTTGGACTGCACTACTGCAGCTGACCACTCTGTGCCACAGGGCTCTTTGCTATTAGAGAATCTCTCTCCAACACCCAAATCAAGACATGAACCCATAGCATATGTTTAACCAGGTTATTAAAATCAGCTGATTGATTTCATTTATTAGTAGATATATTAATATTTAATAGGGCATGCTTAGGCATGGCTGCCTTTGTTTCTGGCCAATCCACTCTGTTTCCAAATGAGGCCAGGGGTTTCTGCTGGCCTTTTTTATGCTTGCCTGCAGACATGGTGATGAGTGAGAGGTGCTAAGCTCGATCTCCCTTTCCTAAGACACCATAAAACCACTAACAGGTTTGAAAAGGTGTTGCTCAGCACCAAAAGTGCTCCTTCCCAAGCCCCATTCCACTGTAAAGCTGGTGTTGGTCTGCCCAGAACACACCCTCCATTGTGCCTGACGGCTCAGGTTGCTCTCCATATCATGAGCGACCTTCCTATCCTTGCCACTAGTTACGGCATCAAAAGTCCAGGCTTACTTAATCTGCATTTATCTCTCCTCACCCTCAAACCTCATGAAGCAGGAGGAGGGGATCCTCTTTCCCAGGACCAGATCTACATGTTTTTTGAGGGGAGATCAAAATTAAAAAATGACACCCCCTTATGGGCCCATTCTATCTTATGGGCCCGTATAATACAATGGACTCCATACCCAATTTGGCACCCCCTCCGTCCCACCCTAGATCCGGCCTTGCTCTTTTCCCACTGTAGGGGGTGGGGGGAGAAGAATTCCAACTTGGCTGCAAATGGCAGGCTGCTGCTGTGATATTATAGGGAAGGTGGGTGGGTCAACAGCATGTGGCAAAACCCTGCAAGAAAGGTGCAAGACTTGCATATATAGCCCCTTCTCTGCTAGGGTTGCCAGCCTCCAGGTGGGGCCTAAAGATCTCCCACTTTTACAACTGATCTCCAGCTGGCAGAGATCAGCTCACCTGGGGGAAAAAAATGTCTGTTTTGAAGAGTAGACTCTATGGCATTGTACCTTCCTGAGGCCCCTCCTTTCTCCAAACCCCACCCTCTCCCAGATCCACCCCCAACATCTCCAGGTATTTTACGAGACAGACCTGGCAACTTTATCTGTACTTCCTCATTGGGCAGATATGGTTTGACTGACCAATCACAATGTCAGGGAGTGAGGTTATGCATAGCTTGAATAGCCATTCATCAGCATTTCAAGCACAAACTTTGTTTAGCAGAATGCCGTTTAAAATGAGCATACTGTTTTAAAATATTTATTTCATTTTCATACAGTGTCCTGCACTCTTCAAGCCAGCCCAGTCCGGTCTCCTCTGAAGCTGTGGACTCAGGTCTTCAGATTGAGGCTTGGGAGCATCAATAGGTGCTGGCAAACAGGAGCTTGAACTTGAGGCAGCAAGGAACAAGAAGGAGAAGAGTCTTATCTCTTATCTCCCAGACTCTTATCTGGGAGAATCCAGTTTGATTCCCCACTCCTTCACATGCATATGCTGATGTGACCTTGGGTCAGCAACAAGTTCTCTCAGAGCTCTTCTGCTCAAGAGCAGTTCTATGAGAGTTCTCTCAGCCTCACCTACCTCAGAGGGTTTCTGTTGTGGGGAGGGGAAGAGAAAGGAGATTTGCAAGCCACTCTGTGACTCCTTCAGGTAGTGAAGGGCAGGGTATAAATCCAATCTCTTCCTCCTCCTCTTCTTCTTCTTCCTCCTCCTCCTCCAGTCAAGCCATTGCATGAATGTCTTAAAGATTAACAGTTGCTTCTTCTAGAAACTTAATGTGAAGTTCCATGGCCACTCAGAGGGCTTACCTGAGAGATCATTAATGCATAAGGAATACCAATAGCATTTTTGCAGAGACTTCACAGGACCACAGCTTCTGTGCATTTCTTTTAAAAAATCCATTGATTTGGAAACTTGCCCATGTTCAGTAGGAGAGCACAGGATTTGCATGCCAAAGTGTGATAGATCCGGACTTCCTTTAAAAAGAATCGGCCCTAAAATTGTCACACAAAAAAACAGTAACTGCTTCCAGACATCCACAAAAACTTTCTGTTCTAATTTTAGATACTTGATCAAGCAGGTTCCTAACTATCAAAAGGATGGCATGAGAATTGCCTTGTTAACCACTGAACAAGGCGGCAGCTTTCATTCCCCTCTAGTCAAAACCCTGCAGCAGGTATGGGAGGCCCTGTCCATGGGAGAAAATTAGTTCAATCTTGCAGAGACGGATCTATTTGAAACCTGTGTCTGAAGGCACCAAGTGAAAGAGGAAAGGAGACTGAGGGTTCAAGAACAACCAACAAAGAAAGAAAAGCAAATATTTAAACTAACTTGTCTATGCCTTTAAAAATCAGACAGGTTATAGCATTATATGCATGGATTCACGTGACTTTAGATCAAAAGTGACATCTTTAGGGGAGAGAAAAACTCTGCTTTTAAAAAGTGGTATGAGAGGCTAATGTAAGAGAACAGGGCCAAAGAATAAACTTACCAAGTTGGCCACTGTGATCTTCAACCCCTACCCCACCCTGTCTGGATTTTTAAATTTTGTACCCTCCTAGGGTTGCCAAGTCCAATTCAAGAAATATCTGGGGACTTTGGGGGTGGAGCCAGGAGACATTTGGGTGGAGCCAGGAGACATTGGGGGTGGAGCCAGGAACAAGGGTGTGACAAGCATAATTGAACTCAAAGGGAGTTCTGGCCATCACATTTAAAGGGACAGCACACCTTTTTAAATGTCTTCCTTCCATAGGAAATAATGAAGGATAGGGGTGCCTTCTTTTGGGGCTCATAGAATTGGACTCCCTGGTCCAATCGTTTTGAAACTTGGAGGGTACTTTGGGGAGAAGCACTAGATGCTATACTGAAAATCTGGTGCCTCTACCTTAAAAAACAGCTCCCCCAGAGCCCCCGAAACCTCCAGATCAATTCCCCATTATACCCTATGAGAATCGATCTCCACATAGGGAATAATGAAGTGCTCAGCAGACGTTTCTCCCCTCTCCCCATCCTCCCTCCCCCCCCACCCCCGTTTTCTGGCAACTCTGAAGTGAGGGATTGGCATCTCTACTCACGAGTTGCTGCCAACTTCTTCAAAGTAACACAGACACACCATCCCAAGAGGAAGCCTTAACAATCGGAGACTGAAGCCTCTGGAGGTGGAAAGTCACATGGTGGCTTTGGGGGTGGGGCTTCCCCCGCCGGCCAGCTGACCGGGGGCAGGAAGGAGCCTGGGAAAGTGGAAGAACCCCCGCTGGGACCTGTGGATTGGCAAGCCTATACCCTGCCCACTCTTGCAGTGGGAAAAAAATGGTGCTGTTGTTGAAGATGTGGCAAAATCCCTTCAGGTCCCCACATCCAAGACGGTCTAGGAATTTCCTCTATCTCTATGTTCTGTCAAACCATGCAGTGATGTCACTTCCAGGCCTTAACACAGAAGGGGCATATCAGATTGTGCACCCTTCTCCTTCCCTATGCCCTACACCCAAAAGCTCCTAGGATTGCTAGCCGTAGGCCTGGCAATCCTACCAAAGAACTCCCAGTGACTGGGGAGAGTTTTTAAATGTTTTATACATATATACACATATTTATATACGTATACACACACACACACACACACATATATATATATATACTCCCACTTTGATAAAAACATAATTACATGACTATTATGTTCTTATCAAACTTGGAGCATTGAGGAAAAACCTAACAACACAGAGTTTAATACTGCAGTTCTTAAAACCTTCCAGAATACTCATTAGTATTTGTAGATGTAAGAGCAATTTTCCCTTTTCAAAAAAATCCACTGGGAATTAAACTACTTATGAGAATTATCATGGAAGAGTAAATGACATGCTTTTAATCACTGTTAAGAACCACGATTTAAACACTGTTTCCAAGAACCAGAGAAATAAAAGAGCTGAGTGCTTGAGTAATATGCAGAATGTAGGTGATCTCAATGACTTCAAAAGAGAGGTACTGCCCATTTACCATGCTTGTTTACAGGTGAGTTAACCTCCCACTATTTGCCTCAGTGTATTTGCTTGGATAGCTGCTTCAATGGGCATCTTTGATTTCGGGCATAAAGTACTTCAAATGCAACAGGGTCATGGGATGTTCATGCCTTGATAGATAACCTACTTTTCTGGAAATTAAGTACTGTAAATTACAGCAGCTTTTCTGCCTGTGAGCTGCTGGGATCATTAGGGATTCAGGTCAATATTATTAAGGAGAGCATGTGGCTCAGACGAAGAGTCTCTGTTTGGCATGCAGAAGGTCCCATGTTCAATCCCCGGCACCTCAAGTTAAAAGGATCAGGCAGGAGATGATGTGAAAGACCTCCACCTGAGAGTTGGGAGAGCTGCTGCCAGTCCGAGTAGACAGTACTGAGCTTGATGGACCAAGGGTCTGATTCAGCTTAAGACAGCTTCATGGGATCATGTGATGTGAGTTACTTTTTGATTGTGCATACATTTTCAGTTTCCCCCTCTTTATGTATGATGTAAGTGACCTACCACATGCACGTGGGAGGGAGGATTCAAGGAAAACAAACTACAGTTCCCATGAAAGACAGTATGAATGCATATGTGGGAATTGTTCCAGAACCAGACAGTTTGCTTGCCTTTACCATTAATGGCCATGGCAAGCAGCCATAACGGGCAAAGGGAGATACCCAACAAATGTAAATTACTAACAGTGCCATGCAGGGCTTTTTTTTTTTGCAGAAAAAGCCCAGCAGGAACTCATTAGGCCACACCTCCTGATGTCACCATTGTTACACACGGGGCTTGTGGGTAGAAAAGGCCCAGCTGGAACTGCGTTCCTGTGCTTTCCTGTGAAGAAGAAGCCATGTTTCACTATCCGAAGGAATCACAGAATGGCTTGCAAATCTCCTTTCCCTTCCCCTCCCCACAACAGACACCCTGTGAGGTGGGTGGGGCTGAGAGAGCTCTCACAGCAGCTGCCCTTTCAAGGACAACCTCTGCCAGAGCTATGGCTGACCCAGGGCCATTCCAGCAGGTGCAAGTGGAGGAGTGGGGAATCAAACCCGGTTCTCCCAGATAAGAGTCCGCACACTTAACCACTACACCAAATTGGCTCTGTGCCTGGTGCCAGGTGCTGATGACCAGGGTAGCTCAGGATTGCCTGATCATATCAGATCTCAGAAACTAAGCAAGGCTGGCCCTGGCTAGTATTTGGATGTGGCACCACCAAGGGATACTAAAGCTGCGATGCAGAGGCAGGCAATGGCAAATCACCTCTGGACATCTCTTGCCTTGAAAACCATATAGGGTCACTCTAAGCCAGCAAATGACAGGCAGAAAGGGGGGAGAAAGAAAACAGTGCCAGTCTAAATCAATGGGCTCAAAAGGATGTAACTCTGCTTATGGTGACATATTAATTGTAAAATGTATCTATTTATTCACAATATTTTTAGTCCCCCATTGTCTGGATCTGCAAAGTTAAGGATGGCAGGTTGAAGGTTTACTGTATATAATGTATTTGGTCCTTAAGGTGCCACTTTAAGTTTCAAGTTTTATTATGTTGTAATTGTTTTAATCTATGATATCATTTAACTAGTTGGACCCCATTCTAAGCCAGCCATGCAGGGGAGGGTGGGTTAAAAGTCCAATGGAAATAAATAAATAGTGTGGACCATAACCTTTGCAGGACTGTTCTGAGCAGGCATTGCCACAGCCACCCATATGGAGCCCACGCGAACCCAAGAGAATCTGCAGAAGGTTCTTTGTTCCCAGACCACCTCTGAACAGCGAGGAGGTGAATAAGTCAAACAGATGACCTGCTTCAAAGACAATTTATGCTATTTCTTGATCATGAGGGGATGTCTGTACAACTTTGTTAATGGGCCCAATTCACTGAGTGCCACCAGAAATTGCAATTTTATTAGTGGTTAAGGCATCCATTTTAAAAGACTTGGGATCTAGGACCCTTCTGACCTTGTTGATTAACAGCCTGGCCCCTAAAATCTTAGGCTAATGGTCTCACTAGCAGAAGTTCTGGTTTTCCACCCCCCCACACCCAAATTTCTTTGATCTCCTGATTCAGAAATCATTTTGCCTGAATGTGCTCTTTTGCATTATTCACAGCGGCTTCTGTTGGAAACTCAATATTCAACCAGTCGATTTTCATTTGCAATTGTGGAATCAATATGGATTTATATTTTATAGAAAACTTGATCTGTAGCTAGATTTGCAGATTCACTACCAACAAGAGATGATGTGTATGTGTGCCAGCATTGGAATGGCATTGTACAGAATCCCCTACATTAATACTGGCTTCTCTTTAGTGAAAGGCAGCAGGAGATTGTGGATAGATGAGTTACTGTAGTGTGACGCTGTAGTGTGAAGCTGTCTGCTCATCCTCTGGCTGATTTTAAAGCAGCTCACCAGTACTGAACACATGAAGCTGTGTTATACTGAACCAAGTCCTTGGTCCATCAAAGCCAGTACTGTGTACTCAGAGTGGCAGCAGCACTCCAGGGTCTCAGGCAGAAGTTTTTCACATCACCTACTGCTTGATCGTTTTAACAGGGGATGCTGGGGATTGAACCTGAGACCTTCTGCATGCCAGGGGATTGAACCTGAGATACTATACCATTCTCAGACTTTCCAACTGCCTACTGCCTAGACTTTTTAACTGGAGATACGGGGAATTGCATCTGGAACCTTCTGCCTGCCAAGGAGATGTTCTACCCCTTAGCAGCTTCCTGTTGACCTCTCACCTGCTCTTCCTTCTCTATAATTAAAAATAAAATAACTCACTTCATATGATCTCATGAAGCCGCCTTATACTGAATCAGACCCTTGGTCCATCAAGCTCAGTACTGTCTACACAGACTGGCAGCAGCTCTCCAGAGTCCCAGGTGGAGGTCTTTCACATCATCTCCTGCCTGATCTTTTAAACTTGAGATGCTAGGGAAAGGCAGCATTGTGTAGCCCAATCTCATTAGATCTTGGAAGCTAAGAAGGGTTAATACTTGGATGGGAGACCCCCAAAGAATGCCCTGCAGGAGAAGGCAATGGTAAATTTGGTAAATTTTGTTGAAAATTGTGGAAAAAATTGTGAGTGCTGTTGAGTTGTTTGTTTATAAAGTGCTTTTATTGTATTTTATTGTTTTATCATATGTTGTACTCCACCCTGAGCCCTACAGGGAATGGGTGGAATAGAAATATACTAAAATAAATAAATTAATTAAATAAATAAATTAAATAAACCACCTCTGCTCCTCACTTGCATTGAACCTCCCTTGCTGGGGTTGCCATAAGTTGACTGAAGCTTGACAGCACTTTAAACACACACACACACACATCATGTGGAAAGGAAACAATTCCTATCAGAATTCAGGATAAACCAATTCAGGGGATTTGAATTCAGGAATCTGCTTTTCTGGCTTGTTGTCCCAAATAGATATTCCTGTAAAAATGGTTGTATTCCTGACATCTGGAAAGGAAAAAGCTCCCCTTTTAGAAATAAATCTCCCTATTCTAAGCACACAGGAGCTTACGAGCCACTCTGGCAAGGTAAGGGGAACAGAACCATTTCTAAGGCAATAAAAGTTTGTTGTTTTATCTCCTTTTCTTCCAATAATTGGTATCGTTCTGAAACTCTCCTGGCGCTTGGAAGGCAATAAAGAAGGAGTGGGCAAGCCTTTCTTAGAAATTGTGCTGATCTAACATTTTTGTTCTTACAAATACTCTAGCCTATCTACATGTTTTAGTAAAGTATGCTGCACAGAGACTTTTTATTAGATTTCAGCCAGAAATGTATTATCCAATAACGATAGCCAGTTTTGGAATTCAGAAATCATTGAATCAGTAGGCTCCAATGGCCATGTGTCCTAGCAGCAAAGAGCATTTCCAGACCACAGAACAGATGCAGGGAATGTCCATTAAAAAAATAAAGGAGATTCAGGATGGGTGGAGAAAGGGCTTCAGTGCCTCCTTCTGCCTAGGTTTCCCCTCACATTGAAACAGCACTGGAGGATGAGTTATTTCTCCATTTTTGCTGCTGCATGTGGAGCATTTGGGAATTGAGGGAGAAGCTGCTTGGCATTTGCTGATGTGCAACATCATTTTCAGCATGAAAGCAGAAGTTATGCCATCATGTCAGGGCAGCACTTTAGTGTTCACTCAAATGCTATGAGTGAATCCTAAAGCAGCATATCTACACAACTGTCACATCTGGTTTCACAGTGAAAGTAATGCTGAGTCTCCTTCCCATTTTTCCCCTGCCACCCTGTCAGGCAGTGGTGGGGAACAGGGAGTCCAGACCAGGAAGTCTCCTGTTATAGCACATCTGAGTGATGCCCATGAATTCTCCCAAACTCTGTGATCTTTACCATAGAGATTGGGGGTGTTCCAAGAGCAGCATGGAGGATATGATGTCAGTTCCAGGTGGAGGGCTGATTGATGTGATATCACTTCTAGGCGATGGTCTAAGCATCCCCCAATCTAGATAGTAACTGTCAACACCACCTTCTTCCATTTTTTTCCTCAATAATTCTCCAAATTATTGAGAATGGGGAAGATTGTCCACTGCCACCAATCAAATGATAAGCCTATATAGAAGCCAGCTCCACTGATCCAGTTTTAAACCTGTTGTTGTGCAAAAAGTAGGCTGCATTTTAACAGTTAACAGTTCTTTTATATAGCAAATGTAACAGAGAAGTCTGTGAATGAGTTCTAAGGGCACTAGCACTTGTGTCAGGGACAGGTACCCAGCCCCGTAAGAAATAAAAACAGCTCTCTCCACCCAACACATGCAAGAATAAGAAGGATACATGGAAGAGGGAGAGAAAGAGTGGGATTTAATCTCCTGACCACGACTCTTGAGCTCCACTTGTTCATCCAAAGCAAGTGAACAATACTTTCAGGCATTTAAATTGTATGTGTAGAGCCTTCGTTTTGTGCAGTCAATTTTAAGAAAGGAGAGGAGAAAAATTTGTGATTCTTTTAATCTGCTAAAAACATTTCCATGACTCTACATACCAACTCACTACCCACTTTCTCTATATTTAGGACTGCTTGCCATTCCATTTTTGTCTGATGAAGTCTGCTTAGAGCATACGAAAGCTTACATTCTGAATAAAACTTCGTTGGCCTTAAAGGTGCACTTGTCTACTGCTTTGTTCTATTGCTTCAGACCAACAAGGCTGCCCACTTGGATCTATCACCAGTTGGCAGTACATCCAGGAACCTCCCCATGATATCATCAGGTGTAACCCATTTTCCAGATTTCAGAATGGGGATAATAAGAAAGGAGGCATTTTTTGATGTTGAAAAATACAGTTCTGAATTCAGCCATTGGGAGAAGTGGGAAGTAAGTTTGCCCCTCATTATCCAACCATGTGATGGTATCAAAAGATAATAGTAATGCAATAAAGAGGTTTTCCAGAAACCCCTGAAGGTGACATGTTATGCAGATTAAGAATTCTAAGAACACAGAGCAGCTCTGTTGGTAACCATGTTATAACTTGAATACTTAAATTTAATCCAGTCTGTTTCCTCTGGCAGTGTTACATCTAGTCTAGGTTGTAAATTTGAGACTCATAACATTCCACCTGATATGAAGTGCAACATTCCCAACAACCATGACTTGATAGCCATTATACTGTATATGGGGAAGTGACATAATGTATATGTAACCCCCTGAGTCTCGAGGGCCAGGCTAAAATTCTAGAGCAATGTTTGTTGTCCTATGAGCAGTTCTCCGTTCTTTCCTTCTGGCAAGATGAAGTGGAAAAGCTCTGTACTAGGGTGTTGATCTCAGGCAGTTCAGCTGTAATGAAGAGTTCAGCTGTAAGCAATTACTGCTCCTTGCTCTTCCTAGCTTCTTCAGCTCTTCCTAGTCACCTCTGCTTTCCCAAGAAGGAGTGTTCAGTTCTTCCCAACTAGCTGTTTCAGCTTTGTGTACTTTTTGGATCCAAAGCCTGGAAACAGGGTTTGCCTTTCAGAGAGCACTACTTTCCGTGCTTCTCAATAATAATTGCTTGTCCTTTCAGCTAGCCCAGTCCTGCTTCATACCATTTCTTAAAGTCGTGGTGGCTGTTTCAAAAACATGTCCCATGAGCCTTTGCTAAACATGCAAATTAATACAAGCCTATGTACACATCAGTTTAGGGTCGCCAGGTCTTGCCTTGCTCCCAGCAGGGGATGTTTCTCACTCACACTTTGTGTGTGGAGTGTGATGACATCACCCAGAAGTAATGTCATTGTGGTGTACAAGTTGTGAAGGGAACACTTTAGCATTTGGATTAAAAACTCTGTGGTGCCATAGAGTTTTTACCCAAATGCTAGAGCATCCCCATGTGATGTGCCTGGTGTGATGACATCATTTCCAGGTGACATCATCATGTACACATCAGGCACCAATGGAGCTCTTTGGAGGTGGGGATCCCCCTGCTGGCCAGCTCTGTGCTGGCAGGTTGTGGGCTCCCAAACCAGGGGAACCCCCACCCCCCAGCAGGAGGCTGGGAACCCTACATCAGTTATCTGCTAGTCTGGTCTGGCCTAAGGCCTATCTGACTATTTGTAGTCTACTAATCAGACCTAGGCCCAAAACCCTTTTTCCACTACAGGCTTACATATATGTTGATTTCACCCACTAAATCAGTGGATTAAGCCTTTGGCATGTGATATATTTCTGATGTGGTCTTCCATGTTTCTGAGCAAGTAATCTATCAAGGAACTGTAGAAAAGAGTATTATTATTATTAATTTGATTTATTAATAGCCATATCCCAGCATGTGCCAGGCATGGGTGATATACAGGGGTGTAATGCCCTAAAACAAATGTACAACATTAAAATTCAATATACAATTCAATAAAAGTTAAAAAAGCAAATAAAAGACATCCAAGATGGTGTCCTATAATTTTTTCTGTTCCAATTCTGGACTGTCTGGCCATTTTCTGGAAAGGGGGAGAGGGAACTTAAAAAGAGAATCTGGGGAGAGGGGGGTGGAATGTGCCAGCCATTGTTGCCCTCAACCAAAATCCTGGCAGATCATCTCTCCCTTGCAAGCTCTGCAAAATTGCATAAGATCCCACAAGGCCCTAATGTCATTTGGCTACTGGACTCTTACTCTTTTCTACTGCTATAGAAAGTAACACAGATACCCCTCTTTATCTATCAAGGAATTGTTCAATTTCTAATACTCCAAGTGATCAGCCATTCAAAAACACACCCAAGTTTCTTTCTGAATTGGAATCACATTCAGGTTTACCTTTCCCCCTTCCCCTCCCCCCCCCCCCAATTAACATGGATGGTTTATTAATCTGTTAATGTAAAAGAAACCCTGTTGGATCAGGCCAATGGTCCAACACTCTGTGTCACACAGTAGCTAAAAACCAGGTGACATCCAGTGCTCCCTCTAAGCGGTAGAGTCTTGTGAGCAAAAATTCTGCTTTGTGTGCTACTGGCATTAAAGTTGAGAGAGAACAATTTGGCTACTGCATAAATTAGTTTGCTCTGTGGCCATTCTTCCTGAGTTAAGACAAAATTGTGTGAGCCAGAGGCTAAGAAACTGTAAGCTAGCTCACACTATGCTGATGACACCCAGCTCTATCTGCTTATGGACGGCCGGCCCGCCTGCGCCCCAGAAAATCTGGACCGGGCGTTACAGGAAGTGGCTAGGTGGCTTAGGCTGAGCGGGCTGAAGCTGAATCCGGCGAAGACAGAGGTCCTTTGCTTGGGTCGCTGCGGCCCGGGAAGGGAAATCCCCCTGCCAGTTTTTGACAGCGCGCCGCTGACAGCGTCGGGCAGGGTCAAGAGCCTGGGGGTGCTATTGGAGCCTTCTTTGACGATGGAGGCTCAGATAGCAGCCACTGCCAAGTCCGCTTTTTTTCACCTTAGGCGGGCGAGGCAGTTGGCCCCCTTCCTGGAACGCGACGACCTAGCAACAGTGATTCATGCTACGGTCACCTCGAGGTTGGACTACTGTAATGCCCTCTACATGGGGCTACCCTTGTGCCGGACCCGGAAACTGCAGTTAGTGCAGAATGCTACTGCCCGGCTGCTACTAGGGCTCCCAAGATGGGAGCACATTCGGCCGGGGCTCCGGGATCTGCACTGGCTACCAGTAACATTCCGAGTCCAGTACAAGGTGTTGGTCATTACCTTTAAAGCCCTATATGGCCTAGGACCTGTCTACCTTAGGGACCGTCTCTCCCCACACGTTCCCCAGAGAGTACTACGCTCGGGTTCACAAAACCTGCTGGTAGTCCCTGGGCCAAAGGAGGCCCACCTAAAATCCACCAGGGATCGGGCCTTCTCAATAGCGGCACCTTATTGGTGGAACCAGCTGCCGGAGGAGGTGCGGGCCCTGCGGGACCTAGGGCAGTTCCGCAGGGCCTGTAAGACAGCCCTCTTCCGGCAGGCCTATAACACCTAACTGATAATGAGAACATCTCTGGATGGAACAAAATGCTTCTATAGACCGCTGGTTTTATCTTATCTTGTTTTATTAATTATGGTTTTAATTGTATTTGTAAATGTTTTAAATCAAATTGTATGAATTATTATGCTGTGAGCCGCCCTGAGACACTTCGGTGAGAAGGGCGGGATATAAGTCCACTAAATAAATAAATAACTCAGCTAAGAAGAAACACTGGTGCCATCAGTATGGCCAGAACACCAGATGCCCTCCCACTGTTGCCCCCAGCCACCAAGAATACAGGGCATCATCTTCCCAGACATGGTGTCCTGTCTATCCCTTGTGGCTAATAGCCACTGATGGACCTTTGCTTAAAGCTGCTGCTTAAAAAAAGAGAAATTGCCATCAACATGTTTATAGCATTAGCTTGTTACCTTTGCAACAGTCCTAGGGTGTGGCTGTTTCACAGCCGTTGGGTATAGCAAGATGAAGTTTTTGACACTACTAAGTCTTGCTATCAGTACCAGCAGTAGTTTATAAGGTTCTTATCATCTTTGGATACAAAGCCCCCCTCATTGTTTGTACAGCCAGAAATTTGCAACATGTTTTAAACTGAGTATCAGCAAGCAGTATTCCCTCCAAGTAGAGCTAGGGAACGGTGGCACACAAAATTTTAGCTGGCTGCTCAGAAGTTTTAGCTTCCAGCTCACAAGCATTTTCCCCCTCCACTGGAAACAGTGGCAGATGTTGGGGGGGGGCACTTCCTTCTAGGGCCCATAGAATCTTTTGAAGCTTGGGTGTTTTTGTTTTTGTTTTGAGCAGAAGCACCAGCAGTTATTCTGCAAATTTGGTGCCTCTACCTCAAAAAACGGCTGCCCCAGAACCCCAGATACTACTGGACCAATTTTCCATGAAGCCCTATGGGACTCAATAAGTCTCCATTATATCCTAGGGCATACCAGGTAGACCTATTCTCTGGAGGCCTGGTCTACCCCCACAGAGGACAACATTTTCTGTAATTAAATATTACTTGATCCTATTTTCTCTTGTAATGTTTAAATTATTCTTAAAATTAGTTCAAATATAGTTTAAAATAATTCATTCTGAGATTTTTACAAGGTTCTGGAAATAATCTTCTAAAAACTAATTTATGTGATAGTCAAATGTAGACTCATTCACAGTTTTAATGCTATAAGCCTTTCTCGCACACGAGGTAGAATTTTTGCCCACAACTGCGAAGTTCAGAAGGAACACTGGCCAGCTAAGAGTGGAAATTAGCAACAGAGAACAATTTTCCAATTGAGGCTAAGATTTCCTCACTGCATTGTGCAAAGATCTGAAACAAAGGAAGCAAAAACATTGGAAATGAGGAATTCCCCCCATTATGGGGATTCTACTATCATTTCTCATGATGGCCAAATGTATTCTGTTTGAAACATTAGTGGCCATTAACAGTAAGCTGCAGGAAGATTACTGGTAATTTCATGTTTCTGTTGTTTTATTCATTTGGTTATTGTATATCTATACAGCCTCGTCCTAAAAGCTAAGAATGGATTGTGCTTTGAACTCCAGCAGAAAATAAATATAATGTACAAGTGAATCTGGATCATAAATCATATCAAATTAAAATGGCAGCTGATATCCCCCTCCAAAAAAAAAAAAAATCTTTGCAAAGGCATCAGCCATCAGCCAAAACCTTGGCATTATTGACATAGTGACACAAGATCATGCCACTCCTTGGGTATCTTTTTCATGCTTTCAATGTAAATCATTTAATTTTGCCCATTTTTCATTGCTGGCCTTTTAAAATAGTTGCTGACAGCATTTTAATACTTCACATACACACACACACACACTGTACACCAACACATACTTCTTCAGATACACAAATGTATCTGTGCTATGTACAGAGTGTATTTGAAGAAGCTAACAAAATCCAATAGAAAAATCCAATAGAAATATTGGATTTTGATACATCTGCAGTTTGTCTCAAGATGGTAGAAATTATGGCAGAAATTGAAACTTTCAAATTAAAATGGTGGGTTGGATCCAGACGAAAATTTCCAATGACTTCTCAGACTTTCCCTTCCTATTGCAGCCCACATCTCTCCAAATACTGCTCATAGGGGATATGGAATCTGCAGTGTGGGAATTTTTGGAAATAGCCAGTTTAGTCTAGAGCCAACCCACTGTTCATGAAATAAGATAACAGACGTACTTAGTTTCAATGCAGGCTGAGAAAGTGTTCCCTGGCTCAAGAACTGAATTAGTTTAGTTGAAGAGATAGTTCTGATGTAGACCTGTCTCCACCAATATCACCCTGCCTGATAGCTGAGATTGACTAGCACGAACCTGATAAGAGACCCCACCCATATTGTTAGAGATACATCTGACAGGGCTCCACAAGAGATCCATGTAGGATAGAGGTTGTAGTAAGTAAGGGAAATTGATGAGCTTGAGTGAAGAAGCTGGCTGGATTATTACATGCCCAAGGAAATGCTGATATTTTGTATGGGCCAGTTTGGCCAGGGATCCTGGAGGGGGGACGGGTTGCATTTTCTAGGCATGGAACAGACCGGGTCACTGGAGGTGTGGGGGGAGGTATTAGTGAATTTCCTATATTGTACAGATGCCCCTGGAGGTACCTTCCAATTCTATGATTCCATCCTACCATGCCCATTTTCAGATGACACTACCATGAAAAAACACACTGATTGTCTCTTCGGATACAAGAAGTTCCTTCATTAAGAAACAGTTCTTGGGCACACCTGTGTATACTCCATTCCTATTGAGCATTTGCCACATTTTGAAGCATAAGCTGAAGTAGTTCTTCCTTCCTGGAGAGTCCAATGTTTCCTTTGCAAAGCCAATTTCCTTGAAAGAGGAGATAGATAGAGAGGAGAAAAGTAATCATATCCTAAACCACAGTCATTTTTCATTTTGGTTCTCACATTAAGTTATTGTTTCCCCTCTTCCCCATGCCTCATGGGGACAAGGGGGAAACTTTTTGTACAAGCTACTTACCTGCTTTATCAACTGTCATTGTCTCTCATCGAATGACATTCAAGAACACGCTAGAGAAAATGCATAATTTCTCATACTTGTTAAGAAGATATTGGATTTATATTCCGCCCTCCACTCCGAATCTCTGAGTCTCAGAGGGGCTCACAATCTCCTTTATCTTCCTCCCCAACAAAAGACACCCTGTGAGGTAGGTGGGGCTGAGAGGGCTCTCACAGCAGCTGCCCTTTCAAGGACAACCTCTGCCAGTTAAGGTTGCAAACAGGCCAGCACACTGTAAAAGAGTCTTAATGAAATACCACATTCTTCTGTATTGATTCTTATACATCATTAGTGTTAACAGGACAGGTTCACAGCAAAGAAAATGCTCCATTACTTCTGGTTGCTTTTCATAGCCTGAACTCCACCGTCCATCTCTTTCCCATTAAACCCTTCCTGGGACTCTCTTTAAGGAAGCCTTTGGCTTAGCTCTTCAGTTCTTGGCCGAAACAAAGGTTAAATATGTACTGCAACACATTTGTCTTCTGTTATTTTTTGCTACTGCCTTCCCTGCCTTTCTTCTATTCTCCATCACTGTTGACATTAGAATCACATGTGGGTAAGACTGGGAAGCAAAAATGGCCTTAGAAATTCTGCCCCCAGCCATGCCCCCTAGTGGAGAGCGGAAAGAAATAAAGGTCAGTTCTCTTTCTACAGCCAGAGCTGTGGCTGCCTTGTGGCTACCTTGTGCCCTGGCCCTAGCCACATTCAGGGTTTGAGACCTGCCAGAGCCACAAGTAAGTTAACTATGCCAGCTCCATGCTGGCTATCCTAGCTAGTGGTGGTGATAGCTCACCTGCCCTGCATGAGACCTGGGCAGCCAGGTCACTCCTATGGCAGCTACAAAGGTCAGCAGCACACCACAGCAGTGGCTATAATGGCCACCCCAAGTGAGCTGATAGCTGCTTGTTGTTTGGAGCCAGGGTGGCCCTGGCAGCAGACTCACCTGGATTTTCCCCATTAGCCTTAATGGTCAATCCACCTGTTGAAGAATTAGGGATGGTCTGAATCTCAGTAGTCTGCCTATGCTAAACATGTACTGTTTCAATTCTTTCTTTCTTTTAGAAATTGAAATGTATTTGTTTTAAAGAAGACATAAAGGTAATATACAGACACAAGCACAAAGAAGAAGCACACCCCTCCCCCCCCAAATAAACAACTTCAATGAACATACTACAAGCTACAAAAATACTAGTTAAGCAAACTGAAGCACTGATAGAGAGCTCAGCGTTTCTTGACCTCTAAACACATATAATCAAAATGTAGAGAGAGTTTTACTTAATTTTATCCCATAATCTGAGGAAGGGCTTAAATGTGTTTTGAATATTGTTCTGAGTTATGTATAAAATAAAATCATGCCACGTTTCAAAGAAGTCTGAAGTTTTTGCATTTTCTTTAATTGTTCTGATTTGGTTCATTAGTTTTTCAGCCATAGTTATCTGCCATAACTCAGTATACCAGAACTGTAATGTTAATACTTCTGCAGATTTCCAACTTTTGGCTATTGTCTTACCAGCTACCATTAACATAAATACAATTAATTCTTTAGATGTCACTTTTTAATTTTGTTTTTCCCATATTGTTAATACAGCCAGACCTGGTGTAGCACAAATGGTTTGATGTGTAATCTTTGCCATTTCTACACACAAAAAAAGTTTCTCCCAAAAGCGTGACGCTACTGGGCATGACGAACACATATGGATATAATTGCCTTGCTGATTACAATTTCTCCATCATTTTTATTTGTATTCCCTCTCCTTGCAAGACCTGCTGGAGTAAGATGCCATATTATATATGTAATAATTTCAAGGAATTCTCTCTCAGACTTACTGATAGAGTCTTCCTTGTTTGAGTAAACCATATCTTATTCCAAATATTCTGTACTATCTTTGTTCCAATATCCTTTTCCCATATTAACATCAAACCATTTAATGTACTTGAGTCTATCTCAACTAAGTAGGCATATTATTTTAGAGATTACTCCTTTTGCACTAGTCACTTGCATTAGAATTTGTTCAAGTTTCAACAACTTTCTGGTCATAGTTACCTTTACCATAGGGTTTACAATTAAATAATATAATTAGTATAGCACAAATCAATTTGTTAACCCTCCTTGCAATTTTTCTTTTAGTTATGTTACAGTGAGAGAGGAGTCCTATTTACATAAAAGTCTCTCATTCTATAAATCCCCATACCTTTCCATTTAACATAATTTTCTGGTTTATCTAGACAAGAAAAGTTGGGATGTAGCATAAAAGGAAGCAGCAGGGATATTTCTAGAATCAATTTATTTTTTCATTTAAGCCAGACTTTTAATATAGTGTTCAGAAAGGGGTTCTCAACCCATTTTATATCTCTTACTTTTCTCCACACCAAAGACAATTTTCTCAATTAATTTCAGATGTTTCCCATCTGCCTCCGTGCTCACCCAAGATTTAACAGGAGATCCATCTAAATATGAGACCGGAGTTCTCAACTGATCTGCTTCATAGTATTTACTAATATTAACCCACACACACACACTTTTTCAATTTCTATAGTAATTAGCTTCTAGTTGAACTTTAGTTCCCAGCAGTCTTTAGGACACTTTGGCTGGTGGGACCTTCCTAGTACAGATAATGTTGTACATGTCTTATGCCTCACTTGACTTTTGGCTTTTGGAATGCTTATATACAATCAAATTCTAAATAGACAGCATATCAGAACCCAGCTGCTTGAAACTCAGTTAGTTAACCTTAACTCTCTGCACCAACCTGGCTTAACCCAGCTTTCCCAGACTCTCTCTCTTGACTCTGAAAGGTAGATAGAAAGGGTTGAGCTCTGTTGTGTATGTCACCATATGTCAGATGGTCATCACAGAGTTGATTGGCAGTTATATTGGCTCCTATGGATAGAAAAAGGTACTTAATGTGTGAATGTATTCTTGTTCCTGGTTGTTCTGGCCAGCCTCCCTGTGTTAAGGGACTTGACAAAGTAACCAAGAATATATATAAAATTACAGTGCCTTTGGGTATTTAAGTAATTTGATTAAGTTTGTATGCTGCATACCTGATTCTTATATGTTTTAATGAATTTACATTTGGGATTGAAGTTAAATAAATAAGATGCAATTAAGAAACCAGTTTCTCTCAATCCCCAAATGACTACAGTGGGGATGGGAGTGCATGCAAAGGTTCCTGCACCCCTTATTTCCCCAACACCACCCTGATCATATAGCTTGTAGGACAAATCTCTTCTTTCAGGTTAATTTGACTTTATTAATAAACACCATGGCTGTTTTCGCACTGACCTTAATCAGCAGCGACGCCCCTCTTCACCGCACAGGATCGGCGCGGATTTCGCACTAATTGCCGCGGAGCACCCGGAAGAGCCGGAAAGTCCCGCAGCTTTTGCGGGGCAAACGGAAACCGCCAAAAACCAGTTTCCATTTGCACCACAAAAGCCGCGGGACTTTCCGACTCTTCTGGGTGCTCCGCAGCAATTAGTGCGAAATCCGTGCCGATCCTGCACAGTGAAGAGGGGCGTTGCTGCTGATTAAGGTCAGTGCGAAAACAGCCCATGCAAATTACTGTCATAATAGTAAAATCATAAATGTTACATAACAAAATAACTAGTAACATCAATGACAATTAGGAATACATGAACACTTGAAGGTTCGGTTTGTATTTGGTTCACCCCTTGTGAACATGGAGGCAATGTTTTTTCGACCAGTTCAACAGTTCATTTGCAGTTCAAACCTATTCAGCCAGTTGTACTTCACATGTTCAAACAGCACATACAGTATAATCAGTAGCATTTCCCATATGCACATTCTCATACAGTCTCATGATAATCCACAGACCTGTCCTCACTGAGCACTACTTCACAACCAATTATTTAATGTGAGATTGTGTTCTTCCACATTCCTTAGTGCAAGAGTGCTTCTGCCTACACAAAGTTTTGCATGAACCAGTTTTAACTCCATTAAGCTTTTTTAAAAAATTGACCAATATAAAAAATCGTATTAAAAATTATTTGCTAATTAACCAAGGGTTAAATCCAGCACATCTGCTCTGCTAGTGGTAGCGCTCTCCTCTGTCCTAAGGAAACTTACCTTGATGTAGCCCTATCATCTTGCATCATTGAAAGGCTACTTGGATGGGAGGAAAGTGAATCACTAATAGAAGGGACCCATAAATTGTTTTTGAAACCAAACAGCATGTACCAGCACAGGACATTCATGTAAAACAATGGGTCCTACTTTTACCTTTCATGAGTATTTTCCACAGTTTTTCCTTCGGCACAAGGATTTTTACTCACAAAGGATGACTGTCACCTCTCTCCCATGACAGGCCTTGTGAGAGCCAGTTTGGTGTAGTGGTTAAGTGTGCGAACTCTTATCTGGAAGAACCAGATTTGATTCCCCACTCCTCCACTTGCACCTGCTGGAATGGCCTTGGGTCATCCATAGCTATTGCAGGAGTTGTCCTTGAAAGGGCAGCTGCTGTGAGAGCCCTCTCAGCCCCACCCACTTCACAGGGTGTCTGTTGAGGGGGGAGAAGATATAGAAGATTGTAAGCAGCTCTGAGTCTCTGATTCAGAGATAAGGGCAGGATATAAATCTGCAGTCCTTCTTCTTAATGCCCCCAGCCCTGTTCCTGAGGTTCTGGAGGGGGGTGAGTTGGATAATCACTCAAACGCAGGAATCCTTGCACCTGTGGGAAAACTCTACTGAATCCAAGCCATAATTTTGTGTTCCTTGCAAATGAAATCAGGGTGTAACCATTGACCAAATCTACTTCTAGAAGCAATACAAAGAACATTCGGCATTGCATGAAAATATAATTTTGCTTTCAAGTAATTGATGTTAAAATAAATGCATAGCTAACCTTCACGGCTCAGAACCCCCATTTTGCTTCTATTATTTGCGTTCAACACTCCTTAATATATAAATGCAGTAGTTTGAAGGCTGACCCTTCTATGACTCCTATTCAAATATGATTATAACCATTAAACATCATCTTTTGCCCTTTTCAATCTAACCATGCATGACTGCTTTTCCAGCGGACTCTGGTTACCCCTTTTTCAGAAATGCTAATTTCCTCAGCTTATCCAAAAGCTGATAACAGGCATCGGCTGCATATCTTTTGCTTTTCCCTTCAAACATCCTTGTCTCACTGCATTCAATTGTGAGTATAAAAGTCCTTGGGCAACAGGAAAAAAATATGCACAGATTCCACATTTAGCACTTGCCTCCATTCTGTGCGGGGCTCCTCATGGCAGCTCTTTTTCCCGGATTCTGAATTGGCATCTCTGGTGTGGGCCTGAGTGTTCCCTGCTTGCTCCCTGCCCCATGCAAACTTGAGAACCATGAGCAACACTGGGACAAAGGCTAATGTGGAATTGGTATGGTGTAAATTCATCTTAAGTTGGCGCAGGATTTGAGATCAGGACTTATCCCCATGAGAGTTCATGTCTAATAAATGCTTACTCTGCATGAATCTTCAGTTTTATTGCCCTAAAGACTTTATAGCCTGTAACTGTTAGATCTGGTTATATTATTCCCCCCCCCCCGCCGAAAAAAACAACAACTATATAATTGGACAGTGGGTCAGGGGGACACTTTGCGACTATTAAACACTGATGGAAACATAATATTCTTTTGTAAGTAATGATGTTATTCAGGTCAGAAAGTTCATGACCACACAAATAGGGAATGAAGAATAACAAAAATGGATCACTGAATTATACCGCATGCATACACACTCAGACACTGATTTGCTGTGGACCATCTTGTCAAATGTCTTGCTTTGCATGATGGCCAACCATATGTTCCCAGAAGGTTTAAGAGTAGAGCACACAAATGAAAGCCTTGCCCATTTTACGTCTTCAGTACTAATAATCACAGGTACCCTGCCCCTGGTCATGGAAGTTCCAATGGTTAATAGACATAGGTCCCCTTTAATTCCCCTTTAAAGCCCTCTGCAAGAAGGCGTTCAGGAATCATGAACAAGCCATGGCTTCCAATTTGCAATATCCCTCTGGAATTAAAATCATGTTTGTTTATGGCTGCAAGTACACACACAAAATAATGCACTTTCAATCCACTTTCCAACTGGATTTTGCCAGTTCATTCAGTAAAATCCAGTTGGAAAGTGGATTGAAAGTGGATTGAAAGAGCATTATTTAGTGTGTGTGATTGCAGCCTAAGATGAAAACATCAGGAAGTTCTCAGGTTCATGTGCTCCATATGTCCTCCTCTCCTAGTACATTACATCGATGGAAGACTGCAGTTTGCCATGAAGACCTCAAGTTGCCATGATATTTGAAACAGCACTTTGAGAAATTAGTCTCTCTTTCTATCCACCTGGGCAAACTTCCACAATTTAATCCTGGTGTCAGATCTTGTTTGGAGGCAAGCAACAAACTATAATTTCTAAACGATCTCATTAGGATGTCACAAATTGTGGCTACAAGTCTTCAGGAAGTCGTTGATTTTAAAACATGGCAGCTGAGAAGTTGGGGGGATGAGGGTGGGAGTTAGAGAAGTTTCTGACTGAGATCCCCTGATGTTCATTGTGAAACACACTGGGATCAAAAAGTAAATATAAACTACTCTCCCTTGCACCTTGTTCCATTTCCCCCCCTCATTCTCATCATAAGCAAACATTTCATAGGCAACACTCTGATTTCTTTGTAACTAATTAACTAATTAAAACTATTTCTGTCCTGCCTTACCCCCTTGCAGTGATTTCTTTTTTGTAGCAGGAACTCCTTTGCATATTAGGCCACACACCCCTGATGTAGCCAGTCCTCCAAGAGCTTACAGGGCTCTTAGGACAGGACTTACTGTAAGCTTGAGAGGATTGGCTACATCAGGCCTAATATGCAAAGAAGTTCCTGCTACAAAAAAGCCCTGCCCCTTTGGTCTCCCGGCAGTGACTCCTAGGTGGAGTGATCTCATGGAAGACCAACTGTAAATGGCTCACTCAGGGATGTTGAAACATGGGTTTGTTGGAGCAAGAATCTACATAAACCCAGTCTGACAGCTACAGTATGACAGCTGGTGATCTAGCTGCCAGGCTAGGTCACAGTGACCTGATCAGCAGACCGGCTTGAGCCGGCAGAAGCCAAGTGATGCAATCTGCTGAGTCAGCACGGCCAGGATTGGCTGCTTGGACTATATATGATCTGTGTGTGCATCACACAGCTCTCTCCCTGTGAGATGGTGGTTAGGCGAAGCACTCTGTCCGTGGAGGTGATATTGTATAGACTGCACAAGAGAGCACTTGTTGTGTATATATGTTAATACACCTTTTGGCACTAGTTGCACGTGTCTGCCTGATTTTCTTTCCTGAAGCCCTGTGTCGGGCAAGTCATCTCCCTCACTCTGCTACTCCCGCTCCGACAGGGTTATGGGCCCAGGGCGCTTCCGCTGCGCGGAGGAGAGAGTTGAGAGTTGAGCTGACTGTGAGGTTGGAAAGAGCCGGAGGCGAGGAACGCCGGTGAAGGACACAGAAGCACCACCGTTCTCTGTTTGAGAGCCAGAGGGACGTCGGCAGCCAGCTGTGAGGAGGAGTCGGCACGATGGCTCAGCAACAGCTTGGAGTAGCCGTTGAGAAGCTCACCTCAGCCAACTACGCGGTGTGGAGCCTGAGAATGCAACACTACCTCAAGCGTGAAGGGCAATGGCTGTTCGTGAGTAACCCCCCTGCTGACTTATCTCCTGCCGAGACTGTGTTATCGGATAAGGCACTGGCCAACATAGTGCTATCTATAGGAGATGACCAGCTGGTTTATGTGCGAGGGAAGGACACTCCCAAGGCTGCCTGGGACGCGTTGAGTGCGGTGCATGTTAGCACCACTGCTGGTTCCCTCATGGCCTTGACAAGGAGGATGTTCCGCACCGTTATGCCGGCTGGAGGGTGTGTGAAAGATCACATCAAACGGCTAACGGACTGTTTCGTTGAGCTGGAGGCAAGAGGCAAGACTGTAGCTCCAGACGACAGAGTGTACATTTTGCTGTCGTCGTTGCCACCTGAGTACACTCCCCTGATAACTTCTCTGGAGACGGTGGACGTAGCGACCCTGACCATGGAATACGTCTGTGCCCACCTGCTTGACTTCCAAGAGAGAATTGCGGCCGTGAGCTGTCCGGGGGTGTCGGCCGGGCAGCGTGCTGTTATCGGTGTGTCCGGGAAGACAGCCAAGAATGAGCCAGCTTCTGCTGCTGGCAGGCGTCCGAAGGTGGAGGAAGTGGAGCCGACTGCGTTTGCAGTCCGTCGCTGCTATGGATGCGGGTCGTCGCAGCACCTGCTCCGAGCTTGCCCTGAGAGGGAGAAGAGGCGGGGGCGTGTGCGGCGAGAGCGGAGGACCGCCAGCCCGTGTGAGGAAGCAACCCGGCTGGTCACGTCTGCAGTAGAGAGCACAGGGTCTGCTTGGATTTTAGACTCCGGGGCAACGAGCCATCTCTGCTGCGAGAAGGAGTTGTTGAAAAACATTGACAGTCCTGAGCATAAGTATGTGAGATTGGCTGACGGGACCACTGCCAATTCTGTTTGCTCAGGCAATGTGGAATTTCCTGCACTGAAATGTATGTTGCAAAATGTGTTGTATGTACCCTCACTGCAGTCTAACCTGTTGAGTGTTAGCACACTGTTTGACCAGGGATACCAGGTGAGATTTGAGAAAACCTGCTGCAAAATCCTGGGAGGTGGGGGAAAGTTGCTTGTGACAGGAAAGAGGGAAGGTAAACTGTATGTGGCCCAGAGTGATTGTGCCCAGGTGGCTCAGGTGTCGAATGAGCCTGTGCACAATAATTGTATACATTTGCTCCATAGGAGACTTGGGCACTGCGGATTTAGGGCGTTAAAGAAAACCCTGGAGCTCGTGCCTAGTTTGAAAGTAAATCCTTGCAAATGTTACTTGGATTGCCAGGTCTGCAAGAAGACCAAAAGCAAGGCGTGTGCTGTTGCTAAAGAAAGCTCAAGGGAAAGCACACGAGCCCTGGAACTAGTCCATTTAGACGTTATTGGCCCATTGCCAAAGAGTCTGTCGGGGAGGAGATACTGCTTGGTGGCCACCGACGACCACACGAGGTACGCGTGGGTTTTCACCATGGTGCATAAGTCTGAGGTGTATAAGACATTCACCAAGTGGGTCAAAACAGTGGAGAGACAATTAGGGGTTAATCTCCTAGCTGTACAAACCGACAGAGGGGGGGAATTCTTATCTAACCAGATGAAACGTTGGCTGGAGAACAAGGGCATTGCCCACCGTCTGACGAACCCGGCAACGCCCCGAGAAAATGGGCATGGGGCTGTATTGCAGAATGTGATGTATTGCATGTTAGAGGATGCACAACTGCCAATGACCTATTGGGCAGAAACCATACATGCAGCTGTTTTTTTGCAAAATAGGGTTTGGTGTAATACTGTGAAAAATGTGCCTTACAGGTTACTGTTGAACAAGACCCCAGATTTGAGTTCTTTAAAAGTCTTTGGGTCACGGGCTCGGGTTGGCATCCACTCCACGAGTAGCGGGGAGGGGGATGTCCGGGCAGAGAGCCTAATTTTTCTGGGCTACAAGCCAAGGGCCAGGTGTTATCGTTTCTGCAATAGCAAAAGCAAGATAACACTTAGTAAGAGTGCCCAGTTCAATGAAGAAAGCAGCTGGCCAAGGTTGCACTCCTTGCAGAAACAATTTGTCCTGCTGCCAAGTAGCGATAACGATGTTGGAGCGCAGCCCAGAACTCCAGCCCAGGAGGTGGCACCCAGTGGGGCTGGAGAAGGTGAGCCGAATGCTGGCACAGAGCCTGACGAGCAGAATCAGGAGGCAGAGCCTCAAATGCAGGAACTGGAGGTAAAGTGTGAGAGTCAGGAGGTTCAACACCCAATTACAGGGGCAGAGCAACCAGCCCAGGAGGTGGGAACAGAGCAACCCGAAGAAGACAAAGCTGGTCCAAGCACAGGGCCACGGGTGTCTGCCAGGTCCACCAAAGGCCAACGTCCCGCTAGGTACAAGTGTCCCTATGTCACTCTGACTGTCAATCCAGACCCACCCGGATTTGAGGAAATGTTAAAAGAAAAGGCTAAGAAATGGAAAGCCTGGGTGGCAGAGTGCGAGGCAAGGGAGAAGGAGGCTGAAGCCAAGCGTCTGAAAGAGCTGGCTGAACAGGAACACGATGATGTGTTTTACAATCATGATGAGTTCCTGAACGAATTCCGGAAAGGGTTCCGAGCTACGTAAATATGAACTGTAATGTTGCTGGTGGACATGTATGTAAACTGTGTAAAGTGTTTTGGTGCACTGGGTTTAAATAGATTAGGAGGTGTGTTGGAGCAAGAATCTACATAAACCCAGTCTGACAGCTACAGTATGACAGCTGGTGATCTAGCTGCCAGGCTAGGTCACAGTGACCTGATCAGCAGACCGGCTTGAGCCGGCAGAAGCCAAGTGATGCAATCTGCTGAGTCAGCACGGCCAGGATTGGCTGCTTGGACTATATATGATCTGTGTGTGCATCACACAGCTCTCTCCCTGTGAGATGGTGGTTAGGCGAAGCACTCTGTCCGTGGAGGTGATATTGTATAGACTGCACAAGAGAGCACTTGTTGTGTATATATGTTAATACACCTTTTGGCACTAGTTGCACGTGTCTGCCTGATTTTCTTTCCTGAAGCCCTGTGTCGGGCAAGTCATCTCCCTCACTCTGCTACTCCCGCTCCGACAGGGTTGTCACCAGTAGAACAGTAATCAGGTGACATCTAAAACTGTGAAGGATACAGCAGAAGAAAGTGTTAAGTCCAGTGGCACCTTTAAGAACCGTAAAGTTTTATTCAAGGCACAAGCTTTTGTGTGAATGCACACTTCTTCAGATACAATGAATCTGTGGAGAATACTGACGTGGGTCTCACTGAAAAAGAAATCCTGGATAACATATAAGTGGGATATGCTGGCTTTCTTTGCAGGAGGGATAAGATCACAGGGCAGCAGCTTATGCATTACCTGCTTCTTCGCATCCCTACATCTTAATCATGGTCTCTTTTCAGCCATAAACTCTCAGCTCAATACAGCAGATACACACCATCCATTTAAGTCTACCCACAGCACTGACTTAAGTATGATTGGTTATTATTTATTCCCCAAACAGGTCCAGAATGGGCTTGTAGGATGCTTCATCATAGAAATAGCCAGATGTAAAGACAAATCCAGAGCATTAATGGAGTCATGAAAGTCGAGGCTGATGGCCTGTCCAGATGTCATTTTCAAGACACAGCAGCTTTCAGTTATAACATATTAAAGCATCTATCAATTTTAGGATCAATAAGCCATACATTTGTGGGGCTTAGATGTTTGAAAAAAGCATTTCAAGTTATAATGGATTATCACTTTAAATGTAAGCTTGCGTATAGCAGCCTTAAATTCTCCATGTACTGCTCTCCTTAGTTCTGTCATACCATTGACTTCCCCTCCCCCACCAATACATGAGGCTTCGCTGGTTTTTCTGGCTATGCAGGAAAACTGAAACTATGGAATCAAGAGGGCCATATTCGGCTTGTAACTAACAGATTGTGATGCACAAGTTGAAATGGACATACTGATTTTCCACTAGTACAAGAAGTACCAGTACCCCTAGCTATTTTGTCAGCAGAGATTCAATAACAATATTCAGGGTTTTTTTTTTTTTTTAGCAGGAAAGCACAGGAACATAGTTCAGGCTGGCTTGATGTCAGGGGGTGTAACCTAATATGCAAATAAATTCCTGCTGGGCTCTTTCTACCAAAAAAGCCCTGACAATATTAATCCATAGCTATTTCAATAGCTCCAAACAAATTTCAGGTTCAAAACATAAGCATGCATATTTTCAGAAAAGTGGCCAGTAAAAACATACCAGGAAATTCTTCATACTGTGTCTTGTACAAGCATACAAATGCCTCAGGATGCACTGTGGATGCGTTAGTGCAAGGTTCTTATGGCACTTCCATTTGTGCAAGGACCCGAGCGCAAGCAGAAATCTTCCATGGGTTCCAATCCCTCATATCTGAGCTATTTCAAGCTGCTCACGTTCACAACTGAAGCCTCACCATTAGTTGACTAATGATAATGCTATCTGTTTGACTAATATTGATTAGTGATGGCGTTTCACAGACTATAATGCTATCCCTACCAGATATATCTTGGCCCTGCTTAGTACTTGGGTGGGACACCACCAAGAAAGCCCAAGGCACCACACAGAGACAGACCATGGCAAACCACTTCTGCTCATCTCTTGCCTCGAAAAGACTATGAACTGGACATAAGTTAGCTGTGACCTGGCAGCACTTACCACCACCAAAAGCACTATGCAGACCTTTAAATGTGATATGGTGAAATGCATATGGGAGGATGTTGAGGTCATGGCCTTACCCTCCCAATTTTCACATATTCTATGGAAGAGCTGATGTGTATACAGAGAGCCAGTTTGGTGTAGTGGTTAAGTGTACGGACTCTTATCTGGGAAAACCGGGTTTGATTCTCCACTCCTCCACTTGCAGCTGCTGGAATGGCCTTGGGTTAGCCATAGCTATCAAGAGGTTGTCCTTGAAAGGGCAGCTGCTGTGAGAGCCCTCTCAGCCCCACCCACCTCACAGGGTGTCTGTTGTAGGGGGAGAAGATATAGGAGTTGTAAGCCGCTCTGAGTCTCTGAGTCACAGAGAAGGGTGGGGTATAAATCTGCAGTCTTCTTCTTCTTCTACAGCCAGAGGAACAAAGACACAGCCACACAATCACAAGAAGAGCCAGCAAGTGTACAATTGCATGCATGTAGAGCAGTATTCGGACCTACTAAATGGGAAGGTTAGTCATCAAAAGCCAATGCCATTCTGGTCCCCTCCACAAACACACTCATTCATCTTCCCCAGCTCTGAAGGACTGAACAGGGCTAGCTTAACAAAGCTACCACAGAAATTCTGAAGAGTCACCCTGGCCTCCCAAAGAGGGCCATACCCAGCACTGTTGCCAATCTCTCCCTGATCGGCTGCTATTCTGCTGGATGACAACACTGTCAATGGTGCTTTTGCTTCCTCACAAACATCAGCTTTTATATCCCTGCTGATTTTCTTTTGACCACATTCAAAGTACAGGCTTTTATGTCTCCGGTGAAAAGGCTTTCAGAGAAAGTGCAGTCACACAAAGATGTCATTGATGTAAGATTTGGGTTTTTCCTTCTAGACAGACATGCATGGCAATTTGATTTCCCCCCTGACGGAGGACAGCTTTCTGTTAACTGTTCAGTTTTTAACTCCCCTCTTCCTCAGACAACCCTGAGGACTCCAAATTTTTCTTTGCCTCACCTTTCCATTTGTTCAGTTTCCTGCCTTGTGTTTTGGGTATGGGTTTGAAGCCCAATGAAGCCATCTAGCAGCTTTCTACCAATATCATTTCATTCAAGCTTGCTCCCTTCCCTTTTAGTAAAGATGCCATATAACTGAAAGAAGGAATCATCTAGGGTTGCTTCTCAAGCTGAGATTTTCAGACATCAGATTGTTCCTACATCTGAAATAAAGGAGGAAAAAAATGATACAGTTGTTTTCCTACAAATAACCCAGACGGATGTGATAGGAGAATCTGTAACTTTTTAGAGTCTGAATAATCCCATCCCAGAACCAAGTCAGAACTTGGTTAAGGGATTTTAAAAAGCTCAGAGGCTGCATCTGAGAAAAGAAAAGATTCTAGCCATAAAGGAGCTCTTGTGTCAAAAGGAGAAGTAGCTAATTACAGTTTTAAAAAGATACATTGCCTATTGAATGACCCTCTGGTAAGTATCTAGGCTTGCCAGTCCCCAAGTCCTGGCAAGGGATCCCCAAATTTTACAGGCTCCTTCCCACCACCAGCCAGCTGGCCAGCAGGAGAAAGCCCTGCTCCAACAGCCACTATGTGCCTTGCCATCTCAGAAGACTTAGAAGATGCTTCGAAGTTTAGAAGAAGTTTTGAAACTTGGGAGGTGTATGTACCTTTGAATCTCAGTAGGACCAAGATTGAATGGGGGTGAGATGAGCTGGCAGAGCCATATGGCTGTTCCCAGTGAGTCTGTGAAGCAGTAAGAAAGGAAGAGAGCCCAGTCCCTCCATTTGTTTTACATTCTTTTCAGAAGTGGTTTGTATAATAAAGAGTAAACTAGAACCTTTATGTTAGTCTGAAGAATTTTGTGACAATTCAGCAGATGGCTACATTCAGCAACTCCCATGAGTAAAATTGCCCCAATGAGATCACAGAAGTGTGTGCTTGCAAAGTGCTTTTATTTTGGCTGCTTTGTGAGTGTGTGTGTGTTTATTCACTTTTATTCAGTGGAAGTGCAGCCAGCTGCTGGGGGATGAGGAAATGAAGATTGTATTCAGGGAAACTGCACTGCTATATTTGCATTTATTTCTTTTGGGAATGAAAAAGTCTCCTGGCTCCACTCCCAAAGTCCCCATGTATTTTCTGAGTTGGACCTGGCAACTCTATAAGTATCTGCAAACAAGAGAAAATATAAACGTGGAGACATAGAGCTGGAAGGGATCCAAAGTGACATCTAGTCCAATCCCCTATATAGTATAGCAAATTCACATCAACCCCCCCCCCCCCCGCCCACTCACCTAATAACCCTTGCTCTATGCCCAGAGGAAGTCCAAAAGCTTCCAGGATCCCTGGGCCAATCTGGCCTGGAGGAAGATTCCTTCCCGACTCCAAAGGGTCATCAGCATTATTCTGGGCATACATAAGAAAGGGCTGCAAGAGCCAAGCCCTGGCTCATTCTTTCCTGCCCTCCCTTTCATGATCTGCCTAAATTCATAGTGAGTCATAGAACCACCTTTACTGTCAGATGGCCGGCCAGCCTCTGCTTAAAAATCTCTGTGGCAGAAACGGCCTGCAGGTTCTGTTCCACCTTACCCTCCTAGGCATTTCTCCACAAGGTAGCCCACCGCCACCACCTGACTTGTTGCTGGGAAAATAGTTGCTCACTGATTTCACAGATTTTCTCATGGTTGTTTAAAAAAAAAACCCACCCTATTAACACCATGCTGTCCAGACAAGTGGGTTTTGCCAGCTTCAACAGTGATAATGACTCATTTGCATTCTTTTTAGTGGATAGCTTGTGACTGATACCACCCCCACCCCCCCAGTCCAATGAATGCACCTAAAGCTGATCTTGAGTATAAGAATATATGAAAATGTCTTCTACCAAGTCCACCCATTGGGTCCATCCAGATTAAAATTGTTTGCTTAGAATTTTTGGAGTTCTCCAGAATATGTTATCTGATGAGGAGGACTCAGTGATAGAACATCTGCTTGGCATGCAGAAAATCCCAAATTCAATCCCAGCCGTCCCCATTTAATTAAAAGACCTGGCAGTAGGTGATGTGAAAACCCTGGACAATAGCTGCTAGTCTGAGTAGATAATACTGACTTTTATGGACCAAAGATCTGATTCAGTATAGGTAGCTTGATATTTTCATTCTTTCACTAGAAATACCAGGGACTGAACCCAGTACCTTCAACATCCAAGTTATGTGCATTTTGATGCATTATAAGTTTTTGAATCTTAGAGATCAGTATTTTAAGCAAACATTTTATTAATGAACTCATAAGTATCTGTATCTGTCGCTGTGTTGTACCTATTGTAATCTTCTGTGGGTGGATGCATGTTTCCTTGCAGAGTGGGGGCAAACTTGCTCATTCCCCTTCCATTTCAGACTCCCGCATTGTGCCTGGCAGTGTTCTTTGAGGTGGGACTTAAGTACCATGGACACATGATTTAACTATAGATCCACATATCCAGGGAGAAGAGCGTTGCCCTGTCCAGTCTACCAGAACAGGGGATAATCTGCACATTTTTATCTTTTCTTTATTTATTTTATCAAATTTATATCCCACCCTCCCCTAACGAGATCAGGGCAGCTCACAATGGTTGAAAACAAGCATAAAATTTTTAAAGCAAGACATACAGCAAAATCATTTCCATAAATTTTATAATCATTACATCCAAGATGCACATTGAAATTCTGATTATTCCGATGTTTCTGGTTTTGGTTCTTTCAATTCAGTGAGATTGCCAGTGCTGTGGAATAATAGCCACCTCCCCTGGTAGTTACTGAGATCCCCCCCCACCATTCACCATGAAGAATTATTGCTCTTTGTAACTTTTCACCTGTTGTTGAGAGTTTGCCTATTGTCTTCCTACACAACTGCCATGTGTTAACTGTGCAAAGTGCAATGTGCAAAGGTGTCACTTGTGTGCATGTTGTAGATACACAGGTTCTCTCTGAGTGATCAGGATCTTTCAATTTGTCAGCTTGCAGTTTCTGTGTATGGAGCTTATTCACATGGGATTTACATATGTGCAAACTGTGCAGAAGAGTCAGATTGAGGTGCGAACAGCAGGAGTGAGACTAGAGAAGGTGAAATCCTGATCCGTCCCTCTGGGTACTCATTGAGCATCCTCCTTTTGAGTGAGTGAACAGAACAGGCATAGTGCTAGAAAAGTCAAAAGAACGAGGATATCATTTTCAGTGTTTTTAGAATGTCTGCTTTCATCTTTAACACAGCACTTTAATCCTGAAGATTTCCTGAAATTGATAGCTGTTGGAGAAGACACTGGGGGATTATCTCACTCTGTGTGCTAATGGCTTGTACCACATCTCTTTTAAAACACTTGCCCTACATCTTTGAAATCCCTTGTAGCAGACAATTCCCTAAGTCTCCTTGCTGTGTTGAAGACCTCACAAGCCTGCCTTGGTGCAGCTGAATATATTTGAAGTCTGTATGCAGCGTTCAGGTAATATGCGAACCTTTTCCTGCCCTTGAATTTATGCAGTAGGAAGCAATTCACAAAGCTTGGCACCAAATGCCAGGGCAGCCCCTTTCCCAACGGATTCAGTTGGGGAGCCAGGAGAAATGACAACTCTTTGACACCCTTTTTTCTTGGAAGGAAAGCTAATGGTGCTCCTATGGTCAGGAGTTTTATTTTTAGGTAAAGTTTGAGGCCTGTCAGCATGGAGAAAAGATCCTTCCTCCTTTTATCAGCCTGCTCATGCTCAGACTATTCTCTCTCTCGCTCTAGTTCTACACACACTCCCTCCCTGTATCATTAATGTTCAGAGGGGGATATCAGCAAGGCAATTAAGACTACCACAGCTCTTGGATTTGTGGGAGACTTCTCTCTGGAAGCCCTTTTCTCCCACTGCTTCTTGGTAGGCTGGTGGAGAGGATCACTGGCAACGAAATCATGGTGACGTCATTTCCAGGTCATGCCACAAGTGATATCACCCTGTCACCAGCTAAGTAAGGATATTGCCAAAAAGCCCCAGCCCCACTCCACTGGTGAGTTTCTCATTGGTTCACCCCTAACATGCATGCTAGTCCTGCCCTCTATGTCCATGTGATTGCCAGCTCATAAGCATAATGCCTACACGTGGAGGAAGTGTTTGTATGTATGCATCATTGTATGTATATGTATGCATAAACTATCATTCATCTCCATGATCAGAAATGTTCAGAAAGTACGGTCCCAGATCACGGGGAAGGGAGTGTATGCATGGATTCCTCTGCACGTGGGCATCATGTTCATGAATCAATGGCACATTCGGCACGTTGCTCATGCTGGATGAATGGAGGGGAGATAATGTAGAGGGCTCCTGTCTTCTTCCCCCTTCCTGTTGGGCAACTGTGGTTCTCACTTTCTGTATCTTCTCCATTAATGTTAGATCCTAAAAAACTACATTTTCCTTGCACATGGAACACTAACACAGCTTTCTGTGCATTAGAGAGGAGGGGGAGGGGGAGGAGGAGGAGAAGGAAGAAGAGGAGGAGGAAAAAGAAGAAGAAGGAGATGAGGAAGAGGAGACAGGGGAACTCAAGATAGGCAGGGCTGTAAATTATGGGGGGGGGGGAGGATTCTGAGTGTTCTCCCTTTTTGCTCATGATTGCCACCCCCAATACAAAATGAGACAGGAGAAACAGCCCACCACTGCATTTGTTAAGCAATTGTGTTACTACATGATCTAACACCTCGCTATAGGGCAGTTTATCAATGTTGTTGGGATGAAAGGAAAGCATTTTGCCTGGTCTGTTCCATCTCTGTCATATCCCTTGCCATCTGCCCATGTCTACAGCTGTGTTGTATAACAGCTTTGTGCTCTAGTTGTCGGGACTGGTGAGGCTTCTTATCTGTGAATGAGCCATTGTTGTTTTCATGCTACAGGACCAGTTCAGATGAAAGCCCATTAACATTTCTCAACTGGGACAGAGACTTCATCGTGATTCTAGATAATAATGGACCTGGGGAGTGGGGCGGGGGGAATCCCTGTGCTTCCTTTTCTGAAAATTCCTGTAGCCCATCACCATGAGTTCTTCTTTCTCTATCTGAGGTTCCACGAAAAAGTTTAGCAACTGTCAGGAAGCAAATAAATGGCATTGTTACAGGTTATGGTTGGGGGAAAGCACATACACTTTGATCCCTTTTCCACTCCATTTATTCATTCATTTTATTGCATTTATATCCCACCTTTCTCCCAGGTGGGAACCCAAGCTGGTGTACATCATTCTCTTCTCCTCCATGTTGTCCTCACAACAACGCTGTGAGGCAGGTTAGGTTGAAAGTGTATGACTGGCATAAGGTCTTCCAGCAAGCTTCCATGGAAGAGTGGGAATTTGAACTTGGGTCTCCTGCCTCCAAGTCCTATACTCCATCCATTACACCACTCTGGCTGCCATTCATTGTATTTCACTTTCCACCATTTCGGGGGGTTCCTGTAGTATTTGTACATAATTTATATACTCTAACACAAACAGGTATTAGTTGGAATGTTATTATTAAATGTGTCTTTTTGGGGGGAGGGGGGAGGAATGCAATTTTGCCTCAAGTATTGAGAAATTGTGAAAGAAACTGCAATGTTCAAGCCCAACTTGAAATTTTGTTTTAGGCAAAATTTGGTGGCAACTCTAGAACTTTGAAATCGTCTGACGCCAAATTAAACTGTTCAGATTTAGTTACTTGCCTCTCAAATGATGTGCGTACATGTGTGAACCAGCCCACCTTATGCTGCTTCTAGTTTTTGGGATTGCCCTGACAGGGGTAGTCCAGGCTATCTATGAGCTAGATCTTATCAGATCCCAGAACATAACCATGGTCAACCCTAGCCTGTATTTGGGTGGGACACTATCAACACAGAGGCAAGCAATGGCAAAACACCTCTGTTCAGCTTTTACCTTGAACACCCTACAGGGTTGACATGAGTTAGCTACAACTCGGCAGTGATTATGGCCATTTCTGGTGCATGACTCCTGCTGCTGTTTGAGCAAGCTGTTTTTGAATTATTGTTCCATGCTACTTCAATGCCACACCACCATCCAAGCCTACATACCTATTTGTTAGCTCAGTAATAGATGGTATTTAGGCCATTGGATTTTTTCCTCCTTAAAAAAATAGGTATATTTCATTTAAAGCAGAATCTGCAATAACTAATGGAAGTTTCTTGGGCATTAACAGTACCTGGAGCTATTTTTAATTCATCTCTTGAAATTATCAACATTTTGGGTTAACATAATCACCTCCCAGCTACACTCTAATGCAAGTGAAACCATTCATCTGGAACTCAGTCTGAAGATAAAATATTCAGTACAAAGGGTATAGATCATTTTCCTTTGCAGGAAAGTACACCTCTGAATTAACAAGGCTCAAAAGAGTAAAACCATCTGGAACAATTTGTCACCCAAAAAGGCTATAGACTGAACACCTTGAGTCTTGTTAGAGAAACATTTGGTACTGTGAGCTATTTAAAAAGTCCAGTTTATTCAGCTCCATTTCCAGTTTTGGCAGAGTAGACACTGAATCAAGTGTGGCTCTTCTCCTACGTTCGCATGCATGCACAATCACATACACTCGCACCCTTGCTCTTTTTTTTTTTTTTAACCTTCAAGGGACTCTCTGAATATTGCTTAGTCTACTATGGAACACTTGAACATCTCCCATAGAACACTAATACATTATTGTGACTTAGATTCAAGTGGGTAGCTGTGTTGGTCTGAAGCAACAGAGCAGAGTTTGAGTCCAGTGGCAACTTCAAGGCCATCTTAGGGTGTTTTCACACTGACCTTACTCGGGAGCAACGCCCCTCTTCACCGTGCAGCATCTGCGCAGATTTTGCACTAATTGCTCCGCAGAACCCGGAAGAGCTGCAAAGTCCCGCGGCTTTTGCATCGCAAATGTAAACTGGCCAAAAACCAGTTTACATTTGCGACACAAAAGCCGCGGGACTTTGTGGCTCTTCCGGGTTCTGCGGAGCAATTAGTGCGAAATCTGCGCAGACGCTGCGCAGTGAAGAGGGGCGTCGCTCCCGAGTAAGGTCAGTGCGAAACCGCCCAAAGTTTAATTCTGGGGATTGTTGGTCTTAAAGGTGCAACTGGACACAAACTTTGTTTTGTTGCTTTGGGTATCTGATGAAGTGTGCATGCACATGAGAGCTTATACCCAGAATTAAACTTTGTTGGACTTAAAGGTGCCACTGGATTCAAACTTTGTAGCATTGTAAATTCTAAGACATATTCTCTACAGCCCATAGCCAGTCCACAAATACAGCCAGCCAGGTCTTTTGGGCCTCTATGTGAATTGAAAGCATGCCATAGATCCACCTAGTGCTTTGCTACTGTTGTGTATTGCAACTTAACTGTGGTAGGTATGAATAAGATGTCTTTCAGGGAACTTTGTACATTAGCAAAGTTCACTTTGATGAATAGAGTCTTAACTTAATTTATGAATTGTAATTTAATTGTATTTTAGCTGTATTTTATTGTATTAACTGTATTTTATTGTAATCATGGTATGTACCATGTCTTGTGAGCCACCCTGAGCCTGCCTCAGCGGGGAGGACGGGATAAAAATAAAAAATTATTATTATTATTATTATTATTATTATTATTATTATTATTATTATTATTATTATTATTATTATTATTATTATTATTATTGTTATTATTTCTCAGAAAACCCAGAAGAAATTTGAAATTTGGCAGAATGGATCCTTTCTGGCCTGTAGTCCCTGTTCCACCCTACCCTCTAAGGTTTTCCCAACAGACACTGCTGCCTGCCAATAACAGAGTTCCTATTCATTACAATTGGTCTCAGACCTATATAAGTGTAGGACAAGCACAGATTTCCTTTGTTGGTGTTGTGGTTTTGGATGGAGAGGGTGTACTGGTGAAAGCACTTTGATGCTGAGTATGGTGGGGTGGATGACTTAGCTAGCTTACTCAGTCAGGGGCCGGGAGGGGCTTAGCTTTGCCCTGGGTTCCTCTGTGTTGCAACTCCTTTTTTGTTTGTTTGTTTGCTGCAAAGGGTGGGAAAGTCGGGACTGCTGAATTCCTCATTCACTTATGAAATATTTGTTTACTGGGATTTTTCTGATGTTTGCTTCCTTTGTGATTTCCCTTCTATAATATAGTGGGTTCAATGCAATGGAAGAGTGAGGTGGTAGTGATCATAGCTCTTTATTAGGTACAGCATAGCATAGGGCTGCACTGAAGAATGGGGCCAACTATATACAACTCAGCGTTCGCGTGCAAGCACATTATTAAATCATTCAAACCAGCCGGGGGCCAATGATTGGAGCAGGGATTTGGATCTTACTGCCCATTGTTCCTGAGTCCCCAAACTCAGTTCTTATGGCTTCAATGAGCCAGGCAGGAACACCCATTGTAGTCTTCACTTAGGTCCTCATATACAACACCTTCCTTTTGCTTTCCATTTTATTTCACACACACCACTTGGGTTGCAGTAAGATGGATGGATTGCTCTTTGGGGGGGGGGAGGGTTGGAATAACTTGGGGGACTTGTTCCAGGGTTACTGGCATGACTTCCCTTCCCTTTACTCCTAGATCTCCATTTGTACCCCCCCCCCCACTCGCCTGCTTCTTCTTGGTGGGGTGATCTGTATTTGTCAGACTGCCTCCCTGTACGTAACCTGCCTTGGAGGACTTGTTCCAATCTCAGAGAGTGACTTGGAGTTATTTTAGTTCTGAGCTCTCCATGCCTAATTTGAAACCTCCCCCCACCCCCCAACTGACTTGCTTCTCCTCTGTGGGAGGCAATGATCTGGGGCTATCTGCCTGCTGCCCTGACTACCTGCCTACCTGCCTGTTTCCCTTTTTGGCAATTGACTCACTTGATCAACTGTCCTGGAGTACAACTGAATTGGGTGCTTGCTTGGTCAGGAATTCGGTGCCATGAAAGGGGATGGAAGAGGTCATGCTTGTGGCTGCCGGAGGATGTCATCCCTTTCCCCTGTGCCAAGTGGTTGCAGGCAATGAGTGCAGCTTCTCCCCAGTGGGGGATGCCCCCAGAACTTCATCAGAGGTCTTGGCACCCATTTCTCCTGCCTTGTCCATGTCCATGGGGCTCTCAATGGACAATTGAGGGTTTTTGGCATTGCTGCTTAAGCATGAAACTCTGTTTGGAAGGGATAATAGTGACCGCAGTGACTTGGAGGGTGGTGGTGGTGATGCACCCTCCCCTTTCATATCCCAAGATTCCCAACTCCTTGCTGCACCTGCTTCCATTCGTACGCCCCATCTAGTACTCTCCAGCTCAACACCAGGAAGTAGCTGTGCCTCCCATTTGCTCCAACCATGGATGTGAGGACATGGTTCCACTCTACCCCATGGAAATACTTCCACACTCTGGGGAGTGATCCATGCATGGTGGAGTGCCAGGTCTACCACACCCATGTTCAGAAAGGCCAGGACCCACAACACTTGACCACCAGCATTCCCTGGAGGCACCTGCAAAGGGCACACCCAAGTTTGTCGCCACCAGAGGAAGGAGGATCAGCCAGTCATGGGAGGCAAAAGAAGCCCACTCCCATTCAGCAGGTAGAGGTGGGGGGAAGAGCAGGCCTCTCAAAGAGGGGTGACAGGTACTGTGGTTGGACTTCAAGGCAAGCCACCCTTCAAGAGGTCATGCTCAAGGGGATGCTGCCAGTGCTGGGGAAAAGGGCAAGGGGGAGGGCTCAGGAAACACTCGCTCACTTGGTTGGCAAGATGATTGCTGTGGATGGCCAACCATTCTCCCATGTGGAGGATGTGGTCTATCACTGGCTGATGTACCATGTGGATGCCTGATACACCATCCCATCCAGGAAGTCCATGAACCAGTGAGTGTGTCCTCCATATTCTGGTCTGTGATACAGCTGGTCAAGGTCAAACTCTCCAAAGCACGAAGCTGAACAATCCACCTGATGGCAGAACACTGGAGTTGCTGGCACTATGGCTACCACTCTATCACTGCCCACTGGTGGCAACCAGAGGAACTCCTGAATGGGACAGCAGCCACACCCCAAGAGTGGAGAGGCCCACTGCCACCTGGCTACAGTATGGTTCTCCTCCACACACAGGAGGGATGTAGACCACAGACCAGTGAACCTGGGCTCATCATGAAAGGTTATTCAGTAAAGTTTTACATGAACCCTGAAGTCTTCCCTGTATCCAGTGTTGCTTATTTTAATAGTTTATTTCAAATCAGCCTATACTTCTTGGCATTCAACATTTGTCCTACTTCAAGAATACTTCCTTTGACTTTTTGAAGCACTTGCTTTCCTTATTGCTTGTTTCAACTTTTAAGTTTATATAATTTTAACTTTTGAAAAGCACTCTAAGATGTTCCTGTGAAGGGTGCTATTTAAGTGATTAATTTATCTTTTAGGTGGAGTGTGGAAATTATAAAAATTCATCATAAGGAATAGCCGCCAAATCATGGAGGGTATTTTTCCCCATCAGCAGTATGCATAGTCATCATTCAAAAATATAGGTGATTTAGGAAGATGCAGTACCTACCTAAAGTAATAGATAAAGTCTTAGCTCAATGTCCCGTCTTTAATCAGATTGTTCTGAAGCTAACGAACAAATTTGTTAAAGACTTCTTTGGAGTCGTTAGTGAGACAAGAAAGTATTTCAGATGCTGATTTGTTAAAATTATTTCAATAAGGCCTTCAAACAAATTGAAAGAAATGGACCTCAATTACCAATGTCTTTAACTTAATACATAACATAATTGGGTTGAATCATTTTCAGGCTGTGCATTTTTTAAAATCCCATGGTGGCAGGGGAAAGCAGGGGGGGCGTTAATAATTATTAAACCTCTTTATTTGACCTAATGTAGATTTGCCCTTTGAGAAAAAAAATTCAAAAACTGCAGCAACAAAACATTTCAAGTACAAAAATTTTAATGTTTATAGAAAATTAAGAAAACTCACTAGTACCTTTCAGCAGAAATCAACAACAAAAGATCTACTATTAAAGTAAGCTCTATCCAGTAGGTCGAGGTTCAGCCTCTTTTTCGCTTCCTGTCACTCAAATCTCCTCATTACGACATCTCCCGTCACTCATGGTTTTATCCATACAGGTCCCATGATTCCCAAAACAGAATTTGTGCAATTAAAGCAGAACTTTCCTTCCTTCTTCCTTTTTCACCAGCAGAAATGTTGGTTGGATCCCACCCAATAGAAGCTGTCACCTGAACAAGAAAGGAATTTTTAACAAAATATTGCTTCAGTAAATTGTTTTACTGATGTACCAGAATAAGACTCAGAGATGATGGTTTTTAAGATGTGTCAAAAATCGTCAACTAATAAGAAATCAGTGATTTCAAACACCACTGAGGCTTTGCCCTCATAAGCAACTCTATATCGATACATATAATTGTTCCAACTTCATTTTTAGAGATTTTCCAGCTTTCTTGTGGACCTGGACCACAGTTTTCTTAGTTTAAGAGTAATGGGGAAAAAAGCTGGGATGGGCCAAATGATGAACAAGTCATTTTGTTTCATAATGCGATCCTGCAGGGCTAATGGTTCCTGCATCTCCTCTGAGTATGGTTACTTTCTTCTGCAACTCGGACTTCTGTCTAGTTCGAAGGCCCTAAACCAGGAAAGGACAGGATTCATTGCATTGACAAGCATTTAGTACATAATAAGAGATGAGGTGTGACAAGTTAAGTATAATAAATTGTATATAGGACTGTGTACATATCATGACACGCATGACACAGTTCCTTCCAGCATTGACCTTAAACACCTATCTTTGGTTCCTCAGTTGAAAGGCGAAAGCTTTAGTAGTTGTGCTTAGTATTAAAAGATGATAGTAGAACAGAGGTGGGAATGTGGTAGACTCTGGTCTACCAATGAACCATTGGCCAGTTCCTGGTGGACCAGCCATCACCTGAGGGTTGTAAGGGTTCTCACAAAGAATGTGGAAATCTGTCTTATCCTGTAAGGCACTTCTTATGTTTAGAAGCCATAGTGCATACTCAGTTTGACTTAGTCTGATCCTGAACAAGAACTCTTCCTTCATATATTTAAAACATAGCACTGGATCACAAGATTTCTATTAAAAAGAAAATAGACCAATCAAGACCAATCAAGTCACTCATGTTTCAGAAAGTATTTTGTTAAAAAAATATATATTATCTGACCATTAGGAATGCATTTAAAGTATTAAAATAGTGCGATTTTATTACAAATTAACACATTTTATTTGGTCAGACACTCCCCTTTTTCATGCATTCATTTCATATTTTGTCCAAATTGGAAAGCAATGACTCTTTGCACTTCAAGAACAACACTGCCCCCGCTGAATGTCCCTGTTCTGATTAATCAACATACTAGTGAGTCACTGGGAAAATGGATCTTATTATGACAAATAATTGCCATAAACATTCTTCTGAAGTCCTGACAAGTTGATGATATGCTTTTACGTTATGGATGGTTCTAAAAAAATACTGTTTAATGTGGCATTAGACTAATTCATATATAACCCATGGATTCAACTTGCTTGAACTGAAAACAGTTTTTTGACCAAACTCACAACTGCTACATTAACATTAATTAGTACATCTACCATATTTATTTTATTTATTTATCCAACTTGTATCCCGCCCTCCCCGCCGAAGCAGGCTCAGGGTGGCTCACATCAAGAAGCCACAAGACCAATATTATTAGACAAAGATAGAATGAACCTTTGACAGCACTAAGAAGCATTCAACTGGCAAAAGCATGGTATGACAGAGAACCACTGTGTTTACATTGAAGGTATTTGAAATTTGGTTTCGGAAAGAGCAGTTACTCAGTGTTCAGAGTTTCCTTAAAAGTTTCATAATATAGTATACAATATTTTATTAATTGACTTTTTCAGAGCTTTATTTTCAGCCTTGTTCCTATTGATGACTTGATACAATCATTTATTGTAGAAAGATAATCCACTGGAGTTGCCTCTGTATAATCCCCCATGAATGGCACCATTCAAGAGTACTGTATTCTCTTTGCATACCTCCAGTTAAATTTCAGAAGAGATTGCATACAAAAATTTCCATTGGGTTATGCCCCATGAGAATCCTAATTCCTTCTCCAAATCTGGCCAGTCACAATGCCTCCCTTTGACAGGCACCAGGTTCAAGGTACATAAAATGACCCCTGACCTTCCCCAAATCAGTAGTTGGTTCAGTTTACCAAGCCTTATACCTCAACCAAATGGTTGCCTCAATTCCGGGATCTAATTCATTAGTCTTTAAAGTACCAATCTGCTGTTTTGTATACAAATGACTAACATAGCTGGCTTTCTGAAATGTGACTGTACATGGCCATTGCAGGGCAAAAGACGCAGAAAAATGAATAATTTTTATTATTTTAAGAATTCCCCTTTTGCTTCCTGGCAGATCCTTCTATATACCTGTGTCTATGCAGGAATATACTATTTTCTCTCTTCCTGTGTCAAACCAATTTCTCCTGGCTCCTGTCATGCAGATATGCTTAGAACAGAGTTGGTATTTGGGGCTGTAATATATGTTTGCTATGAGGGAAAGGATGCCAGCAGGAAGTGTCCTTTTGGGTGCCACTTGTCTGAGGTAAACAGTTATTTTAAAGAAAAATAGGTTTGGCTGTCATTTCAGGGCTGCTTCAGTAAATCAGTGAGATAAACATTTGACACAGACGAGGGAACAAACATAAAAAGAAGAGAAAGGGCTTTAGCATCCCTGATACCAAAAACATTTACACAGAATTTTGTTCTATTGATTTCAATGAAACCTACTTTTAAGCAAGGAATTTAGGACTACAGCCAGTTTCTTCAATTTCAAGACTACTTGGGAAGACCTTTGTGTTGAAGAGAGCTTTTGAACCCGAATATTTACATTCCTAAATATTTGGTATCAGCCTGTTGGTTTTAGATATTATTCTTTTGGGGGCATTTTTTGTAGCAGGAACTCCTTTGCATAATAGGTCACACACCTCTGATGTAGCTAATCCTCCTGGAGTTTACAGTAGGCCCTGTACTAAGAGCCCTGTAAACTCTTGGGGGATTGGCTACATCAGGGGTGTATGGCCTAATATCCAAAGGAGTTCCTGCTACAAAAAAGCCTTGCTTCTTTTAAGAATTGTTATGCTTTGGTTTTATTGCAGCAGACGTTAACTTTTTGCATAAAGTGCTTCAAAAGCCTAATATGGGTATGTCTATTGAGATCACTATAGATAGATAGGAATAGTCCTTTCCTGGATGGCCCAGGCTAACCTGATCTCATCAGATCTCAGAAGCTAAGACTGTCAGCCCACCCCACCCTGTTAAGTATTTGGATGGGAAACCACCAAGGAAATCCAAAGTTACTATGCAGAGGCAGGCAATGGCAAACCACTTCTGAATGTCTCTTGCCTTGAAAACCCTACAGAGTCACTATTTATTTATCAGATTTATATCCCGCCCTCCCCTGACAGGCTCAGGGCGGCTATCAACAGTTTAAAAACATTAGCGATTTACAAACATATTAAAATTAAATACATAAAAAACATTTCCATACATATTAAAAATCCAAGATGGTAAGCTTCTGATTTCCATAATATTAGTTCAGTGAGATTGTCGGTGCTGAAGGTAATAGCCACCTCCCCCTAGCCATTAAAGGCGAGTTTGAATAGTTCGGTCTTACAGACCCTGCGTAACTGTGGCAGGTCCTGCAGGGGCCTGATGCTTTCGGGGAGGGCATTTCACAAAGTGGGGGGCTATTACCGAGGACACTCTGGCTCTAGTGCTGTTCAATTGAGCTTCTTTCGGTCCAGGGATCTTAAGGAGATTTTGAGACCTGAATGTAGTGCTCTCTGGGGTATGTATGGGGAAAGGCAGTCCTGAAGGTAGACAGGTCCTAGGCCATAGAGGGCTTTAAAGGTTATAACCAGCACCTTGAAGCAAATCCGGAACACCACAGGCAACCAACGTAATGCTTTCAGCACAGGTTGAATGTTTTCCCAAACAGGTAGCTCCATTAATAACCTGGCTGCTGCGTTTTGCAACAGTTGCAGTCTCCGAAGCTGAGTCAAGAGCAGCTCCATGTAGAGGGTGTTACAGTAGTCTATTCTTGAGGTGACCGTTGCATGGATCACTGTTGCCAGGTTGTCGCGCTCCAGGTATGGAACCAACTGCCTTATCCGTCTAAGATGGTAGAATGCGGAACTGGCAGTGGCTGCTACCTGGGCCTCCATTGTCAGCGATGGCTTCAGGAGCACCACCATGCTTTTGACCCTCGACGCTGGCGCTAATAGCATCCCATCAAAGGCCAGCAAGGGGATTTCCCTTCCCAGGACACTGCGACTCAGGCACAGGACCTCTGTCTTCACTGGATTCAATTTCAGTAGACTCTGCCTGAGCCATTTCACTATGGCTTGCAATGCCAGGTCCAGATCTTCCAGGGCGCAGCTGGACTGGCCTCCCAACAATAGATAGAGCTGAGTGCCATCCGCATACTGGTGACAACTCAGCCCATATCTCCAGACTATCTGGGCAAGGGGGCGCTTGTAGATGTTAAACAACATCGGAGAGAGAACCGCCCCCTGAGGGACCCCATATACAAAAGGATGCCTCTGAGACAACTGCTCTCCTATAGCCACCCTTTGTCCCTGGCCTTGGAGAAAAGAGGTAAGCCACTGAAAGGAAGAACCATGAATCCCCACATCAGTGAGGTGGCAGGACAGAAGCTGGTGGTCAACTCTGTCAAATGCAGTCAACAGATCTAACAACAACAGCACTGCCGAGCCGCTCTGATTCAGCTGTCTCAAGAGATTATCCATGAGGGCAACCAGTACCATCTCCGTCCCATGGCCTGGCCGGAAGCCGGACTGAAATGGATCTAAGATGGAAGCATCATCCAAGAATCCCTGTAACTGTATTGCCACTGCTCTCTCAATGACTTTACCCAGAAAGGGCAAGTTCGACACCGGCCAGTAGTTTGCCAATAGGGCCGGGTCTGAAGATGGTTTTTTGAGGAGAGGGCATACCACCGCCTCCTTAAGGGGCATGGGAAAGGTTCCTTCAATCAGAGTCCTGATGATAACTACCTGCAATGGGGCTCACAATTCTGTCCGGCAAGCACGTATCAACCAGGACGGACACGGGTCCAGATTGCAGGTAGTGGGACATACAGTACAAAGGACCTTGTTGACTTCCTCCAAACTGAGTGGAGTGAAATGATCCAGGATCAAACCAGAAGACGCACTCTGGGCCTTGAGTTCATTCACTGTGTCAAGGTTGGCAAGGAGATCACAGTGGAGCAGCAGGACCTTATCTGCAAAAAAATCTGCAAAAGCCTCACAGCCGATTTCCAATTCCTTATTATTTGGTCTGCTCTGTTGCAGGTTTGTAAGCATCTGAATTGTTCTAAATAATTGGGCCGGGTAAGAATTCACAGATGCAATCTGGGTTGCAAAGTAAGCCCTCTTTGCAGCCTTAACTGCCATCTCATAAACAGTCTATAAGATGTTCTTGTTGCTTCATCACGGGCGTGCCGCCATTGGCTCTCTAGCCATCTTAGTTGCCGTTTCATCAGCCGCAATTCCAGGATATACCACGGTGCAAGCCATGAATGGCAGCGAAGAGGGTGCCGGGGAGCAATCTTGTTGATGGCTGCGGAGAGTTGTTGATGCCACATCTCTGCTAGTTCATCCAGTGAGTCACCAGGGGGTCAAGGATCTCGCAGAGCCATTTGAAGCCACATAGGGTTCATCTGGCTTCACAGGTGAGCCAAAATATGCTTATCGCCTAAACAGGGTTGTGGTGGCACAACCATACAGGCTTTCAGGGTGTAGTGATCCGACCATGGCACTGTCCACCGTAACCCCCGCCGCAAAGATCAAATCCAGCATGTGCCCGGCCTGATGGGTGGTAGTTGTTACATATTGGGAGAGTCCCAGTGTCACCATGGATGACACCAGGTCCATCGCCTGTAAGGCTGACTATATATTGGCTGCAACTCAACAACACTTTCCACCAGTCTTCCCTCTAAGCTGAGTTAGCATGAGCTAGCTCACAAAGTTTTAGCCTCCAGCTCACAGATTTTTGTCTTAGCTCAGGAAGGATGACCTCAGAGCACAATAATTTGCGCAGGAGCTCACAATTTTAATGCCACTAGTGCACAACTTTAATACCAGTAGCTCTCAAAGTAGAGTTTTTGCTCACAAGACTCTGCAGCTTAGAGGGAACATTGCTTTCCACCGCCACCAGATAGGAGTAACTCTGAATGGCATTTCCTAGTTGCTCTCAGCTTAAAATAAGTTATAGATTGGAAAAATAAAGTGAGGTACCTATCACCAAACTACACATTGCAATTTGTAATGTGCAGTGTCTGGGTTCCCCCACCCTAACTTTGATCCAGGGAGTCACAAGTCGGAGGCAGTGGAACTTCTTTCCCATGTGTCTGGAGCCCCAATCTGAATTGGGCCCATGGCATAAAAAGAGAAGGAGCTCCTCACTGCCTTCCCAACCTGATATTCCCCCAGAGGGTACTACTGGCCCCACAGGAGTTCTCCCCATGTAGCAATGGAATGTCTCTAATATGTAAATTCTGTCACTGCAGTAGTCGTTGGCACTAAAATAGTTAATCATTTCAACACCATAACTCTCATTTTGACTTATGCTTAATATGCACGGGATTAATTTGAGTTGATTCTTTTTTCAACTATGTGATATACAGCAAGTCAGAGTAAAATTGTATTAAAAAAGAGAAAGGATCAATAACAGAATCATAGAGGGTAAAGTAGATCCCCCACCCTCCCCAGTCACAACATCTGACTGTGACCTTGACCACATTTCACAATATCTATTCGCTATGAATATTCACCTGCCTTGTGAGAGGGGCACTTGCTGTGAATTCTACCCTGAATCATTTGTTATTAGCTGAATGAGTTAGCTGGTCTAGGTGTACCCATGGCAACTAGTTGAGTGGCTGCTATTTCAGGTACGCAGAGAATGTTATTTCTGATTAAATATATATTGCATAGACTGGGAGTCATAAGAAAGGGGCCATCTGGACCTATTTCTTGTAGGATGTAACAACAAACAACAACAAATAATGACAAATCAGATTCCAGGCCAATCTTCTCTTAAAACATATTAAGGAAGACTGAGTTTTGGGCAAAACTCTGGTAAATTCACCCTCAAACCAGAGTTTTACCCAAAAACCAGAATATCCCCACACAACATTCCTGACATGATGACATTACTTCAGGGTGATGTCATTGCATCAGAGACATAGCACAGTGATGTCCCTGTTTAAAGGCGGGGTTTCTCCCATTAGCCAGCTGGTCTGCAGTGGGGAGAAACCCCCAAAACTGGGGAATTCCCCCCTTGGATCTGGGAACTGGCAACCCCAGGCCTATGCAAATGAGACGATGGTATTCTAAACCATCTGTACCAGTGAGGCTTTTAAAAAAAAAACAGTAACAAATTTAAATGGGACAGAAAGTTCTTTTTTTTTCTTAGGCAGACAGTGATGAAGCAAAACAACTGCTTCCTTTGAGCCAGCCGCTTGCCAGAAACCCTTATCGGTCTGCAGCCTCTGATCTGGATGAATATTGCAATTAAATTATGCCTGTGCTCTAATAATAGCCAATGGAGCTTTAATCTTATTTATTCATTTGATCGTGTCCTGCTTTAATTGGATAATTGTTGATTGTTAACTTTATTTGGCCTTTTTCAATTAGCTTAATTCTAGAATAATGTTGCAACTGGCTAAAATGCTACTTTTGGTTACTGTGCTGTGGAATGGTAGTAACTCTATTAAAGCCAATTGAGCCACAGAGCCATTTCATTTATCTCAACGATCAAGGGGGATAACAATGCATTATAATAATAATCAAAATGTAATACATAAAAGGAGACTTTCTGCATTTGCTCACAGAGGTACGAGGACACAAGGTAGAGAGGAGGGTAGGAGAAGAGTACAGAAGATGGGTCGCCCTGAGCCCGCTTCGGCGGGGGAGGGCGGGAGATAAGAATAAATTTATTATTATTACGTCACATGGAAACTGTAAAACACAAAGACTTGGAGGATCACATGAGCAGGAGTGGATTGACCATTAAGGCCACTGGAGAAAATCCCAGTAGGTCAATCAATTGGGGGCCACTCTTTTTCCAGGGCCACCCATGAGTTGCTGCCAGCAGTGGTTCCACTTCCCACCTTGTGTGAGGTGGGCAGGTGTATGCCACCAGCCATCACCATGTGTGAGGTAGACAGGCTGCTCTTCCTCCTGGCCTTCGCACTTTGTCAGGGGTCAGTGGGGCCAGTGGCCAGGCCACTGTTGCTTGCCAGTCTTCTCCTGCACATGACTTTGTAACTTGAACTTTGGGAAGTACCTTATAATAACGATTAAGAAAACCACTGGTCAGACTAGGGATATATCTAGTCCAACAACCTGTTTCCTGAGAAGTTTGCAAGCACTGAACTATGAACAGGTCTTCCCCTATTGTAGATCTGATATCAGCAGATGTTTTAACTTGAACCTATTGGCTACCTATGTTGTGCCACATCGCTCTCCTGCATCTTTGAAGACAGCACTTTAGCAGTTTCCACTTCAGATTATTGATGCACATGTTTATAAACTTACACTTTTTGTTTGACCAGAGTTCATGCTTTTTAAAATTATCTGCATTAAGCAAGACATCTAGTATTTTTTGTATCTTCTATAACTGGTGGTGTACTTTTAACCTAAAATTCTATTATAGTAATTTCAAATAACCGTCAAGCACCTTGAAGGGATTTAACATACCTAACTCTTTCTTTAAACCCTTTTAAACTAATCCACTAATTTTTGAAAAAAATCACAGCTTCTACAGACGTTAAATGGGACTGTGTTGGACTAACTAGACAATTTTCCATTGACATACTGTTGAATCTGATAGTGTTGTGGGTACTCCTTTTATGGGGTTCAGCAACAATTTACATCTCTGACCATATATTGGTCACCATTGGTGACTCACCAACATCTTGTCCTTGAAAAATCAGCTGCTGTAAGAGCTCTCTCAGCCCCACCAATCTCACAAGGTGTCTGTTCTGGGGAGGGGGGGGGAGGTAAAGGAGATTGTGACTACTCTGAGATTCAGAGTATAGGGCAGGATATAAATCCAATATCTTCTTCTAAACAGCTTGGCAGGCACATACCTGAAGGACCATCTCTCCCAGTAGGAGCCCATACACCAATATAGATCTTCACGGGCCATCCCTGAGTGCATTAGATATGCCACATATCTTGCACCTGTTGGTCCTGGCATCTGCCCACTGGAGCAGCCTGATAGAAGTCATAGAATCATAGAGTTGGAAGGGACCTCTAGGGTCATCTAGTCCAACCCCCTGCACAATGCAGGAAACTCACAAATACCTCTCCCTAAATTCACAGGATCTTCATTGCTGTCAGATGGCCATCTAGCCTCTGTTTAAAAACCTTTAAGGAAGGAGAGCCCACCATCTCCCTAAAAAGCCTGTTCCACTGAGGAATCGCTCTAAAGGTCAGGAAGTTCTTCCTAACGTTGAACCAGAAACTCTTTTGATCTAATTTCAACCCATTGGTTCTGGTCCCACCTTCCGGGGCCACAAAAAACAATTCCACACCATGCTCTATATGACAGCCCTTCAAGTACTTGAAGATGGTGATCATATCACCTCTCAGCCGCCTCCTCTCCAGGCTAAACATCCCCAGCTCCTTCAACCTTTCCTCATAGGACTTGGTCTCCAGACCCCTCACCATCTTTGTCACCCTCCTCTGGACCCATTCCAGTTTGTCTATATTCTTCTTAAAATGTGGTGCCCAAAACTGAACACAATACTCCAGGTGAGGTCTTACCAGAGCAGAGCAAAGCAATGCCATCACATCATGTGATCTGGACACTATACTTCTGTTGATAAAGCTCAAAATTGCATTTGCCTCTTTAGCCACCGCATCACACTGATGACTCATGTTCAGCGTATGATCCACTAAGACCCCTAGTTCCTTTTAGAACATACTACTGCTAAGACAAGTCTCCCCCATCCTATAACCATGCATTGGATTTTTCCTACCTAAATGCAGAACTTTAGATTTATCCCTGTTAAAATTCATTTTATTGATTTTAGCCCAGTTTCCAGCCTGTCAAGGTCATCCTGTTTCTGTCTTCTTCTGTGTTTGCAACCCCTCCCAATTTAGTATCATCTGCAAATTTAATAAGCATTTCCTCTATTCCTTCATCCAAATCATTGATAAAGATGTTGAACAAAATACAAACATCCCACAGTCTTTATATGTCACTGCCTCTGCTCCCTCACTAGCCATACTGCTGCAATCCATTTCAAAAATTTCTTTATCTTCACTTCTCTTTATATCTCATTACCAACTGCCACTTGAAACTACTTTTGTGTAACTACCCACCTTTCTACAGAACCCCTAGGCTAGACCCCCAGGCTAAGAGCCACAGGCCAAGAGCCCTTTGGCTCAAGCCTCTGGCAAGGATGAGCCTTACAAATTAAAGGCTCAAACTCCCACCCGCCTCTGACTCAACAGTCAGAGCAACAGCAGAGGGTGGGGCCAGCAATTACCCCCAGGCAAACAAGCTCTCCTCACTCAGCAACAGCTACACAAAAGCAATTAGAAACCCCTCTCCAGCAGGCACCAAGCACTCCACAGTTACCTCCAACAGCAACCCTAGGTAATGCTCCCCAGCAGTTTTAGAAAAGCAAACCAAGTCTCACTCAGCTTACCAGCAGCTCTGCTCTAGACCCAAACAGCTTCTTCTACTGCAGCTGAGCCACTTCTGCCTCTGGCAAGGATGAGCCCTGCAAATTAAAGGCTCAAGTCCCTACCCACCTCTGACTCAACAGCCAGAGCAACAGCATAGGGTGGGGCCAGCAATTAACCCCCAGGCAAACAAGCTCTCCTCAGTCAGCAACAGCTATACAAAAGACACACAAAAGCAATCAGGAGTCATGAGGAGGATTCCGACTTTGGTCCAGTTTTGAAGGTACTGTGGAAGGAGTTTCTCTTTAGTGAGGCTTTTGAGGATAGGTGAGTCCAGGCATCTCAGTATTTGTAATATCTTAGTGTTATTTTCTGGGTTTGGTTTGGGTATTTTGTTCTTCTGGAAAATTGTAGTGATAATGTTTCAATTCGTTTATGTGGTATCGTTCATATCTGTATTTTTAAGCCACCTTAAGCCTTTGTTCAATAGGGCTGAAATACCTGGGTCCAGCAATATCATTGCCTGCCCTTTACCCATCTTAAATCTCTGGTTGTGGTCAGCAAGGCAACCTATAGAGAATATATTGTGCTGATCAGTGTTGTTGTTATCTTTACATTGACATGGCAGAGGTTGGTTTACATCATGACAGCCTGTATAGATGTGATAAATGATTGTGTGCATGCTTCCTCTATGCTTCGTGGAAGTGAGAAGATGTTGGTGACCAATATATGGCCTCATGGAGCCAGAACCTTTTTAAACTTCCTCTCCGTTTGCAGAATCCATGCTCTGCATCTCTAGGACTCTGGACAGTCTGAAATGGGCAAAAGGATGGATAGAGGAAAGCCAGTCCATGAGGTTTATTCTGATGCAGTTTTACTTTTCCCATGCTAAGAAAAGTAATAGGAAGAATATGGGATTTTCATTTCCGGGTCAGCCTGGCCCCGGAATTACTTCATTTTGCAGAGCTGAGTCACCTGAATTCTGCTTAGCAACAGACTAATGAACATGCAAATTGGGGGATTCCACAGGAATTGTGTTCTGGTTTCCAAGGTAACAGACAGTTGTATGGGAACTAGGCAGGCTTACAAATTTCATTTTAAACTAACAAGTTTTGTTCACTTTAAATGGGGGGGGGGGGGTTGGATGTTTATTTAGAAATGGGATATAGCTGTGTCAGGATGGTAAATATCAGAGATGTATATTCAGACATTAAGTCATGTAAAATGAACTGATTTCCCTCCTGGGGAATATTTTAATGGAAATGAATTAGAATATTGACAGTAATATCCATTAATATTCTGATCTCTTTTTTATTGTTGTTTATTTGTTGTAGAATGGGGGAGGCAGGAAAAAGCTTTGCTGCCTGGCTTGACTCAACTGGGCCGTACTAGCAGTAATGGTCTCCAATTTTGGCAGTAGCCCAGTCCACACAGTATATGGGGAGAGGATAAAAAGAGGCGAGCGCCAGTAAATGAAAAAAAAAAATTGAAAAAATGTTGGGGGTAATAATAAAAATGTATAGAGTTGGATCAAGCCTTTGGTGGGGGCGAAGAATTCACACCCCAAGTTCCTGTTGCCCACTGCCATTCAGAAGAGCAATGGGATAAACTTTTTATAAAATGCAGCTTCACTGACTTACCAGATGTTCTTACCAGAAGTAGCAGAGGTAGTTCTAGGAATTGCTGGAAACTCTATGGTAATTCTGATAATTCCTAGAGCTACCCTTTGTCACTTCCAGTTAGAACTTCCAGGAAACCCACAAGGGCTACATTTAAAAAAAAAAACTTTTCCCCACAAAGCTGCACACGAATACCCCAACTGATGTTTGTGCTACTAGGGATGCTAGGAAACCTAAGTTGGATCCGGCCACCTTTTTACAAAAGACTTGTTTGCAAATGTCAATGAATGCACATATAATTCATGTACATTGTACATTCTTTAAATATACATGCATGTGCCAAGTAATTCTTACATTACATTCAATGCATGTACAGCTGAACATGTAATTGAAATGCCAAATTCCTCCAGGTACTGGTCCCCAGTTTCATTTGTAAAGTGAACACATATTGTTTCTTACAGAGAAATGTATGCATGTATGAACATTGACTGCAAAGTAAACAAAGCTAGTATTTTATCTAATTCCCCTTCTTACAGTATACCCCAAAACATGTCTCTTGTTCATGCAGGTCCCATAGTTCCCAGCATAGCTATTTTGGTAGGGGGGACCCTCTTTATTTTTCACCAACAGAAAAACCTGCTAAATCCAACCCATTGTTTTTTTAAAGTGAAAACGGGGGTGGGGAGAGAGAATGTGCATCACTAATAAACATAAACTAACATGGCCATTATAAAGCACATTTCTCACACCTGTGTAAGTTTGTTTTCCCAACTGTATCATAATTAGAATGTATAAAGCTACCTTACACCAAGAACATTGGTCCATCTACTCACCTCAACTGGAAATTACACAATACGTTTTCAGGAGAAGGTTTTCCAAATCACTTGAAATTCTTTGGTTGAAGATACCACGGATTCATTTGCCTTAAAACATCTGCATGCAAGATATATGCACTGTTTGCCAAGCTATGTTAAAAGGGTAAAGGTGCAAGCACCAGTCGTTTCCTACTCTGGGGTGGCGTTGCATCATGACGTTTTCACAGCAGACTTTCTTACAGTGTGGTTTGCCATTGCCTTCTTCTGCCTTCATTTATTTTTAAAAATGCCATCAGCGTGAACGGCATTTAACAGGGTAATGTAATGAAGACAAGTCCCTGCCACAAGGAGCTTACAGTCTCAATTGCAGTCTCTATTTATATATCCCAATGTAAAACTAAATCTTCAGCTCTTAAATAGACCATGATATTTTGGCCACCCTTATCTTCCAAAGAAAGAATTATGTGCTTGGCTACATGGTCTTCTGTGAAATAGATTCCTCTTCTGCATGTAAAACGAATTAAAAAGCTGCTGCTTTGCAATTGCTATTCCTCTTATTTTAGATACAAACAGTAGACTTGCTTTAAAGAAGCATCTCTGTTCATCCTATCTGTCTAAATATGCTTCTACGCAGACATGAATCTTTAAAAATAGAAAAAAAAATTAACAGTTCATCTGCAAATGAGCTATCAATCACACATGCAGAAAATAAAAGTTATGGTGCTTACCATCTTTAGCTGTGTTTTGCTAATGTGCTAATTTCATTTCTGAAACTTGTATTAATGTGCCATGATGCTGACAGAATCTGTGCTCCAGATATACCATCACTATAATTCCTGGATCTTAACTCTGTATAAGAGCATAAGAATAGCCCTGATAGATCTGATCAGTGATCCATCTAGTCCAGAATCTCCAAATACTCTGAAGGGCCAACAAAAGGGCATAGAGGCTTACTGCTTCTCAAGGCTTTTTTTTTTTTTTGTAGCAGAAACTCCTTTGCATATTAGGCCGCACACCCCTTATGTAGCCAATCCTCCAAGAGCTTACAGGGCTCTTAGTACAGGGCCTACTGTAAGCTCCAGGAGGATTGGCTACATCAGGGGTGTGTGGCCTAAGAACATAAGGGAAGCCATGTTGGATCAGGCTAATGGTCCATCCAGTCCAACACACTTTGCCACATAGTGGCCAAAAAAAACAAATGCCATCAGGAGGTCCACCAGTGGGGCCAGGACACTAGAAACCTTCCCACTGTGCCCCCCCCCCCCCCCAATCATCAAGAATACAGAGCATCACTGCCCCAGACAGAGAGTTCCAATGATAAGCTGCGGCTAATAGCCACTGATGGACCTCTGATGGACCTATGCTCCATATATGCAAAGGAGCCCTGCTACCTCTGAATGTGGAGGTTCTCTTTAGTCACCATGACTAGTATCCATGGATAGACCTATTCTCTATAAATCTATCCCCTCCCCGTCACTGTTTGTGCCTGTGGCCCTTACTACATCATCTGGCAGCAAATACTATGCTTGATGTTTATCCCTCACCCTCAGTGATAAGACCTCTTGCTCTGACAGTAATACATAAAAATCACACTATTTTGGTACCTAAACATTGATTAAATAGTATTTGACCTGCATGCCATAATGTTCCCTTAGGGGAACAATGAAATTATACTGCTTGATTCTGCTAATCTCTTGGAGATTTTTCCACTTACTCGATTAAGGGCTGGTTTATTTGGTTTTGAAGAAATTGCTCAATTTTATCTGCAATGATAAAGCCCCTTTGAAATGGTAATTCTGAGCCATTACCTCTAGACAACTTCAAAGGGTTCTTCTGCCTACTCCACATCTCTTTGAATTCCCTATTTCATGTTGTAAAGTAAGTAACCCAAGAAGGGTACAAATATGCATTTTAGGAACAAATCTCATTTGTTTTGGATCTCCAGCCTGTTCAAAAGAATTTGCTGTTTGCTTGCAAATGTCATATTTCAGTTGATAATAGTGTCTACCTTGTAAAAGTACAGAACTTCAGATATGCAGTAATATTCACAAGAAAATGCATAGTCTTTCACATGATAGTTTGGGGATGTGAACATATGTGGAAAAAGTAACACTATGTCAACAAACTCCATCCTTGAGCTACGTATGTTCTTCGAAAGATGTGCAAAAGTACTATGTATGTACATGTATAGGCAGAAAGCTTTGTGATCAGGACCCCAGTTTTTCAGGATTCCTGACTGTGCACACACTTTTATATATGGAAAACCTTTGCACAGCTTCCTTCCTTCCTAACCATGGACAACACTGCTTAACTTCCAAGATATGACAAGATCAGGCTGTCCAGGTCAGGAGCTAATGATTTATTTGCTTCTTAAAGAGGGGAGTAATGGTGATCATAACAGATGCAAATATCAATTCCCCCCCCCTCCCCCAGGAATGGAACATGTGTCCTCGTGGAAGCTCATGACAGCTGCTGGTGGGAAGGGTTTGCAACAAAAAACAAGCACAGTTGCTTTTACGTGAAATTAAAGGAATTCCATTGTCTTTGAAATGAGATGCTTATTGTTTATCTTTGATGTACAGAAATCACAGATCCTTCCTCATCACACATATCTTATAGTATTATTGTTGTTGTTTTATCTTGCCACTTGTTGGGGCAGAAAGAATTAGCTTATTTATTTAAATGACTTAATGGATCACCCCATCCCGACTGATGCGGGCTCTGGGCGATACACAGCATCTCTCTCTTTTAACTCAGCTGCTCTCCAGCAGCCTGCCTGCCTGCCTTCCAGTAAGTACAAGCAAAACAGTTGCCTCTCAACCCTGCATGCTGCTTATCACCATAAGGACAAGATACAAGCTAAACATTGCCTATCTTCCTTCCCCAGCACCTGTCTTCCAAAGGACAGAAGTTTTTGCTTATCTTTCCTGCAGTCATGCTCCCTATTAGTATGTTGAGGTTCACTGACAACCTGTTTATATCCACACACACCCCTTTTCAGCATTTGCCTTCAACATGTACAAGCCCACTGTCTCTGGCAGGCACAGCAGCAGAATAGATTATTAGAAGTCAGATGCCTCCACTCACTGAGGGGCAGTTAAAGCTAGAATAATCATAAACACCTTTCTTAAAATATCATCTCAAAAAGTGCAAGACACTGCCTGGCCCAAAGCGACACAAAATGGATTCCAGTCAGAAACAAGACTGGACCTATAGGTTTAGAGTGTGAGTAAGAGCAGCTCACAGTCCCCTTCACACCCTAGAGAGATCCATAATTTAGGACAATGGGTCTCCCAGTACCCTATTGACTCACCCTATACTCCTCCAATCAAGTCCAACCTTACTTCCTCTGCACCCACTTACTCTAATTAAAAGACAGTTAAGCAGTGCTTAATTCTATTCCTCCTAACCCATTAGCCCTTCCTGCCAGATACTTGTAGAGTCATCAGACCTCTCATTGTTCACCTCAGAAATGCCTCTTAAGTTGTTTTTTTCTGGCAAATGCATCACTCCCAGAGGGCACATTTTACCCTATATCAGAAGCATTCTGCTTCCCACTGGCGTGTGTGTGCCTTGGATCTTCCACATATACCCCCATTTTGCTAGGCTCCCTGCTCTGGCCATTTTGCTGCTTCTGGCCATTTTACTGCTTCTGCAGAACTTTCTTTAAGACTGGCATCACCCTTCCCTAAGATCTCTCTCCTCTCTCCTTCCTGTGTTTCTCTTTGTTAGCTCTTGTATGTGTGTTGTGCACATTTTGTTTTATTCTATCTCTTTTTAATTTAAAAAAACCCTTTCCAGTTGAACATCATCTCTGGTTTACTTTGATAATTCTTTTAAGAGAGAAGTCCTGGCGGAGCTTTTTCCCCAGAAAAAGCCCAGCAGGAACTCATTTGCATATTAGGCCACACACCCCTGATGTTACCATTGTTTTGCATAGGGTTTTTTTGTAAAAAAAGCCCAGCAAGAATTCATTTGCATATTAAGCCACACCCCTTGACACCAGGCCAGCCGAAAATGCGTTCCTGCTCAAAAAAAGCCCTGAGTCCTGGTATATATAGAAGGAGAATCCCAGTTAACCCCATTCACCCTGACTCCTTAAAGCTAATTCCCCCAACTAATCAGGAAACTGCCTCTTTGGGTAACAGGAGTAGCGCACAGAATAGCAACAAAGCAAGCAGTAGCTGCTATTTTCTACCTCAGCTAGAAGTACTCAACCATTCTTTTGCTGGAACAAAGCTTTCTGCAGTGGCATGACTTCAGAGGCAGGCTCCACTGTGAGTGAATCCACTTTGGATCCAATTTGCTAAAGAACTAATGTGATCCTGCTCATGGATTCATGTTCAAACCCACATCCCTAATAAGTTCTTCTGATGAATATTTGACGTGGTATCGGAAATGTATCATGGGTACATTCACAGCCACAAAGAAAAAAAACTTGGTAATATCCAGCTTCTTGCCATACAGGAGGCATCCTTTCAAACACTTGACCACAATCCATTTATAACACTTACTTTGCTGAATGGGAGAGGAGGAGTTCCTTGCAAATTCAGTTCTGAATAACAGGGGAGGAAACGCCTTTCAAACTAGGAACATAAAAAGGTTGTGAATGGCTTTTCCAAAAGTACATAGATTGAATTCTGTCGCGCCCAAGCTGAACCCACCTGAATATCGTACCTTTTTTCACAAACACCAATTTCAGTCTTTGTGCAGGAATTAAATCAACAGGGTTACATCGTTGCTATTCATATGGAGTGTGGATAGGTTTTGATAAGTCAGCTGCATAGCAATGGAAGAATAGTTCCCTGCGTTGCTGCACTAGCTTGATTACAGCACATGGCGAAGCTGCTCCTATGGGCCATCCAGTTGGTGAGAAGAATGAGTTTCATCCTTGGGGGATATGTAGAGGCTGATTGCAAAGAACGAGACTACTGGAAAAGGTCACTGCACACTTTCAAATGCCACCAATTAAGATGAGCTGAGAGATTCCACTGTGAATCACAAGGGGCAAAGAGAATCCCATATGTTGTCAGATCTGGGCAATACGAGAGGTGCATGGTCACCATGTCTCTGTGAACAGTGACATGCCAGAACTTAAATACCAACAGATTCAGCTTATTTGTAAGCTAATGCAGAGTGATTCCCTGAGGTGTGTACAAATGACAACAGTTAAGCATAACAGAAAGCTGCCAACCAAGCAAATGAAGCAACTCCCCTGCTCAGTTCGAACTGACTAGATACACAGAATTGCTGGCATTTACCATTGGGATGTTTGGTTAATATAGCAGAGTTCTGCCCATCTATAGAAGCATGATACTGAGTGGTGTAAATAAATCTCTCAAGAAGTGGTTTGTAAAAAAAGGCAAACTTACATTTATTCAGGTAGATCCAGTTCACATTCAGGTTGCACTCCAAGGAAGAGAAAGAAGCCTAATCTAAAGAGTACTTTCCCTCTCACAAATAACCAGGTTGTCTGGCATCAGACCTGCAGAGACATATATCTCCATGGAAGGCCACATATAGTATGTGAGAGAACAAACTGAGAGAGAGAGGAAGGGTCAGAGGGCAGCTTCCAGGTTAAGACAAGAGAAGCCTCCCATTCAAGGAGATAATACTTATACACATAGAGAGTGCTATAGAGCTCCCCAGTGCCCAGATATACAGAGTCACTCACTACAATATTTACACTTCAGCAAATTATTTTTCACTAATACATACAGCAGATTTGGCTATAGGAGATTCTTCCTTTAAGCCCTAGTTCATACTTTCAGTTGGGATGGACTGCAACAGAACTATCCAAAATCAAGAATCCAGTTATATCCTGGAACTACTGGAAAAGGTCATTGCACACTTTCAAATATATATACATATATATATTTCAATTTATATCCCACCCTCCCCACCAAAGCAGGCTCAGGGTAGCTTTTTATTAGGACCAACTAAATAACAGCATAATAGTGTGAGAGTTTTCGCATTTCCCAAAACTAGATGTCACCAACATGATTTTTTAATGCATAAAAAGAGGGCTGTGGATTCCTCAGGACATAATAACTAGTCCTCTTCAAGCCTGATTGTGTGCTGGGTGCAAAGCATAGTCAAAGGGTAAAGTTACTTAGTTTTTCTCTAAGCAATAGAGAATAAAGCTGTTATACTCTGCAGGAAAAACACAGGTCCAACAAATGTCTCTAAGATCTCTCTAAACCAAGCAAGATTCACAATTTCCTTTCAGGAAATTGGCAGGGACACTGTGAGGGCAGCAGCATCATGATCATGATGACATCACTTCTGGAGGAAATCCAGATGCAATGGCAGTAGCTCTCAGAATCACCATAAACTCTATGATAAAACCACAGAGCTTCTAGAGATTCCTAGAGCTACCAATTGACACTTCCAGATTGTACCTGGAAGTGACATCACCTTACTCATGAAGCCACCACCTCACACAATGTCCCTGTCAATGCCACTCCTATCCTCTGCAATATCCTTAAATATAGCCTCCTGGATTCAGTGTCAGGTATTTCCAGACACACACACACCCATCAATGGCTGCTTATATCTCTGTCTCTCCTATACTTCTGTAGTTTCTTTCTTTTTTATTCCTTCCAGGACCTAGCACACATTCACCTCCCTCAGCTGCACTGATCCAAAAGAAAATAGTGGAGGTGGGATATTACTGTAAAATAAGAGAATAATCACACTAAGATTGAGATGGTCATTATTGGATTTATGAATTATCATTGATTAATTGATGTTATTACTTTCCTTCTTTAATCTATCCACTTATTAACCAATAAAGTTTACTGTTAATTATTATAGAGGCCTTTGTTTCCAACTCCTTTGGGGATAGAGGACAGAACATGCTAAAGCAAGTCAGTGTATACAAAGGCCTAAAACAATCTCTAAGAAGGCAATGTTGTATAGCTTCATCTCATCAGATCTCAGAAGCTAAGCGCGGTTGGTACTTGGATGGAGATCACCAAGGAAGGCTGTGCAGAAGAAGGCAATAGCAAATGACCTCTGCTTCTCACTTGCCTTGGAATTCCCATACTGGGGTTGCCATATGTTGGTTGAGATTTGACAGAACGTATGTACATAAACCATCCCTAGATTGTTGGGGTGAACATTTGTGGTGACACCTATCATATCAACCTCAGGTTTTGGATGATGAGGCTGCACTTTGTGCACATGTTTTGAAGTAAAAACCAAAGCAATGGAGAACCTCTACTGTGCTGGTTCCATTTTGGAAGCCAAACAACATAATTCAGCACTCCAACTATCATGAAGAAATTCAGTTGAGAAGAATTTTGGAAGCAACTTTCCCACCAGAAGCTTAGAAGCGATATTCTATTTGTTCACTTGCTTGGTCAATGTAGCTATCTTTTTAATTCCTGATAAAAGAGAGCAATAGTTACTTGCCTCAGAACCACTGAGATTTGTCTCCCTGGCTGCTGCTTCTCTCCTTCACACACAACAACAAAGGAATAATTGCTCTGTTGATCAAAACTACTCGTTCTAGGGGCTTCCTAAATGGCTAATATCTTGTTTTCTCTTTTAGAAGACTAAAAGAATAAATGACTATGTTTCTCCACCATTACTCTTTTCTGGGGTCTCTTTCAATGACTAATGTGTTTTCCTTAGAAAAAAACATACCGTGACATGCAATGAAATTGCCCCATTGGCCAGTTGGTGCCCTCTCCGCTGGTTCTTTTTCAGTGAATTATGTGTTTCTCTTTAAAACTGTCACAGTCCTGAACTGCAATTGGACTCAGACCCAAGGAGCAGTTTATTTCTTTTATTAGAGAAAATTAGGGGACAGCAGTTGCAAGGTTAATAATCTCCTCACCTATCCTTTATTTACAAAACTACAGGTTCTAGAGAGATTTTATATTTTTGCTGAAAAAAAGCTTAAATTGCTCCAGCGTCACTACAGTGGCTCGCAGCTGTGCTTGCATGTCCTTCTGCACACTCTGTGTTTTTATTTTTTGGTTTTGGCCTTTCTTCTTTGCAAAATAGAATGAATGCTTAATTTCTCTATGCAGTACTTATTGCATTTGTCCCCATTTCATGTTCGTAAGGCTGATTTCTCAAACATCCATGAATAGGCAGGATCTTTTTGTTCGTTTGTTTTTTTGCCATCAAGTCACAGCTAACATATGGTGACTCCCTAGGGTTTTCAAAGCAAGAGACATTCAGAGTTGGTTTGCATTTGCTACCTCTGTGTCATGATCCTAGATTTCCTTGGTGGCGTCCTGTCCAAATACTGGCCAAGGCTGACCCCTGTTTGGCTTCCAAGATCTGATGAGATCCAGCTAGCCTGGCCTAGCCAGATCAGGGCATAAGCAGGGTGGAGAGACTGATTTCAAAGTGGGAACCATTTCTGTACAATATCAACCCTTTTTCAGACATTGCATCCACTTGGAGAGCCAGTGTGGTGTAGTGGTTAAGTGTGCGGACTCTTATCTGGGAGAACCGGGTTTGATTCCCCACTCCTCCACTTGCACCTGCTGGCATGGCATTGGGTCAGCCATAGCTCTGGCGGAGGTTGTCCTTGAAAGGGCAGCTGCTGTGAGAGCCCTCTCCAGCCCCACCCACCTCACAGGGTGTCTGTTGTGGGGGAGGAAGGTAAAGGAGATTGTGAGACTCTTCGGAGTGGAGGGCAGGGTATAAATCCAATATCTTCTTCTTCTTCTTCTTCTTGTTCTGGGAGGCCAGCCACTGCTCATATGTCCTCCCAGTACATGACAGTTGTCATTTTGTGTGAAGGAGGACAACATATATATTCTGCATATCCATACATATTTGATATGGATTGATTTGTTCGGAAGTGGATACACTTTTTGCTTGTCAATTGTGGTAATATGCTGCATTTTTGTAATTTCACTTATTGTATACTGTTCATATTTCTTTGCATGTCCTTTATTAATATATGTGTAATGTATAGCATTATTGTGTGTATTGTCATTTACATAAAATCAGTTTGAAGTGGGTTTTGTGCTTTGTTGTTCTGTTTTCTTCCCACCCTCCATCCCGGTTTGTTATTATGGATCCTTAGACTGGGAGCTGCCAACCTCTAATCTATGGAATTATAAACATGCTTTGTATTAACCAGATGCAGCCTGGTTAATGATTGGGCTGCAAGAGAGTCTATTTAGCACCCAGGGGTCATTTTGTAGAAAAATAGGTGGTGGAGCTGATCCAGAGATTATTATGCTGCTGCATCCACTATTCAACGGACAAGGTGGGAAGGAGGAGGTAGAACTTTCAGAAAGGTTCAGGAGCTGTGCTCCTGTGAGTTCCCGCTGAATCCGAGGCCTGCCAGCACCTATGATTGCCTTGTTCTTCAGCCTTGTCCTTTCCATCAGAATGTGTCCTTTGATTGTATATTCTGCTTCTAGGCAAACCCCTGTACCAAAATTAGCTAGATTCGAGTCCAGTAGCAACTTAGAGACCAACAGTGTTGCTGGAGTATGAACTAAAGCTCATTTTGTCAGAGCTTTGATTCTTGAAAGCTTGTAGCCTGAAAATCTTGTCACGCTCTAAGTCTCAACCAGAGTTAAAGCTCATCTTCTGAAGGCCAACATGGCTACCCACCTGTAGAACCAAGCAGGAATCAAGGTGCACCTTTTAGACCAACAAAGTTTTATTCAGAATGTAAGCTTTCATGTGCTAGGACCACACTTCTAGCTTCCAGCACACGAAAGCTTTCATTCTGGATAAAACTTTGTCGATCTTAAAGGTGCAACTTGACTCCTGCTCTGTTCTACTGCTTCAGACCAACATGGCTGCCCACCTGAAACTGGACCAGTGGAATACTGGGTATGAAGTACTCTGTAATATTATTTTTTTGTTTGAAGGAAGCACGAGAGAGGACTGTCAGCAGGGTGAGATGGTGATTCCTTTGCCTCCAGGGGAGCTTTACATGTCATACTAGAATAAAAAGAATTCAAAACAGATTAAAGGAATTCAGAAGGTAATGAAAAAAGTATAATCAGAGACAAAAGAGTTTTTCAAATCTAGATTTTTTTTCCCAGCCCAAATCTCTAGTTACTCTTATTCTTTCAGCCCCAGGCTGGTAATTGCATGCATTTATTTTAACTTTGGCAAAATCGTTAGTCTGCAAAACTACCATAATTGCACTAAAGCCAATGCCGCGATACCCATCTCCCCCCCCAATCTATTATTCTATAGCATTTGGAATAGATGGCCATCTCACTGAAGGGTTTATTCCTCCACTTTGATTTCAAAAAGATTTGGTCTTTCTATGATTTTCTAATCTCACAGTAATGGGAATTGTTGTATGGGGACATGGTGGTTTGGTTTTTGAAAGAGGATCAAAAAGCATCAGAGTTCATAGAAGTGAGCACAGATAACTGGGGCATCTGTCGATGAGCAGATAATCCAGTCTTTTTTTTTCCTGTTAGAAACTGAAAAGTGCAGAAAAGGTGACATACAGAACAGAGAGCTTATATTCAAGTTTTAAACAGTGTGACTCAGGCTTTGGCCGCCAGATGAACAAAAGAGAAAAACATACCCTTTAACCAATGTGCTCCAGACATGCGACGTCCTCCAGGTCTGCATTTGCAAAGATACACTGATTGTAATAATAAATTATGGTACTTTCCCAAGATCTCTCTCTCTCTCTCGGCTTGACTTCGCGAACGAAGATTTAAGAAGGGTGCAGTAGTCCATGTCTGCTGCAGGTTCGCTGGTGGCTGACAAGACCAATGCGGGACAGGCAGATCTGGCCACAGTGGCTGCAGGGAAAAGCGTGGTTTGGGGTTTGTGCTGTAGCAGTGCGATTCTTCCTCAATCTCCTTTTGTCCTCAAGACCAGCTATGCGTGCATTCTCAAAGGAAGAGACAGCCTGGTGGATGGTGTGCCTCCATGCTTTGCGATCTGAGGCTAGGTCAGACCACTGGTGATGGTTGATGCGACAGGTGCCAAGGGATTTCTTCAAGGAGTCCTTGTACCTCTTCTTTGGTGCCCCTCTATTTCGATGGCCGGTGGAAAGTTCGCCATACAGAGCAATCTTGGGAAGGCGGTGGTTTTCCATCCTAGAAATATGCCCTGCCCAGCGCAGCTGCGTCTTCAACAGCAGTGCCTCGATGCTTGTAACCTCCGCCCTCTTGAGGACTTCAGTGTTGGTCACAAAGTCACTCCAGTGGATGTTGAGGATGGTGCGAAGGCAGCGCTGATGAAAGCGCTCAAAGAGTCGCAGGTGATGAAGGTATAAAACCCACGATTTGGAGCCATAGATGAGGGTTGTCATCACAACCGCTTTGTAAACATTGATCTTTGTGCCTTTTTTCAGATGCTTGTTGCTCCACACTCTTTTGTGCAGTCGGCCAAATGCACGGTTTGCCTTTGCCAGCCTGTTGTCAATCTCCTTGTCGATCTTGGCATCTGAGGAGATGATGCACCCCAGGTAGCTGAACTGCTGGACTGTCTTCAGAACTGATTCACCCACAGTGATGCAGGGAGGGTGATAATCTTCCTGGGGTGCAGGCTGGTGGAGAACTTCTGTCTTCTTCAGACTAACGTCTAGGCTGAATAGCTTGGCAGCCTCTGCAAAGCAGGACGTCATATGCTGCAGAGCTGATACCGAGTGGGAGACGAGTGCAGCAGCATCGGCAAACAGTAGCTCGTGGATAAGTTTTTCCATTGTCTTAGAGTGAGCCTTTAGTCGCCTCAGGTTGAACAGGCTGCCATCGGTGTGATAGCGGATGTAGACACCATCGTCATCATCTAGATCTACTGTGGCTCTTTGAAGCATCATGCTAAAGAAGATCGTAAAGAGAGTTGGCGCGAGAACGCAGCCTTGCTTTACACCTGTGCCTATTGGGAAGGGCTCCGAGAGGTCGTTGCAGTGTCTGACTTGGCCTCACTGGTCTTCATGTAGCTGGATGATCATGCTGAGGAACCTTGGGGGACATCCTAAATGTTCCAAGATTTGCCACAGGCCTTTCCTGCTAACGGTATCGAAAGCTTTGGTAAGGTCGACAAAAGTCACATATAGACCCTTGTTCTGTTCCCTGCATTTCTCTTGGAGCTGCATGAGAACAAATACCATGTCGGTGGTGCTCCTGTTAGCTCTGAAGCCGCACTGGCTCTCTGGGAGGAGTTCTTCTGCAATGGTGGGCACCAGTCTGTTCAGGAGTATTCTGGCAAGGATTTTGCCTGTGATGGAGAGCAGGGTTATCCCCCGGTAGCTGGAGCAGTCTGACTTTTCCCCTTTGTTCTTGTGTAGAGTGATGATGATTGCATCGCGAAAGTCCTGTGGTAGTTTGCCTTGTTCCCAGCAGGTGACAAGTACTTTGTGAAGTGTGCTATGTAGTACTGTGCCCCCATGCTTCCAGATCTCTGGTGGGATTCCATCAACTCCCACTGCCTTGCCACTTTTCAGCTGCTTGATGGCTTTAACAGTCTCTTCTAGGGTGGGGATCTCATCCAACTCTGTTTTCACTGGTTGAAGTGGGGTGGGGGGAATTGCTGAATCTTGAACTACGCGGTTGGCACTGAAGAGAACCTAAAAATACTCCGACTACCGGTTCAGTATGCATGTAGGCGGTTCAGGGTATTGGATGCCTGATGCTGACCCAGAGACGAAAGCATTTTTCGGCAGCACCCTGAACGACCAAGCAGCCTTATCTAGGGACAGCACTGCTTGCTCCACATGGAGAGGGGCCTAGAAAAGGTGGTCTAAACAAAGCTCGTCTCCCCCACCCCAGTTGGCTAGCCGCGGTCAACGGGCATCCTTACTTGCAGTCGAAAAATAACAACAAAGAAAAGGCATGCACCTGCCTCACAAAGTGTGCAAAGACTAAAGCTTGCGTGTTGGAACATCAGAACCATGCTTGACACAATAGACAGTAGTAGCCCTGAACGACGCTCTGCTCTAGTTGCCCACAAACTTCTCAGGTTGAATATTGACATATCAGCTCTCAGTGAGGTCTGTTTCCCTCAGGAAGGTAGTCTTCAAGAACATGGTGCTGGCTATACTATCTACTGGTCGGGTAAGTCAAAGGCTGAGAGCCACCTTTCTGGCATTGGCTTCATGGTCAGGAACTCCATTGCCTCCAAACTCGAAAACCTGCCAATAGGTCACTCAGATCGCATCATGTCCATGCGCCTCCCACTTCAAAACAAGCAACATGCAACTCTTCAGTGTGTATGCCCCAACCCTTCAAGCAGATCCTGCAGAAAAGAACAAGTTCTATGCTGATCTACGCAACCTCGTACGGAAGACCCCTACAGAGGACAAGGTGATCATCCTTGGAGACTTCAATGCCAGAGTAGGTAAAGACTCGGAAGCCTGGAAAGGAGTACTTGGCAAACACGGCATTGGCAACTGCAATGATAACGGGCGCCTCCTGCTAGAATTCTGCACGGAGCACCAGCTCACCATCACCAACACTATCTTTCAGCAGAAGAACAGCCTGAAGACAACCTGGATGCACCCACGGTCCAAGCACTGGCACCTTATCAACTACATTCTGGTGCGCCAGAGAGACCTTCGAGATGTCTTACACACCCGAATAATACCCAGTGCGGAATGTCATAAGGATCATCGTCTTGTACGCTGCAATCTCCATCTTCACTTTAAACCCACACCCAGAAGAGGAGGTATCCCTTGGAGGAAGCTTCAGGTTGGCAGCCTTCAGTAAGCCGAAGTTAAAGCTGCCTTCCAGGCAAAACTCCAGTCAAGAATTGAGGACCCCAGTTGCCCCACAGACCCTTCTCCAGAAGCACTCTGGGAACACCTAAAAACTACCATCCTGTCGATCTCTGAAGAAGTCCTTGGGTTCTCCATAAGGAAGAACAAGGACTGGTTTGACGAGAACAATCAAGAGATCCAAGAATTACTAGCGAAAAAGAGATCTGCCTACCAAGCACATCTTGCTCAGCCCTCCTGTCCCGGGAAAAAAGCAATCTTTCGCACTGCATGTAGCAACCTCCAGCGCAAGCTTCGAGACATTCAGAACGAGTGGTGGACCAAGCTTGCAGAGAGAACCCAGCTGTGTGCAGACACTGGTGATTTAAGAGGGTTCTACGAAGCCCTGAAGGCAGTATATGGCCCATCATATCAGGCTCAGAGTCCCTTGCGTAGTGCAGACGGCTAAGTGCTCCTCACAGACAAGGCATCCATACTTTCCCAAGATAATACCATGGGAATTGGTACATATAGAAAACATGCACACACCACTTTATACAAATGGTATTTTACATAAGTTCATCACAGATATGGAAGGCTCCACATCTATGAATCATCCCATCTCTCTCCCATCCCATATTTTGCATATCTTCCTGAGTGAGATGCTAATTTTGGTTTTCTGAACTCTCATAATTATTTGCTGTTTGTTATAGGGTTATTTAATTACTTATTTAAAAAATGTTTTAAACATATTTTAACAGACCAGTAGAAGTCAATTGTTTTGGGGAAGAGCAAGATGAGACTATTCTAAAATAAACACACAGATACACAAACACAAAACATTAGGTTTGGAGGATGCAAAAACAAATTTCACTTGACCTTTGCCAGTACTTGAGCTTTGTTACTACCCCTTGTCGCCCAAAATGGCCACATCTTGATGTTGGGAAATTAGCTATGAGACCGGGGAGGTCAGAAGGGTAAAGGGATCGCACATCTTTGTATACCGAGGTCAAGCACAGTAAGAAGACTCCATATTTAGAAGGATGTTAAAAATAATTTTACTAAAAATATGTTGGTTTGCAATCACACTTAAATAATCACTGTATACACACCATCAAGGACTGAGCAAATAAGGAGTGATAAATAGAGACATCGAGGAGCAGTTATGGGGTGATACTACCTTTCCAGATGTGCAGATGTCCATGTAGAAGAGAGCATGAATGGCCAGCATGTCACACTAAGAAGGAGACCCAAAGAAGAGACTTTGGGGCGTGTAATCTAAGTAGGTGCCCTCATATTGTCAACTGGGTTGTGGTTTGCTCTCAACTTTCATAAGATTTTGAATGGCTAACACCTTACATGAGATACTGTGTGCTGTACTAACAGAAACACTGAACTTTAATGAGAGAAACCTGAGATGAAATCCTCAATCGGCTACAAGGGTCTCAGCCTAACCTACTTCAGATGGTGGTTGCAAGGAAAATATGGGAGGGATGGATCTTATTTATTTATTTATTTATTTATATTGGGATTTATACCCCGCCCTTCGCACCGAAGTGTCTCAGGGCGGCTTACAACATGATAATACAAATACTACAATTTAAAACACTTACAAGTAAAATTAAAACCATACATTAATAAAAGCAAGATAGATAAAAACCGGCGGTCTACAGATGCATTTTGTTCCATCCAAAAGATTTCCTTGTCAGTCAGTATTATAGGCCTGCCGGAAGAGGGCTGTCTTACAGGCCCTGCGGAACTGCCCTAGGTCCCGCAGGGCCCGCACCTCCTCCGGCAGCTGGTTCCACCAATAAGGTGCCGTTACTGAGAAGGCCCGATCCCTGGTGGATTTTAGACGGGCCTCCTTTGGCCCGGGGACTATCAACAGGTTTTGTGAACCCGAGCGTAGTACTCTCTGGGGAACGTGTGGGGAAAGACGGTCCCTAAGGTAGACAGGTCCTAGGCCATATAGGGCTTTAAAGGTAATAACCAACACCTTGTACCGGACTCGGAATATTACTGGCAGCCAGTGCAGATCCCGGAGCCCCGGCCGAATGTGCTCCCGTCTTGGGAGCCCTAATAACAGCCGGGCAGCAGCGTTCTGCACCAACTGCAGTTTCCGGGTCCGGCACAAGGGTAGCCCCATGTAGAGGGCATTACAGTAGTCTAACCTCGAGGTGACCGTAGCATGAATCACTGTTGCCAGGTCGTCACGTTCCAGGAAGGGGGCCAACTGCTTCGCCCGCCGAAGGTGAAAAAACGCGGACTTGGCAGTGGCTGCTATCTGGGCCTCCATTGTCAGTGAAGGCTCCAACAGCACCCCCAGGCTCTTAACCCTGCCCGACGCTGTTAGTGGCGCGCCGTCAAAAACTGGCAGGGGGATTTCCCTTCCCGGGCCGCAGCGACCAAGGCACAGGACCTCTGTCTTCGCCGGATTCAGCTTCAGCCCGCTCAGCCTAAACCACCTAGCCACTGCCTGTAACGCTCGGTCCAAATTTTCTGGGGCGCAGGCGGGCCGGCCATCCATAAGCAGATAGAGCTGGGTGTCATCAGCATATTGGTGACACCCGAGCCCGTACCTTCGGGCAATCTGGGCAAGGGGGCGCATGTAGATGTTAAATAACATCGGGGAGAGCACCGCCCCTTGAGGCACCCCGCAATCAAGCGTGTGTCTCCGGGACAGTTCCTCCCCAATCGCCACCCTTTGTCCCCGACCGTCAAGGAAAGAGGAAAACCATTGCAAGGCCAACCCCTGAATCCCTGCGTCGGCAAGGCGGCGCGCCAGAAGCCGATGGTCGACCATATCGAACGCTGCCGATAGGTCCAACAACATCAGCACTGCCGAGCCGCCTTGATCCAGATGCCGCTGAAGGTCATCCACCAGGGCGACCAGCACCGTCTCCGTCCCGTGGCCCGGGCGAAAACCAGACTGGTAGGGGTCAAGGATAGAAGCGTCCTCCAGGAAGCTCTGTAGCTGCAACGCCACTGCCCTCTCGATAAGTTTGCCCAAAAAGGGCAAATTCGATACCGGCCGATAGTGTGCCAATTCGGTCGGATCTAACGATGTTTTCTTCAAGAGGGGACGGACCACCGCCTCTCTGAGCGCTGATGGAAAATGCCCCTCCAGTAGGGATCTATTTATGATATCCCGTATAGGATATCTTAGCTCCCTCCGGCAGATTTTAATAAGCCAGGAGGGGCATGGGTCCAATTTACAAGTTGTTGGGCGTGCAGATAGGAGGATCCTGTCAACTTCTTCCAGGCTGAGCGCGCCGAAGCCGTCCAGGACGCGATCCGAAGACAGGCACGGAGCCTCAGGTTCGCTAGCTGTATCTAATATGGCAGGAAAGTCGGAACGGAGCGATGCGATTTTATCCGCAAAAAAATCCGCAAAAGCCTCACAGCCAATTTCCAATTCATTAAAATTTGGTCTGCCCTGTGGCAGCGTTGTAAGGGTCCGGATTGTATTGAACAGTTGTGCCGGGCGCGAAATTGCGGACGCAATCTCCGCCGCAAAGTAAGTTTTCTTTGCGGCCTTGACTGCCATCTCATAGGACTTCATAACCTCTCTATAAGATGTTCGAGTCGCTTCGTCTCGAGTACGCCGCCATTGCCTCTCTAGTCGTCTGAGTCCCCGTTTCAGCCGACGCAGCCCCTGGTTATACCAGGGTGTCGGCCTTGCGCGAGGGCGCAGAGGACGCCTAGGCGCGATCTCGTCGATGGCTCCGGTGAGCCTATTATTCCAGGACTCCACCAGGTCATCGAGGGAATCGCCAGGGGGGCAGGGATCCCGCAGAGCCGTCAGGAACCGTTCCGGGTCCATCAGGCTCCGCGGGCGAGCTAAAATAAGCTCGCCGCCCAAACGGGGTTGGGGTGGGACGTCCACACGAGCCTTGAGGGCATAGTGATCCGACCATGGCACCGCTATAGAAGCAAGATCGTCCACTAAAACTCCCGACGCGAAGATCAAGTCTAACATGTGACCGGCCTGGTGAGTGGGTGTCGTAACTACTTGGGAGAGTCCTAGTGTCGCCATGGAAGACACTAGGTCCATCGCCTGATTGGAGGTCACGTCATCGGCATGGACATTGAAGTCACCCAGAATCAAAAGTCTCGGGTGCCTCAATGCCCACCCTGTTGCAGCCTCCATCAGTGATAGTAAGGCGCTGGCCGGTGCGTTAGGCGGTCGGTACACCAGCCAGATCGCCAACCCCTCCCCAACATCCCACGCCAGGCCGGCACATTCAATGCCCTTGATCTCCGGAGCCGGGAGGGCCCGGAAGGAGTAAACCTCTCGAATGAACAGGGCCACCCCTCCCCCCCGCCCGCTAGTCCGCGACTGGTGAAAGACCGAGTATCCCGGGGGCGCGATCTGGGAGAGAGCTACGGTCTCCCCATCGCGGACCCAGGTCTCGGTCACGCATGCCAGGTCCGTGTCCTGTTCGAGCAGGAATTCCCGAAGGATAGAGGTCTTATTATTAATGGACCTGGCATTACATAACACCAGTGACGGAGGCGAGTAATCTCGCCTTGCCCCCCTACCTGTCACCATCGGGATGGGACGCAGGCTGGAAGGTGGTCGAGCGCTATCTCGTCTCGATCTCCTTCCCTTCCATTTCTGCCTGTTCCCACCGTCATACCTTCCCCTCCCCATGAGTACCGGAATCTTATGTGTCCCACCTTGAGTTTGGAGGAGGATTTATACCCCACCCTTCATTGAATCTCAGAGCAGCTTACAGTCTCTTTTTACCTTCCTTTCTACAAGAGATACCCTGTGAGGTAGGTGGGGCTGAGAGAGCTCTCACAGAAGCTGCCCTTTCAAGGACAGCTCTGCAAGAGCTATGGCTGACCCAAGGCCATTCCAGCAGCTACAAGTGGAGGAGCGCAGAATCAAACCCGGTTCTCCCCGATAAGAATGCACACACTTAACCACTACACCAAACTGGCTCTTGTGGAAGCATGGAATATGCTGCTGGGGAGGGTATTGATTCTGGTGGATCCAGATCCTTCTTTTAGTTAGCAGAGCACACAAAGCTTTAACACAGAGGTGCTTGTATTGAATCTGAACAGACCATGTGGTTACAAAGTTGCACAAAGCTAGTGTTTCCAGTTGAAACACAACATGATCTACTTTATTCTAGAAACACATATCTGATAGTGCAAGGTAAGAGACAGAGAAAGATACTATGCTATCTATCTGGCAGATGGGGATGGATACAGAGAGGAGCATCCTGCAGCCCATCTTGTGTGGGTGGAAAGTGGAAGAGAGAGAGAAAGCAGAAAGGAAGTTGCTTTTCTCCAGGAGTGCTCATCTGCACTTTGAAGAAAGACTGTGACTAGAGAGTATACAAAAAGATGCTTAGAGTGTGCCTGTCTGCTGTGTCTACTCTGTGGTCACCAGGACCGGCCATAGACTGTCTGGTGCCCTAGGCAAAGCTAACATCTGGCACCCCCCCCCCACTGATAACATCACCAAGTCACATTGGGCTCCCCAGAAGGCTGGCACCCTAGACAATCACCTAGTTTGCCTCGTGGCAGGGCTGGCCCTTGCGGTCACTTGCTTCTGGAGGTCTGAGGCACACAGACATTGCACTAGGTACTTCTAACGTATGCTAGACAGGTAATAAATGTTCAGAGTGTTATGTATGTGAATCAATGTGTTACCAAATGGTGTTCCTGCCTGGCTCATTGGAGCCTGAAGGACTGAGCTTGGCGACTTAGGAACAATGGGCAGTAGGATCCAAATCCCAACTGCCCTGCTCCAATCACAGGCCCCCTGCTGGGTTGAATGACCCAATAACGTGCTAGCGTGGGAACCTAGTGTTGTATATAGTTGGCCCAGTGGGCCCCATTCGTCAGTCTTCTTAGTGCAGCCACCTACCATGCTGTACTCAATAAAGAGCTTGATATCACTACCACCTTGCCTATTCAAAGCCAAAAAACCCACTATATTATACAGAGCAATTAAAATAGCCTAAAAGAAATAAAAAAACAAAATAAACCAGTCAGAATAGTACAATAAAGGTACGCTGAGGGAAAATGTAATGACAAAACTCAGCCATAGAACTCAGTGATAAAACCTTAGACCCATGAAAAGTTTCAGGTTCTGAAATGACTATTATGCCTGGTGTTACTAAGGATTACTTCCAGAGAGTCAACAAGGAAGGCAGTTGGATGGTGCCATCGAGGCATAAATCCCTGCAGCGTGCGCACATCTTTTGTTCCATTGTCGTTTCTGGTCAAAGAAGTTTTGCAGGCTTTTAAAGAAGTAGTAAAAACTTCACACCCCATAAACAAAATCAATACTAGGATGAGTGTACACAGCACAACACAATGTTTCTATCATAATACCTTCTTTATGAGGATGGGGGAAACCTATCATCTGTGGTCAGCCAGAGATTAGAGACAGATGGAAACAGCTTTAAAGGCATTCCTTGTTCACACTATGAAATATCCCATGTGTCAGGAAGAAGGCATGGCTCAGTGGTAGAACATCCACTTTCATAGAATCATAGAGTTTGAAAGGGCCATCAAGTCCACCCTCCTGTGCAATGCAGGGTCAGTCTAAAGCATCCCTAACAAGTGTTGGTCCAGCAACTGCTTGAAGACTAACAGTGAGGGGGCACTCGCCATTTCCTTAGGCAGCAGATTCCACTGCCGGACTACTCTTACTGTAAATATCCCCCCTAATATTCAACTGGTATATCTCCCCACCCTGTAATTTAAAGTCATTATTGTGGGTCCTATCCTCTGCTGCCATAGGAATAGCTCCCTACCCTACTCTACATGATAACCTGCCAAGAGACCAGTCATGTCCCCTCTTCTCCAGACTGAATATCCCCAAATCCCTCAAGCTTTCCTTGTATGGCTTGGTCTTTAGGCCTCTAATCCTCCTTGTTGCTCTCTTCTGCACCTGCTCTATTCTGTCCACATCCTTTTTGAAGTGAAGCCTCCAGAACTGCACACATAACTCCAGATATACACAGAAGGTCCCAGGTTCAGTCCCTGACACGTCCAGCAAAAAGCTTAATGTAGAAGGTGGTATGCAACACCTTTACCTGAGATCTAGCAGAGCTGTCATCAGTCAGAGTAGACCGTGATAGAACAATAAGACAGCTTTGTGTATTCATGCATAAATCAAAGTGGGTGAAAATAAGAATGCTCACAAAATTCTTGACTGCTGAATGTGATCTGTGTTTGATCTTTCACAGAGAAAACAGTTGTTTAAATTGTTCCAGTCAGCCCTAATTACAAGGTTGCTTCTCACACAACAGAACTTCTATACTGAAGTCACAGCATTCATAACAGACCATTTTATATCCCATGTATAATTCAAAATGTGCGAAAATACGGACGCTCACAAAATTCTCAACAGTGGAATGTCTCTACTGAGTTTAACGTGTACTTCCCAGCATAACACGTTACCTAACAGTTTTTCTTCCCGTTAATGCAAAATTAGAATGTATAGAAACTTGTAGGTTGTGCAATTTGGGGGGAGGGGGGTGGCAGGTGATGTCACAGACTAGTGTCTTGCCCTGAGCCTGCCTTGGCGGGGGAGGGTGGGATATAAGAATAAATTTATTATTATTATTCTGCCCCGCACTAAATACTGAGCTCACTCAGACACATGCAACCTCAGGGAACAGCGTGCAACTGCAGAGTTCATTCATCCAAACATATGCAACATGACTTATCAAATGGAAATATAAAATACATATTCAAATCTGTTTTTTTTTCCTGGTGAAACAAGCACAAAAAAAATTCTTAAGAGAGCAGTGGAAGGCCAGAGGATTGTAAGTGCAAATAATTACAGAAACAAGAAGCCAGGGAAATTTATTCATGCATAGTGATGAATCTGCACATATCCCTTTTCCCTTGATTTTCCTCCCATGTACATTTGTACTGAAAAAGATACGGTATATTAGGCACATGACGAACAACTTGCATAGATTTCCGAGACTGGAAACTTGTCTCAAATGATGCATCTGCCAGTTCCCAATGGAACTGAGTAAACCCACCTAATAAATCCAGCAAAAAAAATGTAGAAGCTACCAACCTCAGGATCCTCCTCTGCAGCCCATGAAAATCAATGGGAGCTACCTTATTAAACTCTCATTCATTTCAATTAAGCTTACGCAGAACCAGCTCCCTGTGGATTGTGCCACAGGTCCTATTGCTAACTAAGCAAGTCAGCAAAGGGGACAATTTTTTCATGCAGGATAGGGGCACAAGGCTTGAATTGCATGGTGAAATTATCTCATAAACATTCATCAGTGTGGTAGGGGGTGGTTGTACGGTTGGTAGGTGGTAACTAACAAGCCCTTCCATATTCTTCCTGCTCTGCGCCAAGCAGGACTGATGTCAAAACAGAAAAGATGGATGCTCAATCTTCTTTGTCGTCTACCTTGCTACGGGCTATGTCAAGCTGTTAGTTCTCAGAAAGTAATCTAAAACCCTACGAAGAACTCACGCCGTGTTGACAACAGAAGGTGCCGCCATGGCCTAGATGTGTAAAGTGAGTTCTGATGTGTGTACGTCCTCAAACCAGCATGTTTCTGAGCAACTGGCAGGTCACGCTTCCGGCTGCATTCTCAGAGCATTTGCAAACGGTGTGAAGGATTAACCAGTGTCTCCACTCCCTGCTGAACAATTAACACTAGGCTCCGCTGATCTCCCTCAATTGTGTTGACAGCTACACTGAGAACCCGATCGAAAGGAAGCTAAATTCTGCACAAAAAGGAGGAGCAAATAGGCTTTTGTCTTTATTTGGATTTTTCGATGCTACTTTTCTACCTGAAGGGATTTAAAAACACTTTGCAGAAGTTTCCAGTCCAACCAATTTAAACAATGTAACTTAAAACAAAAAACAAATTAACTGGGTTGGTTACTGTAGGCTCTAGATCAGGAGTGGCCAAACTGCAGCTTGGGAGCCACATGTGGCATTTCACACATAGTGTGTGGTTCTCAAAGTCCCAACTATCCAATTGGCTTGCTTGGAGGAGGTATTTGTCTCACTTCTCCAAGCCAAGCCAGCTGGCAACTTGGAGGATGCATTTATAGTTAAAGTTGCTTTCTTTCTACCCCTCCCTCTCTCCCAAACATCTGCTCTCAAACATCTGATTTTCATGTATTGCGGCTCTCAAACATCTGACTTTAATTTTATGCAGCTCTTACATTAAGCATGTTTGGCCACCCCTGCTCCAGATTGTGAGCTCCTGACTGCTTCCTTTCGATCGGTTCTCAGTGTAGTTGCCAACACAACTGAGGGAGATCAGCGGAGCCTAGTGTTAATTGTTCAGCAGGGAGTGGAGAAACCGGTTAATCCTTCACACCATCAGGTCTCCCCTTGGCTTGTGCCTCTGGATGCATTGTTATCTTATATATTTCATTTCTACCCCACCTTTCTCCCCAGTGGAGACCCAAAGTGGCTAACTTTGTTCCCCTCTTTTCCATTTAATCCTCACAACAACCCTGTGAGGTAAGTTAGGCTGGGAGTGTGTGATAGGCCCCAGGTCACTCAGCAAGCTTCCACAGCACAAGCAGGGATTCAAACCTGGGTCTTCCAGATCCTAGTCCAACACTCTGACAACTACACCAAGCTGGTTCTCACAAAATGGCACCTCTGCATGAGCTCAGCTTGGCTGCATTCAGGCTTTAATGCCTGCAGACACAGGAGGAAAGAAAAGTCAGTCCAGATGTTGTTCAGCTGATGCTAGCACTTTACCAGGATTTCCTCAGCACAAGGCTTCTTCCCGTAATGTCCGTGTTGTTATAAACTTCAGAGTGGATCTCATAGGAAAAACTTCGGAAACACTTTCACCAGGCATTTTAAGTGAATAAGAACAATGGGGCCTCTGGGTCCCACTAACAACTGCTAGTTCTCTCAATTATATGGTTTGATTAATTCATATACTGCATCCACAAAGAGGCACCCGTTCACAAAATGGTACCTCTGTATGAGCTCAGCTTGGCCACAAAATTATCAGTAGGGATAAGCAAAGTTCTCCTTTTCCATCCCTTTATGTCTCCAGAATCTCTCTCTGCACTTTCATTTCAGTCCTTTCCATTTAGCTAGGAAAAATGTCTAAAATTAATTCAGGAACTGGCGCAAGTGAATTTTTCAACTCCTGCAGTTTTCAACTCCTCAGAACCCCCTCTCCCCCTGTTACTGTGGCATATATGAGAAGTGATACAACATGGCAAACCAGCAGTTTTGATAACTTTATACAGGGCTTTTTTTGAGCAGGAATGCACAGGAACGCAGTTCCGGCTGGCTTGGTGGAAGTGGGTGTGTCCTAATATGCAAATCAGCTCCTGAATGGGCTTTTCCTACAAAAAGCCCTGTGCAAAACAATTGTGATGTCAGGGGGTGTGGCTTAAAATGCAAATGAGTTCCTGCTGGGATTTTTCTACAAAAAAGCCCTGACTTTATATATATGATTGCATCAATGTTTTTGTACTTTACAATGTTTTTTATGCAATGCAATTCAGTTTAAGAACATAAGAGAAGCCATGTTGGATCAGGCCAATGGCCCATCCAGTCCAACACTCTGTATCACACAGTGGCCAAATATATACACACACACCACAGTTCAGATAAGTCACAGCTGAACTTATATGAAGAGGAAACTGAAAGGAAAGGTAAATACAGTCAAAACCCTTGGGGAAGCTTGGAGGCTATTTAAAACTGCAATCCTAGAAGCTCAGATAAAATATATACCACAAGTTAGGAAAGGCACAAACAGGTATAAGAGAAGGCCTGCATGGTTAACAAAATAATGGAAGCTGTAAAAGGTAAGAAGGACTCCTTTAAGCGGTGGAAAGCTAGTCCAAGTGAGATTAATAAAAGGGAACACAGGCTGTGGCAAATCAAATGCAAGACTGTGATCAGGCAGGCAAAAAGGGACTATGAGGAGCATATTGCAAAAAATATAAAGACCAACAATAAAAATTTCTTCAAATATATTAGAAGCAGGAAACCAGCCAGGGAGGCAGTGGGGCCCTTGGATGACCAAGAGGTCAAAGGTTTATTGAAGGAGGATAGGGAAATGTCTGAGAAGCTGAATGCATTTTTTGCCTCTGTCTTCACTGTGGAAGACGAGAAGTGTTTGCCCACTCCAGAACCACTAATTTTGGAAGGGGTGTTGAAAGACCTGAATCAGATTGACAAGAGAGGAGGTCCTTCAACTGACAGACAAATTAAAAACTAAGTCACCAGGTCCGGATGGCATATATCCAAGAGTTCTGAAAGAACTCAGTTGAACTTGTGGATCTTCTTACAAAAATATGTAATCTTTCATTGAAATCTGCCTCCGTTCCTGAGGACTGGAAGGTAGCAAATGTCACCCCCATCTTTTAAAAGCCTCTGCGGTACTGTGGACAGAAGAGCGGGACAAGGCAATAGGTGTGACTTACACCTGTTATCACCTCCTGGACTGTGACGAATGATAGCAATGTGTCCAACCAGTACAACCCATATCTCTCCACACAGAGATTTGGGTATTCAGGCCAAATAGGGTGCCTACCATTTTTTAGTATCTTGGCTTGGGAGACCCCCAGTGTAACTATTAGTGAGTAACCTATATTTGGTTGACCATAATAATTCTCCATTGTTCATTTGGTTGAGGACAGCAATGGTCTGGCACTCTCATACCCCCCACCTCCCTCCTCATTCTTACATCCTTGTCACCCAGGGAGCTGATGAGTACAAATTTTTTCTGTCATCTGAATATTGTATTGATATACTGCTGATGTTTTTAGGGCAGTAATGTTGTTTTGATTTTTATTACTCATTGTATGTCTTCCTGATGTAAGCCACCCTGAACCCAATTCTTAGGCAAGGGCAGCCAACAAATCAAACCAATAGGAACCGTATATACAACCATCTTTAACAGGGCTTTATTAAGGCACAACAGTAACATAGAATAGTACCAGCATGGTGCAGGAATCAGAATACTGTAGTGCAATCCTAAACAAAATGATACCCTTGTAACCCCATTGAACTAGACAGAATATAGGTATTTTGTAATTTCGGAGGGAGTGGATCCATGAAGTTTACTTAGGAAGTGTCCTTACAGCGTAAATGTGTACAGAGTTACTCCAGCCTAAGCCCATTTATTTCAACAGGTTTTTTTTGTTGATGATGATGTTGTTCAGTTGCACAGTCGAGTCTGACTCTTTGCAACCCCATGGACAAAGTCAAACCAGGCCCTTCTGTCTTCCACCATCCTCCGAAGTCTGCTCAAATTCCTGTTAGTTACATCAGTAATGCTGTCCAGCCAAAGGAGCCAGTTTGGTGTAGTGGTTAAGTGCGTGGACTCTTATCTGGGAGAACCGGGTTTGATTCCCCACTCCTCCACTTGCACCTGATGGAATGGCCTTGGGTCAGCCATAGCTCTGGCAGAGGTTATCCTTGAAAGGGCAGCTGCTGTGAAAGCCCTCTCAGCCCCACCCACCTCAAAGGGTGTCTGTTGTGGGGGGAGAAGATATAGGAGATTGTAAGCCGCTCTGAGTCTCTGATCCAGAGACAATGGCGGGGTATAAATCGGCAATTCTTCTTCTTCATCTCATCTTTTGCTGTCCCCTTCTTTTTCCTTCCGTCTTTCCCAGCATCAGGATCTTCTCCAGTGAGTGCTCCCTTCTCATTTGGTGGCCAAAGTATTTGAGCTTCAGCATCTGACCTTCCAGGGAACAGTCAGGGTTGATTTCCCTTAGGACTGGCTGATTTGATCTTCTTGCAGTCCAAGACTCTCAAGAGTCTTCTCCAGCAGCACAATTCGAAAGCATCTATTCTTCTGCACTTGGCCTTCCCTATGGTCCAGTTCTCACAGCTATACATTACTACTGGGAATACCATCGCTTTGACAATATGGACTTTTGTTGGCAGGGTGATGTCTCTACTTTTTATTATACGGCCTAGGTTGCTACTCACCAAAGGCTTGCTATGTTCCTCAGATGATCATAGGCTTAGGGTGACCTTCATGTGTGAACTAGTCTCCTGTGTTGCTCCTGTACATATATATAAAAAAGAATGCAAAGAGGATGCTGTTCTTCAAAGTATTTTTCCACCTTACCGCCTCACACACATACTGTTTTAATGATGAAGGCATTTTAACGAAGAACAGCATTCTGCAGCCAGACAAGGAGAAGCCTCTTTCGGAAAAAGGTACTTCCCAACAGCCCTGTCTAGCTAAAGCTTGCTGCCCCCTGCAGGATTTTCTTCCTTTTCTTCTTTGTACACAAGACACCCCTGTATTATACAACACAACCTCTTTTTCTGTTCAGCATTTTGACACACACACTCAAAACACACATACACATATGTTTTATTTCACTCTTCAGCATCACATTTAATTTGTCCTTGGATGGATGGATGTTGAAATCACACACTGATTCCCTTCAATTGTATGAAGTATCTGAAGAAGTTAGCAGTGACTCCTGAAAGCTCCTACCCTGCCACATATCCTGTCCGTCTTTAAGGTGCTACTGGACTCTTGCTCCTTTCTACTGTTCCATAGCTTGTGTATTGTGAGAGTGAACTTGGCTTCCAAGATCTACTGTGATACTTAAGGCCATGGTACCTACCCAGCATCCTACCAGAAGAGTCAAAGCGTGTGGCACAACAACGGCATAACTAAATGCATCTTCATAATTTCTCAGGGGGCAAAATGCTGGAAGTGGGGAAAGGGGACAATCAGATCCATTTCGATGGGCTTGAAGAGATCAAATATGGCAGAGCATTTCATTGTCTGTAATAAGCACCATTCCCAAGTGTTCATATCTTAGTTAGAAGACTAGAACGTGGTGCTTCCTCTTTCAGTACGTTCAGAGGGACTCAGGAGGAAATGTCTTTTGTTATCAAAAGTGTGTCCTAATTCTCAGTAGAACAGGAGCCTGTTTTGTTTGGGAAGTCATGGAAAACACAAAAGCACACACGCATCATGGTGTTTTAAAGACAGAAGTGGTTTTGCAGGGTGAATATGAAATCAGTAGTTAAATTGGTATACTTATTGCAGTCTGAAAGACTTCATTAATCCAAGTAGCTGACACTGAGATCATTACTGTTAAACAATTACATTTAATGCATACTTAGGGGGGAAAACAATGTATCTAGTGCTAGATTGAGACTTAATAAAAAACGCATGGGATGTTCTAGCCAATTACGGATGGAATAACGAAAGTACTGAGGCTTCTTGAATCAGGACAATATTATGCAATGGAAAGATTGTTTAATGAATAAAATAAGTTTTCAAACAGAGGTAAGGATGCTATTTTAGATGTGCTTCTCTGGGAGCAAGTCCCCCTGAGCTCGGTAACACTTCCACATAATAAAATCAGAGAACTGACTCATGATGTCACATTCTAATTACCTGGCACAGAATGTGCTTTCAGTTTAAGATTATGCTCTTGTCAAATCAAGAATGCTGACATGGTTGATCAAATGTCCCTGAAGGGTGATTTTTCAGGCTCCAGAGAACTGTAAGGCTAGGCAGTCTCCGGAACATTTGTGTTTCCAGGATCTTTGTGGATACTTTTTGGGATCCTTGAGCTCGGTTTAGTTCAAAACAATGCTTGGCCTCACAGGGATACGTTACTTCTCATGTGTCAGATTAGTTCATTTAATAGTTACCATGTGCAATTGCCATGCCAGGAGTCCACCTAACAAATTTTGTGATGGTTTCCAGTCAGGACCTTTTTTGTAGCAGGAACTCCTTTGCATATTAGGCTACACCTCCCTGATGTAGTCAATCCTCCAAGAGCTTACAGTAGGCCCTGTAAGAAGAGCTATGTAAGCTCTTGGAGGATTGGTTACATCAAGGGGGTGTAGCCCAATATGCAAAGGAGTTCCTGCTGCAAAAAGAGCCCTGTTTCCAGTGATCATTTCAGACCATGGTGATTACAATGTTTGCATTAGAATTCTAGGAAGGATGCTTTCAGGGCCAGTTGGTCATAAAGTTCTGACTTCAAGCAGTCTAAAATGACTATTCAGCAATCTGTGTATATGGTTCTCTTTTCCAAGTATTGACTTCTATAACTTCCTTTAGGAAGCTTGCAAGGTCTTATGGGGTAAGTCCTTCAAAAGTTCTGAACCCGCCCCCAAATTTTTTTTTTAAGTTCTTTGGTTGATCCAATGCAGATTAACGTTTGCAGTGACCACCTAAACAAGTATTGTAGACAGACATCATGTCACCAGTATACTGTCTAGCCTTAGGCCTTGTCTGACCAAGTTCCAAGAGGCTTTTTGTTTCTGGAAATGAATAGCTTTGCAGGTAATTTTGAGCACAATCCTAAGGGAGAGGGGCAGAAAGTCTTTTGGGAGCAGACGATCCGCTACGTGGGCGCAAGAAGCATTTGTGCCAGTGCTGCCACAGCAGAGGGGAGTTACATGTGCATGGGGCTGCCAGATTGCCGCTCCGCCCGAGAGCAGCAGCGTCTGAGGGATGTGCACAAGCATTGATGGAAAGTGAGGCGGAGCGCGGCACTCAGGCACAGGAGGGGGTGGAGCTGCGGGCGTGGCCAAGCTTAGGCAGCTTCCTGAGTAGTTTGGGCCATGACACGCCCCCCGAGAGGTGCAACGTTACTTCTACAAAAACAGCAGCGTGTCCCATAGGCACTCATTGAAGCCAAAAACAAAGGTCACCTCTGCTGCTGTGGAAGCTTGCAAACGCTTTAGGGAGCGGTGTGATTGCCTCACCAATCCCCTCATGCCTCGGGCTGCTGAGCCCCCTCCCCAGCAACCAATCATGTCCCCCCCTCCTAGAAATACTTCCACTCTGGCCTCGCACAACTCAGTTGTTAGGGACAGCTTCGCGTGGTGGGAAGCTCTGCAGGGGAGCTCCCTGCCATGCGAACTTAGAGCGAGAAACAGGCAGGCACGTTGGTGATGGGTTTTTCACTGTGAGGTTGCTTTGACAGTATCTTTGACTTACAAGGGGGAGAGCGAGCTCTCTCCTCTGGGGCTAACTGCTCTTGTTTCCAGGTCTCCACAGGTTCCAGGCTCCCGGATGCTCTGTATGCGAGGGCCGTTGCCCATGACTGGGTAAGTCCCACTGTGCCCCTCTCCCCACTGTCCTCTCCCCCCCCCTCACTCTTGACCTGCTCCTCCAGCTGCCGCCCCTGCAGGTGCTCTTGATCTCTATCTCCGTTTTGCAGGTGGGATTCCAACACAGAGGTTTCTGCATGTGTCGCTCCACCCCCCCTCCACTCCCTCAGCTGTTTCTGCCCACCGCTCTGATTGGAGCCCCGCCTACAGTGAGACTGCCCAGTGCGCACCAGGGAAACTGTTGCACTCTGTTCTAGAAAAATAAAATCTGATCTGTGCCCTCTGTTGTCTCTCCTGCTTGGTATCTGCTGCACGTTCCCTGGGCAACCCCCCAGGGGACATTTCTCTCTCGGTCATCGGGCCCATGCTCCCCCTCCACTCGTGGCACAACGTCTGCCCTTTGGGAGCCGACTGCATCCGCCTATGCTAGTTCTGCACTTGAGCGCAGCTACACGGCGGTTCTCTGGATTGGGCTGCCCAACTTATTTTCTCTGCCCCCCCTTCAGTTTTTATTTATTGGCCTTTTTAAATGTACAAATTCCTCACAGTGTGCTACATGCAAACTAAATGTTTCATTGGGTATGCATGTACAGAATCTCCACATACATAATACAGAAAGAAAGGAGGTGATAAGAAAATGTATAATGAATAATTTCAACTATGCTCATACTGAATAAATATATCTCTAACTGTGACAAATAGACAATTCTTTCATATGTGTTCTAGATGCCATGGAATAGACTACAGGAGAATCAACCTAGAATTCCTTAGTGCTCAGCACTTTGTGTGATCATTGTTAAACCAGTTGGGAGCAGTGATCACAGTGCTATTAGGTTTGCCATTGAGATAAACAGAAAACAATCCCCAAAGTCCAACACAATCACATTTGATTTCAGAAGAGGAAACTCTTTAAACATGAGGTGCTTAGTCAAAAGCGAGTTGAAAGGGAGAGAATGAAAAAGGTCAGAACTCTTCTGGATCCTTTGGAGTTATTTAAATTCACAATAATGAAAGTTCAGATATAATGTATGCTACATATTAGGAAAAGCACCATCACCAAAACGCTGAAGACAGAAGTACGGTTAACAAACAAAATCAAAGAAGCCATTAATCATGAGAAGACTTCCACTAGAAAGTACAAGTCTTGCCCCAATGAGATGGATGAGAAGGAGCTCTGGGAAAACAACTGTAAGTTAACTGTAACACAAACAAAATTAATGTTTGATGATCATTTTGATAAAATTATGGGACAATAAAAAATTTCTTTAAATACATCATAGTCAAGGAACCAACTAGGAAAGCAAATAATTTCTGAAAAAAAGCTGTACAAATTCTTTGTCTCTATATTTACTACGGAAAACATGGGATAATGACCCACTCTGAAACCATTGTTTTCAGGGAGGATATTTGGTTCTCAACCCAGCCCCAACTTGACTCCCCCCTTGACACAGTGAGCTGCAGTTAGGTGCGGGGGAGCCCTCAGAGATCTTACCAGGAGCAGCCTTGCAGGGAAAGAGTGGCAGCAACAATGGGGAAAGCAGTGAGGGCCCCAATCAACTTGGCCAGCAAGCACAGCAGCAGGAACGGAAGAGGGGAAGCCAGCCTCCTCCTCCTGCCCTAGAATGGGACTGGGAGAACAAGAGCCTGTACCTGGCCCAAACTTGGCCATGAAACAGGGAAAGCTTCTCATCCTGACCCAACAGGAAGAATGGGAGGGAGATGGAAGACTGGCAGCCTAAAGAGCAGGTAATTCACCACCTCCCTTTATTCATCCAGAGGGACATGGAGTCCGAGACAGACTGGGCCCAGAGAAGGAAGGCAGGGCCCAGGGTCTGTGGTGGAATCTGCTGCTCTGGCTCATAGGCCCTATTTCACCCTGCCCACCTAGGTATTTCTACACAACTGGAAGGGTTTTTCTTTCCTTCTCAGGGTAGCTTGCCACCACCAGCTGACCTTTTTTGGGAATTGTCCACTGGGCGGGTCCGGACTTCCAGCTTATGTTCCAAGTTCTGAGGCCTTGCCACTGTGTCTCCCACTGCCCAGTGCCTGATCACCAGGGGGACAATTTATTGCCCTGTGCACCCCAGAAGGAATAGCCAACTGCCAGTCTTCCCCTGGTGCATCTTTTAAAATAGCATGTCTGAGATGCTGGATGTCTATGTGGTACAGAGAACCACTCCCAGCATCCAAAGTTATAAATTATTTAAAAAAAAAAAGTTTACAAGCATCCTTTTAGCATAGCACCAGACCAAACAAGGGTTGCAAAAGAAATGGACAAAAATGCAAATCCCCTTTCCCTCTCTCTGTGCATGCCTTATCAGATGCTAAAATAGGGCAGGCGCCTTTCTGTTAGGATATTATAGATCCCTATAAAGCAGGGGTGGCCAACGGTAGCTCTCCAGATGTTTTTTGCCTACAACTTCCATCAGCCTCAGCCATTGGCCATGCTGGCTGGGGATGATGGGGGTTGTAGGCAAAAAACATCTGGAGAGCTACTGTTGGCCACCTCTGCTATAAATTGATCCCTATGGTTTGCTCCAACTCTTGAGGTGAGCACATGATCAATGGCTGTCTTCTCAGAGAAGAGGTCTGTGTGTGCTCAGGGACTCAGCACTCAAGAAAAAGAGACCTCCATTCTGTTGCAAGGAGGTTTTAACATATCTGTTTCTCCTCGCCTTAATCCCAGTCAGGCCAGATCAAGGAAGATTTTTCTGGCAATCTTCAAGAATTTCTTTCCTGGGGACTTTCTAGCATTCCATTCCTCCAAAACTCTGTTCCCTGCTTTGAGAAGGGGATTATCTTGATCCAACCATTATCACTCCAGCTAGATCAACTAGTGCTGGAATGAAGGTGAACTGAGGTACATCTGATAAGCAATTGTACAGACTCCTCCCATGCCTGCTCTCTGCCCAGACACACACTGGAGGCTTTGCATATTTTAAATCTCACAGAAGAAAAACTGCATTTCTTCACAGGATTCTAGGCCAAGTTATGGAGACAGAGGCTGAGCACATGTGATTCAAAAGAAAGGGCAAGTGAGCCAGTCAAGTGAAGGAAGAGGGCCAGGGTGTTATAACACACTCCTCGTCCCATTCTGAGACCATCTGAGAAGACTGCCGGCCCCTAGCCAAGATGGTGGAACACAGGCAAGCCAGGTAAGAGCAGGGCAGGCCTCACATATCTAAAAAAGTGGAGTCAAATAGTTGTATAATTTCTTGGACTAATTTCAGTTAAAAGCAACAGCAACTAATATCTCACTGGAGATGGATACAATCTACCTGAATATGTGGTAGGGCTTCTAGTGTCCTGGCCCCACTGATGGACCTCCTGATGGCACCTGTTGTTTTGGCCACTGTGTGACAGAATGTTGGACTGGATGGGCCATTGGCCTGATCCAACATGGCTTCTCTTAAGTTCTGATGTAAATTTCTTAAAGAACTCAAATGTGAAGTTGTACAACTTGTCACTAAAATTGGCCTCTCTTACAGAGGATCAGAAAGACTTCACAAATGAGCCAAAGCAAATAAATAAATCATGTTTATTCTGAGTTAAAGATACAAAAGAAAACCACAGAGCTACTACAACTTGGTGCTGCAATAACTTCTTGCCTTACTTCTCTGAACTTGCTTCTTGGCTCTTACAGTCCATAAGATTCTAGCACCAAAGCTACACACTGAAATTAGTCTGCAGTGTTTTAGGATGTAGCTTGTATGTCTACCTTACTGACTGTACTATCTCAAAGACACCTACCTCAAATTTTGTAGCACGTGTTATAAAATACCAACACACATAGTTTGATGACCTGACTAGCCGAATCTTGTCAGATCTCAGAAGCTAAGCAGGGTTAGCCCCCCTGGTAAGTATTTGGATGGGAGACCACCAATGAAGTCCAGGGTCACAAAAATGCAGAGGCAGGCACTAACAAATCACTTCTGAACATCTCTTGCCACAAAAACCCTATGGGATCACCATAAATTGGCTGTGACTTGATGGTGCTTTCCACCACCACCATAGTTTAGGCTGACATCAGATGACAGGCTCAGCATATTTTGGCCATGCCCCTAATTTTATTCTTTTTCCTTGTGCTTAAAAACATCCATTCATAACCTGCTGCTCCATGCACTAACTCGGTGATTGATCATTCAGATCACTATGGCATGGTAACCACAGAATGGGCAGGTGCCATCCTTTTGTATGTTTTTTTTTTCATGCATGTGCATAAGTGTATATTTGAAGCACTGGCTCCTTTTTGATAGCTCTGTAATCCCTCCGCCAAGTACCAAGATCATTGGTTCCTATACAACTGTATTTCTCCACCAGAAATCACTCCCTTTCCTGCCTGATCTTACTCCCTTTCCCATTCATTTCATAGGACTCTATAGAGTTCTGTGGCACTACCTGAGTGCATCCTGCACATTTTCTCTTCCCATAAAGCTTTTCCATCAGAGAAATATTGTGAAGTGGTCTGGATTAAAGTTCCAGGGGCAGAATCTTGGCCACCAATATGGGACCCTAAAAATAGACTATTTCCAAAGCTGTCCCAGCAAGAAATGGTGGAGAGGGCCATTTTTCTTGAATTTGTTTAAAACAATCCCCTGTGGGCTCCTCATCACATCAAAATATTGTGGCAAAGAACCATGCAAGCAGTGATTCAAAACCCCTCACACAAAGAGTCGATAATACACACATCATTAACTGCTGCAAAAAAAATGGGGAGGGATGGTGGCTCAGTGGTAGAGCATCTGTTTGGTAAGCAGAAGGTCCCAGGTTCAATCCCTGGCATCTCCAACTGAAAAGGGTCCAGGCAAGTAGGCGTGGAAATCCTCAGCTTGAGACCCTGGAGAGCCGCTGCCAGTCTGAGAAGACAATACTGACTTTGATGGACCAAGGGTCTGATTCAGTATAAGGCAGCTTCATATGTTCATATGTTCAAAGGACAAAAATGGAAGGTTCAGATTTCCCAAATGACTTGATTTTGCAGCATTTGGAAATATGAGGTGAAACTACTTATATCTGTAAACCCCAAACTTTCCTTGATGTTGGAAAACTCACAATTGAGAAAGACTGAGAGCGGGGAAGTGACAACAGGAGAACAAGATACTGATGATGATGTTTGAAAATGATTTTTAAATCCTCAGGGTAACTGCAACAACATCAGATCAAACAGCTCATCTGACCGCAGCGTTACAGTTAAAAGGATGAGCTTTGGTCATGGACATACAGTCTGGGGAAAATATATAGTCAATCATTACTGGCTTAATATTTTATACATTGATATCCATGTCTATTGGGAAGATTACAGAGAACCAGTTCTGCTTGAGAGTTATGGGATTTAGCAGGGAGAATAACTGGCTCCTCCACATTTCCCCATCAATGAGATTTAGGTCTCCCTGGAAAGGCTATTTCAAATAGCCGCGTTCTGATTCCATGCCCGTTTCATCCTTTGCCTCCGTGCTCAGCCTCTCTGCTGCCAACAAGGATGTCAATTAGTTCCAATTGCTCAAAGAAGCAATTTGTTGTCCACCAGAAGCAGCTTGGAAATAAAGTAAAGGAACCTTGAAAAGGATCAGTTATCCCGTATTCAGCCACTTTCCACTTAATGTTGATTTCAGCTGTCAGGAACAAAGTGGGCGGTAGTTTATTCTTACTGGCAGCAGGCATAAACTATCAACCACTTGGTTTGAGAAAGCAAAAATCGATGCTGAAAGGAAAGCAGCCATGAGCAAGATGACAGGACATCCAATACCTGCAACCAGTTGGAACAATGACTGGAAGATTTGATATTTGGCTTTCTGAAGACAATCTCATTTGCAGACCAAGTCTAAGTCAATTATCTTCATTCAAACCATTTTCCAAAGGCGACTTTTGGGGGGAGAGAGATAGAGACTGAGACCGAGAGACCAAGAGAGAGATGGAGAGAGAGACTTCGAATCAAGAGGTATCTGAGAGCTCTCTACAAATGAGGTGATCTCACACATCTAGTCATATCCATAAATGCAAATTACTGGCATGTGGAGAGAAAAAATAAATCAATTTAACTATTCAGTGTCCACCTTATTTCACAATTTTATTTTTAAAAATGCCTTTTTCCCTTTAAAATACTGATAACAAAGTGGGGAAACTCACTGTTGAATAACAGAACCAAATGAAGGGGAAGGGTTAACCCTCCTTTTCTTTCAATTCAGAGCTTTAAGGCAAACCAAGCCTTCTCAGACTTGCAACTTGCCTTTCATGGAACAAGACACATGGTTTTTTGTCTCATCTGTTTGAGCCCCAATTTAGGTTCTGTGAAGGCACATGAAGCACCTCGAAAGCAGACAAAACAAATTTGGAACATAATTTTAAAAAAAAACACACACACACACACACATACAACTCCCTCTGTGGGATGGGAAATCAGCCTGGATGTCTGAGAACTGCTTCACAATTTTTGCGGCAAAGCATTCAGGAAAGAGGCCTCAGCTTGGAAGTTACATAATAGATACACGTTCTGGAGCAATAACTGATGGAGTTTTCCTGGGATATTTCCAGTGCATGTTAAAAGAAAAGCATCTTCATTGTACAACAGCAAAAAAACAGAGACAGCAGTCTTCTGAATTTCTGCATGAATTGTGAAGCAGTTCTCAGGTGGGTCTACCCCTCATTCAGCTACACTAAGGCAATAAGTATCTAGTCAATGGGATTTTGTGGTGCTGTCTAGGGGGTAGGGAAACATCATACCCAGAGCCCATAGGTTTTGAGCACTGTTCTCTCCAAACTGAGTTAGCATAAGCTAGCTCACAGATTTTTAGCCTCCAGCTCACACATTTTTGTCTTAGCTCAGGAAGCTGACCTCAGAGCACAATAATTTATGCAGTAGCTCACAACTTTAATACCAGTAACTCACAAAGTAGAATTTTTGCTCACAAGACTCTGCAGCTTAGAGCAGTGGTCCCCAACCTTTTTGGCAGCAGGGACCAGCCGCACGGCCGGCCTGCCCACCGCGACCCCAGGGCCAGCAGGGTGGGGACACCAAATTCAGCCATTCACCCCGGCCCCCCGCAGCACTTCCTCCTCCCTCCGTTTTCAGAATTTTAAGGCCTGGGAAGGAACAGTGAAGCACCTCTGGGGCTCTTTAAAGGTTGACACCCCCCCATCGATCAGCTGATCAACGGGGAATACCGTGGCAGCAGCAGTGAGTGACCTGCTGAAAAAGCAGCACTGCCCTTGCCTCCTCCCCATGCCCGGGAAGGAAGTGGGGAGGAGGCAAGGGCAGCGCCACTTTTTCAGCGGGTTGCTCACCACTGCTACCATGGTTTCCCCCACCAATCAGCTGATCAGCAGGGGGGGTGTCGGTCTTTCAAGAGCCCTGAAGGTGCTTCACCGCCCCTTCCTGGACCTTAAAATTATGAAAACAGAGGGAGGAGAAAGCACTGTGGGGAGGGGGCGGAGCTGCCAGGTTGCACAGACCAGTTGCTAGCAGGCCGCAGACCGGGACCGATCCACAGCCTGAGGTTGGGGACCTCTGGCTTAGAGGAAACATTGGTCTTGAGATCACTGTTTCCTTTTGCAGGATGCTTTTTTTAAAAAAAAAAATCAATTCAGACCCTGAAGGTGGGGGTCACTTCATCTACCTCAGGATTGCACAATATTACACAGGAGAAAAGCCATGAACCTGGTTCCTCCTTCTGCCTTCTTCTTCTCCTTCTTCTACCAGACTCCTCCCATTTCCCTCTTCCTCCCTTTTTATAGTCCACTTCACATCTGGCCCTTGAGTTAAGCTCCACCATCCTGCTCTCTGTTTCCTGCCTTACTTCAAAACACCTGAGCTCAGAAAGCCATTTTTCTTCCACCCAGGATTGCTTATTGCCTCCACTCTGGCTTGGTAAATTCCTGGAGATTTTGGGGGTGGAGCCTGAAGAGGGCAGGGTTTGGAGAGGGGAGAGAAGGGGAGGGACTTCAGTGGAGTATAATGCCATACAGTCCACCTTCCAAAGTGGCCATTTCCCCCAGGTGAACTGATCTCTGTTGCCTGGAGCTCAGTTGTAATAGCAGGAGATCTCCAGCCATCACCTGGAGATTGGCAACTTACTCCACAGCTGTTATGCTTCCTTGAGGCAGATTGCAAAGCCTGCCCTGTTGCTGAGGCTACTGCACCTTTCTGTCCTTGCTCCACCTAGTGAGTCTTCCTGCTGGGCCCAAGGGCCTGTCCTGCACATGGTTAAAAGGTAGTTTGTTTCTGGGTAGACTGCCCACACATGGTTAAAAGTTTGGGCTAAGACTTGAAGGACCTCAGTTCAAGTCCCTTCTTGGTCACTTAACCTATCTCAAAGTCTGTTGTGAGGAGAGGAAGTCTTTGTCTTTTCCTGAGCTTCTTAGGGGACAGGTGGGAAAGTGAAAACAATAGTGTTTAGGGAGTTGGACTAGAACTTTGCCACAAAGTTCATTAGGTGACCTTCAGCCAACCACATTCTCTTGGACCAATCTACTTGAGGGTTGTTGTAAAGATAAAATGGGAGACAGGAGAATTAGGTACATTCTTCCGAGCTTCTAGGAGGCACAGGAAGATAGAACTGCAATGGGTGGGATAAAAACCAGATAAAAACATTGCACTGCAAAAACCCATATTAACCTAGTTAGAATAGTAGCAGCCAGTATATCAGCAATCAGCAGAAATCAGCAAACAATTATTCTGACTGTAAATATAAGTTGCCAACTTCCAGGTGGCACCTGAAGGTCTCCTGGAATTCCAACTGATTTGCAGACTACAGAGATCAGTTCCCCTGAACAAAATGGCTGCTTTAGAGGGTGGACTCCATGTTGTTATACCCCAATGAGATCCCTCCCCTTCCCAAATCACCCCAACCCCACTCTTCACCCACCAATCTCCAGGAATTTCCCAGCCCAAAAGTACAGAACCCAATATGTGTACAAAACTAAGTATCAAAAATAATTGCAGTAATGAGCTGCATGTGAAAATTTAATAACTGAGTAAATAAAATCCCTGCTCTGGTTCTCAACTTGGTCCTTCATAACTTCTGCCTCCTCTTGGTTTATACCCCCTCGAATTTAGGGTTGCAATTCACTGACTTTCAGTCTTCTCCCTTATTTAATCAAATGCCAGACTATCACCCCCCCCCCAAAAAAAAATGGCATAAAAAAGAGAGGGTCATCTTAAATTTCTGTACAAGTTACAGTTATGTCCAAAAATAGAAATCATTTTGGGTCTAAATTTGTAACGAGGTTGTCTTATATTCAGAGTCATCTTACTTTTCCAGGAGCATGGTAAATATTGGTGCTAATTTGCCATCAAGCTACTTGATGGTGCTTGGGTGGGCAGTGGGAGGACTTCTAGTGTCCTGGCCCCACAGGTGGACCTCCTGATGACACCTTGTTTTTTTTTTTTTGGCCACTCTGTGACAGTGTTGGACTGGATAGTAGGGATGTGCAAAAAAAAAAAAATTCGGCATTAAACGGATTCGGAAGTATACGGGGGGAAAAAATTCGGAATCCCCGTATACTGCTGAATACCGCATTCGGAATAGCCGCATATACGGTAGATGCGTGGCTATTTCCGAATATACGGCCCTATTATACCCTATGGGCCATTGAAATCAATGGCAAATAGGGTTTATTTGAAGCCGCCTGGAGGGGAGGGAGTTTGAGGGAGAGCCCCCAAAATTGCAGGGGACCTGCAGGGAACTCTCCCCTCCAACCCCCCCCCCAAAAGTCCCAAAAAGATTGGGCCAGGGGATCCCATTCCAGGGGCACCCAAAGAGGGTGCCCCTATTCCATCATTATACCCTATGGGCCATTGACATCAATGGCAACATAGGGCATAATTAGAGGCTACTGGGGGGGCAGGGGGTTTGAGGCAGACCTGGCTGCAGCAAACCCAAATGCCAGCTCTCCAGCCCTGCCCCAAACAACACGGGGAGAGCTGGCCAACCACAACAAGCCTGCTGGTTCTGGGTCTCTCACCCAGGTGCCAGCTTCCCTGCCACAGAACACACAATCTACAGATGCCAGCTCTCCAGCCCTGCCCCCAAACAACACGGGGAGAGCTGGCCAACCACAACAAGCCTGTTGGTTCTGGGTCTCTCACCCAGGTGCCAGCTTCCCTGCCACAGAACACACAATCTACTCTATAAAAACAAAAAAGTGACCCAGCCCACACAGCCCACACACACCCTCGCCAACCCCCACACCAACCAGAGGTAATTTAAAAAAACCAAAACAAAACCAGCAGAATCACAAAAGGCCAAGTGTTAAAAAAGTGGCTTTTTCACCAACAAGAAAGCTCAGGCCAAATAAGTCAACAACACCCCCACCCCCAGTCCCCCACCCCCAAACCAGGAAAAGGGACAACAGGAAAAAAGGCCAAGCAACTCAAGTGTTTAAAAAGTGGCCTTTCACCAATAAGAAAACTCAGGCCAAATCAGTCAACAACAACACCCCCACCCCCAAAACCAGAACCAGGAAAAGGGGGACAAAAGTGGCCTTTTAAACAATGAAAATTAGGCCAAACAGCACCCCCCCCCCAATAACCTGAAGATAAAAGTAACAGCAGCAACAAATCAAACACTGAATACTTTTAAAACAGTAAAAAAACTCAACTTTTAACAATTCAAGAACTTTGCCAAAACCCCCCCTCCAAAAAAAAAAAAACCCTTCACCCTAACCCCAAGAAATCCAAGCCACCCAAATCAGGAGAAGTAAAAGGACACTGCACTTTTAAAAGTTCTCTCACTAAATTAAGATATGGGCAAATTAGCAACCCCCACCCCACCCCAGGCCCCCACCCCCAGCAGAACCACCCCAACCCCAAATAGGCTACCCCACCCAGTACTCACCCACCCAAATCTGGGCAAGTAAAGGGACTCTAGTCCTTTTACCAACAAAAACTAAAACAAGAACCCCAAAACTGTCTTACCTTGTCTTCTCTACTCCAGGGAAGTCTGGTAAGGCTGAGTGAGAGAGCAGCAGGCAGCAGCTGAAGCCAAGGGCCAGCCAGCAGCAGCACAATCTTTCACACCAACCCACATACACCAACACAGCAATGGAGGAGTCCAGCCAGGAAGACTCCTTAAAAAGGTTCTCTGGCCCTACAGAGAGCAATTTCAAAAAATAGCACTGCTCTCTGATTGGCCAGACAACAGTGCTTACTTGGATACCCAAGTAAGCAAAAGATCAAAATAACAACAATGTAGCTGATGGCTGGGCCATCAGCTACACAACAGCCCTGCAAAGCATGCATTTGCAATGCATTTTGCAAATGCATGCTTTGGATTGGCTGCTGGGGCTCCTCTTCCCCCTCCCCCCCTCCCTGATCCCAGGGAGGCTATGGGAGAGGCGGGAAGAGGCCACTAAAGGCAGGAAAGTAGGCAAGCAGCTCCACTGAAGCTGCAGAAGCTACTTTCCCACCTTTTCCATTGACAGCCGTATACGTCCGAATAGCTATTCGGCAGTATACGGCGAGACGTATTCGGCTGCCGCATAATAGGCGGCAATAGGAATCGGCTATGGCCAATTCCGTATACAGCCAAATCAGTGTTGATTCGGCTGTATATACGGTTCGGCCGAACCGAATGCACACCCCTGCTGGATAGGCCACTGGCCTGATCCAACATGGCTTCTCTTATGTTCTTATTCAGCTAAAGGAAACCAACACCTGTGGGAAAGGAAAGGCCCCTGTCAAAAATAATAATTAATTTTCCTTGTGTATGTTGTCAAACCCCCATCTAAAACAACTAAATTCTCCAAGGTAAAAAGTACTCTGAATAAATGCCATCAAGTTTTACAATTTACTTTTCCTATAACCTGTAAAAGGCAAATGACAGTGAACTTGCACAAGCACCCAAGCAACAAAGCAAAAATAATGTGTGTGTTTTTTTTAAGAGAAGGGAATTTCTGACAAACTGCATGCTGCAGTCTTTATTGGTTTCTTAGTTCCAAAGGTGAAACAAGGAAAATTTACTTCTCTTGTTCATTTTCCGAGGCAATGATTGCACTCAGCGGCTTCACTACCATCCACTTTCCAAAGGCATTCAAGTCCCCGGGTGCCATTTTAGTCCTTGAAAATCTGTTCTTCCTAAGCACAGGAGTGCATCGATTTAAACCTGGTGCAGCAGAAGAATTAAACCAAAACACAATACTTCACATCCCTTCCACATATTTTACAGCCTTCTAAAATTGTCGGGGTAGCTCTTATTTCAGTGAAAGGCTCCAGATTTAAGAACGATTCGCCCTGATTCAGGAAAACTTGAAGGACACCTGTCAACCCCAACATGACTTGCTTTTCACATCCATCATCACTCCTCGCAAGAACAAGTAGAGTCAATTTAGGTTTATTTAATTTATTTATTTATTTATTTTATATCCTACCCTCCCCACCAAGGCAGGCTGAGGGCGGCTCACAGGTTAGGGTCAAACAATGACCAGACAAGATAAAACAGCAATAAAACAGGAACATAAAACAATTATTAAAACATCAATATCAGTGCAATAATTCATATAGACAATGATAGAAAATGGCGAGTTGGTCATTATTTGATGTTCCAAAGAAGATCCAGGCCGCCATAGTGTGATAGGGTGACCATAATGTCTAAAGGCCAGCCAGGGACACCTTGGAGGGGAAGGGGGAAGGCAGGGGTGCGCGCGCGAAGCGTGCGCGTCGCCGGAAACAGGAAGTGACGTCACTTCCGGTGATGTCATGCCACCGCCGGAAACAGGAAGTGACACCACTTCCGGTGACATCATTTCCCCGCGTCACCTGCCGGAAACGGGAAGTGACATCACTTCCTGTGACATCACTTCCCCCAAATGACATCATTTCCCCCAAATGCCACTGCCGGAAACAGGAAGTGACTTCACAGCACTTCCTGTGACGTCCCCAAAAATCCCCCAAATATCACCGCCGGAAACAATTTTGTTCTCAAATCCTGTATATACTTCATCAGTATATGGGATAAGGCACTTTCTCAACTGTGCTGCATAATGCAGCCTATTTATTTTGTCCTGTTTGCTCTGTTGGCTCTATCTGCGCCACCTTCATCACTTTCGGGGTGTGGATCCCCCAGTGGGGTGGTCTCCCGACTCCCTCCGCCGGCTGTTTCTGATAGCCCTGCGCCCCCTCTTTCATTTGATATGTGTCCCGTGCGGGTGCCACCCTCCCGCCGGGAGATGCCGCAAAATGAGCCCCCTTGAGGCTTATGGCGGCAGGGCTCGGGGGAAGCGAGCTAGACTGCTGTTCTTTTGAGGGGTTATAGAGTGTTTCGAGCCCGTCCCTGTGGCATCGGTCCCATCGTTGTGGGACCCAGGGGGCCGGCGCAGCGGCCCGCCGAAGCAGCCTGTCACTAATAACACAGGTCGAGATGCAGGACAGGAACCCGGAAGTGACCGACAGGCTGCTGTTTTATGGATTACTCTTTCTTTTTCTTGTTTTTTTTTAAATTTGTTTATTATATCCTCACTAAGGCTGCATTATTTGAGGTGATAGATTACAGTGTTCTTTATTGTAAACTGAAAATCTGTTAATAAAGATCTGATTAATTAAAAAAAAAAACAGAACTGTGACTGACCCCAGGTCACTCAGCAGGTGCATGTGGAAGAGTGGGGAATCAAACCTGGTTCTCCCAGATTAGAGTCCATGCTTTTAACCACTACACCAAACTGGCTCTCTTTGGACAATGGATGGGATAAAAATGTAATAGGCAAGCAGGCCACCCCAACATTTATATTATAAAGTACATTAGAAGTTGACTTCTAGAGCTCTTATTTTTGCAGAACATTTGATCTCTAAGCTCCTGCTCATACAGTTGCCAGATACAGGTTGGGAAACTACTAGATATTTGGAGGATAGGGAGCTCAGTGGAGTACAATGCCAAAAAATCTACTCTCCAAAGCATCCAGGGAGATTTATCTCTGTAATCTGATGAGATGTAATTCTAGGGGATCCCCATGTTCTACCTGGAAACTAGCATTCCTATTTGCTCACCAAATGTAAGCATACACACAGACCAGAGGGTAGACTGAATGCAAAGCTGATGGATGGAAGTTCATTAATAAGAAATTATATCTTTTGATTTAAACAAAGGTTATGGGTGGTTTTCTAAGGTTCTGAAGCTAAATTAGAAGTGTGGGAGATTCCCTCTCCCCAAAACATATATATAGTACAGTAGGAAGACATTTGCCAAAATATCACTTTTTAAGCTGTATGAACACTCTACTGCCCCCACAAACTTCCCTGCCTTTTGTACCTATGGCTGTGGGGAGGGAGCAGCATCTAAAAAGACCAGGGAAACAGCATTATCTGGCTTATGTGGTTTGAGCCTGGTCTTTCATCCCCAAAAAGCCTGTGCAAAACATACTGAGAGCACTTAAGGGGACAATGGGATCAATTCTGTATTTAAAAACCGAATAATTGATGAATGAAGAGAACTAAAAGGGAAATAACAAACAAGAAAGAAAGAAAAGCAACCCAGTGAGCCAAGTGACATTTATACATCAGGTTAAACTATTTGGAAAAGGAAAATTTATGTTCCAAGGTTATAAAGACACTGAACGAGTCTATTTAATTATTCCTTAGTGGAGTGGAGAAATCCAGAAAGAGCATGATATGAGGACTAATGGACCAGCAAAAAATGCAAAGTACCATTCAGCACTAAAGTAATTGGGCAGAACACAGAAAGCGACCAGGATAAATGATTACTTCATTAATTTTAAAATTAAAGGGCAAGATAAGGCAGTCACTATCATAGAGTTATTAAGGTGAAACCAGCTAATCAGCACAATTTAAATGTAAAGATGCCTTCCAGTGCCTACCAGTTTGATCTGAACACAGACAAAAGCAATTCAATGTAACTTTATCAATCAATCTGTACTACTGATAAAGTGTATTTAGTAAAGAGCTTTCTAATTTATTGTTACTTTAGGGTACACTAGCAGGAGTTCAAATGGCTGAAATGTCCAGGTTCTCATTTCATAAATTCACAGAAGTTTGGAAGTGTATCTTTAAAAAGTATAATTTGGAAGTTTATAGAATCCATGAGCGGTCTTCTCGCACAAATCTTACTTTCATTATTTGAACAGTATCTGCAACAGTTCCCTACTTAAACTATTATTCAGGGACTATCTTTTGAGGGTGGCTGATTCAACCTTTCCATAGCAACTGAATTGGTGGGTTCATATTTGGTAGAATTTGCGATGGGATTCACCAGAGCATTTCCACAAGTAGAACATTTTTTAAAAATTTCTGTGTGTTAATGTGCGGTTTTATATGTACATTGCTGTGCTTATAAAAAGTAGGCCTTTAAAGTAAAAATAGGGGGGAGGGGCTGAATGGGTGAACAAAGCATAGTATTATTAGATGGTAGCTGTATCCAGCGGGGGGGGGGAGTTAACTGGTTCATTCAGAGTGGTTTTGTATGTGAGAAAGTGAGTTTAGTAGAGTGTATGTGGCAAGAGAGTTCAGTGGGTGAAGAGTGAAGTGGTGTGAGAGAAATCTGCATTCTGTGTGGAAGCTATTAGCCTCAGTGGCAAGTGAGAAAATAAGCATTTGTGGTTATGTTTATATAAGGAACTTCAGGGAAAGAACTGTACCTACCTAAAACCATTATTCTTGTGAGCTTTACTGAAACAACTACTCTGTTACACTCATAAATAAACTCTATGCTTAAGAGAAAGTACTGTGTTATTTAGAGTAAAAGATCCCCTTTTACCTCAGTTGCCCCCCCCCTGCAATGACCATTCTGTCATTCTACCAAATATAAGTATATATTTTGGTCCAACTAAGAATTCTAAGGCAAGAGCCTTTGATAGTAGTGAAAATAAGTAGGAAATGCTAAGGAAGGCAAGGAGGTAGCATAACATACGTCACCTCAGAACATTACAGGCGCCTTTATGAGAGTTACATATAATAGGTCTCAGAAAGGAGCAAAAATGTTACAGTTGTTTTTTCTAGAGCAGGGCTCCAATCTTTAGGTGTCTGCTTCGCTATCAACCCAATGCCAAATCATATGAAAATTCATTATATGTTAAAGCTCTGCCTCAATCTACTTAATACTTTTTCAACACATCAGATTTACTGCACAAAATGGCTATCAATGAAATCAGTATTTAATTCAGGATTGGTCCATCTGTTATTCACTTAATCTGATTTACTGTTTATCATGGAGACATGTTGCGTAAAGTTTATGGCATGATAATTTCTCCCAGCAACAGCCATCATGGGTCATGGTACAGCAACTGCCAAGATCTGATAGTTGCACAGGTGGAACTGCCATGTTCTCTTATGCTTCCATTATTCTCACCAGATTCTATGTCAGGCAACAATCCAGTGATGAGTGTTTCTATTTAATAATGACAGATTAGGGATTCTTCCTGTGTACCATTCATTCCACAACCTAGGTTTTAGGATATAGCATTGAATTTGGTGAGATTCTTAGTCTTTATGAACTATAGCATTCATATTGAAGACTCCTTATACAGTGTGGACAAGGCTTTTTATGGCAACTATGAGACTGTTCTTATTGCCCACATGCTGGGGTCATTTCATAGAAAAAGAGGTGCCAGAGCTCATTAACACAACTTATTTACATAACTCATTTGCCCCTGACATCACCGGAAGGTGTACTAAATTATATCAGCTCAGCATCTACCTTAAAATGCTTCTTGAATTATAATTGTTATAATCCAACCTTACTCCCATCATACTTACTTTCTCCTATGAGGCCACAGTGGCATGATGAAGATGTCCATCTGTCTGCTTTATATGTTTTGGTTATTTTCCCTTTTTTTGGGGGGGAGGATATTAGAAAGTTTGTCAAATCATAGAGTTCAGCAAAATTCTCACCGGGGGGAAGTTCAGCAAGTTCTCACCGGGGGGAAGTTCAGCAAAATTCTCACCGGGGGGGGGGGATAAGAAAGAAAGAGCACAGTAAAATGTAGAGGTTCCATCACTCTGCTCTTGTGAGCTCTTGCCCAAAATCAGGCCTGCCTACATGTGGTAGTCAGGGCTCCACAGGTCTTCTGTGCTATTCAGACACTGCATTGTTTATTACTTTTTTATCCTGCCCTTCCTCCAAAGAATTCAATGGAACTCACATAACATGAAATGTCTTCAAGTCAGTTCTCTCTACTCTGTGTGGTAGCAGTTCTCCAGGATCTCAGGTGGAGAGCTTTCACATATTCTACTACCTGACTCTTTTAACTGGAGGCAATGGGGATTGAACCTGGAGCTTCTGTATGCAAAGCAGATGCTCTTGGAGTCATCACATGAGAGATTTGACCTGACCTAGCCATGCCTCCCCTCTGGATGTAATGTGCACAAATCACACATGCACATCTGCTCCATGAGTCCTGCCATACCCACTTTGTCTGAGGATGGGCTGGGACCAGATTAAACCTCTAAAACGTATTTAGGGCGCATTTACTGGCTGTCTGAATGGCCAGGCATTCACTGCACCCACCCAACATGTGCATGAGCAGTCTAAGTGCTCCTCTTGCATGTATGCAGCCTGTGCCTCTCCCAGCAGCAGGGCACGGCTGTGTGGGTGCTGCAGCACAGATCAAAGAGAACCAGCTTTTTCAGATCTGGGATACTGCCATGCCAAATCTCTAGTGTGATCTCACCCTCTGCCACTGAGCCACAGCCCTCCCCATCATCATCCCACCTCCATTTCATCCCACTTCCCCTCACTTCATCATCACAAAAGCTCTGGGGATTGGGGGGGAACTGAATCAGTTCCGCAGGGCTTGCAAAACCTTTCTCTTTCAGCTTGCTTTTAAGACAGAACCTGGCTAAATTGACCTGTAGCCATCTAGCCATCTTATGCATGATTGTGATCTATAGCACATTATAGCACCTGTTTTATTCATTTTAATTAACTTATGTAACTGAATTGTATTTTAAATTGTTGTTTACATTGTATTTTATCCAAATCATGGTATTTCATGTCTGTGAGCCGCCCTGAGCCCGCCTTTGGCGGGGGAGGGCGGGATATAAAAATAAATTTACTTTACTTACTTTACTTTACTCTGCAAAGTAGCTTAGGCTCAGAGACAGTGCCTGGCCCAAGGTCATTAGTGAGCTTCTCTATCGTTCTAATCCAACATTGAAACAATGTTTCATACTTGCCTGGTTTGGGGAGGGGGGTATAAATAATTCACTGTCATGTTCAGATCATACTGCTAGACTGTTAGAAAAGTGAAACTTCCACACGGGTGCAGGAACAGTCGGAAAGCTCTTCCTCCTAAACATTACACATGCCAATCATGGAACACTGAAGCCCCGTTCACAAGTTACAGCAAACATGTATCCAATCCACGTGCAATGTACAGTACACATGATTTTTCTTTATATGTTTGTTGAGTAATTATCATGCTATATTTAATGTATATAGAGTTGAATGTGTGGCTTAAATCCCATATTTATCCTGACACTGGTTCTCGTCTTCAATTGAAAAGTGAATGCAAATTGGCTCGTTCATACAAACTGATGCATGCACATACGTGCAAGAATCATATACAAACAGGGCTAGAGTTAATAAGATGGATTTACTATGCCACTAGCCAATTAGATGCTTGTTGACATCACTGAAGACAAGTGAAGGTAACTGAGGGAAGGTAAAACGAACATGAACTTTTTCTGAGGGGGCAGGGATCGAAAAGGAGAAACTTTTACCCACACTGCCAAACATGTTTGTAAAAATAGTCTGTTGTGGGTTTTTTTTTTCTGTTCATCCTGCTTTTCCCTGCCTTCCTAACCTCAAAGGCCCCAGACAAAGTATTTTTCCATTTCTTTTCAAATTCCCTACAGATTTACTCATTCATGAATTCCCTGAGAACCTTCTTTTATATTAAAGAAAATGTTGCAGGCTTCAGTAGCCTTAAGCCTTCCTGACAAATAAAATCACATTATAGTTGATTCTTTAATAAGTATTTGAAACGCAACACAACCTGAGCACACCCGCAGTCACTTCTGTTAAGTCCAGCAGCAATAATGATTTGCTTGCTGAACAACTCCTTAATATGCCTTAAGTGCAGTTTAGCATGCCTGACTGGCTCGTAGTTAACTTTTTGCGTTTATTGATATTGCATCCTGCTTATGACATTGAAATGGTGCATCTCCTAAAAGCATGGGAGCCTCCGCATTACCCGTTATCAGCACATCATTTCTGTCGCTTTTTCTCCAAGCTGATGAGACACATGGTGATGACGCACTTCTGGAGGAACATGACTGTACATAATGACCACTGGGCTTTGTGATCCATAAGCAGTGGAGTAGTTCATCTTCCCCATATTTCAATTTAAAAATTACCCTAATAAAATGTTTGGTGATGGGGCTTTATAGAAACAAAGCTGTTTCATTGTTCCAGCTGCCAGCCATATGAAAGTCTTTCCTTCACGCATACGCAAACACATGCCTTAGAAGGATAATAATGTATGAGTGAGAAAACTGCCAGGGTGTTGGGAGAAATGAATAAATAAAACAACAGAGGAATCACACAAAGTTCTAACTCCACTGAAGCCAATACAGGCTTCAGTATAACACCCCTGAAGCTGCCTGTTGCATCTCTGATTGATTTGAGGCACTAGGAATTCTCTGAACCTTCCTGTTGCATCTCTGAATGATTTGAGGCACTAGGAATTCTCCTCCCTGTGTCAAGAATCAAATCTACCCATGAAAATATGCCTGATGTTGTGCCTTGCTGTGTTTGCACCGGTAGCTCCTATTCCTCTATTTTAACTATGTAACGTATATGTAATTGTACTGCCCTGGGCAGCAAATGAACTGCTCAGACAGCTTGCATTTCTCCCTAGTCTGTGAAGGCCACATGTTATCTGTTGTGCCAGTGCTTCCCAAGTTCTGCTTTTAGAACACTGCTCCAGGAAGGGCTCTTTTCTTCTCTTGGGCAAATGTTTGAACCTTGATTCCCACTTTGCTAACCCGCCAAATTTTGCTTACGTAGTAACTGTTAAGGTAACAAGAAGTATCCTGGCTGTAACATGTCTCAGTAAAGTCCCTTATTTGATTTATAGAGATGTGCTTGATGAGATCTGTGCAGAACTTGACACCCTGTTGTTTCAACAAAAAACCCTATGTTTTAATTCATTTTTTTCCTTTGTTTGTATCAAACCTGTGATTCATTATTTTCATGGCATATTAAAAATATACACTGTTTTCCACTGATACTTATTCATGGTCATGGGTTATGAATAACTAGCAATGCAATCCTAACCAATGTTTCACCCTTCTACACCCATTGAGTTCAGTTGGCATAGAAGGGTGTAACTCTATTTAGGATTACATTGTAATAAATGGGCATATTACCATAACCTCACCAGGGGTGGGTATAGACCAGCGGCTTGGGGCAGCAGCCTCCCATCCTGAAAGAAATTGGGTGGAGGAGGAAGCACCCCCAGGATAGTTAGGCAGCAGGGAAAGGGATGGGCTGTGCTCGCACTGGAGGAGTGGTCAGACTTCTCAAGCACTTAAGCAGTGCTTCCAAGGTGCTCCCTGGTCATTTAGACAGCCGGGAATGGCAGCAGGCAAGCACCATGGAGATTTGGAAATGGTAGCTTTTTCAGTCACTTCACGGACACTGGGGGATGGGGTGAGTATGGGAGTGGGACAGTCTCCAGATGTTCACATCTGAACATTGTATTTTAAACTGTCTGGGGCCTGTCCCTGTTTTGCCTCAAACTGCCCATCTGGACCTAGCCCAGGTGTTCATTTTTGAGACAGTGAAGACAGTATGAGATAACTTGGATTCACGCTTTTAACAGGTCTCCTTTTTAATTCCCTCCTGGAGGCAAACACCAGGGACAAAATGGCATCAAAACATGAATGAGCATGTCCTTAATTCTCAGACCTCCCCAATGAAAATCTGGCTCCACTGATTAGCCAATCTATTGACTGAATTTTACATTGGTGGCAGTTTTTTGTTGTTGTTTTTTAAAAATCAGTCAAACTTTATTAAAAGAATACCAAAAAGTACATATCTTTCTTTGTATACCAAACATTGGCAGCATTTTTAAAAAATTATGTGACATATTTGTGCTTACAAGCACGTGCTGGTCATCAGATGATCATTCCATGGATGAATATATAGTGGTTAAAGACTAGGAACTGGGAGACCCAGGTTCAAATCCCCATTTGTTCCATGGAAGTTTACTGGGGGACTTGGGCCAGTCACATGCTCTCAGCCTAACCAACTTCACAGGGTTGTTGTGAGGATAAAATGGAAGAGAGGAGAATGATGTCAACCACCTTGGGTATCTGTAGGGGAGAAAGATGGAGTATAAATGAAGATTTTTAAAAAATCCCCTTCCCAGATCTCATGTTTCCACTGTTGTTAATTACTTTCACAGGGCCTTTTCATAAACTACTGATAGGGATATAAAAGAGGTCACAGATTTTGTTGCTTTGTAAGAAATGGGATTTGTGGATTTCACCTACAGAGATCTCTGTGCATTCCAGATGTCCCCTGAAATGCTCATTAAGTCACATCACATTTTTTAAATAAACTACATTTCTCTGTACTGCAGAACAAATAACTGAAAGATGAGATGAGAAAACTGACAACAGGAAGTCAATGGTGGTGCAGCACATTGGTTGAAAGCACGGTGGTGACAATTAGGAGATCTCCAACAAAAGTCTCATGGGAAATCAATTTCACAAGGACTCAGAGGGGCTTTTGACTTTGACCCCATACTTCTCTAAGCAGAAGTTGTTAGTTGTGGCAGATCTTTGTCTGTTTTCCTATCTCTTCCAGCAATTGTGCAAAAGATGCTTTCTTTTGGTGCAAGTGTGGGGTTTGGCTAATTCTTCCCAATTCTCCATTTGCACTATAATAGTCAACCTTTTATTTGCAATGGTCTTTGTGGACAAAGAGAGTACATAGAGCTGCTGTCAAAAGAGAAATATGGGGGGAAATCCGCTACCACCTTCTACTTGTAAAACTATAGGATCCATCCCATTATCTCTCAAGCCCACACCATTATTACGAGAATACTAATACTAATTTACTTTATATAGTTGTTTTAAGGTTTAAAGAGATCATATATGTAAAGTTCTATATAAATGTCAGGTATCATTATGATTTCTATATAGGGTCCTTTTTCCTTGGAGGTTTTTAAACAGAGGCTATATGGCCGACTGACAGCAATGAAGATCCTGTGAATTTAGGGGGAGGTATTTGAGAGTTTCCTGCATTGTGCAGGCGGTTGGACTAGATGATCTTGGAGGTTCCTTCCAACTCTATGATTCTATGAATAAAGGTAGCACATACTTCCCCTAAAATGATTTAAAATTATGTTCTTGTTGTTTTACTATTTTGCCAAAAGCTACAAATAATTAAAGTTGCTCCTAATTTGCTAGAACTGCAAAAAACCGACACACATCAAGATATTGAGTTATTATAATGATGTTACTCTTTGAGGTGTTCAACTGACATTGCATACGATGAATTTAAAGTTAATCATTGTAACCGAGTCTGATATTTTCTGTTGATTTGCCATAATGATTTAATTTTCGAAAAATAAATCTTCTACCATTCATACTGTGGTCTGTTAGTAGACATGTTTAGCTGTAGGCTTTCAAGTATAAATATTACACTTGGAAGCTGTCATTATGCCTTATGGATAATTGTCTTTTACATCACCTACCAACAGATCTGGAGATAACAGGAGATGCTGGAGGTTGAACTTGGGACCTTCTGCATGCAAGACAGATGCTCTTCCACTGAACCACAGCCCCAAATACTTTACGTTTCCCTGCTTATCTTACTTCAATCTATTAATTTTATTTGTTTTTTAAAAGGCAACTTTTTAACTTTTTTCCCCTTAGTAAACTGTCTAATGTTCCCTAAAAAGGTAAAGGTAGTCCCCTGTGCAGGCACCAATCATTTCCGACTAGGGTGACATTGCATCACAACATTTTCATGGCAGACTTTTTATGGGGTGGTTTGCCATTGCCTTCCCCAGTCATCTACACTTTCCCCCCAGCAAGCTGAGTACTCATTTTACCGACCTTGGAAGGATGGAAGGCTGAGTCAAACTGGAGCCGGTTACCTGAACCCGGCTTCTGCTGGGATCGCACTCAGGTCATGAGCAGAGCTTGGACTGCAGTACTGCAGCTTACCAATCTGCGCCATGTGGCTCTCTAATGTTCCCTAGTTTACATCTGAATATTCCAATATCGGTCTTTCTCCTGAAAAATAACCACATGCAGGACTTTTTTTTTGTAGCAGGAACTCCTTTGCATACTAGTCCACACACCCCTGATGTAGCTAATCCACCTGGAGCTTACAGTAGGCCCTCTACTAAGTGCCCTGTAAGCTCTTGGAGGATTGGCTACATCAAGGGTGTGTGGCCTAGTATTCAAAGGAGTTCCTCCTACAAAAAAAAAAGCCCTCACCACATGCAAAACAGTTTCCTGGGACAGAACAAGCTACAAGAACCATTACTGGCAGTAAAACAGGGATACTGAAAGGCTCAACATCATCCCAGCCCAGTATTCAACTTTGTATATACAGATAGGGTTCCCAACCTTCAGGTAGTAGCTGGAGATCTCCACAAATTACAACTAGTCTCCAAACAATAGAGCTCAATTTCCCTGGAGAAAATGGCTCCTTTGGAAGGTGGACTTCTTGTCATTATACCCTACTGTGGTCCCTCCCCTCCTTAAACCATACCTTCCCCAGACTCCGCTCCCCAAATCTCCAGGTGTTTTCCAACCTAGACCTGGCAAGCCTACAAAACATGCCCCAGAATCTTCTCCAACACATAGGATACCTATGACATACATACAAAGCTAGACAAAACTCTTGTAGATGAGAGAATGATGAACAAAGAGTGTTGTGTGCTTAAGATAATACATTCCCTAGGGTTTCCAGCATCCAGGGGAGGTCTGCAGATCCCCCAGAATTACAGCTGATTTCCAGACTATAGTGTTCTGTCTTCCTGGAGAAAATGGCTGCTTTGGAGGGTGGACTTTAGAACATTGTACCTGCTGAGATCCTTCCCTCCCCATACCCTGCCCTCCCCAAGACCCACCATCAAATCTTCAAAAATTTATCAGCCATAGTTGACAGCCCTAAGTCACTTTCACTTCCAAAACCTTTAATGGCATAAAGGCAGCCCTGAATCTCTTGTTCCTGTTTCTGTAACATTTGACTTTTAAATCACCCCACTCACCAACTAATGCTTCACCCGTTACAACCCCAACAGTTGCATGCAACTTCACTGGCCATGCCCGATGTTCTCCCATTCAGAAACGAGGCATGAGGCTACTATGGCAAGACCTTTTCAATAGTGGCATCTCACCTTTGGAACTCACTCTCTCCATGTGCCTTTGGTGCCAAACAGAACCCACCTTAAATAAGAAGGCAAAATTTCTTCATTCTCATGCAATGCTGATCACGACACACCAAACAACATAGGCTGAAATGCCTTCTTGATGATCTTGCTGTGGCTGATTAATAGTCAATTTAAAGAAATCCGTGCTCAGTATTTTTGTTCTGTTTTCTGTTGTGCTTGGAACTCAATAATTAATAAGCAGTAGTAAAGTATTTTGAACAGAAGGTCCCAGCTCATTTAGCATCAGCATGCAGCACTCCTAAACAGATCTATCACAGATCTTGGAGATCATTAATATACAAAGTGGAAAGGAATAAACCATTCAAGAGCCTGTGACTAATCAGAAATAAGTCATCTTGGATTACTATTTTGAAAATAAAATAGGCTGAAAATTCATAGAGCCTTAGTTTCTCTTCTGATTGGTTTCTCTGGCATATTTCTCTTTCCTTCACAATAGAATAGCGTCTGCATGTAGTGAGAGTGAATATATTTATCTCACCCCTCTCAGACAACATGGCAATCACACATATCAGGAGGACTGTGTGGTGTGTTCAATCCATATGCAGGGTTGAATGCAATGACCCAGCAGGCTTACTTAAGCTAAAATTCTAACTAGTTCTCCTTCTCACTGTAAGTTTATCTCTGATCAGCAACATTTTTCCAAAATTTCTACTGGGAAGTACAATGCAACACATAGCCAATATGAGTTGTCCAGAGCTTTTTTTTGTATCAGAAACTCCTTTGCATATTAGGCCACGCACCCCTGATGTAGCCAGACCTCCTGGAGCTTACAGGGCTCTTAGTACAGGGCCTACTGTAAGCCCTTGGAGGATTGGCTACATCAGGAGTATGTGGCCTAATATGCAAAGGAGTTCCTGCTACAAAAAAGCCCTGGAGTTGTGCCTCCCATTGAAGCAAACAAGGGCAACAAAACTTCTGCATGTGTAAAATCAGGGATCAGGTCTATGGACAGCAGGCTTCCAACCCATTCTCAAAGAGCTGAAGCAAGAAACAGGTTGTACAAATTGATCAGCGTAGTTAGACTAGCATAAATATAAAAGATTCCTTAACAGCTGTCTGAAAATCAGATTATTAGTTAGTCAATAGCCCTAATATAATATTCTAACCAGACAATGGCTGCCAACAGATTACAAACACATTTGAACAATGCCAAAGCTATATGAAATATAAATTGCCACTCAAAAGAATAGAGATATTCACTCTCTCACATTATATTAAATTAATAGTGTTGGAAATAACCCAAGGAAGACAATTTCCTCTCCGTTCCTGAAGGTGAAAAGGGTATGCTTGGTGAAAATTGCTTCGAATCGAGCTTTCATTTCTTGGTTTAGAAAATTGTTTTACAGGACTCACATTCGCTTGACTTTTGTATTTCTGAAATATATATGTGTTAAGAGGATATATCACAGAGTAGGAGAAAAAAAAGTAAATGATTTTTTAATGAGAGTTTTTTAAAAGTTGGCCTTTTCTTTTCCTGCATCAATAGTGGGATTCTGGAATATGGGCCCCCAGAATGAAACAGGATAAAGTACAGTGTAGGTGAAGCTGGCAGGAGCTGCATTTAGGGTTGCATGTCTTCAGGTGAGGCCCACAGTTAGGAGCCCCTATGGTTGGCAGAAGGTCTCATTCAGTCTCTGGCATCTCCAGTGAAAAGATCAGGCAGCAGATGATGTGAAAGACCTCTGCCTGAACCCCTGGATAGCTGCTGCCACTCTTGAGTAGAAAATATTGACCTTGATGGACCAAGGGTGCAGTCAGACATACCATTAAAAGCGGGTGTGTAGCGCTCAAATTTGAACCGCTGAATATTGATTCGATGCAGGGCCATTCAGACAAGCCGGACTTTCTGCGCTGTCAAATTAATGCAGCATTGAGGCGCAGAAAGCTGGGATGACCCTGGATGACGCTCGATTGCCAGATGTGGATGTCTGAACGAACACATTTAATCTGTCAGCGAGACGGAGCTGTGTCACCACTAATGGTATGTCTGAACGCACCCCAAGAGTCTGATTCAGTATAAGGCAGCCTCATTTGTTCATGTTTGTTCAGTCAGCGTGGATCATGGGGGAAGATGACAAGACAGGAAATTTCCAGTCCAAGATAATCCATCCCATAGGCATGAATGGTGATGTCAAAACCTTTCTCAGCATTCAGCTTGGTAATTACTATTTGTCTATTCAGGGCATTTTGTTCAGAAAATTGTAAAGTAGCTTCCTTTAAAAAAAAAAAAGATTTCTGGAATTTGGAAACCCAATCACTATTCATCTAACAGTATTGTGCTGCTCAATTCTCTCCCCTGCAAAGGGTGAGGACAAAAGGTAGCAGTTGAGAAGGACAGAACCAGTGGGTATAGCTGGGCATGCACAGCACCTGAAATCATAGTACTATAGAACTGCTGAATTTCCAGTTCTCTTCAGTTGAACCCATCCCTTCTGAGCCCCTAAGACCTGCTTAAAGGCTATTTATCAATAGCATGTCATCAATCTGGAGGGAGGGCTCAACTGGCATACCATAGTGATCTGTCAATTACCTGAATGGGCTTGGATAAAAGGACATATGGGTCGCAGCTAGCAAAATGAACTTCAACAAAGACAAATGCAAAACTTTACATTTAGGCAAAAAAATATTTGAAGGGTAGGGGAGAGGGAACACCCAACTAACTGGTTGATCACATGCTGAACATGAGTCAGAAGTGTGATGTGACTGCAAAAATAGACTGATGTTTTAATGTTTGTATGTTCGCCATCTTGGAGATCCTGTTTGGGTAGAAAGGCAGTATACAAATGTTATAAATAATGAACAAATAATGAGATTTTAGGTTGCATTCACAGAGGCATAATATCCAAGCAACAAATAGAGAAAGGCCATGACCAGGAAAGAGGAGGGGGGAGGAGGAGGAGAAGAAAAAGCAGAAAAGAAGAAGAAAGTTGTTTTTTATACTCCACTTTTCTCTACCTTGCGACCTCAAAGTGACTTATAATTGTCTCCCCTTCCTCTCCCCACAAGAGGCACTTTTTGAGGTAGGTGGGGCTGAGAGAGTTCTGAGAGAACTGAGACTTACCCAAGGTCACCCAGCAGGCTTCTGTGGAGGAGTTGTCCAGATTGGAGTCCACCATTCTTAATCTCCATACCACACTCACTCTCAAAGACAGGGCAAAGACTTGTTCTTTGTTGTTGCAGAGTGAAGACTAGTGAATTCACAAGAGATTTTGGCTGAAAACTGGAACTTCCCAAGGCATTTCAACAATTATTTATTATTTAAGGACAGGAGGGCTCTCCTTCGTTGAAAGTCTTCAAGTAGAAACTTTACTGATCAAGCAGAGGCTCTGAACTCCCTGCACTGAGCAGAGATTGTTCAAGATGACCTGCATGTCCTTTTTCAACAATGAAAAATGATCTTTGTGCAGCACCTAAATAAGTTCACCCAGTCCTGTTTATGGCGAGGCTGACACCTGTCAGCATGATTGGCTCAGCATAGCTGGAATAGCAATATCTTCTTCTTGTTGGTGGGAGCAGGAAAGTGGGACTTCTTCAACAACTTGATGTCAGCTTTTAAGCCATGCAACAGGACCTTTAGCCTCTGTGGCTGAAATCTTGTGAAGTGGAAATGGGAAATGTTATGGAGGAGTGTCTGCCAGCTCTTGAAGCAGTATCTATCTCTGTACCTTTTAACGTAATGGCAGGCAGGAGATGCATTTCTTTCCTCACTTCAGTCTCAGAACTAGGTTGTTATTAATAGTTTTATGTGCTTCACTCATCTTGGGGTGATCTGTGCTCAGCCTCCCCACAGTTAGGAAAAGTTTAACTGTGAACAAGACAAGAAAAAAACAAAACAATCTTGCAGCATTGTAAAGGCTAACCGGTTTATGTGATAAGGTTTCCACAAACTAGAGTTCAGCTCAGCAGATGCATTGGCAGATATACAGTAAATATAAATAGTCTAAGTAATCTTCCTCCGTCTTCTGCTGGAGTGAAAGCAAGGTAAATCAGAAGAAGATATTGGATTTATATCCCGCTCTCCACTCCGAAGAGTCTCAGAGCAGCTCGCAATCTCCTTTACCTTCCTCCCCCACAACAGACACCCTGTGAGGTGGGTGGGGCTGGAGAGGGCTCTCACAGCAGCTGCCCTTTCAAGGACAACCTCTGCCAGAGCTATGGCTGACCCAAGACCATGCTAGCAGGTGCAAGTGGAGGAGTGGGGAATCAAACCCGGTTCTCCCAGATAAGAGTCCGCACACTTAACCACTACACCAAACTGGCAGAAGAAGTCTCCATTGGCTGGTTGAAGGAACTTTGCTGGGAGGAGTGATAGGACAGAGGCCATTGTCAATAGTGGGGTCTCAAACTCCATGACATGCAAAACTTATAGTTGTATCATCTCTGTGCAAAGCTCAAACGGACACAAGATCAATACAGTGACCATTCACAACATCAGTGACTGTTGACAATATTCTTAATTTAAATTTAATTTAATTTGCAATTTATACCGCGCCCTATTCTCTTTCTTGTTTTGCTATTTTTATTCCCTTAATGGGTAAGAAAACCTTTCAAGTAAGACCTGACTAAATGTGTTCTGCTTCAGCAAGGCTTGGGGAGAGCATTTGGAAGGGCTGCCCTTGGATTCCACATCGACTCTTTTTCAACATATCCAACTTGCAAGTTTCTAGTTGATGCAGCGGTTCGCCTTTACAACATACCATTAAACAGTATAAAATCCCTAACAAGTTGACAAATAGACTGTATCATTAAGCCTCATCAAGCAGGATCATTACTGGCAAGAAACAGCATTCGTTTTCAAGAATTTAATTCTAATATCACTGGCCAAAGGCTATTGCGTTTATGCTCCTTATCTTCTGTTCAATGATCTTCCTAAGAGCCAAGAGGTTGTTGCAGCAGTGGGACCATCCAACCACTGCAGCTTATTTCTTCAAATAGCAGGCACATGACAGAAGAGGCCATATAGATAGGGAATTTGCTTGTACTTCCCTTTAAGGTCCAATGGATTAACTAGCTGGAAACTCTAGGTAGCCTGTGTCATATGAGCATACTAAGTTGCCATATATAAATCAGAGCGTTTGATCATTATTCTCTAGTCTGGTTGGAACTGGTTACAAATATACAGATGGTGCACAGGCAGAGATACAAGGGCATTCATAAGGAGTAAAGATCCACTACCCCACATCACATCCTCAGAGACAGAGAGAGACAGAGACCCAAAGATGCTTCTGCCCACGCTCAGCAATGACTATCTGTTCTTTTCTCTATGCCTCTTATTTTCCACTCAAAATGTTGCACCTTCTTAGCCCTTTTGGAACATTACGTTCACATGTATCAGAAGCCTCCCAGCTGTGCATATCCTCCCAATATGTGCAGTCACTGTGCCATCTGAACAGAGATTAAGCACATGTTTTGAAAGCACATACAGCTTCAGTATGCACAAACCGATCATTGGATTTTTCAGGCTCCTTGACTGCATATAGCAAAAATGTACACAAGTAGAGAAGACCTGATGGCTGCTTGACCAGAACAACATCCTGACGCCTAAGAGACAGCTACAGCAGTTTACACACTTTTTGATGTTGTTAAGTACTCTGGTTCCTGCAAGTATGCCACTAGGCCAGGGGTCCCCAACACGGTGTCTGCCAACACATTTCCTGATGCCTGCTATGTGCTTTTGGAAAGTGGGTATGTCTTTGCTTGTCCAGATTAAAAGGCAGCTTGTTAAACAGAGCTTCTGCCTGAAATGTTGAAGAATTGCTATTAGAGAATGCTTTTATGTAGTCAGAAATTGTGGTCTGTAACTACGAGATTTTGTATAATGTTATTGCTGGTCAATTGACCGTAATAAAATTGGAAGATTGAAGTTGGCTATTAGAGTTACAACATAAGCTCATTCCCTGAGACTTCGTGATTGGCTGCAATTCCCATGACAACTATTTTGTGGTTATGCCCACCACCCTGCGTCCAAATTCCAAAGGTATACACAAAAAGATTGGGGGACCCTGCACTACGACAAGGCTGAACAATACAGCCATTCGTATTTCCCCAGTCCTTTACAATATAGTTTCTGGAATTAGGGTTGCCAGACCCTGTCATGGGTACTGGGGACCCTGCAGAAGAAGCTGAGCCTGCAGAAGAAACTGTGCCCCTTCCACCTGCACCAGTGCCCCTGCCTCCTGCTGGAGAAGATCCAAGCCCCCCTGCCTCACCCTCTCGGGTGGCTTGTGTGCGTGACCGCCTTCGTCAGGACCTCAGGGATCAGAGGAGGGCGGCACGCTCACGAGCAAGACGCTCCCTGAGCCCTGAGTTTTGAAAGGATTCTGGCCCTTCTAGGAGTGAGGATGCTTGAGTCTCAGCAGGATCCTGGCTGCCTCTCTGAGCCAGCAATTAGCCCAAATGGGCAACAGACAGCAGACGGCTATATAGCTGTAGGCTTTGGGAGGAGGCTTTGTGGAAGCAACTAGTCACTTACCTGACGTTCTAGCATCCACTTCGGCTTTTGACTTTGGCTTCTGGACCCCCTGACTTTGGCTTTGACTTCTGGACCCCCTGACTTCGGCTTCTGAACCTCTGACCTGCAATACCTGGACTGTGATTTGGTTTTGGCGCCTTGGACCCTCTTTGCTCATCAGCTACAGACCTTGGACTGCCCCTGGACTTTGCCTGACCCAGCCCCAGCCCATGACAGACTCCCCAGTGGAGGCAGGGATCCTCCATCTCCTACCCCCAGTGAACTATCAGCTGGCCAGCAGGGAGGACTTAGAAGAAGAAAAAAGAAAAGGTCTAGGCCTCATCATTAGTGCTGCACAGGAAGTGATGTCATCACATCAGGTACATCCTGTTATAAATACTTTGGTATTTGGGCACTCTATGGTAGAAGCTGGTTTTACCATAAAGTTTTTGCCCAAATACCAGAAAGTCACCCAGACATTGTTGGTGTGATGATGTCACTTCCTGGGTGATGCCAATGATGAGGCCTAGGCCTTTCTCTTTCTTCTTGTAAGTCCCCACCCCCTTTTTCTGACAGTTGCAAGGAGAGACCTAGCAACCCTGTCTTGGATATTAAACATCCTAAATAAGGGTTTGTAGAATCTTTCGGGCTCAAGTGCCGTGTTCTACTGGAGAAAGTTTCCCTTCCAGACGTTTCATTCTCAGCTGCAGAGAACATCCTCAGTGGCGTTGCAGCCGGAGCAGGCGCTCTGACCTTCTTAGTTGCTGTGCATTGAGTGGGGCCAGGGCTGCTGGAGAGCTGCTATTTATAGGCTGGAGGGGGTGTGATGAAAGGGCAATTGGTTTGTGGATGTGCCCATTGTTTGGTGGGGCTTCCTGGAAGGGTAGTGTTCACAGAACAACCAGCACATTACACAGAACAATCAGCACTGTCAACAACCATCTTCCTTATCTTCACACCCCTTCCAACCCTCCCAGCAATTAACACAGAACAATGGTCACATTCAACAGCCAGTTTCCTTATCACTACCCTTCCAGGAAGCCCCTCCAAACAATGGGCACATCCACAAACCAATTGCCCTTTCATCACACCCCCTCCAGCCTATAAATAGCAGCTCTCCAGCAGCCCTGGCCCCACTCAATGCACAGCAGCCAAGAAGGTCAGAGCGCCTGCTCCGGCTGCAACGCCACTGAGGATGTTCTCCGCAGCTGAGAACGAAACGTCTGGAAGGAAAACTTTCTCCAGTAGAACACGGCACTTGAGCCCGAAAGATTCTACAAACCCTAATTATGTTACCAGCCATGAAAACCTGAAATCTTTGATAATCCTAAATAAGCATTGTTAAGTGTCCTAGAAAACTACATTTCTTATAGTTCCTGGCATCTAGATAGTACCATAGCACCATTGCTAGTGCCAGTGTGGGAAAGGGAAAGACCTATTTGACTGCCACTTTCACAACTAGAAAACAGTGTTTGCAGGTTCATAGAGGTCTTGGGCACAGAGGGTTTGGATTCAAATTAAGGGATTAGAAAATGCAATAATCCTATAGCCTCTTCCATTGCTTCCGCCCAAGCTGTGTGTACACCCACATGGGCATGTCCACACCCACCGGTTCTGTCCCCTACAAACCCTATCCCTTGTCCTCACCCTTTGAAGGGGCAGGAATTGAGTGGCATTCTCCCAATACTGTCAGATGGAGAATGATAGAGCTTCCATATTTTAGAATTCTGTTCCATTAAGGAAGCTTTTTTACAGTTGAAGAACAAAATGCCCCAAGTGGAGATATAATAAAAGCTAAGACAAAGGCCAAATCATGCTGGGAGGAGTTTGGACACCACTCATAATGCCTATGGGAAGGATTATCCTGGACTGGAAGCATCTTAGCCGCTGTCTTCTTCCCCCACACTAGATCAGTTTAAAATCTGCTCCAAGAGCAAAGGTCTGCAATGGCTGAAATGGAGCAAATATCTTTTGTATAGATTCAGCTTGTCTCAGCATGTTCCCCAATGCCTAATTCAATGGTATTTATTTGATGGAAGGTATGAGTGTCTGTATTTGGCAGATACATAATTCTTAAATGGTAAGATGACTCAAAAGGAAATCAAATGGTAAATTATGCTATTCTTTTAAGCTGGTTAGCAGCATTTGTTGAGTGAATTTGTACATAAACATAGTGTGCCATTCCCCACCCCCCGCCCGAAATGTGCAAATATTATAAATGCATACCAGATCATGAAAGATAGCTGGGAAAGCATATGAAAACCAAGACAGATGATGAAGAAGAGAAAGACGAAGAAACCCACACCCTGAAAATCTGAAGCAAGCTGGGCAAAATGCCCTGCCAAGCATAATTACCATACCAGACACGCAATTTTCCTCCGGGGAGAAAATAAAAGAAGGAATGAGACACATGTGCAAGATGCAAGCAGATGTTCCTTGCATTAGTTAACACTTTACTGGAATGCCGCACACTTATTAGCGTAGCAATAAAGGAGACAAGCCACAGTGTAACAAAATAGGGAGAGCAAACCAAGCTATATACGGCAAAGGTGTGGGAGATTGGCTCTTTTTAGTGTTGGCCCTTTCTTGGCGCAGAGTGGCAAAACTGCAGTACTGCAGTTGGAGCCTTCTGCTCACGACCTGAGTTCGATTCCAGTGGAAGCTGGTTCAGGTAGCCGGCTTGAGGTTGACTCAGCCTTCCATCCTTCCGAGGTTGGTAAAATGAGTACCCAACTTGCTGGGGGGAAAGTGTAATGACCGTGGAAGTCAATGGCAAACCACCACATAAAAAGGTCTGCCATGAAAACATTGTGAAAGCAGCGTCACTCCAGAATTGGAAACGGCTGGTGCTTGCACAGGGGACCTTTCCTTTCCTTTTTGTGCACAAGTGGAGCTCCATGATTTTTCCCCTTCCATTTTTAAAACCTAAAGCCATTGAGAAAAGGCTGAATCTGAACAGAAGGATAGGCATACCAAGGCTGCTGATCTCTCTCTCCTTCTGTGCTTTTCTCATCTTATAATCCCCCACCCCAAGACACTTTTTCACCCAGAAGAACGATACAGGGAAAGATGGAGAAGAGTAGCTTTTTTCCCATAACAGTCAGGAAGGACAGATTTAAGCGGCTTCTGTCTTTTGTCCTCTCAGATGTTGCCTTCTACAGGCTGATTTGTGTTTAAAGCATATACACACACAGGGGAATAAATCACAAACATCCACATAATGTATAGCTGGAGCCTAAAATGTTAGAACTTGGCTGCTTTGAAATTCTCCTTGGTGACAATGATCCAAATACGTGAAAAAATGAAAGATTATTTTTTTGCCCCGCCTCTTATCCTAATTGCTGTATCATTAACTGCTGACAGCTCTGTAGGATTTAGAACTCTTCAAAAAAAAATTCAGACCAATGTTGCTTCCTGTTAGCACAAATTCCACAAGAATTATCAAAAAAAAAATCATTTCTTAAAATGAGGACAGACTTTACTTGTTGCCTGCAAATAACCTATTTTACCCATTCACTTATCTTGCTATGAATAGGAGGGAGAGTGCAGCTAGACAGAACTTTTTCTCCAGGTCCCCTAATATTATATACCTTAGAATGACTCAAAGAGATTGATCAGCAGGGGGCTGAGGACAGAGGGGAAAGGAAGTACTTTTTTCATATCATGAAGGCAACATTAACCTATGGAATTCATTGTCAGATGATGCAGTGATTAGGGGCCTTCAGACACCTGCCAATTCAACTCATGGTCATTTTGCTGGTCACAAATGAGGATTTTCCATCATTCAGCTTTGGTTATTCATGGACAGTCACAGCCTATTTATTAGGTTACTTTTCCTGCATCCAAACAGTACAGGACAGTGCAATCCGCAGGGTTTCATACCTTTGCATAGGGATGCCAACTCCCAGTTGGGAAATTCCTGGAAATTTGGGAGTGAAGCCTGGGGAAGGTGGGAATTTGGTGTCTGGAAGGACCTCAGTGTGATGTAATACTATAAAACACACCCTCCAAAGCAGTCATTTTTCTTCAGGGGAATTCGGCCCCACACTGGCCGCACCGCTAAAGCGGCTGCGTGCCATGGGGCCGTCTTTTGCAGCCCCGCCAGGATGAAAGGCAGCTTTCCTGAGCATCCGGGAATTGCGTGGGGGCGGGGGTCAGAGGCTTTAAGTAGCCTCTGCCCCAGATCACTCCACGCAGTCTCGTTCTGTTATCGGTTTGGACCACGTGGTCCGGCAAAAGATAGCCAAGGAATGCGCTGAAGGGAGGGTCATAGGCCCTTTTTCCATGCCCCCCGTTCCTAATTTGAGGGTATCCCCTTTGGGGGTGGTCCCTAAGAAGGCGGCGGGGGAGTTCCGTCTTATCCATCATCTATCTTACTTTGCTGGTGGTTCAGTTAATGATGGTATTCCTGACCAGCTGTGCTCTGTACGTTATACGTCATTTGATCAGGCGGTTAGAGTTGTACGGAGCTGCGGGTTTGGAGCGGAAATGGCGAAGTGTGATATAAAGTCTGCATTTCGGTTATTGCCGGTCCACCCGGAAGACTTCGAGTCGTTGGGTTTCCAGTTTGAAGGGAACTTTTATCTGGATAGGGCACTGCCAATGGGATACTCGGTATCCTGTGCAGCCTTTGAGCGTTTCAGCTCCTTTTTGGAGTGGCTGGTCAAGCACAGGTCGGGCCACCGGGAGGTGGTGCACTATTTAGATGATTTTTTGTTCGCTGGCGCGTCCGGTTCTGACAGCTGCGCCCGGCTGCTAGACCTTTTCACGGGTTTGGCGACCGAGTTGGGTGTTCCACTCGCTCATGAAAAAACTGAGGGCCCTGCCACCTGCATCACTTTTCTGGGCATAGAGCTGGATACAGTACAACAGACTTCCCGGTTGCCTGAGGATAAGGTTTGCCAGATCAGGATCAGGCTCCGCACATTGAAGGACAGGCGCAAGGTATCACTTCTCGAGCTACAGCAGCTGGTTGGGTACCTAAACTTTGCATGTAGGGTAGTCGCCCCCGGGAGAGCTTTCATACGGCGCCTTTATGATGCTATGGCAAACATACGCCGGCCGCATCATAGGGTCAGGATAACGGAGAGTATCCGCGGTGACCTGGAAATATAGGAGGAGTTTTTGACGTCATTCAATGGAGTGTCCTTTTGGAGGGATGATCTGTTGCTCAAAGCTGACCTCCAAATCTCATCCGATGCGGCTGACTCCATTGGTTTTGGAGTTTTGTTCAGAAGCCATTGGTGCGCTGAACCATGGCCCGAGGAGTGGCTCCGCAGTAGCATTTGCAGAAACTTGACTTTATTAGAATTTTTTCCCATAGTTGTGGCAGTTTGTATTTGGGGCGAGCGGATGGCGGATAAGGTTGTGCACTTCTGGTGCGATAACCTAGCCGTTGTTCACGTGGTTAACTCTTTGACTTCCAAATCTAAGCCAGTGATGTCGCTCGTCCGAGTTTTTGTTTTGCGCTGTTTGCAGTTAAACATCGTATTTGTGGCCAGGCATGTACCGGGAGTTAATAACGGGGTGGCGGACGCCCTGTCTCGCCGACAGATGGAGCGGTTCCGCCTTCTCGCCCCGGAGGCCGATGCTCACCCGACTCGGATGCCAGCACACCTTTGGCAACTTGGCAGGCCGAAGCCGGTAGGGCAATCCTTCTAGCGCTGGCACCAAGCACTCGGAGGGCCTACGACCGAGTGGCATCGCTGTTCAAGGTATTTCGCCAAGCCACCGGGCTGGGTGAGGTTTGGCCCATCCCAGTGGCCCATTTGATGCAGTTTTGTGTGGATCAGAAGTCAAAAGGTTTGATGGTTAAAACAATTAGGGGCCAGTTGGCGGCGTTGTCTTTTCTCAGTAGAGCCCAAGGTTTCCCAGCCACAGGCGATGATTTTAGAATCAGGAAGATGCTTGAGGGTTGGTCCAGGGAGCACGGGCGGAGAATTGACACCAGGGAACCTATATCTCCCACCATTCTGCTGGGTTTGGGAGATGAGTGGCCCAGAGTTTGCAGTTCAGACTACGAGAGGGTCCTGTTTCATGCTGCGGCGAGTTGGTCCAGTCCTCGCGGAGGGACACATCGGACACCGCACTACAGAAGGGTGATGTGCTGTTTAAGGGAGAGAAGGTGTGGTTGCAGGTGCGTAGATCCAAAACGGACCAACGCGGCAAGGGCACCACGATCATGTTAGGCCCTTGCTCTGAACCTGGGCTTTGTCCGGTTCAAGCGATTCGAGCATACTGCCAATTAAGAGCTGAGGAACCTGGACCTTTTTTCCGACATGAGGGCGGTGCCCCTCTCACGAAGTATCAGTTTTGGGCGGTGACCGCCCGGGCTTTGGGGAATCTTGGTCTGGGGGGTTTCCGTTTTGGGACCCACTCTTTTAGGATTGGTGCGGCTTCGACGGTCACAGCTATGGGGTATCCTGGACCTGCAATCCAACGGGTTGGGCGTTGGAGATCTCTGGCTTATAGATCTTATGTTCGCCCATTGTTGCTCCCCTAGTGCATGGGAGGGGAAGGTTACTTGCTGTTTGTTCTGACTTTATTTTCTTGTTTCAGGTGCTGTGGCTCGACATGGGAGGCTGAGGATCCTCATATGCGGTCACAGCATGGTCTTTTGGGCGGCCCATTTCGCAAGAAGTTCGTCGCTCGGTTCGCAGCTCGGGCTGAGCGAGTGGGCTACGGTTGAGTGGTTGGGGCAAAGGGGGCTTCGATGGGCCCAGTTGTTGTCACTGTTGTTTGACAGTCGGCCCCGTTCCCCTCCCCATTTGTTAGTTGTTCACCTGGGCGGGAACGACCTGGGTCTTTTGCAGGGCAGGGCCCTTTCCCTGTAGGCGATAGCGGATTTGCGAGTCATCGTGAGGCGGTGGCCCGGAGTCCGGATCATTTGGTCGGCAATTTTGCCTCGGAGGTACTGGCAGTCCGCATGGAACCCTGCTGGGATCGAGCGGGCCAGGAGGAAGGCAAATCGGGCCCTGTGGTTGGCCCTGGAAGGAGGTCTGGGCACCTTCCTTCCACATCCAGGCATTGACGTGCACAATGCTGAGCTTTATCGGCCAGATGGAGTACATCTGTCTGATGCTGGGAACTGGGCCTTTTTGACAGAACTGAGGCAAGGTCTTCGGGAGGCTTTGGGCCTCCCGGGGGTCGCTAATGCCTAGGCAGAGGCTTGGCATTGCGGTTGGCGGAATTTGCAAGGGATTCTGACCTTGCCGGCGAGCACTCAGGCCTCTGCACCGTGGTTGTGCGTACGATCTGTACGATAGGCAGATGGGCTTTACGGCTCAATGTCCTGGAATACGGATCGGGTGCATGTATCCCCCTTTGCACCCCTTTCTGGTGATTGGGGTGGGCACTGGGGGATGACATGCTTGGTCTGCCGCCCAGTTATAGCCATCTGGGTATGGCTACGACTGGGGGTTGGGTGGCTCGCCCTTGCAGGACTTGGTGGGGTCCGGGGTGACCCCAGGGCTTGTCCTCATAGTTTTCCTTGCCTGTTTTCTGTGTTCAGTTAATAAAGTGGCCCATTTCCCAACAACTGTTGTCTGCCTCTTTATTCCGTCTGGGGTTGCAAATGACCTGTGTAGTCTGGAGTTGAGTTGTAATTCCCAGAGATCTCCAGGCCCCATCTAGAATCTGCAAACCCAACAGGAAGAACACAGTTGAGGTTATCCTAGAGGAACCTGTGTTCCGATATCACTTACTCACAAGGAATTATTAACTAAACAGTTTCAAAAAAATTGTTATTTTTCAGGCTTGATGCAAATGAATAAATTTAAATAGGAATAATTTTCAAAATATATGTTATGCATTTATAGCATTAAGCCAACAATAACAAGAGCCTTATGTCACTCACAGAAAAATACAAATAATATACAACAATTGCAAAGAGTGGAGAACACCAAGAGTCCACCAGGGTGAGATGTCTTCGAAGAAGTTGTCCTTATAGTATGAAGACCTCTCCTAATGTGTAGCTAAGTTGCCGTGCAAAAGTCTTTCTAAGCAACAATGTTGCAATGCGGTGAAGACTCAATAAGTGAAATGAAGTACAGTTGCTCTCCAAAAACAACAATGTTGCCATGCAGTAAGGACTCAAGGTTGAAGTATAACTGATAACACATTTCCTAGGTAGTCACGTGTTTCAATGCCAACTTCCTCTGACCAAAATACTTCAAAAATTCTGGAACCAACGCTCACAAATAATATATCATGCAGTTAGTCAATATCTCATGGTGTCATGAGAATCTCTGTCCCCCGTTGTCTTTTCATGCTTCTTAGCAGCCATACATATAAATAAATAGGAAAGCAATCAGTCCTCTCGCTAGAGTTCCCAATCCCCAGTTGGGGGCCAGGGGTCCCCCATTTTAGAGACCCTTCCCAAGCTTCAGAATTATCAGAAAGCTGGGGGTGAGGGAAATGTCTCCTGGGCACTCTCTTATACCCTATGGAGACCAATTCCCATAGTGTATTATGGAAAGTTGATCCATGGGTATATGGGACTCAGGGGTGTGTGTGTTTTTGAGTGAAAGGCACCAAATTTGCAGCACAGACTCTGGTGCCTCTCCTAAAAACACTCCCCCCAAGTTTCAAAAAGATTGGACTAGGGGGTCCAATTCTAAGGGCCCCCAAAGAAGGTACCTCTATCCTTCATTCTTTCCAATGGAGGGAAGGCATTTTAAAGGTGTGCAGTCCTTTTAAATGTGATGGCCAGAACTCCCTTTGGAGATCAATTATGCTTGTCACATCCTTGCTCCTAGCTCCACCCCCCAATGTCTCCTGGCTCCACCCCCAAAGTCCCCAGATATTTCTTGAATTGGGCTTGGACTTGGCAATCCTAGCATATAAATTATTTTGGTGACATTGTTGTTAAACTACTGCCTGTTGATGAAATGAATCTGATTTCATTGTCACTTGATCTGTAAAATAAATCTTATGACAATTAAAATTAAGACCCAAAGTATACTTGAAAAATCTGTACTGGTTCTTTGTCTCTGTGTATTTATCGTTACCTGTTGAATGAGACACTGATACTGACAATAGCCTTATAATTCAGTCCCAGAACAGCAGACTATAAATGAAGTAAACACGTTAAATTAAATAAATACTGAGCAACACCAGGAGCAGGGAACAGGGGAAATGCCTAGTGAAAGCTTTGCCATTAGAGGAGGACTCATGCCAGAAATGGACACAAAAGGCACATGCCAGCCCCAAACCCCTCAAGCATCATCCCTTGTTCTTCACTCCCTCCAATGTAGCATAGCCAAACCCAACCCATTCAAGGCAGGGTATGAAACTGTTCAACCAGAACCTCCATTTGAGCCTGAGCACATTTTTGTATTGGGCTGCAGTCTCACACACTAAATAATGCACTATAATGGTTATAGGATGGGGGGAGACTTGTCTTAGCAATAGTATGTGCAAAAAGGATCTAGGGGTCTTGGTGGATCACACACTGAACATGAGTCAACAGTGCAATGCGGTGGCTAAAAAGGCAAATGCTATTTTGGGCTGTATCAACAGAAGTATAGTGTCCAGATCACGTGATGTGATGGTATCGCTTTACTCTGCTCTGGTAAAACCTCACCTGGAATATTGTGTTCAGTTTTGGGCACCACATTTAAAGAAGGATATAGACAAGCTGGAACGAGTCCAGAGGAGGCCGACAAAGATGGTGAGGGGTCTGGAGACCAAGTCCTGTGAGGAAAGGTTGAAGGAGCTGGGGATGTTTAGCCTGGAGAGGAGGCGGCTGAGAGGTGATATAATCACCATCTTCAGGTACTTGAAGGGCTGTCATATAGAGGATGGTGTGGAATTGTTTTCTGTGGCGCCAGAACGTAGGACCAGAATCAGTGGGTTGAAATTAAATTAAAAGAGTTTCCGGTTCAATATTAGGAAGAACTTCCTGACCATTAGAGCGATTCCTCAGTGGAACAGGCTTCCTCGGGAGGTGGTGGGCTCTCCTTCGTTGGAGGTTTTTAAACAGAGGCTGGATGGCCATCTGACAGCAATGAAAAGCCTGTGAATTTAGGGGTAGGTATTTGTGAGTTTCCTGCATTGTGCAGGGGGTTGGACTAGATGACCCTAGAGGTCCCTTCCAACTCTATGATTCTAACCCACTTTCAATGCACTTTCCAACTGGATTCTGCCAGTTCACACAGTAAAATCCAGTTGGGAAGTGCATTGAAAGTGGATTGAAAGTGCATTATTTAATGTGTGTGATTGCAGCCTTGGTGTGCTTGTTTGCTTTCTTATAAATAATGCAGCAAAAATGCTTCTATCATTCAAAGCAGCTTGCAGACATTCAAAGAGGAAAATCACAATAAATTCATAAAGCCAGCTAGCCAGCTAACAGCACAATCCTGTGCAAAATTTCTCTGAAGTAAATCCAGTGTGCATAGGACTGTATAGTTAATAATCTTAAAGTCCCAAATTTGCTTCATAATCTGAAATCCATAAAAATGACTTTTAAGAAATACAAAAGTATTCAGAATGAATTCCAGTGCCTAATAACTGTGTGTCAGTACATTAACATGAAATAGAATAAAATGACATAATATACCCAAGAGTGCTTTGGGGTCAATGAAATGAAAGCATTGGTGATTTGCATTGGCAGGTCTTTTGTTGTACAGATAGATTCAGAGAGTTTGTTCCCTGTTCCTAAGATCAGGGCTTTTTTTTTTTTGTAGCAGGAACTCCTTAGCATATTAGGCCACACACCCCTGATGTAGCCAATCCTCCAACAGCTTACAGGGCTCTTCTTACAGGGCCTACTATAAGCTGTTGGAGGATTGGCTACACCAGGGGTGTGTGGCCTAATATACAAAGGAGTTCTTGATACAAAAAAAACCCACCTACAACTAGTGTTCCATGCACAGCCTTCCTCCTCATATGCCATCTCTGGATTGGACCACATTGCTTGACAATCACAAATTATGCCAGTCCCATTCATTCTGAATTTTTAAAGCTGATCAGTTGTGTTGCAACTTTCAAAGCCAAGAAGCACTTTCATCTCATCAATGATGTGTTAGTACTTCTACAGGTGACTGTAAAATAAACTGGAACATCTAGGATAAAACCTGAAATGGGGGGAAATACATTTTTTTTTCAATATTCCAGACTTGCTGGGTGCTGTTTTAATTTTTTTTTTTCTGAATTCCAGTTTAGCCAGGAGAATTCCTTAATCTAGTTCCAAAATTATGTGCAGTTTGGCTCAAATTTCAGTTTCTGGATTTCGTCTGTTTCTTCTCAACATGCACCCATATTAGCAATATGCATATGCACATTCAGAGGGCGCTACCAAAAAACATCTTGATACACTCTACCTGTGATTGTAGCAGATTTATTTTTGTATGGTTTCTCCCCTCTTAATACTTACATGTACTTCTGTCCATTGCAGTGAACTAAAAAAAAAAAGTTGTAGGAATAATCCAGTTAAGAATCCTTTTTTACAGTGTTCCATCAGTATAGAGGTATACACGATAACAAACTACTCTTTACACAATTCAATCAAAATTCAGAACATTTCTAATAGAAGACCAGGTTATTCAAAACACCATGAGAAATAAGAGTACATGGACAATTCCTCCAAGAATTTAACCATACTTGATTCAAAAGGTTCATGTATTTGGACTCCTATGAGGGGTGGGGGTTTTTTAGTTAATCAGTTGAGCCCCCAGTCACCAAAGCAAGCAGCCTCTGACTGCAGAGAGACATTGTTGCCAATCGTTCCTGCAGCTGAGTGCCTGGCTGAGCAGGGAGAAAACTCCAGTCTGCCAGGAGTTTGGAAAGCTGGTGGCACCAGCCATGAGATCCACGCACACAAGCCTCCCAAAGCCAGAGGCCAGCATGTGCAACATCTGCCGTATGGCTACAGGGAGGTACCCCAGGAGAGTTCCGGGTTCAGTCGGTTCGAGCTTCTATATGGACGACAAGCCAGAGGACCACTCAACATCCTAAAGGTGGCTTGGTTGGGACCAGAGAGCATCTAGGAGACAGGTGACATCATCTGCCTGCAGAGGTCCAGAACCAGCAGCGAGGGTCCAGGGAGGAGACTACAGGCAATATGAGAAGACCACAGCAGCACCAGAAGGAGTGTATAAATCCAAGGCCAGGGATCCTGTGCAGGTGACAAAGGCCAGGAGGAAAAACGACCTGGACACTGCCGGGAAAGGACCTTGTGTCATGAACCATAAGGCCCCTAGTGTAAGCCATTGATGGTTAATGGCTAAAGGTGGTAGGAAACCCCAGTTTTAAGTTGTCTGGTTGGGGGAGAGTCACCAGTTGGTGAAGTGGGTTTTGTCCCAGCCCTATCCAAAAACCAGCAGGGGCAAGGTCAAGCCATCCTCACCAGGTTCAAGTGGAGAAAACGTGAACTCAATTCTTCAAGAACAGTTACAAGAAAACAGACAACACAACTTGTCTTTGAAATCCAGAAGGGCCCGGGAACAACCAGATGAAGAGGGCCAGAAAGTTTCTCAAGTAACATGTATAAGTAATGCAAATGATAAACAAAAAGACAAAATGTTTCATGCAACTAGTTTTTTCTAGCATTCAATTTTTAACTGTTTTATATTGCTACAGTGACAAGTTAACTGAATAGTACTGTGATGATATGGTGATATTTTTATAGAGTATGAGGTGCATGGAAACAAAAAGTGAATTGATAAGAAGAATTTGCAAAACTTTAAGAAAACGTAATAGCTGATGCATTATCCAGAATGCAAAAATAACCCTATGCTTGCATGAAAAAGAAAACTTGAAAACTTTGTATATAGTGTTTGGTAAGTGATTTTTAAGAGGTTTTAATGAATGTGTTTATATGGTGTTATGGATATCTATGGTTGTTTGCAAATCCTACAACAAGGGTTTGGTTTATGGTTATGCATGTGCCCATTGTTCTGGGGAAAGTCAGATAACTTTTCCCAAGAACAATTATCTTAAAGGGTGGGACATGTGATGGACTCAGGAACTTAGCCTGAGTAGCTTGCAGCTATCGGCTGAAACATTGCCCTAGCAACAAAAAAGTAACAAAATGAGGCTGGCTTAGCAATAGAACACCTCAGGAGAAGAGTCTTAGCTGGAGAGTCTTTGAGTTAGGTCTTCAGAGAAGGAATCTGAAGGGAAGACTGTGGGCTTAGGCCGGTCAGTTGTAAAGGCAACTGGACAAGGGGTTGAGATCAGCCAGTGAGGCTGGGCTCCTTGTGGGAGACAGGGCTGTGTGTAGTCTCTGTCTGAAAGAGAGAGTTTTAAGGCAGTTTGAAACTCTCTGAGGGAGATTTTCCAGCACAACCAGACAATCTCCTGTGTCTAAATTGAGTTCACACCAACACATAAAAAGGGAGGACTGGATTCTGGTGGTCAATAGGGTACCCAGGACTCAGACCAGAAGACTAGCTGGAGGGCTGAGACACATCCAGTGTGGGGTGTGAGTCCTGGAAGATAGCTAGTAGTGTGTCTGTGAGGGAGAATGAACTGACACCAGTCAGGAGTTCTGTGTGTGTGTGAAACGGCTGCTTTGAAGATCAAGAGTTGTTCCTCCCATGGCTCTTCTGAGTTTCAAAACACTTCCAGCCACAATTGGCTCTTGTGGGAAAATATATACGGGCTGAGGCACCCAACCCCATATATTTTTCTTTGGCTTTAAAGAGGCATTTTAAATCATAGTAGAAGAAAGTGTTAACCTCTCCTTTCTTCCCTCCTTTTCCCCAGAAACCCTAATCTTCAATGCAGCTGCCAGAAAGTGCAAATTAACAATTAAAAAACAGTGGAAGTTCTGATATGTGGACCTTTTCTGTCAAGTTTCATTTGGCCGTTAGACTTTCCAGGGTGGGTATGCTATAGACCACATTCCACAACCAATTTAGATACCACATTTGCTTCTGTCAGGTATGTGGTTCCTTGCCAGGGCTGATGGCTGTAGACAAAGTTCTGGTTCAGTATATTGTACCAAAAACCTGAGAAGCGAGGTGAGTCATAGCCTTGCGGCACTTTGACACATTCCTGGTGCATTAGCTGCCTCTTGAAAGCTATTAGTGATGTCATGAGGTAAATTATTCTCTCAATTGGTTTCTTGTTTTCAGCCATGCTTTAGAAATGCAAGTAATTTGGCCTTATTTATTTATTTCTAGACTTTGAAAAATACAGTTCAATAAGCTCTTGGTTCTCAAAAGAACACTAAGCAACGTGTTGCTAATACCAAACATCTCATAGGGCTTCCGGGCCAAAATATTCAAAGAAGAGTGCTTAGCTGAAAAACAAAGAAAAAGAGAGAGAGAGAAACTGATTTCTGTGAGAGTCTGAAAATGCACTTTAAAAATAAAATAAAAAGGTACAAAAATAGTGAAAGGAACTGCCCTTTCTAAATATGCAGCATGCATTGGTTAAGCACAGGTTTGGGTAGATTCATGGTCTCCATGCAGTCTATTCAGCTCTGTTCTTGTATGTACTCAGCTCTTCATTGTTCAGTTGCTGAGTATTTGGTACTTTCTCTGTTCATTACTTTCCTTTCATTATGAGGCACAGCAGGTTATAGTAATCAGTAAAATGCTGATAAGACTTCCAAAAAGAAATTCCAGATAATGAGCTAGGCTTACTGGACATCTAACATCTGCTTCTGTACATTGTAAAACACACACTTTTCTTTTTTTTTTTTTGCCAGAAATGACAGCTGTAATGTCCTCCTTTTGCTGTGGGTTCCCAGGTTAGAGTACTCAGTCAGGCAACAGGATGATTTTTGATCCTGGAGTTTTAAGTGGTGTGTTTTAGTGAACTTTATCTTTACAATATTAATGTTATATCATCTCAGACATAGGTGCTAGAACTGAGAACATCCCCTTTTTGCTAACTTAAAGGAGATCTGGAGGTCATGCCAGTTACGTTCTGAATATTCAATTAAGACATTATCAGCCCATCCATCAAAGAGACTCAACTTCAGAGATGCCTTCCGTTTCAAAGGACTGTGGCTGCCTTTTACCTGTTGTGCATGCTGGAACTGAAGGTGCACTGATGTTGCGATTGCTACTGTTGTGGACTGAAACTTGGACTTGAAAGCAGTCTTTAGAATCTTGGAATTCTTATCACATCTAAAATATTCCAGAAACTGTCGAGATATTTAAAACTCTTACAGAAGATTCGATCAGGGAATGGAAGGGCATTGATAGACCCAGCTTTGTATGTTTTTCTGTGCAAGTGAATATTTTTAACTCTATCAGAATAACATGATGATGTCTTATAGGAAATGGTACTCCCACTCCAAGAACTTCTCAAGCTTTTTGTTTTGGGAGGGGCCGTAGCTCAGTGTTAAAGCAATAGCATTACATGCAGAAGGTCCCAGGTGTAATCCCTGTCATTGCCAGTTAAAAACAGAAACATTGGGTGGCAAGTGCCTTGAAAGATCTCTTCCTGAGAACATGGACTGCCATTGCCAGTCAGAGTAGACAATGCTAACCTTGATAGATCAATAGCCTGACTCAGCATAAAGCAGCTTTGTGTGTTCATGTACTGTAATGCTAAAGTAGGAAGGAAGGATTTAGGGTTGTTATCTAACTATGGGAATAAACAGAAAATGGCAGGACATCTTCATGCTACGATAACTTTAGTGCTCATACACCAAAGCTCATCTAGCATCTGTAAAAGTCACAGAGATTATGCACACAAAAAGGGAAACTATCATTTGAAGTACCTGGTATGGTATGTGTAAAGAAATGCATGTTTTCCTGGGAGATTGGCAAACAGCAAACCTCTACTTGCTGTTTTAACAGGGTTTTTTTCCCCCTTTTCTCTAGGCAGAGAATGAGCTGGGAAAGAGGAAGTCCATCAATGGCTCTCCAGGCTCACCTCTAATGGGTCTAGTTAGAGAAAATGGGATGGCTAAGCCTCCCCCTTCTCCAAGCAAGGAAAATAGGCTTGGAAATGTCCCCTGTGCAAGCACCAGTCGTTTCCAACTCTGGGGTGACGTTGCTTTCACAACGTTTTCACAGCAGACTTTTTGCGGAGTGGTTTGCCATTGCCTTCCCCAGTCATCTACACTTCCCCCCCAGCAATCTGGGTACTCATTTTACCGACCTCGGAACGATGGAAGGCTGAGTCAACCTCGAGCCGGCTACCTGAAAACCCAGCTTCCAGCGGGGATCGAACTCAGGTCGTGAGCAGAGCTTAAGACTGCAGTACTGCAGTTTAACACTCTGTACCACAGTGCTCTTCTTTCTGTCCAGATGAACCCATAAACTAGGGTTTCCAGCTTCCCTGTGGAGCCTGGAATTCTTGTGAAATTTCATCAAGTCCAGATTACAGAGATCAGGTTCCCTGGATGAAATGGCAGCTTTAGAGGGTAGATTCTATGGCATCACATGCCCACTAAGCTCTTTCCCCTCCCCAGACACCCCCCTCCCCAAATCTCCTGGAATTTCCCAGGTTGGATTGGGCAATCCTACTCAGGTAATGAGTTTTGCACAAATTGAAAACTCTCCATCATTTATTTATTTATCTGGGATTTAAATGCTAGCTAGCCCTAATCAAAGTAATATCCTTGCCTGTTGTATGTTTCTTACTTTATATAGCTAATGCACCTTCTAAAACTCTAATAAACATACAATGCTGAAGGATTATTCAAGAGATTTAATACCGTCTCTCCACCAGGCTTGAATAGGGATTTGAACTTCCTCACTCACTATAGGTGCCAATAGGCCAATATGGCTCACTCTGTATGCATGTTAATGATTTCTGTTTCTCATGTCTCACTGCACAATTCTTGAATAGATCCAATTATATGTTTATCCTATTCTGCCCATCAGACTACAGTTGAGACAAAATATGTAATCCTGACAAAAATATGTAATCTTTCATTGAAATCTGCCTCCGTTCCTGAGGACTGGAAGGTAGCAAATGTCACCCCCATCTTTTAAAAGGGTTCCAGAGGAGATCTGGGAAATTACAGGCCAGTCAGTCTGACTTCAATACTGGGAAAGTTGGTAGAAACCATTATCAAGGACAGAATGAGTAGGCACATTGATGAACACAAGTTATTGAGGAAGACTCAGCAGGGGTTCTGTAAGGAAAGATCTTGCCTCACTAACCTGTTACAGTTCTTTGAGGGGGTGAACAAACATGTGGACAAAGGGGACACAATAGATGTTGTTTACCTTTACTTCCAGAAAGCTTTTGATAAAGTTCCTCATCAAAAGCTCTTTAGTAAGCTCAAGAGTCATGGAGTAAAAGGACAGGTCCTCTTGTGGATCAAAAACTGGCTATGAAAAGGAAGCAGAGAGTGAGTATAAATGGGCAGTCTTCACAGTGGAGGACGGTAAGCAGTGGAGTGCCTCAGGGCTCAGTACTGGGTCCCATGCTCTTTAACTTGTTTATTAATGATCTGGAGTTGGGAGTAAGCAGTGAAGTGGCCAAATTTGCGGATGACACTAAATTGTTTAGGGTGGTGAGAACCAGAGAGGATTGTGAGGCACTCCAAAGGGATCTGTTGAGGCTGGGTGAGTGGGCATCAACGTGGCAGATGAAGTTCAATGTGGCCAAGTGCAAAGTAATGCACATTGGGGCCAAGAATCCCAGCTACAAATACAAGTTGATGGCTTGTGAACTGGCAGAGACTGACCAAGAGAGAGATCACTGAAAATGTCAAGACAGTGTGCGATTGCAATAAAAAAGGCTAACGCCATGCTGGGAATTATTAGGAAGGGAATTGAAAACAAATCAGCCAGTATCATAATGCCTCTGTATAAATCAATGGTGCGGTCTCATTTGGAATACTGTGTACAATTCTGGTCACCACACCTCAAAAAAGATATTATAGGATTGGAAAAAGTGCAGAAAGGGGCAACTAGAATGATTAAAGGTTTGGAACACTTTCCCTATGAAGAAAGGTTAAAACGCTTGGGGCTCTTTAGCTTGGAGAAATATCGACTGCAGGGTGACATGATAGAGGTTTACAAGATTATGCATGGGATGGAGAAAGTAGAGAAAGAAGTCCTTTTCTCCCTTTCTCACAATACAAGAACTCGTGGGCATTCAATGAAATTGCAGAGCAGTCAGGTTAAAACAGATAAAAGGAAGTACTTCTTCATCCAAAGGGTAATTAACATGTGGAATTCACTGCCACAGGAGGTGGCGGCAGCTACAAGCATAGCCAGCTTCAAGAGGGGGTTAGATAAAAATATGGAGCAGTGGCTATTAGTCACAATATATATATGTGTGTGTGTGTGTGTGTACACACACACATATATTGGCCACTGTGTGACACAGAGTATTGGACTGGATGGGCCATTGGCCTGATCCAACATGGCTTCTCTTATGTTCTTATGAGAGTGATCCTCACCCACTCTGATTGGACTGAATTCTCTTTGATGGGTTATTGTTCCTAACTGAACTATCTTTGTAACATCTCTTCACTCCTATTTTTCTGTTATTTGTAACTTTGGGTACAAATATATCTCTTATGGGTGTACACTGAATGCATTTGATGAAGTGGGCTTTGGCTCATTATAGCACATACGGGAATTAATTTTGTTAGACTTTAAGAAGAAGAAGAACTCCAGATTTATACCCCACCCTTCTCTCTGAATCAGAGACTCAGAGTGGCTTACAATCTTCCATATCTTCTCCCCCCCACAACAGACACCCTGTGAGGTGGGTGGGGCTGAGAGAGCTCTCACAGCAGCTGCCAAGGGCAATCTCTGCCAGAGCTATGGCTGATCCAAGGCCATCCCAGCAGGTGCAAGTGGAGGAGTGGAGAATCAAACTCGGTTCTCCCAGATAAGAGTCCACGCACTTAACCACTACACCAAACTGGCTCTCCTAAGATGTCTTCTATTTAATTCTCTAATACAGAGTTACTTCATTCTACACCTATTGATTTCAATGGACTTAGACTGAAGGAACTCTTCCCAGGATGGCTCTGGTAATGTCTGTGACAATTTCTTCTTCCTTAGTTCTGAAAAAAGCAACATGTGTGGATAAGTAGGCATTAGTCTACCCATACAATTTTCAAAAAGTGTTTTAAACAAGATATTTAATTTAAGAAAGAGTTCTGTGACCTTTTATGTCTAGCCTTTTAAAGGCTTGGTGCCATTTAAACTTCTCACTTGTTCTATTTCTTGATTATTGGGGTCCACCTAGCCACTAGGAATGCAGGTCATCTAAGAGTCAAATTAGATGAACCAGGGGTCACTTTGTAGAAAAAGAGGTGCTGGAGCTTATTAGCACAACTTATTTGCATATGCCACACGTCCCTGACATCACTGGAAGGTGTACTACCTTATATCAGCTCAGCATTTACCTTAAAGTGCTTCTTGAATTATAATTGTCGTAATAAAACCTTATTCCCATCATACTTTAAAAATTACTTTCTCCTATGTGGCCACAGTGACATGATGAAGATTTCCATATGTCTGTTTTATATGTTTTTCGGCACTGCCCAGCCGGGCGGCCCATCGGCCGCCTTAGGCTGGGGGCCGGCCATTGCCTCCCCTGCAGGATGGGAGACAATGGTTTCACCCAGCTGCTTAGGGCGGGCAGCCTTTTATAGGCCAGCCCTTCCCCCTGTGGCGCAGTTCGAAATAAGGTTTTGTCGGTGCAGCCACGATTGTGCGTGGCTGGGTGCGTTTGCAGGCGGGGCCTTGCCGGCTGAAGGAGAGCTTGCAGCTTCCTAGGCGGCAGCAGAGGCCCGAGACGTCGTTGGATCGTTCCAGAGGCTTGCCGCGGACGTTTTTGGGGCAGGGCGAGGCTCAGAGCGGCGCAGGGCTCGCCTCCAGAGCCTGCGGCGGTTGTGCTGGGCGCGGCCCTGATTGACGCGGCGGGCCGGGAGAGGAAGGAGAGGCCAGCTGAGCGGCGGCGTTGCTCCGGGCGGCTGTGGGAGCGTTTTTATCCAAGCGAAAGGAGAGGCCAGCTGATCGGCGGCGTTGCTCCAGGCCGCTGCGGGAGCGCCGCGCGGATTTTTTCCAGGGAGTATTGGGGCCGGGCGGTGCGGATACAGGGCTGGTTAGGCCTTGGCGCCCCCCCCCTCCCCCTCCCTCGCTTATTGAGGCCTCTTGTATATATCCTGCCTCACTCCCCCCCCCCTCGCCACCTAGTAGCAGCCGTGTTAAGCACGGTCTAGGGAGGGGCAGTGGCTGCCATTGTGGGCTTACCTGGTAGTGAGGGACTGGGGCTCAAGGTAGGGCATTGCCTGCGGGCAGAGGGCTGCAGTTTGGTCCCCGGTGTCTTTAGCTTTGAAGAGTAGGTATAAAAAAAAAAAAAATTTTTAAAAAGAGCCTCAGCTTGGGACCCTGGAGAGCTTCTGCAGTCTGAATAGATAAGACTGCTTTTGGGACTTTGGGCTTTCGACCGCTCAGAAGAGTGTGGGGGTCAGACTGCTTGATCTAAGGGAGTTCACAGCCCCACGTTGAACAGAAGTTGGAGCGGGGCAGCGACTTGATTTGAGAGATGGCGCCAAAGAAGGGCCAGGGCCCCTCAAAGGGGAAACAGCCGGCCAAAAAGCCTGCAAAACGGCCAGTGCCGGCTGGGCCCCCTAGTGAGGATTGGGATGATGCCAGCACGCGCCTGGCTATTCTGGAGAGTTTGGCGGCATTAGAGGGCGAGAGGGGTGTTGCGGGCCCATCACGGCGCGCGTCAGGCTTGACGGGCGGCGGCAGGGCGGCGACCATTGCATTTCAAAAGGAGGTCTTGGCGCGTTTATCTGCCCTACAGGGTGCCGGGACCAGTGAGACGTCAGACCAGGTGACGCCGGAAGAGGAACAAGGGCAGGAGCCTGAGGAGGTGGCGGTCGTTCCTCATCAGCAGGAAGGTATGTGTTCATTGCAGTCTCAGGGTGGAGGGTGGCCCTGGGGCCCTTGGGGCCCGGTGGTAGGACCTGGGATGGGTTCAACTGTGCCAGCCCAAGGGCCGGCCTTCCAATGCCCCGTGGGGGGTCCCCCTTTGGGCCAACAGTCGCAGGTTGTGTGGCCTCCCCTCCTGCCCGGAATGCCGGGACAAACAGGTTATGGGTCTGCCTTCGCATCGTCATCCACAGGTGGGGGCCAACCCAATGTTGCTGGGGGTGTTTTGACCCCCTCAGGCGGTGGCGCCCTTCCCTGGGGCGCCCCGGCGGCTTTGTCACCCGCATTCCCGTGGCACGCTCAATTGTGGGGAGGGTTGGGGTTGCCCGCCCATCCATCTTCGGCCTATGCTTCAGTTCCTTTCCATGCCATTCCCTTTGGCGACTCGGCCTTACCGCTAGGCGATCACCTTACGGCGGCGACTAGAGAAAAGATACTGAAAGGCGAGTACGTGGACGTTTTTAGTCTACTCTTTAGGGAGTTAGAGAAAAAACCGAAAAAGGAAATGGACGAAAAGGACAAAGAGAAGCTTAGAAAAAGAAAAATTGACCGGACCTGGTCTAATTGGTTGCCAGGGTTTTTGATTTACGCGGGAGTGATTGCCAGAGCTCAGCCCTGGCGTGCGGCCCCGCTGTTTCAATACTGCGATATTATTTATCGCGCCTACAGTGATTTTGTGGGAGGGGCGTGGCTCCAGTATGACGAGGCCTTCCGGATGAGGGCCGCTGTGAATCCCAATCTACCATGGGACCAGATCAGCCAACAGCTCTGGTTACAGCTGATGGCTCCCGCTAAGCCTAACGCGGGTGAGCGATCTGACAGCGGCCACATCGTCCAGAAAGCCAGTCACCCTGCCGGTACCCGCGCGCCCGCGGGGCAGTCGGTTCAACCTCGGCTGCTTTGTTGGGAGTTTACCTCCCAGGGGGCGTGCTCTCGGAAATTCTGTAGGTACCGGCACGAATGCCCAGTTTGCGGAGGTCCGCATGCCTTCACGGCATGTAGCAAGTCAAAGCAGAGGGGGGGCTTCAAGAGACCCGGGGGCCCTAATCAGCCGCCTGGAAAAGGGCCCCAGCCCCATCAGGATAGCGGTTCTCACTGAGCTTCTGCGTTATTATCCAAGTTTGGAGGATAAGCGTTATTTGTTGGAAGGTTTTGAATTCGGGTTTCGGATCCCATACCAAGGTCCTCGCACCCCCTTTAGGTGTTCCAATTTAAGGTCGGTTAGGGGTTTGGAACACGTGGTGCGGAACAAGATTCAGAAGGAATGTGCAGAGGGCAGGGTCCTGGGCCCCTTTGCCGAGCCACCAGTGCCTAATTTGAGGGTTTCCCCGCTAGGGGTGGTACCCAAGAAGGCTAAGGGGGAGTACCGGCTGATACATCATTTGTCATATCCGAGAGGCCAGTCGGTTAATGATGCCATCCCCGACGAGCTTTGCTCAGTCAGGTATACATCCTTCGATCGGGCAGTTCGTATAGTGCGGCATTGCGGGCCTGGCGCGGAGGTGGCCAAGTGTGACATTAAGTCCGCCTTCCGCTTGCTGCCTGTGCACCCTGAGGACTTTGAATTGTTGGGTTTTTGTTTTGAGGGTAGTTTTTATATGGATAGGGCCCTCCCCATGGGATGTTCCGTATCTTGTTCCGCCTTCGAGCGTTTTAGTTCATTTCTGGAGTGGGCACTGCAATTTAGGACGGGCTTGCGCGACACGGCGCATTATCTTGATGACTTTTTGTTTGTGGGCCCCGCGGGTTCTGGCCAATGCGCTTACTTGTTGCGGTCGTTTGAACGGCTAGCGGCTGACTTGGGTGTTCCCTTAGCTCCGGAAAAAACAGAGGGCCCTTCGACGGTGTTAACTTTTTTAGGTATAGAATTGGACACCATGCAGCAGGCGTCGAGACTCCCCCCAGACAAGCTGAGTAACATGCGAAAAATGGTGACTGCCATGAAGGGCAGGAGGAAAGTTTCATTGGTCGAGTTGCAACAGCTGGTCGGCCACTTGAACTTTGCATGTAAGGTGGTTGCCCCTGGGAGAGCCTTTTTGAGGCAATTTTGCGAAAGCATGACCGCGTTGCGCTCGCCTCACCATGTTACGCGCGTAACCCGGCGCATGCGCGATGATCTGGAGGTGTGGGAGTCTTTCCTGCTCCGCTACAACGGAACATCTTTCTGGCGGGAGGTCTTGTTGCTGGAGGCCGAACTGCAGATTGTTTCGGACGCTGCAGGTTCCACTGGGTTTGGAGTTTATTTTCGGGGCCAGTGGTGCGCAGAACCGTGGCCGGCTGAATGGCGCTCCTCCGATCTGATCCGCAACCTAGCATTTTTGGAGTTTTTTCCGATTGTTGTAGCCGTTTTCATTTGGGGTAGGGACTTGGCCAACCACACAGTGCACTTTTGGTGCGACAACATGGCGGTGGTGCATGTTGTCAATAACCTCACGTCTAGGTCCCCCCCCGTTATGGGTCTGGTCAGGCGTTTCACTTTGCGCTGCCTCGAACTGAATGTGCTTTTTGCCGCACGGCACGTTCCGGGGTCTAATAACGGAGTGGCGGACGCTCTGTCTCGTCAACAGATGGAGCGGTTCCGCCAACTCGCCCCGGAGGCCGACAGTTGTCCTGTGCCAATGCCCGCGGAGCTGTGGCGAATTGGAGGGAAGAAGTGACCCGGGCCATTCAACTCGCGGTTGCACCCAGTACAAGGAGGGCATATGATCGGGCGGCAAAGCAGTTTTCCATGTTCAGAGCAGGTGCCGGGCTAGAGGCGTGTTGGCCGGCCCCAGTTGAGCAGTTGTTACAATTTTGTGTGTTTCAGAAGGAACGCGGCCTGTCCGTTAAGTCTATCAAGGGCCAATTGGCGGGACTGGCATTCGCTAGCAGGTCCAAGGGCCACCCGGATTTTACCAAGGACTTTCGTATTGCCAAAATGCTAGAGGGGTGGGCCCGCGAGGCGGGCCGTCAGGTCGACAATCGGGTCCCAATATCCCCATCGATCTTGCGGGGTCTTCATGCCACATGGGCAGCAATTTGTGGGTCTAATTTTGAGCAGGCACTTTTTCATGCAGCGGCGTTAACCGCATTTTTTGGAGCATTGAGGGTCTCAGAGTTGGTGGCCTGCTCGCGTAACGACGCTTCCTGCAGGGCCCTGATGGTGGGCGACGTTAGTTTGGCCGGGGGGCAGGCTGTCATCCATGTTCGTATGTCCAAAACTGACCAGAAACAGAGGGGGAATGTCATCACCCTGGGCCCTTGCGTGGACAAGGAGTTGTGCCCCGTCCGGGCTCTGGAGTTATATTTGGACATGCGGGGCAGGTCTAACGGTTTGTTATTCTGCCATGAAGACTTCACCCCTCTTTCCCGGTTTCAGTTTTGGGCCGTCACTTCCCGGGCGTTAAAGCAGCTAGGACTTGGGGGGGTGCGGTTTGGTACCCACTCCTTCCGCATAGGTGCGGCTTCTACCGCCGCGGCTATGGGATATGAGGGCGATGCCATTCGCCGGGTGGGCCGTTGGAGGTCCCGGGCCTTCAGGTCTTACATTCGCCCCCTGACGCAGTAAGTATTCATGGCTTTTAGTTATGTTGGCTATTAATATTGTTGAATTTACTGTTTCTTCTCAGGTGCTGTGGCTGGCCGGGAAAGGAGGAGGATCCTCATTTGCGGCCACAGTATTGTCTTCTGGGCGGCACATCAGGCACGTCGGATGCCAGGAGGACCTCAGTTGGGCCTGAGTGAGCAGGCCACGATTGAGTGGCAGGGCCGGCGTGGAATGCGGTGGGCAGGACTCCTCTCACTTTTGTTCAAGGAGAGGAGGGGCCTGCCCCCCCATATCTTGGTGATTCACCTGGGGGAGAATGATTTGGGCCTTGTCAAGGGTAAGGCCCTATCAATTCAGGCCCGGGATGACATCACCCTGATAAAGCGCAGGTGGCCTGGCGTCCTCGTCCTGTGGTCGGCCATGTTGCCGCGCCGGGTGTGGCGGGCAGCTTGGGACCCGGAGGGCCTGGAGCGGGCTAGGTGGAAGGCTAACAGAGCATTGCGCATCGCCATGGAGGCGGGTTTGGGAAAGTACGTCCCGCATCCTGCTATCAAGGCCAAACGTGCCGAATTGTACAGGCCGGATGGGGTCCACTTGTCAAAGATGGGCAATGAGGTCTTTTTGGCCGACCTCAGGCAAGGGTTAGAGCATGTCCTGGCTTGTGGGGGATCAGTCGCCTAAGCAGAGGCTTGGCGCTGTCCTTGGCAGGTTTACCCTTGGGGACATGTTCTATTGGGGGCATTTCGGTGAGCGCACATGGCAACGCACCTTTGGGGGTGCAGGGCCTACCTGGGGAACCTATGCTGTACGGCGCAAGGTTGGCTCCGGGGAAGCCTGGTGATCCAGTCATTAGGGAGTGGTCCACAGCCCAGGCTGTACGGCACGGGGAGGGTGGAGCTCAGGTGGACTGGATCGGTGCCTGGCCGGCCGGTTTTGAGCCGTTGGGTCGGCTCAATCCCGGGGCCTGTGGCTCGCCCTGTTTCAGGTTGGGGAGGTGGTCTTGGTTTTTGACCCCTGGCCCATCCTGGCCCCACGTTGTTTACCCCTTGCCATCAGTTTAATAAAGTGGCCCTTCATACCAATATTGTTGTATGTCTCTTTATTCCGAATGGGGGGGCAATTCGGCACTGCCCAGCCGGGCGGCCCATCGGCCGCCTTAGGCTGGGGGCCGGCCATTGCCTCCCCTGCAGGATGGGAGACAATGGTTTCACCCAGCTGCTTAGGGCGGGCAGCCTTTTATAGGCCAGCCCTTCCCCCTGTGGCGCAGTTCGAAATAAGGTTTTGTCGGCCCGCCCGCCCGCCCTTCATGCAGTGTAGGCACAGGCTGGTCGCCATTGCGGGGCCAGGTAGGAATTTTTCGCTCCCAAGCGATTGGCCTGGTTTGGGAGTGTTTTTTGCCTACCTTACACTGCGGGAGGTGCGCTGGCAATTGGTTACGGCGGTGCTAGAATCAGGTCACTGGCAGGTTTACCCTTGGGGACATGTTCTATTGGGGGCATTTCGGTGAGCGCACATGGCAACGCACCTTTGGGGGTGCAGGGCCTACCTGGGGAACCTATGCTGTACGGCGCAAGGTTGGCTCCGGGGAAGCCTGGTGATCCAGTCATTAGGGAGTGGTCCACAGCCCAGGCTGTACGGCACGGGGAGGGTGGAGCTCAGGTGGACTGGATCGGTGCCTGGCCGGCCGGTTTTGAGCCGTTGGGTCGGCTCAATCCCGGGGCCTGTGGCTCGCCCTGTTTCAGGTTGGGGAGGTGGTCTTGGTTTTTGACCCCTGGCCCATCCTGGCCCCACGTTGTTTACCCCTTGCCATCAGTTTAATAAAGTGGCCCTTCATACCAATATTGTTGTATGTCTCTTTATTCCGAATGGGGGGGCAATGGTTATTTTCCCAGATTTTGTGGGGGGAAATATTAGAAAGTTTGTCAAATCTTGGAGTTCAGCAAAATTCTCACAGGGGGTTTGAACAACGGAGCCCAGAAGCAAGTATTTGGGGAGTGGGGTAAGAAAGAAATAGCACAATAAAGTGTTGAGGTTCCAGAGCTCCACTCTTGTGAGCTCCTGCCCAAAACCTAGATGAAACTCTGGAACATATGTGATCACGGGATCCCATGGCTTTTAAAATGCAAACAAGAATTGCAGAGAGACTCAGTTTGATCAGGGCTGCACAAGTATTCAACTCTTCCCTTCATGTGCTTTGCTGACTGAAATAAAAAGTGTTTCCTCAGCACTGCAAAAGAAGAAAAACTGGACAAGATAGTAGCCCTTCTTTATTCACACATGAACACATGGAGCTGCCTTATACTGTATCAGACCATGGGCCTGTCATGGTCAGTACTGTCTACTCAGAGTTATTTGACATCACTTACTCTCTAGTTCTCTTAACTGGAGATGCTGTGAATTGAAGCTGGGATGTTCTGCATGCAAAGCAGATGCCCTACCACTGAGTCACAGCACCTTTGAGAACCAATAACAGAATAGGTAGGTCAGGTTTTTATTGGCCAAACAGTATGGGAGGAGGAGGATGATGATGATGATGAAGAAGAAGAAGACATTGGATTATATCCCACCCTTCTCTCTGAATCAGAGTCTCAGAGCAGCTTACAATCTCCTATACCTTCTCCCCCAACAACAGACACCCTGTGAGGTGGGTGGGGCTGAGGGAGCTCTTGCAGCAGCTGCCCTTTCAAGGACAACTCCTACAAGAGCTATGGCTGACTCAAGGCCATTCCCGCAGGTGCAAGCGGAGGAGTGGGGAATCAAACCTGGTTCTCCCAGATAAGAGTCCGCATACTTAACCACTACACCAAACTGGCTCTAAACCTCTTCTCCCCAAAGCTCCTGTGCAGCGTGATCTGAATCAGACCCCCATGCAGCTTATGGTAACATTAAAGAAAACTGAGAAATTAATCACCAGTTTCCCAGTTTCTTGAGTCTTTTGACTCTAATGACATTACAAGCAAGGCCATCTACCAACACACCAGTCTGCCATTCAAGAGCAGAGCTGGAAAAGGAGTGTATCCAAATGACTGCTGCCGGCTCCATATAGAGAATTTGCTAGTTTTTCCAAGCAAGTTGTCTCAAGCCTGGGTTTTGGCAGCTCTTTTTGTCAGACGGCTGTGATGGGTTCAAGTCTTGTTGAAGGTCACTGCAAGGTAGACTGAGTACAGTCGCATTTGTATCCCCCATTAAGCCAAACAATCTGTTCAGGAAATGATGAAAATGGAAAGCTGACAAAACAATTTGGGTTCATCTGCTTTGGTTGGTGGAGTTCAAGGACATCGCTCTCCACATCACCATAAGCCTATGTTCTTGGATTCATTCCTTCCACCACCAACTCTGCATCTCCTTCAATTTTTTTCATGTGTATATAAGAATAAAAAAGATGACGTGGTTTTGAGAATTCACATTTTGATCTTATTGAAATAAACTCCATTAACCTTGGCCAGGTTAGCAAACCGATCCCAAGATTATGACGGAGTGAAGCAAAGATGTGCCCTGACATATTTGGCCAGCAAAGAGGCTTATGCCATTTGAGATGCTGGCAACTTTAGCTGTGCGCAAATGAGCACATTGGGGAGACAGAATGCCAAAGCCATTGATCAAAACTTCTTGCACAAGGAACAAAAAGAAAATCTGCATCCGAAGACTGTGAATAACCAAAGCAACCTTGAGCCATTGCTGTAAAAACTGGATATTTGGGCATTTCTCTAATCTGAGTTATTGGATGATTACTTATGTAAGTCTCTGGCAAAATGAAATCTTATCAAAAATGCATCTCAAATGGATAAAGTATATGTGAATGGATCTGAAGGGTCATTACCCATGTTTTGGAAAAAAGCAAAATAAAAACATGATAACAACCCAAATTTTGGTCACATACAGGTGGTACTGAAGTAGTATGGATAACACCTTTCCAGATCACCTAATTACCACACCATAGCTGTGATCACACATGCTAAATAATGCAATTTGAATCTACTTTCAATGCACTTTCAACCTGGATTTTGCCAGCTCACAAAGTAAAATCCAGTTGGGAAGTGCATTGAGAGTGGACTGAAACTGCATTATTTAGCACGTGTGATCGCAACCTATATGTAAATATTAGTCATAATTTCTTTTGTATTTTCAGTGTAAAAATGACTAGATTTAGGAATCTGTACTGAATCCTCACTAATACCAGGAATAATAATGTGATATGAATAAATGTTCACCACTAGATCCGATCACATAGATCACAACTAGATCAGATTGCATAAGAAATAGAGACAGATAGAACAGATAGAAATGACCAGCAGTGAACCTGTCCATGCAGAATGGCTACAGACACCTGATGAATAGGTTTACACTTCCCTCCCCCCAAAAAATGGAGCATATGCCAAAACATTAACTAAGAACTACATAGACCAGGAGTCCCCAACAGGGTTCTTGGGGGTGCCATGACAACTGCCCACACCTTTCCTGATACCAGCCACATTTTTAGAAAGTGGGTGGGGCCAGATGGTGCTGTTGTCAGCAGGGCTTCTAACGGACCACTGGAGATCTGATTGGCTATGCAGGTCTCTAAGAATGTCCTGCAGCTGCCACCAGAACTCAAGGATCTTCACTGCACAACTGAAAGTATGCTATGGGTGTGCCAGAAAATATTTTTAAACATCTTTATTTTAAAAGGCATCCTGTTAAGCACAGCCTCTGCCTGACATACTGAAGAGTTACTACTGGAGTTATGCATGACCTCACTCCCTAACAGTTTGTGGTCAACTTTGCCTCCTGTGACAGCCATTGGGTGTACATGTGCATGACCAATACATGAATGGGAAGCTACAGTAATGGGGCGTGACAGCCATCTAACTGCACCAAAGCGTGTCCTGTGCAGTATACGGGTGCTTTGCCAGTGGCCAGGCTTCCACTGCTCCATTTTGAGCTGGCCCGATTTGAGATGCCCCCCCATGCACCCCAAGCTGCTGGTCTGGACCCAGCCCCTCTGAAGCTGTCATAGCATCCAGGAGAACTGATTCCTGTAGTCTGGAGAACAGTTGTAATTCTGGATAATCTCCAGGTCCCACCTGAAGTTTGGCAACCCTACTCCTTGCCTTTTCCATCAGCACAGCTGAACTGATGGTGGGGAAAAGGATTTGACTCTTTCTCCTTCCCACTGCACTGCAGCCACCCAACCCAAGTGGGTCCCAGAAACCCAGGAATCAACTTACAAGGGTTGTAAAGGGAGACCCTTCATCTTTGTGCTCATGGATTTCAGGATAAAACCCATTCTTTTTGCACAACTGCATATCATTGATGTAATTGTGTAAAAATGATATACTAGAAACAACCAGCGATGGAATGGGAAGTGCCATCAAGTCGCAACCGACTTACAGCGACCTCTTAGAGTTTTCAAAGCAAGAGACAGTCAGAAGTGGTTTGCAACCCTGGACTTCCCTGGTGGTCTTCCATCCAAGTACTAACCAAGTCCAACACTGCTTAGCTTCCAAGATCTGACAGGACTGGGCTAGCCTGGGCCATTCAGATTGTGGCCCAATCAGAAATAGCCACAACCAGGGCTTTTTTTTTTTTAGCAGGAATGCAAAGGAACACAGTTCCAGCAGGATTGGCATCAGGAACATAAGAACATAAGAGAAGCCATGTTAGATCAGGCCAATGGCCCATCCAGTCCAACACTCTGTGTCACACAGTGGCAAAAAAAATTATATATATATACACACACACACACACACACACACTGTGGCTAATAGCCACTGATGGACCTCTGCTCCATATTTTTTATCTAAACCCCTCTTGAAGGTGGCTATGCTTGTGGCCGCCACCACCTCCTGTGGCAGTGAATTCCTATTAAGCAAATGGCCTATTAAGCAAATGAGTTCCTGCTGGGCTTGTTCTCCAAAACAACAACCCTGCCCACAACAAAAGCAAAGCAAAATGAAAAGGCTCACAGTATGAACAACAACAACAACAACAAACATTGAAAACAATTATACTCATAAATCCCCACCGTAGCTTGCAATTTGTGAGTAGACAAGGGTAGGAAAACATGTCATCCTAGAGGAAGACTACATAGCATCAGGGCTTTTTTGGTAGAAAACCCCCAGCAGGAATTCATTTGCATATTAGGCCACACCCCCTGATGCCAAGCCAGCTGGAATTGCATTCCTGTGCATTCCTGCTCAAAAGAAAGCCCTGCATAACATGTTGGTTTCCCACCCCCCTGCAGGATTTCCAAGTCCTTTCCGGCCACCGTTGGGAAATGGTGGGGTGGGATTGCCAGATATAGGCTGGCAAATTCCTGGAGATTTGGGGACAGAGCCTGGGGAGGATGGGACCTCAAAGGGATACAATGCCATAGAGGCCACTCTCCAAAGCATCCATTTTCTCCAAGGGAACTGTTCTCTGTAGCCTGGAGATGAGCTGGACCTCTGAGAGATCCCCAGGTTCCACCTGGAGGCTGGCATCCCTTCTGATGATGCAAAGAAAATCTGAAAACTGGGTTCTCATCTGTGGGGATGTGGCCTTACCCCTAGCATCTGATTGCTGGACAGCAGGCCTAGGATTCAGTGGGAGCTCATAGGAGCACAGCTCCTGAACCTTTCTGAGAGTTCCACCTCCTCCTTCTGAGAGTTCCACCTCACCCATTGAATAGCAGGTGCAGCTGCATAACAATCCCTGGATGAGCTCCACCACCTATTTTTCTGCAAAATTACCCCTGCTGGACAGAATGGTGTGTGTGCAAATCTCAGAATTTCTTCAATTATCCCTTCCAGGCCAAAGGAACAAACTGTGCCTGCAAAAAACTAAATTTCCATTCCTCAGCTTTTGGCAGCCAGCTTGGTCCCATCAGCTACCAAAGACTCCCTGTGTTACAGATGGCCTTTGTTGCATCTTAAAAGGAATGTGGCCATGCTTTTATATTAGATTATCAATATAGATTATTACCATTACATGATGTAAATGGCAAATAAAGGCACCACACGCTGGCTTGTGCAAAAAAAAAAAAAAAAGGCAGAGCAAACATAACTGAGACTTTTGCTACCTCTCAAGGAAAACGAATGGAGTCACTGAGATTAAATCCTCCACTTGTGTTCTCACAACTGCTGCGCAAACTAAAAAATCATTGTAATTAAACAGCCTCTCAAATCAGATGGGCCCCAGGGGAGATGGCTTCTCTGGAGAGAAGCAAACTCTTACTCATTTGCTCTGCCTTGCTCTTTTGCTGGCTTCTTCTCTATCCATTGAGTGCAAAGTAGACCAGCACAGATTCACTGCAGTACCAAGTGGCTGTCAGCATTTTATACTTCTTAACATCAGTCTTTGGCACAATTCTGGAATTCACCTTGGTAAATAGGTCCCAAAGTCCTAAGAAGAAGTAGAGGATATTGGATTTATATCCCGCCCTATACTCTGAATCTCAGAGCAGTCAAAATCTTCTTTACCTCCTCCCCCCCCCCCCGCCACAACAGACACCCTGTAAAGTAGGTGGGGCTGAGAGAGCTCTTACAGCAGCTGCCCTTTCAAGAACAACTCCTACAAGAGCTATGGGGAGGATGGGGACCTCAAAGGGGCCATTCCAGCAGCTGCAAGTGGAGGAGTGGGGAATCAAACCCGGTTCTCCCAGATAAGAGTCCACGCACTTAACCATTACACCAAATAGGATCTCCTAAACAGAGAGGACCCTTCCATGATGAGAAAAAAGGCCAAAGTCTGATTTGCATTGCTTCCTTCAATAAAAATAATAATTGTATGTACTCATCTGTCTAACACAACAGCATACAAAGCAGTCATTAGAATACCAGGTCTGAAAGGAAGAAACAGATTCAAATCCTCATTCAGCCATAATGCACATGGAGCCAGTCCAGTGTGCTGTAGTAGTTAAGAAGTAGGGTTGCTACTCTCCGGCTGATAACAGACAGGCGTTTAAACTGCCCTAGGGATAACAGGCAGGTGGATCAAAAAAGCATGGACACACGAGCACTTCTGTCTGCCATTTCTGTCCCACACACAGCCCATCCTGAGCTGGAATGAAGCCGCCTCAGAAAGGTACCCCTTTCAAGGAAAAAGGAAAGGAAAGGTCCCCTGTGCAAGCACCAGTCGTTTCTGACTCTGGGGTGACATTGCTTTCACATTTTCACGGCAGACTTTTTATGGGGTGGTTTGCCATTGCCTTCCCCAGTCATCTACACTTTCCCCCCAGCAAGCTGGGTACTCATTTTACCGACCTCAGAAAGATGGAAGGCTGAGTCAACCTTGAGCCAGCTACCTGAAAACCCAGCTTCCACCAGGTAGGTGAGGCAAAAAGAGTGACTGGTCAAAGATCACCTAGTGAGCTGCAAGACCAAGTGGGGATTTTTTTGAACCCAGTTTTTGTCCAGTGTACTAACAATCTACACCACAGGAGTTTTTCAGGGGAGAAGCAGTCGATGCACAGGAGGAACTTAATGCTTGTCCCAACTGCCAGTTCTGCCCTGAAAATAGCCCTTTAATTGTGTTTTCCCAGACTGGAACCCAAGATTGGAAATAAGCATTTAGAAAGATATATTTGCTGAAGTAACTTGAAGATCCATCTTGCAATATTTCACTTTGAAACTTTAAAAGTTCCAGCATGTGGCCATTTTCAATGCTAATATACTTCCTCAGGTGTTATGCCACAAAAACGAGTATGTTTATTTAATGCCAATTGTAAAGGGTATCATGCAGGTGATGACCTGTGCATCACACAACTGCAAAGTAGTACTGACTTTGATATGGGCAACCCATGTTCAGATCCCTGTTGAGCTATGGGCACCTCACCTTTCTTTACGGGAACGCATTCAGCCTGTGCTGAAAGTGCTGCACTGGCTATCAATAATGTATCGAATTCGCTTCAAGGTGCTGGTTTTAACCTTTAAAGCCCTATATGGCCAGGGTCCTGCACACCTTAGGGACCACCTTTCCTTGCATATGCCCCAGCGAGCACTTCAGTCTAGATCTCAAAACCTGTTGACAGTCCCCAGCGCCAGAGAAGCTAGGCTCAAGTCAAATAGATCCAGGGCCTTTTCCATTGCTGCACCTAGCTGGTGGAATGAGTTGCCAGAGGAGGTTAGGGTCCTGCGAGTGTTTACAGTTCCACAGGGCCTGTAAAACAGCACTCTTCCACCATGCGTAATGGTCTCATAATGGTAACATCTATAGCAATGGATTAGGCCCATAAGTCTAAACATCACCTTAGATTTCTCTTATCACACTATGGCAGCCCTGGATCCTCTTTGGAACATCAAATAATGACCAACTCGCCATTTGCTATCATTGTCTATATGAATTATTGCACTGATATTGATGTTTTAATAATTGGGGTTTTTTTCCATTTTTATTGCTGTTTTATCTTGTCTGGTCATTGTCTGACCCTAACCTGTGAGCTGCCCTGAGCCTGCCTTGGCAGGAAGGGCGGGATATAATACCTGATCCCCTCATCTGATGAAGTGTGCTTAGAAAGCACACGAAAGCTTACATTCTCAATAAAACTTGGTTGGTCCTAAAGGTGCAAACTTGACTCCTGCTTTGTTCAAAGTTCTCAGTGTTTGTCATCTCCATGTAAGGCTTCCAACAAATGCAGCTGCTCACCTCTGTGGACCATTCACAATAAGCAGGACTTTTCCCTTAGTATCATGTGATTGGGGAAATTTTTTTTGAGGTTTTGCAAGCACAGTTTCTATTCTGTTTTCATAAGCAGTATAAACATAGCTTTTTTGTGCTTGCAGAGATTTACAGTGCAATCCTTACCAGCAGGGCTTTTCTTCTGGAACAGGAGGTGCCAGAACTCTCAAAAGGAAAATGAAGAAGAGACGCATGGAATTCTATGAAACAATATTATTCCCATGCACTACAGATTTACCTCAACTTTTGCAATTGATAAAAAATCAGAAACAAAAAGGCATAAAGCCCCACTTCATTTATTAGTTTTTCATAGAATCATAGAGTTGGAAAGGGCCTCTAGGGTCATCTAGTCACCCCCTGCACAATGCAGGAAACTCACAAACACTTCCCCCCTAAATTCACAGGATCTTCATTGCTGTCAGATGGCCATCTAGCCTCTGTTTAAAAACCTCCAAGGAAGGAGAGCCCACCACCTCCCGAGGAAGCCTGTTCCACTGAGGAATCACTCTAACAATCAGGAAGTTCTTCTTGATGTTGAGTCGGAAACCCTTTTGATTTAGTTTCATCCCATTGGTTCTGGTTCTACCTTCTGGGGCTACATAAAACAATTCCACACCATCCTCTATATGACAGTCCTTCTAGTACTTGAAGATGGTGATCATATCACCTCTCAGCGTCTTCTATCCAGGCTAAACATCCCCAGCTCCTTCAACCTTTCCTCATAGGACTTGGTCTCCAGACCTCTCACCATCTTCGTCATCCTCCTCTGGACCCATTTCAGCTTGTCTATATCCTTCTTAAAATGTGGTGCTCAAAACTGAACACAATACTCTAGGTGAGGACTTACCAGAGCAGAGTAAAACAATACCATCACATCATGTGATCTGGACACTATACTTCTGTTGATACGATTCAAAATTGCATTTGCCTTTTTAGCCACTGCATCACACTGTTGTCTCATGTTCAGTGTATGATCCACTAAGACCCCTAGATCCTTTTCGCACATACTACTGATAAGACAAGTCTCCCCTATCCTATAACCATGCATTCTATTTTTCCTACCTAAATGTAGAACTTTACATTTATCCCTGTTAAAATTCATTTTATTGATTTTAACCCAGTTTTCCAGCCTGTCAAGGTCATCCTGTATCCTGATTCTGCCTTCTTCTGTGTTTGCAACCCCTCCCAATTTAGTATCACCTGCAAATTTAATAAGCATTCCCTCTATTCCTTCATCCAAATCATTGATAAAGATGTTGAACAAAACAGGTCCCAGGACAGATCCTTGAGGCACTCCACTTGTCACTCCTCTCCAAGAGGATGAGGAACCATTCACAAGCACTCTTTGAGTGCGATCTGTCAACCAGTTATAGATCCACCTAATGGTAACAGAATGCAAACCACATTTTACCAACTTGTCAACAAGGATAGTATGGGGAACCTTATCAAAAACCTTACTGAAATCAAGATAAACGATGTCTACAGCATTCCCCCAATCCAGCAAGGTAGTCACTTTCTCAAAGAAATTAATCAGGTTAGTCTGACATGACTTGTTCTTGAGAAAACCATGCTATCTCTTAGTAATCACATCCATTCTTTCTAAATATTCCAGGACCAACTGTTCGATGATTTGTTCTAAAACTTTTTCAGGTATAGACATCAAGCTGACGAGTCAGTAGTTACTCGGATCCTCTTTGTCCCCTTCTTGAAGATGGAGACAACATTCTCCTGCCTCCAACTTTCTGGCACCGCTCATGTTCTCCAAGAATTCTCAAAAATAATAGCCAGAGGCTCAGAAACACCTCGGTGAGAAGGGCGGGATATAAGTCCATTAAATAAATAAATAAAATAAATAAAAAATTACATCCGCAAGCTCCTTTAGAACCCTTGGATGCAATTCATCTGGCCCTGAGGACTTAGTTTCATTTAAAGAAACTAGTTTCATTTAAATAAACTAGGTGTTTATGTACTACCCCTATGCTGATCCTAGGTTGGAACTTCATACCTTCCTTATATGTTCTGTTTTTACCATGTTGAGCACCGTTTCGCTCAGAAGAGAAGACTGAGGAAAAGTAGAAATTGAGCAGTTCCGCCCTCTCTTCATTACCCGTTACAATTTCACTTCCTTGCCCTTGCAATGGGCCCACCATGTCCTTGCTCATTTTCTTACACTGAACATAAGAAAAGAACCCTTTTTGTTGTTTTTAGCATCTTTGGCCAGCCTAAGCTCATACTGAGCTTTAGCTTTCCTAACTTTTTCTCTACAAGCACTGGTGATTTGTTTAAATTCATCCTTGGTTATAAGGCCCTCCTTCCAATTCCTAAAGGAGTCTTTTTTATTTCTCAAGTCTTTAGAGAGCTGTTTATGGAGCCACTTCGGCTTCTTTAGGCTTTTTCCATTTTTTCTTCTCACAGGAATCGTCTGCGATTGCGCTTTCAGTATTTTGCTTTTAAGAAACTCCCACCCCTCCTGAACCCCCTTCCTCCTAAGTATTTCTGACCATGGGATTTTACCCAGCATGGTTCTAAGTTTATCAAAGTTTGCCTTTCTGAAGTCCAATCTATAAGTCTGATTACGTATTGCTTTTTCCTCCCCTAAGACTGTAAATTCCAAAATCACATGGTCACTACTGCCCAGGGTGCCCACTGTTTCCACTTGTTCAATCAATTCTTCCTTGTTGGTGAGAATCAAATTCAAGATAGCAGATCCCCTTGTTTCCTTCTTCACTTTCTGGAAAAGAAAGTTGTCAGCAAGACAAGTCAGGAATGCATTTGACTTTTCATTTTTAGCAGAGTTGGACTTCAAACAGATGTCCAGGTAATTGAAATCTCCCATGATCACGTATTCCTTCTCTTGGAGAATTTTGCAATCTGCTGTAGAAGTATCTCATCCAAGTCCTCTGCTTGACTTGGTGGTCTATAGCAGACCCCCACAATAATATCACTGTTATTTCTTACTCCTTTTATTTTTACCCAGAGACTCTCAACTGAGTTGCCATGCTCAGATTCACATATTTCCTCACAAGTATATACCGCTTTCACATATACTGCTACACCTCCGCCCTTTCTCATTTGCCTGTCCCTTTTAAATAAGTTGTACCCCTGAATCCTAATATTCCAGTTTTGAGTGTCATCCTTGCCCTCAGTAAATCCTATTATGTCATAGTCTCCATCCTTTATTAGGACTTCCAGTTCCTCCTGTTTGTTTCTCATACTCTGTGCATTAGTGTAGAGACATCGGAATCCACATTTTAGGCATCCGGGTTTAGTTTCCGAACAAGCCTGTAAGTTAACATTACCTAGCGTATGTGCCACTCCTTGCAAATCTTTAATGTTCTTATCCCCAGTTTCTGGCATCATACGAGGCTTTGAATTATTGTCTCGCTCCCCCATACAATTTAATTTAAAGCCTTCCTTATTAGGTTAGCAAGGCTGTTACCAAACACCCTCTTTCCTACTGCCGTAAGGTGCAAACCATCTCCCGATAGAAGACCACCATCTCGAAAGTCTTAGTCATGGCCCCAAAATCCTAATCTTTCCTGATGACACCATCAACGTAGCCCGTCGTTTATTTGAAGTATTCTTCTTTCTCATCCTAAGCCATAGCCTTCAACAGGAAACACTGATGAGAACATAACCTGTGCGCCCAACTCCTTCACCTTCTGACCCAGAGCCACATAGTCTTTTCTAATACGTTCAGGGCCATGACGGGCAGTATCATTCGTTCCCACATGGATCAACAAAATAAAATCCATTTATTTGTTGTTGCTGTGGTATCTCAAATTATGCAAATTCAAGGTTATTTTCAGACTATGCCTGAGCCCATCTTCCCGCCCTGCTCTTAGCTTCCTCAGTCTGAGCAGACTCAGACACTGTAAAATGAATAACTAAATAACAATAATCATTTTAAAGCAAATGATAAACCAAAAATGGGAACTGACATTGCTGTGAAGGTTGGTCTATGAGATATAGTAAATCAATACGTTTTGGAAGAGTCACATTGGGGGTTTAAAGAAGAAATCTATCTTCTGAGGTGGCTTTTATGATTTTTCTTCCACTGAAACTGTAAAATAAAAATTTCAAAAATAATAACTTAATCTGCAAATATAATACCAAATGGGAGAGAATGATGTAGTGTGAACTGCTATGTATTGTCTCACCACAAAGTTAAAGGTACATGCAGCACATAGTAATTATCTTGCAAATGTTAGAATCTGCTTTAAGTGCCCATTACATTTTCCCCATTAATCTGCTGCTAATTCCAACTGTACCTAAACAGCGGGTCTCAAACATATTGCTTTGGAAACGGAAATCTAGCATTTGCCTGTCAATTAGCTGCATTATGTTTTAGCGTCCCTTGACAAGAGCCAGTTTCAGAAAAATAGAGATCAAATTATTTCAAAATCCAGTGTAGTGTATGCCAGAGGAGGCCTTGAGGCAGCATGATAAAGCAGAGATGATGCTGGCCAGGAAGGCAGAGATCTGAGAGGGTACTGCGTTCCCCATGTTTAATGGGGTTCAGCTGACCTTTGATGACTAGAGAGTCTAGGGGTGATACTGGACCCAGCATTATTGGTGGGTAAGTAAGTCAATTCAGTTGCAAAAATTTTCTTCCATGGATCCATGTGGCAGTAACCAGAAGGATTGACTACATCAGGGGTGTGTGGCCTAATATGCAAAGGAGTTCCTGCTACAAAAAAAGTCCTGTCTACTTCTAACACTAAACATCTTTTAAGGACACCAATTCTATGCTGGATTTAAGTTTTAAAGCAGTCTTCAAGCTAGATGCCCTTCAAGCCAATTGCCAACACTGTTCACTCTCTCATCCTTGAGATCTTCTCCTTTCATGCCCTCAGCCACCCTTCCAGAGTCTGTGCTGAACATGGAAACAGGAGATAGCACTAGCAAGGTAGGCTCCTGGAGGCTGCCATAGATGTCTCATCAGTTCTGATTTGACAGCAAGACGACATAGTGTAATAAAACCCAGAGATCGGATTGATGGGTCATCAGAAGACTTCACGGCAAGGTATTTTTTTCCCCACTCGACCTAATATTAGCTGTGGAACGTGGATTGATGTTTTATCTGAAAAAATAAGCTTCAAAAACAATATGGAGCAAAAATACTGGAGAAAAAGATATTGATAATGATGATTTTGTTATAAAGCAGGATATTAAAGATTATCAGTGGCCCTTCCTTTGACAAGTGAATCAACAACCCCATAATAAATTTCATATATTAAAAACACTCTGAAATAGGGCCATATGGATATATTCCATTGCTTTAAGCTTCAAAGTATTGGAAAACATCAAGGTGAAGTAATACCGTGTGGGTGATTTCACCAAAGAACTGATAAACCACCTGTTTTCATAGATGTATGAAATTTGAGGGCATAAGAGATCACTAGATTATGTATTTACTTCCATTCATGTACCAAGCTTCAGAGTCCCATTTTTCCACACAAGCTCTAATACTAACCTTAAATAAGCTTTAACAGCAGTAATAATGCAGTTCTCCAAAACAAAAATATATAGAACCATAAGCAGAGAAAAGTCCATGTGAGCTTCAATTATAAGTTCCTGAAATTTCAGAGTAGGGAGGAACAAAAGTCCCTGATTTCATTTCTTTTCAAATATTTCTTTATATTTTTGTCAACAGTTCGAGTCTACTTTTTTTCTTGTTGATTTTCTAGATTTGTTTCAACTGTGTGTGCATCGTGTGATACATAATGAATATATATTTATAAGCACAATGAACACCATTTCTATGTATAATTATATGTACAGTGTGGGTATTTAATGCAGAAGTAACATTGAAAAATGAGTGCGGTTACAGAATGATTGAAGAACATAATTGGTTCATTTCATAAATGGAGAAGCAAAATTAAAACATGGATTTATATTTCAGCACACATGATCTACTCTCTAGCATATGTAAGGGCAGGGAGATCAGTACTACCATAATTTAACCAAAATTTCACATAACTGCAAAATTCCCTTTAAAATATATATTACAGATGCAAGTTATTCAACTGCAGCATTTTGAGAGTTTGACTTTAAAATGTAATGTTGAAGGCCAGTTTTGAAATCCAAATCTTAATTTCTTTGTAGTTCAATGGAACTGGAAATACACAATTAAAATGTGGTGGCGAAAACTGCCATCAAGTTGAAACTAACTTATGGCGATCTGGTAGGGTTTTCAAGGCAAGAAACATTTGGAGATGGTTTGCCATCGCCTACCTCCAGGGCTTTTTTTTTTTTAGCAGGAATGCACAGAAATGCAGTTCCAGCTGGCTTGGTGCCAGGGGGTGTGGCCTAATATGCAAATTATTTCCTGCTGGGTCTTTTCTATTAAAAAGCCCTGTGTAAAATAATGATTATGTCAGGGTGTGGCCTAATATGCAAATTAGTTCACGTTAGGCTTTTTCTTCAAAAAAATCCCTATGCGAAACAATGGTGACATCAGGGGTGTGGCCTTATATGCAAATTAGTTCCTGCTTGGCTTGTCCTACAAAAAAAGCGCTGTCAACCTCTGTGTAACCACCCGTATCTTCCTTGGTGGTCTCCCATGCAAGTAACTTACCAGGGCCAAACCTACTTAACTCATGTTACAATCTGATGTTACCCACCTTGAGCCTGTTCGTGGGAAGGGCGGGATATAAATTCAATTAAATAAACTTCTGAGATCTGACAAGACTGGGTAGCCTGGGCCATTCAGGTCAGGGCTAAGTAGCGTGTGTGTGTGTGTCTGAGTGTAAAGTGCCATCAAGCGACTGCTATCTTATGATGACTCCATAGGTTTATGTAGAGATGGTTTCCCATTGCCTTCCTCTGCAAACTCTTCCTTAGTGATCTCCTGTCCAAATGCCAACCCCGCTTAGCTTCTAAGACTGGGATTCCAGTCAAAGTATGAGCTGACAATTAGAGTGTTTCAGGCCTGGGTGGTCATTAGTTTTGCCTGAACTTTTGATGGTTGGTACTCGAGGGATGCTTAGGAACAGTTGAGTTTCCCCCACCTGGGGTATGCTACACCATTATACATCCTCTAAGTAGATGGTACCTAATAGAAACAGAGATCAGCAGAATTGTCAGTCTTCATTCATGCCTTATGAGCACTTTTGGATACACCCTTAAAGCATACTCCCAGGATGTAAGTCTACTATACTCAGTGGGACTTACCTCTGAGTAAAAATGCTTAGGCTTGAGCTATGACAGATTTCTGCAAAGTTTATAAGCAGATCTCTGCGATGCGAGCGAAATGAAAGCCAGGTTCTAGGTATTAATCTTCACATCATTTTCCTTGAGAGACACAATGAAGCCCTTTATGTAACCAAAAAAAAAAAAATGTATACATTGAATAGGCTGCTGCTGTTCCTGCTGTCGTAAAGATCTGCACCTGTCTGAGTCTGCCTATGAAAAGAGATTGTCAAGCACATTTTTTTACACCCCCAGCTTGGAAATAGACCACAGGCTTCTCCCTGATCAGCTAAGCACATAACTAGGCAAGCAGAGGCTCCTGTTATTTCTTTGTATGAGAAATACGTTCTTTTATTCCCAGCCACGGAACATGCAGAGATCAAAACAGAGGTATAGAGCAAGCAAAGGGGGTGCAAACTAGATTGCTAATGTACAAACAGAGCAGCAGGTTTGGCACATCTCTCTTTTTTATACATATAAGTCATTACTAGCCATTGCAAAGCTTATGCTAAACGGTGGGGGGGGGGGCAGCTTCCATATGCTAAATGGGGGAGGGCTTCTAAACGTGGAAGGGAGGAGGGCTTCTAAACGTGGAAGGGTAGAAAAGAATATTTTCTTGGTGCTTTCAAAGCAAACAATTCCCTTAATGCATCCAGTTTTTCAGAAACAAATCAGAGCAGATTTTTCCATTTCCATTTGAAAAACAACCCTCAGCCAGACTGCATCTATCAAGGATAAGGGTTACTAAAATGAGCAAAATGGATTTAACACTATTTACCTGAGACCACAGCAAGGATTTAGAAGACCTGCTACAGGTGGAACTCCTAAAAAAAAGCTCAAATGCAAGAAAATACACGGAACCAAATCAAGAGATTTCCCCCACACACACACATTCCCAGTCAAAAGTTACGTTATTCATTGTGCAGGAATATTTAAGCCAGTTATCTGGCAAAAACACCATGTTTTATTTCTGACTGCTTTGAAATCTTTATTGACACCTTAGCCTCCTCTGGCAGCTTGAGGAATACCAGAAATAGTCACAGAAAATTAACGCACCCGCCACAGAAATAAATGAAGCAAATGTCAGTGAATGCTCACATTAGAAAATGGGGTGTGTGGAGGGGGGGGGGAATGTTATTAGAGTAGCAAAGAAGAGCACCCCCACACTCCCACACACACATTAGTTAGATAATAGGGGTTTTTTTCATGATGTGTGATAGTCTGGAAAAGAGAAATTAATGATGGCTATTCTCCATGCACTGAATTCTGTTTCTTCATGTGAACATCTCTGTTTTATCCCCCTTGAGATCTGGGCTTAGAAAAAAACCCCACATTTAGCTTTAAACATTTTCCTCTTTCCTAACAGAAAGCAGGCAGGTGGGGGGAACTCAGCTGTTCCTAAGCATCCCTGGAGTGCCAACCATCAAAAGTTTTGGAAATGCTTTAAAATAAAGTTTATGCTGTTGAAAGGGGGGCGGAAAAGGAAAATGCTAATAGCCACCCCGACCTGAAACAATGTAATTGTCAGCTTAGCCCTTGACTGGAATCTCACACCTAGAAGGACACAGGGGCTCTTTTGGGGGGGAGACGGGGGGGACAGTAGACTGGATCTTCCTGGAGATTTCAGTAAATTTTTTTTTTTACTCACAAGGGGGTGGGTAAACAGATAAGATAAAAACCCAGGCAGGGATGGTAGAGTTGCCAATATATATATATAATTACTTAACAATATACATACTGCTTAAATATAAAACTACTTTTAGATTGACAAATGTCTGTAGGGTTTGTAGAATCTTTCGGGCTCAAGTGCCGTGTTCTGCTGGAGAAAGTTTTCCTTCCAGACGTTTCGTTCTCAGCTGCGGAGAACATCCTCAGTGGCATTGCAGCCGGAGCAGGCGCTCTGACCGGCTGCAACGCCAATGAGGATGTTCTCCGCAGCTGAGAACGAAACGTCTGGAAGGAAAACTTTCTCCAGTAGAACATGGCTCTTGAGCCCGAAAGATTCTACAAACCCTAATTATGTTACCAGCCATGAAAACCTGAAATCTTTGACAAATGTCTTCGATACAAAAATATGCAATAACACCCATAGGAGACATTTAAACCAATTTCAACAGAGCCCATAGTATTTAAGTGGTACAACATACAAGTAACTAGTTACAATAAACGCGTTTCGTGTTACACTTCATCAGTATTATAAAAGTTCTTGTCTTGTACATGATAAAGGAGTAAGCCAGCTTCCTTCACTCAAAGCATGTGCAAATAAATGGATTTTTCATGCTAGCTGGTTCAGTATCTAACATGGATCACATATAAATTGTTAGGTTGCCTTAGAGAGAAATAATAATAAAATAAATCAATTAATTAACATGATGTCATGAAGGATAGCAAATAAGTAAGTTGGCAACCTTGATTGAGGTATGTGCACTTTTGGGGCCATGAGATTGCATGGCCAGCTGCATGTAATTATGGGGAACATTCTCTTAAGAAGGACCAGTAGTTGGAAGTTTTTTAGAGTTTCTTGGCCAGCAAAAAGAAGCAAGGGCTTTGTCATCATCACTCCAGGGACATCATGTGGCAACACTCTGGTTTGGAGGCAAACTCTATGGTTTTGTAGTGAAAAAACCCCCAGAGTTTTTGCCTGAAACCTAGAGCACTGTGTGAGACATCTGGTGATGCAATGATGTCACTTCCTGGGCCATTATCACTTCCCTTGTCACTTCCAAGTTATGTCATCATTCTGCACATGCTTTGTACACACAGCAGAACAATACAGGATTGGCTGCAGGATCCACCTGCCAGAAGCAAGATAGGACCTATCAACCCTACTTGTGTATGGACAGCCTTGCTGACAGCATAGTACAGATGAATATCTACTTGCATCTCAAAAAGAATTTACAGTTCTATCAGAAAGCTTGGGCCTTGAGCCTCTTGGCCCTAAGCTCAGGGCCAGCTCACTCACTAGGCAAACTAGGCCTAGGGCGCCGGGAGAAGGGTGCGCAAAATTGAGCTCCCCCCCTACTGGTGACCATGACAATCGCCTAGTTTGCCTGCCTGCCTCCCCCCGCCATGCCCACCCACCGCCACTCACTTTCCCTATGCGCCCTTGGGCTGGCACTGCCTGGGCTGCCTGACTTCAGTGCCAGCACTGCACAGATGATTTGTCTCAGCTTCCTACAGGGTTCTGAAAATTAGCATGCGTCAAGTTGTGACAACCTGAAAGGCTAAGCACATTTTTATTCTGGCATCATTTTACTTGGACTAGAGCCCACTCCCTCAGATACTAGTGGGCTCTAGTTAAGATTGCAAATCTCCAGGTGGAGCCTGGAGATCTCATGACATTACAACTGACCCCCAGGTAAAAGAGATCATAAGAACATAAGAGAAGCCATGTTGGATCAGCCCAATGGCTCATCCACTCCAACACTCTGTGTCACACAGTGGCCAAAAAACCCAGGTGCCATCAGGAGGTCCATCAGTGGGGCGTGGACACTAGAAGTTCTCACACTGTTGCCCCTCCCAAGCACCAAGAATACAGAGCATCACTGCCCCAGACAGAGAGTTCCAACAATAAGCTGTGGCTAATAGCCACTGATGGACCTCTGCTCCATATGTTTATCCAATCCCCTCTTGCAGCTGGCTATGCCTGTAGCCACCACCATCACCTGTGCCAGCGAATTCCACGTGTTATCACCCTTTGGGTGAAGAAGTACTTCCTTTTATTCATTCTAACCCAACTGCTCAGCAATTTCATTGAGTGCCCATGAGTTCTTGTATTTTGAGAAAGGGAGAAACATACTTATTTCTCTACCTTCCCTATCCCATGTATAATCTTGTAAACCTCTATCATGTAAACCTCAGTCAACATTTTTCCAAGCTAAAGAGCCCCAAGTGTTTTAACCTTTCTTCATAAGGAAAGTGTTCCAAACCTTTAATTATTTCAGTTGCCCTTTTCTGCACTTTTTCCAATGCTATAATACCTTTTTTGAGGTGCGGTGACCAGAACTGTACACACTACTCCAAATGAGGCCACACCATTGTTTTTATGATATGGCTGATTGGTTTTGGAGGGTAGACTCTATGGCATTATTTCCCACTGAGGGCCCTCCCCTCCCAAAGACCAACCTTTCCTGGACTCTACCCCCCAATCTCCAGGAACTACCCAACTTGAAAGCTGAGAACCTTAGCTTTAATTAATATAAACTTCTTCTGGAATGAAAAAGATAGTCATAAAAGTTTCACAAAGTCTTTCACTACAATAAATAAATTCAGCGCATAAATTCAGCTACTTTTGCGGTTACTTCGCTCTACAATGGCATTATTTTCCACTGCTTTAGAACCCCGTGGAGCAGGGGGGGGGGGGGGTGTTGTTCTTTTGGTTACAGATATACTTGAGGAAAAACTTAATTGTTGTCCAAGGTCTTTTGAACCATTCAGAACATGCTTCAGCAGCTGCGGGGTATGAAATAACAGAGCTGGAGCAGTCAGAAAATGCAGCTATTATTAGCCACATTTTATACTGTAGTCTGCTAAATTGATCTAACTTGAATTCCACCATCTTTTTTTAAAGTCCTAAAACATTTCTCCTTTGTAGCCTCAACATTGCCTGTTTGCTGAAGAATGTGTGAATGAGAAATTTCATTCTTGCCTATCTCACCACAGCTAAACTCTTCCTCATTGAAGTAATCAAGGCTTTTATTGAATTCCGGCTGGCTTGGAGTCAGGAGATGTGGCCTAATATGCAAATGAGTTCCTGGGCTTTTTCTACAAAAAAGCCCTGGGGAAAACAATGGTGGTGTCAGGGAGTGTGGCCTAATAGGCAGATAAATTTCTGCTGGGCTTTTCCTACAAAAAAGTAATGTGCAATATAATGGTGATGTCAGGGGGTGTGGCCTAATATGCAAATGATTTCCTGCTGGGGCTTTTCCTTCCAAAAAAGCCCTCAAAATAATATACTCCTTCTTGTCCAAGGATGGGTTTAGAGTGGCCTCCATGTCACCCTGGCCTGACATTAGCATTATTTCAAAATTCATTGTGTTGAATCCAGCTTGGTTTTCTACTCAGCCTCACTTTCATGGAATCATAGAGTTGGAAGGGAACTCTAGGGTCATCTTGTCCAACCTTTTGCACAATACAGGAAACTCACAAACATCTCCCCCTAAATTCACAGGATCTTCATTGCTGTCAGATCTAGCCTCTGTTTAAAAACCTCCAAGGAAGGAGAGCCCACCACCTCCCGAGAAAGCCTGTTCCACTGAGGAATCACTCTAACAATCAGAAAGTTCTTCCTAATGTTGAGCCGGAAACTCTTTTGATTTAATTTCAACCCATTGGTTCTAGTCCTACCTTCCGGGGCCACAGAAAACAATTCCACACCATCCTCTATATGACAGCCCTTCAAGTACCTGAAGATGGTGATCATATCACCTCTCAGTTGCTTCCTCTCCAGGCTAAACATCCCCAGCTCCTTCAACCTTTCCTCATAGGACTTGGTCTCCAGATCCCTCACCATTTTTGTCGCCCTCCTCTGGACCTGTTCCAGCTTGTCTATATCCTTCTTAAATTGTGGTGCTCAAAACTGAACGCAATACTCCAGATGAGGTCCTATCAGAGCAGAGAAAAGCGATACCATCACATCATGTGATCTGGACACTATACTTCTGTTGATACAGCCCAAAATTGCATTTGCCTTTTTAGCCACCGCATCACACTGTTGACTCATGTTCAGCATCTGATCTACTAAGACCCTTAGATCCTTTTTGCACATACTACTGCATGTAGGATCATGCAGTTGGAATGATGTCTGCTTGCTTATACCCCCAAAGGGCATGGGAGGGTCATGCGCCCAGTTACCCAGACTCTAATGTCTGGAAACACAGAAAGCTCAGACATTCTCACATCAATCATGTTTCCGTTTCTTGTTGTAACTGAGGTATTTTTGGAACATGCTAGCTATTGTGAATTCTTGCAGGATAAGCAAAAACATTCTACATACCAGATGCTTCCTGGGAGAACCTTTGTGTTGCTATGCCTTAAGCTGAGATATTTTTGGACACCTGTAAAACCTATATAATAAATGAAGTTTGCTCTGCAAGCTAAGCTTTTTTATCCTCAACACGCATGTTGTGTGGATCATTCCAACAACTGCTAAGACAAGTCTCCCCCATTCTATAACCATGCATTGGATTTTTATATTTGTCCCTATTAAAATTCATTTTATTGGTTTTAGCCCAGTTTTCCAGCCTGTCAAGGTCATCCTGTATCCTGTTTCTGTCTTCTTCTGTTTGCAGCCCCTCCCAATTTAGTATCATCTGCAAGTTTAATAAGCATTTCCTCTACTCCTTCATCCAAATCATTGATAAAGATGTTGAACAAAACAGGTCCCAGGACAGATCCTTGAGGCACTCCACTTGTCACTCCTCTCCAAGAGGATGAGGAACCATTCACAAGCACTCTTTGGGTGCGATCTGTCAACCAGTTACAGACCCACCTAACGGTAAAAGGATCCAAACCACATTTTACCAATTTGTCAAAAACGATAGTACGGGGAACCTTATCAAAAACCTTACTGAAATAAAGATAAACGATGTCTACAGCTTCTTTATCTGCTTTCTTACAGCACCCCCATCCTACAACATTTGGGGTAGTGGGATTTGGGGAGGGGAGAGACCTCAGTGGGGCATAATGCCATAGAGCCCACACTCCAAAGCAGCCATTTTCTCCACAGGAACTCACCTGTGTAGTCTGGAGATCAGTTGTAATTCCTGGAGATCTCCAGGCCCCACCTGGAGGCAGGCAATTTTATGTATGTTTGGAACCTCCACAAGACTTTGGGGGCAAGACATGGAATTCAGTCTCCAGTTTTTCCAGTTAAAAGAATCTCAGGAACTGGAAAGGGTTGCCAGCCTCCAGGTGGGGCCTGGAGATCTCCCATTTTTACAACTGGTCTTCAGCTGGCAAAGATGAGCTCCCCTGGTTGCTTTTAAGGGTGGACTCTATGGTGTTGTAGCATGCTGAGGCCCCTCCCCTCCCCAGACCCTGCCCTCTCACAGATCCACCCCCAAAGTCTCCAGGTATTTTCCAACACATGCCTAGCATCTAGAACTGGGAAAGACTTTTCTTGTCTAAGATCTGTGTCCAAATTACGATATATGAACATGAGACTTTTTCAATAATGAACAATGGTCTGAATCAGCATAAGGCATTTTCTTATGTTCTTATTCTTTTGAATCGGTATGTTTTTTAAAATTTGGAAAATTTCTCTGCCACCACTTCAGGAAACCTGCCCAGGGCAGCTTACAAAATAAAACAATAAAAAATGTTATTAAAACCCAATGTTCTAAAACACAGCTGGAGCACAGAACAACCACAAGCAAGGAGAAACTTAAAGTGGGTCTTAAATGTTTCTAAGGCTAAAAACAGACTATGAAAGGATTTTTTTTTTAAAAAAAAAAAAGGAAAACAACTGAACAAACAACCTGAAATGTTTTTCTCTCAACTCTGATGGATACACATCCACTCTTTTCCATCAGAGCCACAAAGCAGTGAAACATATACTCTTTCAATCAGAAGTACTGAAACGAATCTTTTCTGTTCACAACAAATGTGATGAAAAGAACACACAGCAGTTGTGAGGGGATTTTTTTCCCAACCACATGAAAGCGCAGCTGTCATAAAATCAAGACTGCTTCAAAACGGTTTGAAAGGTACACAGTCTAATTAAGTACAATTCCACCTTTTCAGGATGATTGTGTATCAGATGGACTTAGTTTCACATCAGATTAAAATATTGAAGCTTCCCTTTTAGGTGTTCATTAAGAAAGCATGCTGAAATGTATAGCAATCAACTTGTCCCAGTGTTAGTATGATTTAATTCAAATGAGTTCATTTTCATTTTCTTGCCCTGTGTATATTGATTAGCAACAGGGTTGCCAACTTTGGGTTGGGAAATACCTGGAGATTCTGGAGGCAGAGCCTTAAGAGGATGGAGTTTGGGGAGAGCAAAGACCTCAGCAATGCCATGTAGCCCACCCTCTGAAGCAGCCATATTCTCCTGAAGAACTGGTCTCTATTGTCTGGAGATCAGTTGCAATTCTGGGAGATCTCCAGACCCCACCTGGAGGCTGGCAAACCTATTTAAGGACTTTAAAAAGCATGTACAGAATATCAAGGCCACTTCAAAAATATATGTAGTTCAGCAACATTTAGCGGCAACTCACAAGTATCATCTCAGGCTAGTATTTTCAGTAGAGTCACTTCACAGATTTGTAGTATACTTACTGTATATATGTAATTGAACAAGTCTGCTTCTCTCCCCCCCCCCCCCCACAACCACCCTTAATATCTGTGTGGTTTAGTTTGGTCCTACTGGGTGGAGCTCTTGTTTGAGTTTCCAGTTTTGTACGCTAGCTGAAGATGTTGGTAGATGCAGTTGTCTCTTTACAAATACACAGCTGATGTTTTGAACCAGCTTGACTCTGCTGAATGGACCTGAGAACAGGTGCCTGAGTGAGTACTCTGACCTGGAAACCCATAGCTGAAAAAAGACCTTATAACATTCAGTTACGGTATGTTATCTATGGCTGGTTCCGACAGACTTCTTCTGGATGGATTCACGCACACAGCTTTCAGTGGTAAATTGCATGTATGAATGAGGCACCAAAGAACAAACACTGGAACAGAATTTGCACAATCTTCTAAAAAAAAGGACAGAATCAGTGTGACTGGAGGGAAACAAGTAAACTTTGGGGAAGTGAAGACCATTCTTAGGGGACCAAAGATCTTGCTAATTAAATATACACCTGAAATATCAAATATTCTACCTATCTTCCCAATGGGAACTCAAAGTGGTGTATGTTATTCTACTCTCCATTGTATTCCCACAACAGCAACACAGTGAGGTAAGTTAGGCTGAGAGTGTGTGACTGGCCCAGGGTCACCCCGTGAGCTTCCATGGCATGAGTGGGGATTCAACCCTGGCTCTTTCAGGCACTTCTAACACTCTTAATCACTACACCACACTTGCTCCCTATTATTCTACCCAGGGGTTGTTTTGTAGGGGGAAAGGTGCAGGAGCTCAGTAGCATATCTCATTTGCATTTGCCCCAGTATCTGTGTGCAGCAGGGAGAGAACTCCGCACTGCATGCAAACGCTGGTTGCAGGTTCAGGAGCTGTGCTCCTGTGAGCTCCTACTGAATTCAAGCCCTGATTCTACCACAGGCTAATTGACAAGGCTGCAGAAGACACTCTAGAGCACAATTTAAATATCTGTAGAGACGCCTGTTATCTACCTTGGGGAATAGTATAGTTGATAACTCACATAAAATTGATTTAGCCAAAGCTCTTTTTTGTAAATATCCCAGATGGTGTGGCCTAATATGCTAATGAGTGTGTGACCTAATATGCTAATATTAGGGGATGTGGTCTAATATGCTACTGAGTTCCCTTCTGGGTTTTTTCTACAAAAAAGCCCTGGACCTATGCATTTGCCTAGGCCGGCGGGCCTAGGCCGGCGGGCCATGTGTGTGTGCGTGAGTGCGTGCCAGATTAGGCTCTCCTTCAAATAGAAAAACAATTATTTGCATTAATTTTGCTGGCCTTAATCATTCTCCCTCAGCAGAGCACTGTTTTTTAAGTTGATAATTTTTTGTGGCCCGCAAATGATGTTATAAATATCCAAATGATGTTATAAATATCCATATGGCCCTTGGCAGAAAAAAGGTTCCCCACCACTGGGCTAGGCGATCAGCTCTTATCTGACTTCGAATACAGCAAGTTCAAGTGGCAAACGCATATACGGTGAACTTTACAGCATCTCTGGAAAACACAAATTTATCTTTATGTCCAAATGACACAAAGAGTCAAAATTAACTGAGCCCTAAGCATGAGAGGGGATGTATAATAAACTAGCTCTCAGGCCTTCTGAAAGCTCTCGTTTGCAAGAAAAAGATTTTTTATTGGTAAGTCACTAAGGGAAATATACTTTCTGACTGAGCTGGATAAGACTTTTAGTTGGCTCATCAGAGTCATCAACCTTAGAGAATACAAACATTTGTATAATAAAATATACAAAACCCAATCAAACACATATTTATGGTGTGCACAAGTACAGCACGGCAGTGATGGAACATCCATTGGGTAAACAATATGTGTTTTATTTACAAGTTTCATTTACCCAGAAGAGTGGAAGGTTTATTAAGTGTCTCCCCTGTTTCTTATGTAAATAGCATGTTGATAATTTATAGTCCTGGGGGCCAAAAAAAATTGACATTAACTCTGTTGACTAAACAATCTGCTTAAAAGCCTTTCAGTAAATGTCTACTTAACAGAAGTCAAGGACAAAAACTTGTCATTTTTATTTATTAAAAGTTTCAGTCAAATCCATTCCAAAGACTGAGGGTGCATAACAAAAGGATTGAAACATGCATATATATTCATGCATGTATACAAGACCTATAGCCTGTGTGCCATTTCAGACATGAATGTAAACTAGGGAGCAAGGACAGAGCCTGGGGCTGTGGTAGTTGTTGCCTCTTGACCAGGAATTCCATCTTCCTGGTCCAGGGAAGTCTAGTGTCTTGATCATAGAGAGCTCAGGCCTGCCTGACTACTCTCCTTCCCTACTCCTAGCTGATTCCTCCTCATCTCCTTCAACTGTGCTCCTTTTAATCTTCTTCTCTTTGAGTTGCCAGGTACAGCCTGAAAAACAGCAAAAAAACAAACAAACCTAGAGGCAGGGATGTGGGAGTGCAGTCACTGGTGATGGTGTGATGTCACTTCCAGAAAAATCCTTAAGGAATTGCTGGAAACTATGTGGTGAAATCATAGAGTACCCAGTAGTTTCCGGAGAGGACTGACATCACCTCCAGGGTTTCCTGGAAGTAATATCAAACTGTCAGTGTAACATTTATTTTAAGAAACCCTCACAGCTTCTCAGAGTAGCAGCCGAAAAGGAAGCTGTGGTCAAGGGATTCCCTTCCCACACGTGAGGGGGGCAGGGGCAACCCTGCTTCTTTTAAGCCTGTCCAATCCCTGCTGCCCTGTGCCTGCTCCTGAATAGGTCTTTTCTCCCAAGAAGACATTTGCCTTTGGTAGAACTAGCCCTGGCTGTCATTCCTCCTGTCTGGTCCTCCAACACCCTTGCAGACATACAGCATGCCTCCTTCTACTCCATTATTATGTCACTGGCATGGTTAGGGCAGTGCCCCTGTTCCACCCATTCTCTCTTAGAGCTGGGTTGCCTCAGGGTTTGACAGTAGGTCACTGGGTTGACAAACTGACTTATATTTACTAAAGGTGTGTAACCATTAAACAGCTCTGTAATATACAGCACCATCCTGAACCCCATCTTCAAAGGGTGAACAATTTCTGCACTGGCATAACAGGATTTCTACCTGAAGATGCACTGAGCTAACCATTTATGGGGGGGGGGAGCACATTTCCTGCAACAATGCTGAACAGCACATTGAAGATTCAAACTGCGGTAAAAAATTTTTGAGAAGCAGAGCATTTATCAATGAAAATATTCAATTTAATATAGTCTAGCATGCAGGGGTGGAATTCTATCAGGAGCTCCTTTGCTAGCATGTAAGATTTCCATCTTTTGGGGATGTTTATTACATGGCTGAATAAATAATTTACTACATGGGAGCTTTATTACATGGCACAAAAGAACTCAATGTCTTCCTTTCTCTGCCTGCTTCAGAAGAGACAAGTAAGCAGCTTATTAGTGGCTACACTCTTTAGTGCTTTTTGCTGCTGTATCCAAAAACAAAGTAAAACTCTGATCACATATAAAGAGAAGAATCTTAAAACTTATATTTGGCTCTGGTTCAGGTAGCCGGCTGGAGGTTGACTCAGCCTTCCATCCTTCCGAGGTCAGTCAAATGAGTACCCAGCTTGCTGGGGAGAAAGCGTAGATGACTGGGGAAGGCAATGGCAAACCACCCCGTAAAAAGTGGGTGGTTGTGAAAAGCAACATCACCCCAGAGTCAGAAACGACTGGTGCTTTCACAGGGGATCTTTCCTTTTTTCTATGTATCATATCTTATACTGTAAACCAGATGAAGCTCCCTTATACTGAGTCATACCATTACTTTAATGAGGCTAGTATTGGCTGCAATCACAAACACACACTAAATAATGCACTTTCAATCCACTTTCAATGCACTTTCCAAATGGATTTTACTGTGTGAACTGGCAAAATCCAGTTGGAAAGTGCACTGAAAGTGGATTGAAAGTGCATTATTTAGTACGTGTGATTGCAGCCACTGTCTACTCTGACTGTGGCAGCAGTTCTCTTTTCATACTCTGACTGTGGCAGCAGTTCTCTTTTTAGATTGACTATATAACCTATTTTTTTTAAAGCCCTGCAAATGTCAAGGATTGAATTTGGGATCTTCTACCATAAGGTGGGGCCATGATCATGGCTCAGGGGCAGAGCATCTGCTTGGCATGCAGAATGTCCCAGGTTCAGTTCCCAGCATCTCCAGTAGTAGTGATATGAAAGATCTCTGCTTGAGACAGCGAAGAGTTGCTGCCAGTCTGAGCAGACAATATAGATCCTGATGGACCAGTGTCTGATTATAAGGCAGTTTCATGTGTCTGTGTGTACCATTGTGTTGTGTCCAGTTTGTGTTGAGAGCCAGTTTGGTGTAGTGGTTAAGTGTGTGGACTCTTATCTGGGAGAACCGGGTTTGATTCCCCACTCCTCCACTTGCACCTGCTGGAATGGCCTTGGGTCAGCCATAGCTCTGGCAGAGGTTGTCCTTGAAAGGGCAGCTGCTGGGAGAGCCCTCTCCAGCCCCACCCACCTCACAGGGTGTTTGTTGTGGGGGAGGAAGGTAAAGGAGATTGTGAGCCTCTCTGAGACTCTTCGGAGTGGAGGGCGGGATATAAATCCAATTTCTTCTTCTTCTTCTTCTTCTTCTTCTTCTTCTTCTTCTTCTTCTTCTTCTTCTTCTTCTTCTTCTTCTTCTTCTTCTTCCAGGGGTGGAATTCTAGCAGAAGCTTACAAAAAAGAACCTTGTAAGCTCTTGGAGGATTGGCTACATCAAGGGTGTGTGGCCTAATATACAAAGGCGCTCCCGCTAGAATTCCACCCCTGTCCTCTTCCATTTTTTGTCATGCTGTTAGCAGTTCATGTGTTTGTTTATTTGTTTTACTGTGGTAGGTTATTTTGTTACATTCTTCATTTGAGTTAAAGTCCTATCCATCCTTCATTTGCATGGTCCAAACTCTGTTGTATGAGCTGGCTTTGTATGTGAACCTGGCATAGATAAAGGAGAAATCATTTTTTTTTAAAAAAAAAAAAGATCATGTTAATAACTGATAGTCAAGATTCTCAGCAGTCAAGACTATATACCATTGTCACTTTATCTTCCTCTGCCTTTTAAGAATGAGCAAAGGCCATTTTTCATTACAGATCTCAGAAAGCAGATTTAGTTTCATTATCTGGAAATGGAGCATGAAAATATTTAACATTAAGGCTCATTTTACTGTGGGACGGCAGCACCTATTAAGAACAGACTGAGGTTTTTGTGGTGCAATGCTACTAGACAAAAGGGTCACTCAGATGTGGTGAAATATGCAGGCATCTCTACCACAACTTCAGCAACCTCAAAAAACTTGTAAATGCTATATTTGCCTTTAAATGCATTATGCCTTATACTGCTTGTTACTTTTGAGAGAACATGTGAATAATGTCGGTCAATTGCTGATAAATGAGAGAAGAGAGAGACTTAGAGCACAATTTCTTCAGTCTTTCAAATGGGGTTTCTTCAGATCCAAAGAAAGGTACCACGTTAGCTTCCTTGGCAGAATTCTCTCATGCTCTTCATCCTGGAGAAGGTGGTCACACAAGGAGGAACCAATGTGAGGGACAACAGTGGGAAGGCTTCTAGTGCCCTGGCCCCGCTGCTGGACCTCCTGATGGCATGTGGGTTTTTTGGCCACTGTGTGACAGTGTTGGACTGGATGGGCCATTGGCCTGATCCAACATGGCTTCTCTTATGTTCTTAACCATGTGTCTGAAAGTCTGGAGGAAAAGACTTTCTTTCTTTCCTTCCTTCCTTCCTCCCTTCCCACAGAGCTAGGGATGCCAGCCTCCAGGTCATTCCAGGGGATCTCCAAGAATTTCAGCTCATCTCCAGACTACAAAGATTAGTTCCCCTGTAGAAAATGGCTACTTTGGAAGGTGGATTCTCTGGCATTGTACCCTATTGAGGTCCCTGCCCTCCCCAGGCTCCATCCTCAAATCTCCAGGAGTTTCCAGCCATGAAGCTGGCGACCCTGTCCTCCAACCCCACATCAGTAGCCAGGAGGGATCTGGCAATAGTACACATAGCTTTGCTCCCTCCCCCAGCCAAGAGAACAAAGGATTTGCAAGACAATGGGTTGCCTCACATCAATAATCTGCACACTCACTGTGCATGTTGTCTTTTTTTGTTGCTGTTTGTTGTTGCTCTGTGGTTTTGGACTTCCTGACTGGATTCCAAATTCACATATTTCCTTACCTTATGATGCCACAGACCATTTCTGCAGTGAAGTTTTTAAAACCGTATGTTATGTGAAATTTTTCACAAAAGATTTTTCTTCACCTGAAGTTTTTTTTCCTCCTTATTCCACATTTTCAGAACTTGCTAAAACTAGGGATTCCAAAGACACAGTGTGCGAAGGAAAAAACTGCTTCTGATTCCTTCACTGCTTCTGTAAGGCTTTTTGCATAACCTCAGGTCCTCATTCCCAAATGAGGCAGGCTGAAACTGAATCCATCGAAGATGGAGGTCCTGTGTCCAGGATGCCAGGGGCTGGTATTAGGGATCAGGCTCCCATCCTAATCAGGGGTGAAAAGCTTGGGGTATCTTTGGATGCCTCTTGTGACTATAGAAACCCAGGTTACCACCACTGCCAGATCTGCCTTTTTCCACCTGAGGCAGGTCAGGTGGTTGGTTCTGTATCTCACCCCCCATGACCTGGCCACAGTGACCCATGTAACAGTCACTTCCAGGCTGGATTATTGTAACTCTCTCTATGTGGGGCTCCAGATGATGCAGATTGCAGCAGCACAGATATTGACAGTTTGGTGTAGTGGTTATGTACCTGGACTCTTATCTTGGAGAATCGGGTTTGATTCTCCACTCCTCTGCTTGCAGCTGCTAGAATGGCGTTGGGTCAGCCTTAGCTCTTGCAGAGATGTCCTTGAAAGGGCAGCTTCTGTGAGAGCTCTCTCAGCCCCACCTACCTCACAGGGTGTCTGTTGTCGGGGAGGAAGATAAAGGAGATTGTAAGCTGCTCTGAGACTCTGCGATTCAGAGTGAAGGGTGGCATATAAATCCAATACCTTCATCATGAAGATATTGTGGATCCATCCTGTGCTGCATAAACTTCACTGTCTGCCTATTGAGTACTGGATCTGGTTCAAAGTTCTGGTACTTACCTTCAAAGCCCTATATGGCCAGGGACCAGCATACCTTCAGGACCGCCTATCCCCATATGAGCACCTCAAGTCTTTATGATTAGCAGCCCAACACCCTGGTGGTCCCTGGCCCCAGAGATGTCCAACTTGCCTTGACCAGGGTCAGGGCTTTTCCGGACTGGGCCCTTCCTGGTGAAATGAGCTTACCTTGGAAATCCAGGCCCTGTGGGACCTGCTTCAGTTCTGCAGGGTCTACAAAACAGAGCTCTTCCACCAGGCCTTCAATTGAAGCAATGGACATCACCTGTTATTTGCCCTCCAGTGATTTGAGATCCGATGGACTTTTGGACCAATAGGTCACTACTGTAGAGGCAGAATTTTAAAGTTTAGCTGTATTTTTGACTGTTTTTATTGCAATTTTAATCTAACTCTTTTAGTTGTTTGCCTTTCTGATGGAATCTGCCCTGAGCCTGCTTTGCAGGAAGGGTGGGATATAAATAGAATAAAATAAATAAATGATAGTTATAACTGCATTTGTTCATGTTCATCCTTCATTATCTCTGCCTCTCCCTTTCCTTTGTTGTCGCTTCCTATAGTGTATTTAGATTGTAAAAGGGGAGGGCCTGGACCTGTCTCTTTCTTTCTTTCTTTCGCTTATTCTGTTCTATATAATATAATTAAGTGCCAGCAAGCCAAAGCCAATTGATGGTGTTGGTGACCCTTTCAAGGCAAGAGATTAGGAGAGGTGGTTTGCCATTACCTACTTCCAGGGGTGGAATTCTAGCAGGAGCTCTTTTGCATATTAGGCCACACACCCCTGATGAAGCCAATCCTCCAAGAGATTACAAAAAAGAGTCTTGTAAGCCCTTGGAGGATTGGCTACATCAGGGCCATGTGGCCTAATATGCAAAGGAACTCCTGTTAGAATTCCACTTCTGCCTGCTTCTACACAGCAACCCGGGTCTTCCATGGTGGTCTTCCATCCAAGTACTCCACATGGCCAACCTTGCTTAGCTTCCATGCTCTGATAATCTTGGGCTAGTCTGAATTATTCAGGCTGCTCTTCTATAAAATACTGTGCCTATAGGTGGTGGTCAGCACAGAAACAACAACTTTGAAGTGTTCTGAGCTTTTCCACCACATAATCCTGTTACTTCTTCTAATTCGGAGTCACAGCCCTGCTTCTAGGGTTGCCAAGTCCAATTCAAGAAACATCTGGGGACTTTGGGGGTGGAGCCAGGAGAGTTTAGGGTAGAGCCAGGAGACATTGGAGGTGGAGCCATAAGCAAAGTTGTGACAAGCACAATTGAACTCCAAAGGGAGTTCCGGCCATCACATTTAAAGGAACTGCACACCTTTTAAATGACCTCCCTACATTAGAAATAATGAAGGATATGGGCACCTTCTTTTGGGGCTCACAGAATTGGACCCCCTGGTCCAATCTTTTTGAAAATTGGAGAGCATTTTGAGGAGAGTTATCAGATGCTATGCTGAAGATTTGGTACCTCTACTAAAAAAAAAAACCCCTCCAGAGCCTCAGATACCCCCAGATCAATTCTCCATTATACCCCATGAGAATCGATCTCCATAGGGAATAACAATGTGTCCAGCAGACATTTTCCTCCCCCCTACCCCATTTCTGACAGCTCTGAAGTGGGGGATGGGCATCTATACTCATGAGTTGCTGAACTTTCAACTTCTTTGAAGTAACACAGAGCAACCAAAGGTTCAAGTTTACCTTTCCTATGCAAACGACCTCTGAAAAGATTGTGCAACTAACGGAGGGTCTGGGCTGCTTTCATAGCCACTGGGAGCAGCCATGTTGTTCTGCCTACTCCCCATGCCCCCATTCAGCCTTAAAGACACAGACACACCATCCCAAGAGGAAGCCTTTCCAAGTGGAGTCTGAAGCCTCCAGAGGTGGAAAAGCACATGGTGGTTGTGGGAGCGGGGCTTCCCCCCACCGGCCAGCTGACCGGGAGCAGGAAGGAGCCTGGGAAAGCGGGAGAACCCTCGCTGGGACCTGGGGATTGGCAAGCCTACCTGCTTCCTTGCAAACACTTAAGCAATTTCAAAGAACAAATAAGCTAATTAATTACATTTATGCCCATTGGTGTCCTTTAATCAAATGCAGTTTTCTAGTTAAAGAATTTTAGCATCAGGTTAAGTGCAGAATTCAAAACCCCCTGGTGAGACGCATCACCCAAGACATGTGCCTCACGATTCTGATCCCAGCCTTGATGCTTTTAAAGCTATCTCACCTGGATTTAACAGGCTTATTTAAAATTTAAAGAGTACAAGTAAGGGCCATGGCTTACACCTACATCCTTTTAAAAAACAGATAGCATGATGTGCTTTGAAATGCGAGCACAGAGGGAAAAGGATTAGTGACAGCAGATTACACTTTCTCCCTTCTAATTTAAACAGCTCTAGGGGTTATTCCCAAGAGAATCCGAATGAGTGACTGCTGGTGAGATACCTGATAAACAATTAAATGCCTGAGTTGCAGAGATGCCAAGCTGTACATGTGCGTGTGAGTGTCAACGCAACCACACTCGCTGCAGGATTAGCTACAGGCCAGCTTTGCTTCTTTTCTCAGGAGTAAATTTCATCTGAACGGTATGCTTCATTTTCCAGTTGTTCCTCCCCATCCTCAGCTTCCCATTCCAATAGACTATTAGTTCATTTAAAAAAAAACCATTTAGCTTTTTTACATATAAGTATGACAGTATATGGAGGGCAGGCCTAAAAGGGTGCTAGTAATAGCATGACTGGATCCAGGGCTTTTTTTGCAGCAGGAACTCCTTTGCATATTAGTCCACAAACCCCTGATGTAGCCAATCCTCCTGGAGCTTACAGTAGGCCCTGCACTAAGAGCCCTGTAGGCTCTTGGTGGATTGGCTACATCAGGGGCGTGTGGCCTAATATGCAAAGGAGTTCCTGCTACAAAAAAAGTCCTGACTGGATCCATTGACAGCCCTGGCTGATGTGGACTTCCATAAGACAGTGTCCCTATTGTCTATTTCATACATTATTATGGATGAAAGTAGCACGCAAACTTCTCCCATTTGCAATCATTGAAGGAGTCCTTGTTTCTGAAGCTGTGAACCAAGCACTTCCCCAGTTGAGAAAAGAACTTCACTTAGAGATGCCAAAAAATTCAAAGCAAATAGAAAGTTGAACATACCTTGTTAGACAGCCCCAATCGCTTGTAAACTGAACATCTAAGCTCATTGCCTATCCATGAATGGTTGAAAGATATCTTCTGTGCAATAGCTGTGATGGCTGAGTTAGTGATGGAGTTTCAACTATCATATTTCACATGACCCATCAACATGAGCCCCAGCATCACCTTTTTTAATTCCCCATCCCCCCACCCCAGACGCTAAGCAGAGATGGATTTTCTATACCTTAAAAGTTCTTTGTGTTGTTTTTTTTTCTTTTCAAAGCATGAATTCAGAGCCATTCTGCAGGTAATTCTAATTACTAATTAAGAAGACATCTGGTTCTATTTCCTCAATAATAACTGTTAGTGCTGATGATGATAACTCTTCTGATCAAAGGCAGAGGTCTCATTTCAAATTATAACATTACATCTTCATAAATTGCCTAGCGTCTGCTTCCGATATTATCTTTTGTTTTTAGCTTACTTGCAATCCTGTCTGCTTGTAAACCAGCAGGCGTGAAGGTTACTCTGCTATTGTCACAGATGTTTTTACCATTTAATAATACTAGGAAAAGATGGTCTGAATTACATAATTTAAAAGTATTACACCAAATTATTTTGCATCCGCTTTTTATAAGAAGAAGATGACTGCAGATTTATACCCCGCCATTCTCTCTGAATCAGAGACTCAGAACGGCTTACAATCTCCTATATCAGCATTTCCCATTTGCAGGGTCACAACCTGGTACTAGGCCACGCAAGCCTCAATACCAGGATGCCAGGGGCGGCCCAACAGCTCCTGCCCCCCTCCCCTCTCTATTTATCTTCAGAGCCGCATACCACTCCATGCTCCAGTCCCTGCCCCCCATGCCATCACCTGTAGCACTCAGAGAGCACTACAGACACTGCACGTGGCCAGAAGCCCACCCTCATCCCTCTCTGATGTTCGAAAACATCAGAGAAGGATGAGGGTTCGGAAACGTCAGAGAAGGATGGAGAAACCTCCTGGCCAGCACACAGTCTCAGTATCACTCCCTGATCATCCTCCACCCAGAGGATCAGGGAGTGATACTGAGACTGTTCGCTGGCCAGAAGCCTTCCCCCGTTTCTCTTTCATGTTTTCGAACATCAGAGAGGGACGGGGAAAGCTCCTGGCTGGTGCACAATGTCTGTATCGCTCCCTGATCGTCCTCCGTCCGGACCACGGGGAAAGAAACGGGTCACCGGGGGGGGGGGGAGTTTGAGAAACCCTGTCCTATATCTTCTCCCCCCACAACAGACACCCTGTGAGGTGGATGGGGCTGAGAGGGCTCTCACAGTAGCTGCTCTTTTAAGGACAACTCCTGTGATAGCTATGGTTAAGCCAAGGCTATTCCAGCAGGTGCAAGTGGAGGAGTGGGGATTCAAACTTGGTTCTCCCAGATAAGAGTTCGCACACTTAACCACTACACCAAACTGGTGATAATCCCAGTTTGCACAGACTGGCAATCAAATATGAGTGATAGCAGTAGTCTTGCCAGCCGCAGCAGGAGGATAGAGACAGGCAAAATGGCATTGGCAATGATGTCACTTCTGGATAGGAACTTAGAAGAGACATCAATTTGCCATGCAACACTCTAGGATTTTCCTCAATCTTTATGGTAAAAACCACAGAGATCAAGAACATTCCTAAAACATTATGCAACATGGTGATACCACTTTTGGTTTCCTGACCAGGAGTGACATCCTGGCATTGTGGGATACTATTCCCCCTCCCCACTTTTCCCTTGCTGCTTCACTGAGTGCTGTTGGGGGTTTACTCACTAGAAGCAGACATGTCAATCATTAATAGTATTGGGGTCATCCATCCCATTCTTCAACTGTATGAATGATATATGATGTAGAACATATTCCCAGGCCAACTTCAGTAATCAGCACAGATGGATAACCACAGAGACCTGTAAATTGATAGAGAGAGCCCACTGCCAAAAAGAAAAACTTGGTCCTTCTGTTTTCACCAGGGAACAGGGGACCACCACACAGGTCTATGCAAAATCACCCAGGCCTCTGAGACAATCTCTTATTTAGTGATGGAGGGAGGAACAAAACATGACTGGGTCATATAGCAGTGTGCCTCTCACTCCTTGCAAGCAATCCTTCTACCAGTATCTGGGACATCATGATGTGCTAAGGGCCTCTGAAGTGATGTGTTTCCAGATGAGAGGGATATCATCAGTGGGCATCAGAGTAGCCAAATTCTGATCCCATTCCAGCCAGAAAATGGGAGATCACCATGAGGTCCCTGTGATATTGCAGAGATTTCTGAGGTAAACTCCAGCTTCCTGGTTGGTAAGACTGGTTGGAGGGACTCGAAATGGAGCATGTCAACGTGACAGAAATATTATCATAATTTATTTGTAATAGAATGAGCCGACAGGATTAGAGTATTCAGGAACAGGGATGGTTAGGAAACTGCAGTTTGAAAATGGTAGACAGGGAGAAGGAAACATGACTAATAACTGATTTTCCCGTCAGACTGACAGGAAACTGGCATAAGCACCAGGAAAACAGTTATCGTGTTCTCTGCTGCGGACAGTTGAGAGAAAATATAATTATTTGTATCTAGTAAGCAACCGTGGTGTCAAGCCTACTTGGATGAAGCCTATTTACTATGATTAGTGCTACTGAATCCTGTCATCTTAAATTTAATGCTTATATTTAACTTGTAAACCTCCAGGTGAGGCCCAGAGATCTCCCACTTGTACAACTGATCTAAAGGCTACGGAGATCAGTTTCCCTGGAGAAAATGGCTGCTTGGGGAGTGTACTCTATGGCATTGTACTCTGCTGATGTCACTCTCCTCCGCAAACCTCACCTTCTGCAGGATCCATCTCTCAAATCAGCAGGTATTTCGCAACCCAGAGCTTTTGCTACCCCGTGTCAACAAATCCTTTCTAAGGATTGGCATTTGAGGGCTTAACTCAACCCATGTTTAGGTCTGAAGTTTATCAGTTTACAGAGCAAGGGCTCTTCTATACCCATAAGTGGCTTGCTGGTTGCCTTAGGGCAAGGGGGACTTGGGGTGGTGTACTGGTGAGGTACAGGTTTCCAGGGACAGTTTATTGCAGTAGGGTAGGCGGGTGATTGACATAATCACTTTTCTGCTCGCTTCAATTCATTATTGGAAGAAGGAGGATTGTCAGGATAATTGGATACACCTGCTAACTGAGCAGAGGCTGCAGTTTCCTCCCACTCCTGCCCAGATGGAAAAGCGGCAGTGCGGCACTAGCAGGGGTCATTTTGTAGAAAAACTGAGCTCATCCAGGGATTGTTATGCAGCTGCACATACTTTTCAATGGACAAGGAGGTGGAACTCTCAGAAGAAGGAAGAGGAACTCTCAGAAAGGTTCAGGATCTGTGCTCCTGTGAGCTCCCACTGAATCCGAGGCCTGGGCACCAGAGTGCTGAATTCCCTGCAAGGCCGGGATTTCAGGGTGAGGTGGGCTGACAATGAAAGTAATGCAATTGTGAATCAGGAAGGAATCTCTCTCTCTCTCTCTCACACACACACACACACACACTGGTTCTTAAGGCAGCAGGGGGTTAAGTAATCAAGTTTGTTCTGCGCATGTGCCAATAACAGCTCCCAGCAGGCTGCCTGGTGCGATTAATGAGGAAGCTGCTGATTGCAGAGATAAGAAGGCAGCACAGAAACTGAAAATACACTAATAATTTTAGAATTTGGGGGAAAGTCTTGAAAAAAAACCAAAGCCAAAAAAATAGGCATTTTGAATCCAGGGAGTCTAGATTACAATTCCATATCTGTAAATCTGATGACAACTATCCCTAAAGGTGAGAGGGGATATGATAACAATCCTCAAGTACTTGAAGGGCTGACATATAGAGGATGGTGCAGAGTTGTTTTCTGTGGCTCCAGAAGGTTGAAATTAAATCAAAAGAATTTTTGGCTAAACTTTAGGAAGAACTTCCTGACAGCAGTTCATAAGGGGAGCATGTTTCATCAGGAAGTGGTGGGCTGTCATCCTTTGGAGGTTGCGCTAGATGGCCATTGACAGCAATACTCTGTGAACTTAAGAAGAACATGAAAGGGAGGGCAGGAAGGGTTGCATCAGTGCTTAGTTCTTGTGGCCCTTTCTTACATGCCCAGGGAAATGCTGTTCTCCACTTTGGGGTCAGGCAGCAATTTTTCTCTAGGCCTATTTGGCCAGAGATCCTGAAGGGGGTGGGGGAGGGTTGCCATCTTCTGGGCATGGAGTAAGGGTCACTGGGGTTGCTATGGAAAGAGGTGTTTGTGAATTTCCTGCACTGTACAAGGGGCTGGACTAGATGACCCTGAAGATCCCTTCCAACTCTATGATTCTAAAACAACATCCTTCTGTAGCATTTTCTTTTTCTGCCCCTCAGTGATAACAAATAAGATGGAAAGTTATATGACAAATGAATGTTCATAGGGAAAGTGTAATTGAAATGAAACACAGGGATGCCATTTTTTTTTTTTTTTTTTGCAACAACATGTCTGCTACAAAGCATAATTTCCTCCAGAGTGTACCTCTTATTCTCAGGCATGCATTCATCTGGGGGAGCTATCATTTTGGCACTCTGTAGTATCAGTTCAGATAGGGAAATGCACAACATGATACGCCCGTCAACAGGGAAAATAAAACACAGGGTTACCATTTTCTGCAGAATCCTTGTGTCAGCTGTAAAATATAGTTTCAAGAGTGCATCATTTATTTTAAAGAACATATCAATTTGACAGTATTATTTCTTTGCGGATGTCCTCCAGAAAGAGATAGTTTCCAAAGTTTTCAGTGGGAAATTTTGTGGGGTAAGCATGGGGAGAATAAAACTGTGGCTTTAGTAGCAGGTCTTTTATAGCTGTTTGTGACTTCCTGATGTGACAAAACAGCAAAAACAAGACAAATCACCCTGGGCTGTACACATTTCAGATCTCCACATGGGCAAAGGTGGAACGTGCCTGACAATTTTTTGACTGCACCTTTAGGCCACAAGAAATATGTAGGGAAGTGCCCAAGGCAGTCCTATAACTCCACACACCTAGGTGAAGCTGCTGTGTCATTATCTTTCAAAGACCTGTGCTTGCAAGCTACACATCAGAAAAGGCATTCTGAGCTCCAATTTTTGCTATTTGGGAAGAAGTGAAGTTAGTGAAGAAAGCAGAAAACAAATGAATGTGTCTATCTCTTGCCACCTGGGGATAGTTTGAGAAATCAGGACACTACTGATCTGCTTAACTCCAAAGTTTTCAAAGTTACATAAGCAGATGGATCTATTTCCAAGCTTAACAATACCAACAGACCTGAGGATTTATACTGGAGGCAATTTTCCAGCTCATATATTGCTAGGCTGGCTGGAGATTTTTTTTGTTTTTAATGCTTTCTCTGGCAGGAAAATGATGAATCATCTTCTCTCGGAGCTCCTGCACAGTGGCCAGTGGTGTTTCAAACTGTGAGAAAGATATGTTTGATTCAAAACTATTTATGATTCCTTTTTCCAATCTTTAGGGAGTGAAATTATTTTACATTATTGAATTATTTCCGGATTAAAATGGTCAAATATCTACTCTGCATACTCTATGACGTATAAAAGTTTGAAGCATGGATTGCGCCAGGGCTTTTTTGTAGCAGGAACTCCTTTGCATATTAGGCCACACACCCCTGCTGTAGCCAATCCTCCAAGAGCTTACAGGACTCTTAGTACAGGGCCTACTGTAAACTCCAGGAGGATTGGCTGTATCAGGGGCATGTGGCCTAATACGCAAAGGAGTTCCTGCTACAAAAAAAGCTCTGGATTGTGCTCTTTTTTCCTGCACTGCATGGCCAAGGCTAGTCCGATCTCATAAGATCTCTGAAGCTAAGCAGGGACAACCCTAGTTAGTGCTTGGATAGGAGATCACCGAAGAACTCCACGGTTGCTATGTGGGGACAAGCAACGACAAACCAGCTCTGTTTGGTTCTTGCCTTAAAAACCCTGTGGGGTCACCATGTCAGCTGCAACCAGGGTTGGCCCTAGACTGGTACCCTAGGCAAGGCTAACTTCTCCCCCCCCCCCAACACTGATAATGCTACCGAGTCACATGGGACGCACCCAATTCAGCACCCACAGAAGGCTGCTTCCCTTGGCAATTGCCTAGTTTGCCTAGTGACAGGGCCAGTCCTGGCTGCAACTGTACAGCACTTCACACCATCATTGAACTCTCCCCCCCCCCGCCTCCTTCCCATAAATCATATAAGGACTTAGATGCACCTTAGCTGTGAGGAGCAAAGGGGATAGAATTTACCTGTGAGAATTCCTTTTAATGCAGTGAGAGAAGGGGAAAGGTGGTTTCAGATGGGGTGGAATGAGTATGTTTGCAAGCACTGCCTCAGCAAATGCTGGGGGATTTTGAGGGATGGTGACATTTGGAGAGGATGTAATATCACTTCCAGGCAATGCTCTAGGAATTTCTCCAGACCTCTATAATAAAGACCATAGAGACATGGAAATTCCTAAAACATCAATAGGGAGACCATTTTCCAGCCATTTTTGTTTCTATCCCTCAGTTTCTTTAGGGTGGTAGAGGATCTGGAAAAGCTGGGTTCAAATCCCCTCTCTGCCATGGAAGCTTGCTGGGTCCACCTTGGGCCATCCGCTCTAACCCACCTCACAATGTTGGTTGTGAGGATAGAACAGAGGAGAGGAGAAAGATGTAAGCTATTTTGGGCCCCCATTCAGAAGAAAGTTTGGATAGAAATAAATAAAAATACCCACAGTTGGGCAGGTAAACGGAAGTCTAGGAATTAAGCCAGTTTGGTTAATACATACCTTAAAGCATAATTGTCTGGAGTTTCATATTGCCTTGTTCTAGAGAACACCAGAGGCTTCATCTCATTCTATGAGATGATGTCATCAGATAGATGACAACACCATTTATCTGATATTGCTGTTTTTCCAGTAACCGATTGGTTACATTTTTCCTGTTTGTGCAGAATAGAAGTACAGGTTCTAAGGTACAGGGATGGACTTTTTAGTATAATCTTTGAGTAGCTGCCACTAGATGATGTTTTCCAGAGACACCATGTTATCTATTGTTCCCTAAATTTCCAATATCCAATGCAGTTGATTCTCAATTACAGGCCCATCTCACTCTTAGAGCTTAAAAAAAAAAATTCTTTTCAAGCAGGAAAGATTAAGAACCAAGCAATCTCAGAGGACCACTTGTTCTGAGCATGCCTCCTGATTGGTGAATAATTGTACTAGTTCTCCACATCAAGATGACTCTGATTGGATGATTCTGCGAGGGGCACTGAATCATTACAGCTCTATGGTCTGATCACCACAGCTGAAAATAGCTGCAGAGGGACTTACAAGGAATTGCCAAGGAGAATGCTTCTTCTCCTACATTTAGCCAAGAGAAGGTAGAAACCCCTTTAAGTGGTCAAGAAATAGGAAGAAGGAGAATGTTCTCAGAAAGAGAAGCACAGGATTGGCCCTCCTTAGACAAGAGAGATGACCTCCCGGCAGTTCAGAAGGATAATTTTGTTCCTTCTTGCCTGAGTGAAGTGGATATCAGGCCAATTTAAGAAAAAGACTGTAGATTTATACCCCGCCCATCTTTCTGAATCAGAGACTCAGAGTGACTTACAAGAGCCAGTTTGGTGTAGTGGTTAAGTGTGCGGACTCTTATCTGGGAGAACCGGGTTTGATTCCCCACTCCTCCACTTGCACCTGCTAGCATGGCCTTGGGTCAGCCATAGCTCTGGCAGAGGTTGTCCTTGAAAGGGCAGCTGCTGTGAGAGCCCTCTCCAGCCCCACCCACCTCACAGGGTGTCTGTTGTGGGGGAGGAAGGTAAAGGAGATTGTGAGCCGCTCTGAGACTCTTTAGAGTGGAGGGCGGGATATAAATCCAATATCTTCTTCTTCTTCTCCTCCTATGTCTTCTCCCCCCACAACAGACATCCTGTGAAGTGGGTGGGGCTCAGAGGGCTCTCACAGCAGCTGCCCTTTTAAGGACAACTCCTACAAGAGCTATGGCTAACCCAAGGCCATTCCAGCAGGTGCAAGTGGAGGAGTAGGGAATCAAACCCCCGTTCTCCCAGAGATGAGTCTGCACACTTAACCACTACACCAAACTGGCTCAGGTAGCAACACCAAGAACACCACAATGACTGTACCCTCCCAAAAGCGGGAAAACGGACAGGCTATTTGGCCAGTCTAAATTGTCCCTAGAAGCTAAAATGACTAAACTGGGTGGATGGGTAGATAGATGATAGATAGATACAGACAGACAGACAGACAGATAGATAGATAGATAGATAGATAGATAGATAGATAGATAGATAGATGGGGGATGGATAGATGGGTGGGGGGATGGATGGATGGGTGGGGGGATAGGTGGGTGGGGGGATAGGTGGGGGGATAGGTGATAGACAGATGGATGGATAGGTAGATAGGTAGATAGACAGATCGAAAACAACTTATTGTGATAATTTCTGTTGAGGAATCGTAGCAGCCTTTACTTGTGCACAGGCCTGGCACTTCTATTGGGCAGCCTTAGGTGGCTGCCTGGAGTGCCGAGCTGAGGAGAGGGCACCGGTTTGGGCCCTCCCACCATCCCTTGCTCCTAAGCAGATGGAAATAGTCTGCTCAGAAGTGGCAGCAAGGCTCCCGGTCTCAGTGTGCGTGCCACCACTGCCTGCCGACACTCGCGAGAGGCAGAGCAATGGTGGGCAGTGGTGGCACACACACTGAACTGGGAGCCTTGCTGCTGCTGCACTTGCCCTCGCCAGTGCTGGTGTCAGGGCAGCAGTGACACCTTGCCTGGGGCCAGCACCCTAGCACTACCTCTGCTTGTGAAATTTTCATCATTTGGGATTTGCTGGTATGACTCCTACAGACTGAGTCCTACCCATAGAAGCTAAGAGAAATGGCCCGTCATTTTACAGCCTTGACTCAATCACCTTCCAGTTTTGTTTCTCCCCTGTGTGAATTAAATCTGTGTTTTTGCACCATTTGCTGTTTCTTTGCATCAGATCGCCCCTCATTAAATTTACAGATTTACAGATTGCCCCCAATTAAATTTACAATCTTTTTATTATTTTGCCGTATAAAGACCACATGCCATAGATATGGTATAAAAATTGCATTAAAGTGGATTCAAAGAAACAAATGAATCTGGAACACCAGAAGCAAAAATGCTGAAACAAAAAAAAAATTGCATTTAAAAATATAAGAACCCAAAAGGTGGGTGGCATATTGGTTCATCTCCTGTCTAGAGGGAAGCCCAGCAAATCATTTGCTCAGTTTCTGCAGGTGAGTTAAACAATTTTACTCTAATTATTTCAAAATGCACATACTAATTCATGGGAAAAAGAGACTAATATACAAGGGAAATGTGCTACCAAACTGTGTTTAATCTGCTATATAATGCATAACCTTCACACCTTATTTCTTTTAAATTAAGAACGGCAACAGTAGCTTCCATTTAGTTTCCTTTCAACTCTGGTTTTTCAACACAGTTGGAGCACCATGGATTTTAACAAATTGAGACATTCAAATCATTTTCGCAGCAGTGAGCTGAATAGGTACTTGATTTAATGAGGGAAAAGAAAGGGAAGATTGATTGAAACACCCTGAAGTATGTGATATCGCTTGCTCCAGAGGCAAGTATGTATTTTGGAGGGACAGAAAGGTCACTAAATGAAGCAGTAAAAGGGCATCCGTCAATCCTCTACAATAATGCCACAGAGCTGCAATCTGTCTGCATCCGGTAGGAATGCCATCCGAGTGCCAGATCCCACCTGAAGAAACACACATTATAGACAAGAGCTAATACTGGTTTTAACCTCCGTCAATAGCTGTGAACAGTGACACTAAAAAAGACCTGGAACTTCGCTGCTCCGATAAAATGTGAAGGGTATATATTTAAGGTAGGGATGCTAGGGATTCCCTGGAATCACAGCTCATCTTCAGACTTCAGGGGTCAGTTTCCCCAGAGAAAATGATTGCTTTGGAGGGTGGACTCTATGGAATTGTACCTCACTAAAGTCCCTGACTTCCACAGGCTGCATCCCTGAATCTTCCTCGATCTAGCAACCCTATTCCTCCATCTGCTGCTAGAGGAATCTGGCAACCCTACACAACTGGTAACCCATGGACAGTTATTCTTAAAAGGGGCGCATACAACCCCACAAGTCAGTGATCTACAAGTCTAGGGGGGCATTTAGAATGTCTGGGGGCAAATGGAGAGGCATTTGAGATTTTAGGCAGCCTCCCCTTCCTTTTGGCAATGGCTTCTGATAGTGTTCAACCAACAACCAGGATAAAAACCCAGAACATAGACCAAGGGTGGCCAAATTTGCTTAACATAAGACCCACATAGAATAAAATGTCAGCTGTTTTGGAGCCGCAATACATGAACAATTATCACACACACACACCTTTATGAAAACTTCTAATATTGTCTTTGTACAGAAAGGCAAAATATCCATATATGTACTTTACAACATGGCCATGTTAGGAGACTTTAAAAAAAAAAAAAAAGCTGAGAATAACAATCCTCATAAAACCATCATAGGGAAAGATTAGGGTTTGGGGGGTTTTTTTTGCACCAATGGAGAAGGAAACACGCATGTACCATATAAATCACTGATCATCATTTGCATCATTATGCATCTTTTTTGCCTTGACACCAAGGTTAGTAAATACAGCTTCTTGCCTCGTTCCCCACTTCACACAAGGCAGAAATAGTCACCTACTTATGGGTCAGCACTCAGGCTGACTGAAGTCCCGATGCTAAGAATACTTATTTGAGAGTAAGACTGCATTAAGTTCCTCATCAACCTCTGAGAGCTGCACAGTATATATGAAAGAGCCTAAAGAAATCTAGAATGATAGATTTAGTCCAGAAAGGTATACCATTATCTAATGATCAAACTGAAGCACAAATAAACTGTGCTATCCCATGATTTAAATCTTATCACCTATATCATTTATTGACCTCTACACCAATAAAAGCAGCATTGTCATGCCCATTGTCTCTATTTGGACAAACCCTCAAAGCATAATCTGTTTCATTAACAGTTCTTCTGTCTCATATATATCATTTATAAAGTTCAGTTCCAACACTTTCCCCTGCTTCTTCCCGCAAGCAAAATAAATGGACTCAAGATTGTCAATCTACACTGAAACCAGATGATTGGCCTAGTGTTTGGAGGGCTCCTAGCAATTTATCTCCTATTTTCTCTATTTGCTATCAGTATTTTAAATTGGCTCATAGATAGTACTTATCACCATGCCGTCTTGAGAAAATATATAAAACTGGTTCTGATGAATGTTGGAAGTTATGTGGATGTTTTGACTTTTTGCATAATTGGTGGGCGTGTGCTAAAATTTATGTTTTTGGACCTAATTCTTTCCCAAATAATGTTAGATAATATACCTGAAATGGTTCTTTTAGAACATTGGCCTACCCTAGAACTAGATAAAATTGATTCTGAAAGGCTGCTGATGCTGTTAGCAGCTGCTAAACTTTTACTTGCAGCGAAGTAAAAAGACTCTTCAATACCCACAATTGACCATTAAATTATGGGACCTTTTTATAATGGGAAAAAATTACTAAAAATTACTCCTATTGAGTTTGGTAGACAACAGAGGTTTATTACACTGTGGTCTCCTATTGTTGAACATTTGCCTGCTGCAAAGATTTTCCCCTCTAATTTTTATTATTATAAAATGTGTTGTCTGTAATAAACCTCTGTATGCGAAATGTTTTATATCTTTGGATGATGATAAGTTTTGAGTATGTATAAAGGGTTTTTTATGAATAATTTTTTAAAAATTAAAAGATGTGGCTCCCAAGCAGCAGTTTGGCCACCCCTGATATAGACTGTTCCTCCAGGTCATAGAGAAAGTGACTCACAGCAAATTGTAATCAAGCTAGCATGCAGGCAGGGGCTAATGGCCATCAGGCATAATGTCCACTGTCTTCCCTCTAGAGAGGAGGAGCTGGAGCTGTCTGTCACAGCAGACTCATTTCAGTGAGCAGTTAAAAGAGGTAAGGAGGGCGAAAGATTTCTATTATTCTGCAGAATGTGAAAATAGAATTGTTTGGGAGGGCATTTATGTAAAGGATTGTAGCTTATCACATGTACGATTGCAGTTGTACTGCATTGTTTTCTAATTTTTGAAATCCAGTTTTTGCATAGGTCCTCCTGGTATGTCATGGCTAGTCAGTGGCCATGAACTACTAGGGTGGCCAGACCATCCCGGTCTCCCGGGAAAGTCCCGGTTCTGGCCCCCAATTCCCGGCTCCCGGGCTGGCTATACCGGGACCATTAGAAGTCCCGGTATAGCCAGCGGGGAGCCGGCGGGCCGCGCGCGCGGGGAAGGCGGCGAGTGAGGTAGCCAGCGTCCCTGCGCGTGCGCACGGCGGTGTGCACACGCGCAGGGACGCTGGCTCCCTCACTCGCCGCTTTCCCCGCCCGCGCGCGGGGCCCGGCGGCGGTGGCGGAGGCCGGGGAGAGGCCGCCGCTGGTCCCTGGAGGCCCTCCAGAGACCAGCGCCAGCCTCTCTGCCGCCTCCCCGGCCTCCGCAGCCGCCGGCAGCCCCGCCAGCAGCACCAGCCGCCCGGAGGAGAGGCTGCCACCCGCCCTGGAAGAAGGTAAGCAGGGAGGGAGGGGGCCAAAAGCGGGGGGGGCGGCTGGCGGGAGGGGGCGGCCTTCCTTCCTTCCTTCCTTCCTTCCTTCCTTCCTTCCTTCCTTCCTTCCTTCCTTCCTTCCTTCCTTCTTTCCTTCCCTCCCTCCCTCCCTTCCCTCCCTCCCTCCCTCCCTCCCTCCTTCCTCCCTCCCTCCTTCCCTCCTTCCCTCCCTCCTCCCTTCCTTCCCTCCCTCCCTCCTTCCTCTCTTCCTCCCTCCCTCCCTCCTTCCTTCCCTCCCTCCTTCCTTCCTTCCTCCCTCCCTCCTTCCTTCCTTCCTTCCTTCCTTCCTTCCTTCCTCCCTCCTTCCCTCCTTCCTTCCCTCCCTCCTTTCCTCCCTCCCTCCTCCCTTCCTTCCTTCCTTCCTTCCCTCCCTCCTTCCTTCCTTCCTTCCTTCCTTCCTTCCTTCCTTCCTTCCTTCCCTCCTTCCCTCCCTCCCTCCTCCCTTCCTTCCCTCCCTCCCTCCTTCTTCCTTCCCTCCTTCCTCCCTCCCTCCCTCCCTCCTTCCTTCCTTCCTTCCTTCCTTCCTTCCTTCCTTCCTTCCTTCCTTCCTTCCTTCTTTCCTTCCTTCCTTCCTTCCTTCCTTCCTTCCCTCCCTTCCCTCCTTCCTTCCTTCCTTCCTTCCTTCCTTCCCTCCCTCCCCCTGGAGTAGACAATACTGACTTTGGTGGACCCAAGCACTGATTCAGTGTAAGGGAGCTTTGTGTTTGTGACTGGAGTAGACAATACTGACTTTGGTGGACCCAAGCACTGATTCAGTGTAAGGGAGCTTTGTGTTTGTGTCTTCTGGTGCAATTTTGTTCTCAGATCCTGTATTTACTTCATCAGTATATGGGATAAGGCACTTTCTCAACTGTGCTGCATAATGCAGCCTATTTATTTTGTCCTGTTTGCTCTGTTGGCTCTATCTGCGCCACCTTCATCACTTTCGGGGTGTGGATCCCCCAGTGGGGTGGTCTCCCGACTCCCTCCGCCAGCTGTTTCTGATAGCCCTGCGCCCCCTCTTTCATTGGATATGTGTCCCGTGCGGGTGCCACCCTCCCACTGGGAGATGCCGCAAAATGAGCCCCCTTGAGGCTTATGGCGGCAGGGCTCGGGGAAAGCGAGCTAGACTGCTGTTCTTTTGAGGGGTTATAGAGTGTTTCGAGCCCGTCCCTGTGGCATCGGTCCCATCATTGTGGGGCCCAGGGGGCCGGCGCAACGGCATGCTGAAGCAGCCTGTCGGTCACTTCCGGGTTCCTGTCCTGCATCTCGACCTGTCACTAATAACACAGGTCACTAATAACACAGGTCGAGATGCAGGACAGGAACTCGGAAGTGACCGACAGGCTGCTTCAGCGTGCCGCTGCGCCGGCCCCCTGGGCCCCACAACGATGAGACCGATGCCACAGGGACGGGCTCGAAACACTCTATAACCCCTCAAAAGAACAGCAGTCTAGCTCGCTTCCCCCGAGCCCTGCCGCCATAAGCCTCAAGGGGGCTCATTTTGCGGCATCTCCCGGCGGGAGGGTGGCACCCGCACGGGACACATATCAAATGAAAGAGGGGGTGCAGGGCTATCAGAAACAGCCAGCAGAGGGAGTCGGGAGACCACCCCACTAGGGGATCCATACCCCGAAAGTGATGAAGGTGGCGCAGATAGAGCCAACAGAGCAAACAGGACAAAATAAATAGGCTGCATTATGCAGCACAGTCTCACTGGAATCCCACTGGAATCTGACTGGCTTCTCAGCGTGGAACCCGTTCTCTCTAGTCTTCTCACTTTGAAAAAAGTAAAAAAAGAGTTTTATTTAACTTTATTTCCTCCTTTCCCTCTCTATAAATAATCTTGGTGTTTCCGGCAGTGATATTTGGGGGATTTTTGGGGACGTCACAGGAAGTGCTGTAAAGTCACTTCCTGTTTCCGGCAGTGGCATTTGGGGGAAATGATGTCTTTTGGGGAAAATGATGTCACAGGAAGTGATGTCACTTCCTGCTTCCAGCAGGTGGCGCGGGGGAAATGATGTCACAGGAAGTGATGTCACTTCCTGTTTCCGGCAGGTGGCGCGGGGGAATGATGTCACAGGAAGTGATGTCACTTCCTGTTTCCGGCTGTGGCGTGACATCACCAGAAGTGCAGTCACCGGAAGTGACGTCACTTCCTGTTTCCGGCGGCGCACACGCTTTGCTCGCACGCACCCCAACCTTCCCCCCCCAAAAAAGGTGTCCCTGGCTGGCCTTCAGACATTATGGCCACCCTATGAACTACTGTGATCAGAAAGGTGTGTTTGGTGGCTATCATAATCTCCTAGAATAGGGTTGCCAGGTCCAGCTCAGGAAATCTGGGGATTTTAGGGGTGGAGCTGGGAAACTTTCCCATTCCAAATAAATTAAAAATATATACAGCAGTCCAGTTCCCCTGAATACAGTCTTCATTTCTTCCTCCTCTTTTTTTGCCTTTTTTGTCCCCTAGCACTTCCACTAAATTAAACACACACACATGCAAAGTAGCCAAAATAAACAGTTTGCATGCCCACAATTTTGTGATCTCCCTGGGACAATGGTATAGATAGCTTTACTCATTGGAGTCGCTGATTGTAAAAATCTGCTGTATTTCAACCAACTAAAGGGGAAAGAGGTCTATGGAGTGGAGTTTTCCAAAGCATCTGAAAGGAATGCAAAAGAAATAGAGGGACTGGGCTCTCTATCTTTCTCTCTCACACACATGTGGTTCTGCAGTGCGCCCTGTCTCCATACAGCTTCAGTCTTGTAGAGATTTAAAGGCACACAAACAAACCCCTTCCAAAATACAAGGAGTTTGCAAGCTTCTAGCCCTGCCTGATATCTAAAGGCTTATTCTGGCTGTTGGGGCGGGGCTGGCTGGCGGTGGGGAGGAGCCTGCAAAACCAGGGGATCCCCTGCCTGGACCTGGAGACTGGCAAGCCTATCCTAGAAGTGAGTTGTGCAAACAAAGATTCTCTCACTGTGGTTTCACTGTGGCCTCAAGCAAGATGATAATACCAGTCATGTTGAGTAGAAGTCTATCAGCTGTTTCTAAGACTCCTGGAGGCAAAAAAAGAAGTCCTCTTCCTCATACACAGTATACTAGAGAGCTAATTATAAACAGAAACAATTACATGTATTATAATTGGGACATGTATTATAATTAGGAAAATGAACTACAGTTATGATAATATATACCATTACTGTCTGCTTGGATTGGCAGAACCTTTCTAGGGTCTCAGGCAGAAATGCTCGGAACTTTCTGCATGCAAAGCATGTTCTCTGCTACTGAAACACAGCCACAAGGATTTAAGTTACACAGATGTCAAAGCTGAAACCTGGGCTCACTGTCAATGGTCACATCAGGGGTTCTTTCATAATTTTAAATAAGCAGTATTTATGAAAAGCTGATCTATTCAAGAAGGCGTTTCTGTGCAGGTAATAAGGCTGCACAGTACAAAATGGTTTCAAATGACTGGGGATTGTGGTCTTTACTGCTGTATTTAGCATATTGTCAGTAGGGTTCTATTATACTTCCTGTACCATTTAATGTGTCGCGTTAGTGCTTATGCTGTGCTCCTTTTCTTTCTGGTGGCTTCAGTCTTCTAATATTCTAATGCACCAGTTATTGAATATCCCTTTTTGCTGATTGCATTGACTCACTATGGCCCTTTATGCACGGTGTTTTGCCTCGTTTTCATCATGCATGCTCACTTGGGTTTTTCTTTTTTGTTCTGCAATTCATTTCCCTCCTTCATTCGACTATTTCCCCAGGTTTTGTGCAAGTGGTTTTATGGCAGTTTTTCCCTTGCTTCGCTTCCAAGCCTAAGGTAAGTCAAGAGCATACAGATTCCCTCGGATTCCCCCTGCTTTCTTCCCATCCCTCATAGTTGACTTTATTGCCTACATTTTTTTTTCAAGTGGCACGAGTCTAGCAATAGTCTCATGCCACTTTTGGCATGACTCCCTCTGGGCGTCTTCTGCTGCCCTGTTTGGCTCCCTGCATGTACAGGGAGCATGTCTGGGCTGTCCTCTTCCCCAGCTCGGTTTCAAGTGGGCAGCAGGAGGAGGCAGCACTGAGCTGTGCCTGCCAGGAGTCATCAGCTCTCTGCATGCACAGCAAGCCTGGCTGGGCTGCCTTCTCATGATGCCCAGTTTATTCTGAGCTGCAGAGTGAATACACCAGAGAAAAATAATGATGTGTACTTTAGATGCAAAATCTTGGAAGTCAAGCTTAAAGGCTTGACCACTCAGAATCCCTGTGGTAAATTGTGCATGCATAATAGGCCTACGCCAGGCTTTTTTTTGTAGCAGGAACTCCTTTGCATATTAGGCCACACACGCCTGATGTAGCCAATCCTCCAAGAACTTACAAGGCTCTTCTTATAGGACTTACTGTAAGCTCTTGGAGGATTGTCTATATCAGGGGTGTGCGCCCTAATATGCAACGGAGTCCCTGCTACCAAAAAAAGCCCTGGGCCTATATGTAATCTGACTTGAGTTTATGTCTGGAAGATGGACTGTAAATAACATTGATAAATTTTGATTCATTCTGTGCAGTTGCAGGGATTCAGCATATAGTTTCTGCTGCTATATACTGACAATTTGCTGACTGGCTTGGATTGGCTCAACGTTGTCACAGGTACTTTAATTTAAGATCAGATACATTTGAGTGTGTCTTCTAGGCTTCCCAACCCTCCCGCCCTGGCGGGGGACCCCCAAATTTTCAGCCTCCTCCCCCGCTCTTAAAAAATCTGGGGGTGGGGGGAGAGAGAACATACCTGTAGGCATCATGTTATTTTACAGCCTGGGATCCGTTTTTAAAATGTGTCCCTTTAAGGCTGCACAGGAAACAGGAACAGCCCTTCCCTTTCTTTTCCTGTGCAGCCTTGCTTTCGCTTTCACAGCGAGCAAATACTGGTGGAAGATTGCCAAGTACGGTAAGTATTTGTCTGTGTGTGAGAGAGAGAGGGGGAGGGGGGATTCCCTGGTATGGAGGCTTTCCCCCCCTTTAGAAAGCGTGGGGGGGAGGGAAATGTCTACTAGGCACTCTATTATTCCCTATGGAGAATGATTCCCATAGAGAATAATAGGGAATTGATCCATGGGTATTGGGGGCTCTGGGGGGCTATTTTTTGAGGTAGAGGCACCAGATTTTTTGTATAGCAGCTAGTGCCTCTCCCCAAAATACCCCCCAAGTTTCAAAAATATTGGACCAGAGGGTCCAATTCTATAACCCCCCAAAAATGGTGCCCCTATCCTTAATTATTTCCTATGGAAGAAAGGCATTTAAAAAGGCGTGCTGTCCCTTTAAATGTGATGGCCAAAACTCCCTTGGAGTTCAATTATGCTTGTCACATCCTTGTTCCTGGCTCCACCCCCAATGTTTCCTGGCTCCACCCCCAAAGTCTCCTGGCTCCGTCCCCAATGTCCCCAGATTTTTCTTTAATTGGACTTTGCAACCCTAGTGTCTTCTGCTTTTGTGCATGTACATAAGAACATAAGAAAAGCAGTGCTGGGACAGGTGAATAATCCATCTACTCCAGCATTCTGTCTCACACAGTGGCCGAGCAGTTCCTCTGGCAGGGTTGCCCGACCTCCTGCTGCCAGGCCCTACCTTCTCACTGCCAAGCAGCTGGACAGTAGGGAGAAACTTACTCCAAAAAAGGCAGCCAATCAAACATAGAGCTATATGTTTATGTCACTGCTCACGTGACCAAGAAGTGACATCACCACGTCCAGAATGTCAGGGCAAGACTCTAGTATTTGGGCAAAAACTCTGTGGTAGAAGTCAAGACATCCCAGACATGATGATATTACTTCCAGGTCAAGTGGCCAGTGATGTAGACACATGGTTGTATGTCAGATGGGCCTCCCTGCTTCTCCTGGTAAGTCCCCCCCATCCCCCTCTAGTTGCCAAGACGGACTTGGTAGCCCTATCCTTTGGACAGCCAACAACAGGCCATAGAGGTCGAAGACTTTCCCTGATATTGCCTCCTGGTTCTGGGATTCAGAGGATTAGCACCTCTGCATGTAGAGGTTCCCCTCAGTCACCGTGGCTAGTAGCAGGGCTTTTTTTTTTAATAGCAGGAACTCCAGAAGGATTGACTACATCAGGGGGGTGCAGCCTAATATGCAAAGGAGTTCCTGCTACAAAAATGCTAGTTAGCATTGATAAGGCTTCTCTTCCGTGGATCTATCTAATCCTTTTTAAAAGCTGTTTATTCCTGTGGCCATTATGACATCCTCTGCAACGAATTCCACATTTTAACCACTGTATGTGTAAAGTAGCATTTCCTTTTGTCCACCCTGAACCTACTGTCCATCAGCTTCATTGGATGCAGTCAGTGGCTGTCCTCATTTCAGTGCATGCTTTTAGGTGGCTTGAACTTCAGCTCAAAATGTCAGAGCAAGAATGTGCAAAGTAATTATGAGCCATTTTAGAACACTGAGTGAACATGAATACATTTGGCTTGGAGAGCTGATCACAGGTCTTCCTGATTCTGTCTGGTATGGCCTCCTATGTCACTCATACTAATCCATAAATGCTTCTGGTAATTTCTTTAAATTTAGGCTGTCTTCATGATATCCTCAACATGGCAGTCATCCAACAGCACCTGCCATTGCAAAACATCTGTACAGATGTTGGGCAACAGGCTGAAAAATCCCACTACAACTGGCTTTATAAGCAAAACAGCAACTTGAATCTGCAGTTGCAAGATGTGCATCAACATCACTGCTATTTGAGATAAGCACTAAATTTTAGGTACCATCTTAAAACTATTGAGAACCAAATTACAAAAGCAAAACTCATTCCCTGGGAACAACTACTACAGCGTGAGTAGCATACAAGAAACCACAGGATGCCTCTTGTAATCACCTACAGCTCTCAACTGAAGATATTGCAGCACACCATAAGAAACCTAAATCCTATTCTGGAGAATGATGTGACTCTCAAAGAGGCAGTGGGAGGTAGGCCAATGGTTGCATACAGGCAGCCCCCTTCGTTTAAAAATGCTGGTAACGAGCAATAAGAACATCATGGTAGAACCTCATCGTGACGTAAGAACATGCAAACTACGCCCATTAATCAAGATCAGCTACACAGTCCAAAGTCCTGATGCTTTGGATGCTTCCAAAGTGCTTCCAATGTTACATCATTGTCCATCATGGTAAGATCTACTGATGCAAGGATCATGGCTTCTTCTCAAGTTCCCTCCCTGCTGCAGTCCTTTCCAAATCGCAGGATAGTTTATTCTTCAGTGTCCCATGTGGACCCTTCTTTCTCATCTGTCAGCAGAGTGGCATTGACAGAAGTGGCAGAATGGTGATTTCTTTCCCTCTTCACTGCAGCCTCCTGACCCCTGCTATCGCTTTCTTTTTTAAATTTTATCATAACCTCTTCTGAACCTTTGTTATTTTGTTTATAATATACAATACAGGAGAGGATAATAGTGGTAACAGGGTGTTTTTTTTTTTTTTTACCAAAAACACACAGGAATCCAGTTCCAGCTGGCTTGGTATCAAGCAGTGTGGCCTAATATGTAAATGAGTTTCCACTGGGCCTTTTCTACGAAAAAGCCCCATGTGAAACAATGGTGGCATCAAGGGTGTGGCCTAATATGCAACTGAGTTCCTGCTGGGCTTTTTCTACAAAAAAGCCCTGGTAATACAACTGAAAATCATTGGCTTGTTTTTAATCCAAGACAAGGAAACAATTCTTTAATACAGGATGCAATTAGCAGGGGGGGCAATCATTCCCCCAAGATATCATCAAAGTCTACTGCATGGCTGCATTCATCTAAAGAATTATATGGATAATAAGAATAATGAGAATTCTTCCACCATTTTTTATCCATTACATATTATTCAGCCTAATGAGATAAGAAGATTTTTTTTGGATTTATATCCCGCCCTCCACTCCGAAGAGTCTCAGAGCTGCTCACAATCTCCTTTACCTTCCTCCCCCACAACAAACACCCTGTGAGGTGGGTGGGGCTGGAGAGGGCTCTCACAGCAGCTGCCTTTTCAAGGACAACTTCTGCCAGAGCTATGGCTGACCCAAGGCCATGCTAGCAGGTGCAAGTGGAGGAGTGGGGAATCAAACCCGGTTCTCCCAGATAAGAGTCCGCACACTTAACCACTACACCAAACTGGCTCTCTTGATAAGCAAACTATCAGTTTGGGAAGGTATTGCCAATGGTAGGACTTCAAGTGTCCTGGCCCCACTGATGGACCTCTTGATGGCACCTGGGTGTGACACAGACTAGATGGGCCATTAGCCTGATCCAACATGGTTCCTCTTATGTTCTCTCTTAAATTAAAGAATTATGGAATGATGCCAGCTTATTAAAACCTGGGGTACAAATTTGTTCCTCTTTTGCTTCTGGTAATTTAAAAACTGCACATGATTCTACCCACCATGGGTTACAGCTGTGACCAGTGTGACCAGTGGTGGTAGTGAAATTTGCAGTATCCTGGGAACAGCTGTGGCTTATTACTTCTTTAATGGTCTGCCAGGTTGTATGTCAATTAAATGGTTTGGGTTTTTTTGTTGTTGATTTGCTTGTTAGTTTTTGCATATTTCATTCAGATTCTCAGAATGGGGGGAAAGCATTATATGTGTATGTGTGTAAATAAAATAAAATAAATATAAACATGAAATGAAATCAAAATTGGAATTTTCAGGTTGAAACTTCAGGGAAAATATATTTTTTAAGAAAATCATCCCTAGCTTACACAGACTGTAGCTGTCAATGGTTCAAAGCGGGGGAACTCGTGACAATTCTATTATTAGTAGCATGAATTCATCTTCCATAATTAATGTTTCATACACCCCCACTTACTTTTCTCTGTCCTACTAAAATCTCCTTAAAACCTTCTCACACCCATTGTGCAACATTCATTAATTTAAATGTGGAAATAATGGCTCTGACTCAAAACTGCGTGAGAACCATGTAAGAAAGTTTCTTTGTAATTATGTATTTTTAAAAAAATTACATTGGGAAGGGAACCCAATGGGGATTCAAAGGGTCATTGAATCAGAGCCACTGGGAAGGATAGAGATGAAGGGATTTCTGAGCAATCTGCAACACCCCTTCATTTTCAGAGGAGAAGAGTTGGATTTATACCCAGCCCTTCACTCAAAGCAGTTTACAATCGCCTTCCCTTTCTCTCCCAGCAACAGACACCCTGTGAGGAAGGTGGGGCAGAGAGAGCTCTGGGAGAACTGTGATTGGCCCAAGGTCACCCAGCTGGCTGCATGTGAAGGAGAGGGAGATCAAACCCAGTTCTCTAAATCAGAGTTCGCCACACTTAACCACTACACAAACTGGAGGATATAGGCCTATCAGAATCCCAAGTAATGTATGAAGAGGTGATAGGTTCCATTAATCTAAAAAAAAAAAATCCCCACAAAGTACATCAAATATATATAGCAGATCAGGCAACTGGCTCCCTATCTCCCCCTCCCCCAAGAATTGGCTACAGTGACCCATGCAATGGACACTTCCAGGCTGGATTACTGGAAGCCCCCTTTACAAAGCTTTCCTTTGAAACTGATCTGAAAAGTCCAGCTAATGCAAAATGTGGCTGCGTGCCTGCTGACTGCAATGTCTGGGTGGGTGCACATTCAGCAGTTGCTACGCCAATTGCACTGGCTACCAAATGATTACCCGACACATTTCAAGGTGTTGGTATTGACCTTTAAAGCCTTTCTGTGACCTGGAAATGACATTTGTAAGGGACCACCTCTCTCCATATGTGCCCTGGAGAGCCTTGCACTTGTCAGACCATCACTTGCTGGTTGTCCCCAGCCCAAATGATGTCTGCTTGGCCTCGACCATGACCAGGGCCTTTTCTGCCCTGACCCCAGCCTCATGGAACATGCTCCTGCTTGAGATCACGACCTACTACAGTTTTACAGGGCCTGGAAGATGGAACTACTCTGCAAGGCCTTCAGATGAAGTGGCAGACATCCAATTATTCTGGCGTCCCTTGCTGAAGCTTTTAGCTGCCAAATTGCTGGTATTAATTACACTTTTACTATTTTGATTATGGCCTAGCTTCTTCCAGTGATTCAGGATTGTTAAATTTCATGACCTTTTGCAGTAAAAGGTAAAGGTAGTCCCCTGTGCAAGCACCAGTCATTTCTGACTCTGGGGTGACATCACATCACGACGTTTTCACGGCAGAATTTGTACAGGGTGGTTTGCCATTACCTTCCCCAGTCATCTACACTTTCCCCCCAGCAAGCTGGGTACTCATTTTACCAACCTTGGAAGAATGGAAAGCTGAGTCAACCTTGAGCTGGCTATCTGAACCCAGCTTCCGCCGGGATCGAAATCAGGTTGTGATCCTACTTGCAGGGAGGGCAGACTATAAATCAAAATAAATAAATAGGTTGGCAGGAAGAAGAAGATGATGATGATATTGGATTTATATCCCATAGAGTCTCAGAGCGGTCACAATCTCCCTTACCTCCCCACCCCCCACAACAGTCAACCTGTGAGGTGAATGAGGCTGAGAGAGTTTTTACAGCAGTTGCCCTTTCAAGGACAACGCCTATGAAAGCTATGGCTGACCCAAAGCCATTCCAACAGGTGCAAGTGAAGGAGTGGAGAATCAAACCCGGTTCTCCCAGATAAGAGTCCGCACACTTAACCACTACACCAAATATTATGTTAAGAATCCACAACCAGTGAAATCTAAATCTGCTCAGTCAAGAATATTTCACAGGTTTTCCTCCAAAACTCTATTAGCTTTTGATATATCTTATAAATATACAAAAGAAAATGAATGCAACAACCATGCTAGCATGCATGCAGTTGACTAAAATAAAGAATCTCTTTGCTCTTATGCTAGAGGATCGTGTTCAGCTCAGAGATTTGCTTTGCCAGCAGAGAATCGAGATGTTGCCCGATTCCCTCTCTTAACTTACAGGCCCTTTGGTGTGGCACATTCTGTAGACAAGAGTCTGTGACCCCTCCACCCCCAGCACATAGTTTCCAGTGTGCATGGGAAGGGATATGTTAAGAGATGTAAAAGAAGCAGGGAAGAGCTGGCATGTGCTCTTCCACTCACAAAGCCATCATATCCAACTGTGTCTGTCAGCTTGTGTTGACTGTCAGCAACACCACAATGCACACACTGACAGACTTTCAGTGTTCTCCCACTTGTGTGGGATGCACTCATGGATGCACAGCTGTTAGTTGGCTGGTGATGGAACATTTAAAGACTTCCATAAAGTAGGGTGGCCAACCTCCAGGTGGAGCCTGGAAAGCTCGTGGAGCTACATAGAATCATAGAGTTGGAAGGGACCTCCAGGGTCATCTAGTCCAACCCCCTGCACAATGCAGGAAACTCACAAATACCTCCCCCTAAATTCACAGGATCCTCATTGCTGTCAGATGGCCATCTAGCCTCTGTTTAAAAACCTCCAAGGAAGGAGAGCCCACCACCTCCTGAGGAAGCCTGTTCCACTGAGGAACTGCTCTGACAGGAAGTTCTTCCTAATGTTGATCAGCCGATCTACAGACTACAGTGTCAAGTACTGTGCAGTTATCACCCAGTTCACCTCTTTGATGTAAATCAAATTAGGCTTTTATTGGAAATGATAGACATGGTCACAGCAAAGACGGGCTTTGCCAAAACTGGTCGGCACAGGTCAAAGCACACCTTTATAGTTGGTCAGTTAATTACTGCAGTGCAAATGGACGTGCAAGTTATGGTGGGCAGTTATTTAAAGACAGACACATTACTCATCCTCCCCCGCCCCCAGCACACAGTTCACAGACTCCTCTTCAAAGCAAAAGCTTCTTCAGACAGCAGATAACTGGTGACCTTCATCTCTCCCAGAAATATGCAGCTGAGGCAGAACGGTTATTTGTGAACAGTTACAAGAGTACAGATAAGAAACCAGCAAAGCATCTGCAAGCATTAAACATGGGAGCAAGGAGGCAGACCAACTAACTTGGCAAAATGCAGTTCTCAACATACAGGGATCAGGTCCCCTGGAGCAAATGGCTGTTTTGGCAGATGGATCACATCCCTCTTCTCCCCAAGCTCTGCCTTTCTCAGGTTCACCCACAAATCCCAACCCAGAATTGGCAACCCTATTGCTGAAGAAAAACAACAATTGAGAACAAACCTCATGAAGTAGATGGGTAGCCATGTTAGTCTATAGCGGCAGTGACGTTCAGATTTTATTTTTAAAGGTGCCAGTACTCAAATAAAAGTGCCAGTATTCAGTACTAGTGACAGTGAGTGCCACCATGAGAAGAACACCCCCTGTGGTGGCAAAGCAAACCAATAGCCCAGTGGGACCTTAAAAACCAACAAAATTTTCCCAGCATAATTGTTTTTGAGTCACAGCTGACTTCATCAGAATACATTTCAATGCATCTGATGAAGTCAGTTCTGACTCACAGGTTTATGCTGAGATAAATTTGTTAGTCTTTAAGTTGCTGCTGGGCTTCCGTTTTATTACCTGGGGAATTTTTTTTTTTTTTGAGCAGGAATGCAGTTCCAGCTGGCTTGGTGTCAGGGGTGTGTGGCCTAATATGCAAATGTGTTCCTGCTGGGCTTTTTCTACCCCCTCACCCCCCATTTATTCCCACAAATTACATTTCAGTAATATCTTTGAGTGGCTTGTCGGAGATTATATATTTCTGGGCTTCTGTGATTCTGGGGTGCAATGAGACCTAAAAGCACTCATGCATCATAAGGCAAAAGAGGACAGAAACGCAAACCCACATGGTCACCTATCAATTGAGAAACCAGATGCAAAGACATTTAAAACTGCCTGGTTTTCCCATGCCAGATACTGGCTAATACTGATACTGGCTCATTTGGAACTGGCTTTCTGTTTTTACACATGCATATCAGTAGCCAGAGAAGGTCTGAGAAGCATCGTAAGTAGTACTTGTGAATTCAGTTTAACACCCTAGAGAGTCATCCAGTTTCCCCCACTGATGCAGATAATCCATAATTGGCTATCAAGGGCTGATTGAAGATCAGACAAACCTGGCAACTTCTCAGGTGCCAAGCATGCGAGGAAGGGGTGCTGGACTCAAGAGGCACCTGCCACTTGTATTTGAGGCTGAACAAGGGGAGAGAGGCTGAAGATGAACCTTGCCTTGGGGTACCATTTTCTGGAGCTGACCCTGAAGAAGTTCTCCTAAATTTTGCAGAACACATTGTTTCAGTTTGAAACCCCACACTTTTAGACTTGGGTTTACTCCACCTGGGACAGAACTGTTGTCAGTTTCTTTTTCTGACTGCTATTGATTTGCTAGAATCAGTACTCTTTTAACATCTACTTTAGTGTATTTGTACAATCCTAAATAAAAGCAACCTGACCTGGATGGCCCGAACTCACCTTATTTCATCAGATCTCAGTAACCAAGCAGGGCGAGCCTTAGTACCTGTTTGGGATACCATGGATGAAGGTGAGGGTCGCTACCCACAGGCAGGCAATGGCAAAGCACCTCCATCTCTTGCCTTGAAAACCCTACGAGGTCACCACAAGTCAGCTGCAGCTTGATGGCACTTTCTACCAGCAGGTAAAGATGCTAACAATGGAAAGAATCTGAAAATGGAAACACAGAGCCTTCTAATAGAATTATATTTTTTTCCTCCTGGAGATCTTTGAGAAGGTAGCATTAGGAGGAGGCAGAGCGGATCTTGGCGGGGCTTCAGATTGAAACTACAGAAGTTCTCCCATCTCTTTGTGATTTTGTTCACTTCCCTGCTTTATCCTCCAGTCTGCAAAAAAAAAAAGTGAGAGAGCTTATTTACATATAAACTTGCAACTTTATGCTCCGAGAGGCATGAGAAAGCTTAACCTCACTTACAAGGAAATCACATTAAGGGACACTGAATAAAATCTCCATTCTTTGCAGCGACATTTTAGGAGCACATTAGCGAGCTCCAAGAACATCCAGTGCTCCTTTAGCAGCTTAATAATGCTTTTTACAACCAAGTCAGGGACACATAGCGAGGAGAACACCAGATGAGCACTTTGGAAAATGTATACATTGTGTGCCATTTGGAGGGGATTTTTCTCTTCTACATCTCTGTCTGTGAATCTATGCAAACCCACTGGAAACATTAAGCTTTTCAAAATGCAAATCATCTGTTTCTATCCTCGTTCAAATGAACTAATCTTTATGGGATTTATTATCACAATATGTGATGGCTGCCAATATGTTAGATTATTTTAAAAACAAAGGATAAGATCAGTGTTGTGCAACTTGTGATCACCAAGTCACATGCAACCCATCAGTGACAAATAGTGGGCTCGCAATGTTCCCTCTAAGCTGTGGAGTCTTGTGAGCAAAAATTCTCCTTTGTGCATCACTGGCATTAAAGTTGTGAGCTACTTGCATTAAAATTGTGAGCTACTGGCATTAAAGCTGTGAGCTACTGCATAAATTAGTGTGCTCTAGGTTATCCTTCCTGAGCTAAAAGAAAAAAAATGTGTGAGCCAGAGGCTAAAAATCTGTGAGCTAGATCACACTAACTCAGTTTAGAGGGAACACTGATGGGTTTGATCCTATAAGCTCTTTCATAGACAAAAGTGAGAGATGTCTACCAAAAAGAAAGTGTGTATCAGAGAGCATGGAACCCATGTGGACAAAAGCCATGTGGGAAAGCGATTTGATGAAGAGCAAACCAAGTGAAATCAAATGGAAGAGCTGATAGGATCCAACCCAATTGCTTTCTGGATGCTTGGTTATCTTCTTCTGTCCATAGGAGTACCAACCTCCAGAAAGAGCTGGGAGTTCTTTTGGAATTATGACTGATTACTGAGATCAATTCCCCTGGAGAAAATGGCATCTTCAGAGCACAGACTTGATGTCATCCCATCCTCCTTCCAAGGAGTTTAGCATGACATACAACATTCATTTCATTTCATTTTCAAAGCAGCTTTATGTGTCTTAGTCAAGAACTGGGTTTGCCATGTCTGTGCAGGCCCTCAGCCTAGCTCCTAGTTCTCATTTTTGTTGCTTGCAGATGCTTTGCTTGTTTCTTATCTGTATTTTTGTAAGTGTTCACAAATAACTGTTCTGCCCCGGCTAAGTATGCGTGACTGGCTTAGATTGACCAGAGAAACTTCATGTCTGAGACTGATTCCCCAGTCACCTTGTACCAGTTTCATTGCTCCTTTTCCCATGGTACTGCTGGATTCCACACAAGCTGCCCCGGGGCAGCAAGTTGCCCCGTTTCTTTTCAAATTCCCTCTGTGACAGGAAAAAACTGGTTTTCAGAGGATCCTGCCTGCTGCGGAGGGAACTTGAAAAGAGGCGGGACAACTTGCCACCCCAGGGCAGCTTGTGCAAAACCCAGCAGAAGCGCCACAGGAAAAGAGCAACAAGACCAGAACAAGGCGTGTGGAGAATTGGTCTGAGTTGGGAGTCAAATTCAGTACAGTATTGTGTCATTGTTTTGAAATCTCAGTCTTCAGCAGCTAACAGGAAATGTTTATCATTCCCCAGAAGGGTCAACAGATGCATCTTACAGTGATTCTAGCCTCCTCATTTGGTAGAATAAGTTTATACAGATGTTCCTTCACTTCTGTTTGGTGAGTCACAAGTTGTACCAGATTTTGAGCAAATTTATGGAGGAGAAGCCTTGTAATAATAGTCAAAAGGGAACCTCTGTGTTTAAAGGCAGTGTTCCTCCATTCCCAGATGCTCAAGGGCGGATGACAGGCAATGTCTTGACTACACCCAGCTTTGGCTTTCCCCATTGGTATTCAGCCAGGTAGTTGTTAGAAAGCACTAGAGTCAATGGACTTTTAATCTCACTCAGCAAAGCGGTTGTTAATAGGAAAGCTTTCATTTAGATCTAAATACTACTGTATGGAGAAACAGTGTTATAATCACTGTGATGTACTTAGGGTTGCCAGCCTCCAAGAGGAGCCTGGAGATCCCTCAGAATTACAACTGACCTCCAGACCACAAAGATCAGTTCCTCTGGAGAAAATGGCTGCTTTGGAGGGTGGACTCTATGGCATTGTACCCCACTGAGGTCCCTCACGTACTCAAACCCTGCCTTCCCCCAGGCTCCACCCCAAATTCCCTATGCAGGATTGACAAGCCCAGGTGGTATGAAATAACAGCAAAAATGTGGAAAATAACGAAAAAATCCTGAAAATACTTAACAATTCAACAATATATTTTCAATGGAAATTCAGCACTGTTACAATACAATTCATTACACTTCTACAAAAGTTCATTCTATTCTACAAAAATTCATATAACACTAATGCAATGTGCAAAGACAGAATTAAAGTTCATTAAAAAAAAACTCTCCGCTTGTGTGTGTCAGTTTCTTGACTTTAAAGCTCTCGTAGACATTCATCCGACTCTGCGGGAAGAATAAAGTGCCAGTGCGGTCCGAATTTTGAAGGCAGATGATTTAAGGTCTAGAAATTCTTTCTTCAATCTTGCAGATGTTAAATTGAAACTTTTATCAATTGTGAAATTGTTGAAAATAGTGAGTCAAAATAAGCCTCTGAGGTGATCTATAGAAGATTGCTAGGTGACCTATAGAAGATATGTCTACCAGTGGCTACTAGACATGGTGACTGAAAGTAACTTCCACCTTCAGAGGAAATAAGCTTCTGAATGCCAGCGCCAGGAGGCAACATCAGGGGAAGGGCTGATGCCCAGTTGTTGGCCTTTTAAGGAACTGGTTGGCCACTGTGTGAGACAGGATCCCGGACTAGATGGACAACTGCTCTGATCCAGCAGTGCCCTGAGCCAGTCTCTCTCTCACATGGAGTTGTGAGGTTAAAATAGAAGAAGGGGAAAAACATGTGTACCACCATGTAAGGTGGGGAAAAAATAAGAGAATATTTTGCATTTCTTTTCTTCTAATGCTTTGGAATCAGCAGCAATGACCCAGTGAGAGCTCCATTGTCAGCTGCTGGATGGCTTGCATTTATACATTTTTGCCATCTTGTAATTTACCATAGAATCTGAATATGCAGACAGTTATTTACTCTTGGCTATAATAAAAGCACCAGGAAATAAAACACAACCGCCAAACTCAGTTTGTACAAACTGTGAGAGGGAATGAAAAGCATGCCCAATTACAGTACAATGAATTATTGAATGATACTCTGGGTAAATATTCCTCAATAAGTGTTAATAATGTTGATTTTCAAACAAAAACAAATTTAAATATTATGCTCTCGGGCACTTTGTACTGTTGGAGATAAAACTAAAAGAAGCACATGACTGTTTGGGGAAATCAAATGAAATAAGCATTCAAGGGAAAAAAAGCAGCAGTCAAATAGCAACACAGCCTTATACCATCTTGCCTTTCCTAGCTGTTGAAAATTGACAAACCAGCTGAACGGGATTTTTTAAAAAAAGAATTAATCATTCAGTGGAGTTCAATAATAATGTTTAATATTTGCACATGGCCTTTTCTGAACACTCAAATCCTTAGGATTGTACAAAGACAGGCATGCATTTCTGTTAGGGTTGCCAAATCCAATTAAAGAAAAATCTGGGGACTTTGAGGGTGGAGCCAGGAGACATTGGGGGTGGAGCCAGGAACAAGGATGTGACAAGCATAATTGAACTCCAAGGGAGTTTTGGCCATCACATTTAAAGGGACAGCACGCCTTTTTAAATGCCTTTCTTCCATAGGAAATAATTAAGGATAGGGGCACCATCTTTTGGGGCTCATAGAATTGGACCCTCTGGTCCAATATTTTTGAAACTTGGGGGGTATTTTGGGGAGAGGAACTAGCTGCTATACAAAAAATCTGGTGCCTCTACCTCAAAAAATAGCCCCCCCAGAGCCCCAATACCCATGGATCAATTCCCTATTATTCTCTATGGGAATCGTTCTCCATAGGGAATAACAGAGTGCCTAGTAGACATTTCCCTCCCCCCCCCACGCTTTCTAAAGGGGGGGAGGGCCTCCATACCAGGGAATCCCCCCTCCCTGCCCCCTCCCTCTCTCACACACACACACACAAATACTTACCGTACTTGGTCTTCTTCCAGCAGAATTTGCTCGCTGTGAAAACGAAAGCAAGGCTGCACAGGAAAACAAAGGGAGGGGCCGTTCCTGTTTCCTGTGCAGCCTTAAAGGGACACATTTTAAAAATGGATCCCAAGCTGTACAACAACATGATGCCTACAGATATGTTCTCTCTCCCCCCGCCCCCAGATTTTTTAAGAGCGGGGAAGGAGGCTGAAAATTCGGGGGTCCCCCGCCAGGGCGGGAGGGTTGGGAAGCCTAATTTCAGTCCCAATAGTCGGAGATCTCCAGATGCCACCTGGAGGTTGACAGACCTAAATTCTACCCTTCAAAGCAGCCATTTTCTCCAGGGGAACTGACTCTGGTAGTTTGGAAATCTGTTGTCATTCCAAAAGATCCCCAGCCTGGAGGCTGGCAACTGATTCCAAACCCTGTCTCCCAAGAAGTTTATAAAGGCCAAATTATATGTCTGGAATTTGAATAACTGACATCCCATCTAGCTTGGGCCTTAGGTATGCTGAAGCTGAGCATAAGCAGAAAGGGTCTCATCACAGCAAAATTGTATTCTGGATTCTTTGACATTGTTCTCTTTGTGCTTTTCTTCTGTCCACTGTGGAGGCTTTTCTCCAACGCAGCAGTCACTTCCTCTGTTGCTAGCCATTCTGCGTGTCTAAGATCAATGGGAACAAAAAACAAGCCATGTTGGGCCAATGGCCCATCCTATCCAACATTCAGTGTCACACAGTGGCTAAAACCCAGGTACCATCAGGAGGTCCACCAGCAGGGCCAGAACTTCAGAAGTCCTCCTGTTGTTGCTCCCCAAGTACCAAGAAAACAGAGCATCACTTCCCAAACATATGATGCATTCACACTACACTAAATAATGTGTTTTACATCCAGAATTTTACTGTGTAAGAATATGAACTATGAAGCTGCCTTATACTGAATCAGAGCCTCGGCCCATCAAAGTCAGTATTGTCTACTCAGACTGGAAGCGGCTCTCCAGGGTCTCAAGCTGAGGTTTTTCATGCCTACTTGCCTGGATCCTTTTTAGTTAGAGATGCCAGGGATTGAACCTGGGACCTTCTGCTTACCAAGCAGATGCTCTACCACTGAGCCACTGTCCCTCCCCAAATAGCAAAACTCTGGATATAAAACACACGATTTCCCACACAGTTTACCGAGGAGCGAAGTCCCACCTCACCACGCAGCATCTGCTCGGATTTCCCACCAACTGCTCCGCGGATTCAGGAAGTGCCGCACCTTTTGCATTGCTAACGTAAACTAGGGTTTTAGCGATTTCCATTTGAGATGCAAGAGGTGCGGCACTTCCTGAATCCACGGAGCAGTTGGTGGGAAATCCGAGCAGACGCTGTGCGGTGAGGAGGGACTTCGCTCCTCGGTAAGCTGTGTGGGAAATCGCCCATTATTTAGTATAGTGTGAATGCACCAACTGTGTTTATATACCTTGTGACTAATATCCACAGATGGACCTCTGCTCTATATGTTTATCCAGTTCCCTCTTGAAGCTGTCTATGCTTGTAGCTGCCACCACTTTCAGCAGCAGGGAATTCCACATGTTAATTACTCTTCTCAAGGATGCAGAAGTTCTAGTGGCAGAGAAACAGAGAGTACTGCTACGGACAAAAGCCTCCACAGAGGCTGGAGAGCAGTCCAAGGGGAACAATCTCATAGGAGCCAAGCCCTAACGTTACATACACTTCCCATTCAGTTTCTTTCCAAAATACTGAAATTTTGAAATCCCACATCTGCTGTAGAGCAATTAGGAAGATATAAAACACTGATCTGCTAATATAATTTCCTGTATTCCCAGGCAGTGTTTCGATTTACTCAATCTATCTACTTGACATTTCAAGGAGCGGGGGGAGGAGAAGAAAGGTACAAATGGTCTTTTGGCAGAAGGAGGGCTTTTTTTTCAAGCAGGAAGACACAGGAACACAGTTCTAGCCGGCTTGGCATCAAGGGGTGTGGCCTAATATGCAAATGAGTTCCTGTTGGGCAAAAAAGCCCTGTGTAAAACAATGGTGACATCAGGGGTGTGTGGTCAAATATGCAAATGAGCTCCTGCTGGACTTTTTCTTTTAAAAAAAAGCCCTTATGGAAGGCATTTGATGTGGGACCAATCTTTGGGCAAACTATTTCAACACAATCGCATCTTACTACTGTAAAATATAAATCAGATACTTTGGAGACTGCACATATGAGTTGGAGAGCCAGCCTGGTTAGAGGGATAGTCTAAGACAGGGGTCCTCAACATAGTGCTAATGAGTTCCATGGCACCCGCTAATACCTTTCCTACTGCCCGCCAAGTATTTTTAGAAAGTGAGCCTTTTCCTAGCAATGCAGTTAATTGGCCCTTAGCAATTTTATTGGTTCTGCAGACTTTTTTTTTTTTTTAAGTTGCTTTGGCAGCAGCAGCCCTCGCAGCACAAGGATTTTCACTGTGAAAGTGAAGGTAAGCTGTGGCAGCCATTTTGTTGCAGGCTCTGCTTCCTGTGGCAACCATTTAGAGCAGCCATTTTGTGACTGTGCCCATCATGCTATCGTAGGGTTGCCAACCTTCAGGTGAGACATGGAGATCTCCTACTTTTAAAATTGATCTCCAGCTAGCAGAGATCAACTCCCCTGGAGAAAATGGCAGCTTTGAAGGGTGGACTCTATGGCATTGTACCCTGCTGAGGCCCCCCAAAACCCACCCTCTCCTGGATCTGCCCTGAAAAAATCCAGGTATTTTCCAACACAGACCTGGCAACCCTAATGCTATGTGAGAATCCCAAAGATGCCTGTAGGTTCAAAAAGGTTGGGGACCCGTCCCCTGGTCTAAGATCTGGGAGATTCAGGTTGAGATCCCAACTCTACCATTGAAGTTTGCTAGGTGACTTTGGGACAGTTACTCTCAGCCTAATCTACCTAACCTGCAAAGGACTGTGCAAGGTTTCTTTGTGAGCACACAAGTAGTTCATAGCAGGGGTGTGGACAGCAGAGCCATCAAATCCAGAAAGTTCATTTCCTATATCCTTCTGGCAGCTGTCTCTGTTTTATCTAGAATGGTCTGATTCAGAGTTCTTTCCTGCTGACTGTTTCCTTCTCTGCCTGCTTCTTTGTCCAGCCAACGTGAGGGCAAGATGTGCTCTCTACAATCATTCTCCATCTGAGCTTCCATATTTTTTTCTCTCTTTCCTACCTAGCATGACCAGAAAAGGTTTCTCTCTCTTTTCTAAAGCAACAAGCCTCATGTGAACTTTATCCCAAAGATGGTATTCCCCTTCTGCAGTACCAACCAAGCACTAAACCCCAACATCCCATAGGATGGTTATTGTGAGGATAAAATGGAAGAGGACAGAACATTGCTTTGTACTGTTATGAGGAGAAAAGCAAGGTATAAGTTGCTAGGAAATTTGGTTTATATACTGGAACTTTGTCCAGTCATTGAAGTGTGATACTGAGTGCAGTAAATAAATCTCCCAAGAACTATATATATATAAAAAGTGAACTTACAGTTATTCAAATAGATCCAGTTCACATTCAGGTTGGACTCAAAAGAGAAAGAAGCCTAATCTAAAGAGTAATTTCCATATCACAAATGGCCAGCTAGTCCAACGTCACGTGTGTGGGAGTATGAGGGCACTGGATCAACAGGAAAGACCTACACATACATGTGCGTCCATGAAAGGCCATGGAGAGAGTGAGAAGACAAAGGGAGAGAGGAGGAGGTCAGAGGGCAACTCCCAGGTTAAGAAAAAGAGAGGCATCCCATTCAAGGAGTTAACATCTATACACATTCAGAGTGATGCAGCGCCCTCCAATGTCCAGGCATGTGAAGTCGCTCACTCCAACATAAATATCTTTCAAAAGCCCCAACAAATATAAAGCCTGGCTCTGCATGGACAAAAGATCATGTATGTTGATTCAAGGCAATATTGCTTTCGAGCTGTCCTTCCTGCATTCTTAGGCATCAGATTCCATGTGGTGTGTTTTTTCTACAGAGGCGCCCAAAATGATAAAGATCTGAGTTTCCAGCACAGCTGCTAGGACTGAAGCGTCACCACTCCAGCCACGTTAAGAAACAAAGAGAGGCACACACTTCCAAAGAAAAGTTTAGAAAATATTTTCTTTCCTATTGAATATTCAAATTGTTGGTGTGAAGGTCTCCAGTCTTTATCTTGGCTTCTGTTTGCCAACTGGGCATTGATATCTGCTAATCGCTGGCTTCTCAGGGAGTTGAGTTTAAAGCGTGCTGCGCCTGCAGTGCCAAATTTACTGGGGGAGACAAAGGCGAGATTGTTTTCCTTCCCCTGGTTTGGTATTCACAGCTAAAACAAATTAGAAAGAGGCTTGGGCAGCTATCGTGAACAAGAGAATAAAAGCCAACAACAGATATAATCAAAAATACTAGGAGGGAAGCATGGAGAAAGAAAGAAAGAAAGAAAGAAAGAAAGAAAGAAAGAAAGAAAGAAAGAAAGAAAGAAAGAAAGAAAGAAAGAAAGAAAGAAAGAAAGAAAGAAAGAAAGAAAGAAAGAAAGAAAGAAAGAAAGAAAGAAAGAAAGAAAGAAAGAAAGAAAGAAAGAAAGAACTCTGGTTCAAAATCCAAGATCCACAAGTCAGATTCATAATCACAGTTTAAATAGATAGAAGTTTAGATACATTGAAGTTCAGATACATTGAGAAGTTGCAATCTGAGAGATTCATACAGAGCTAGAACTGAGTAGGTAGAGGCTACTCCCTGGTGTTTTAGATGCACAACAGTATAGGGCAGGGGTGGCCAACGGTGGCTCTCCAGATATTTTTGCCTACAACTCCCATCAACCCCAGCCAGCATGGCCAATGGCTGGAGCTGATGGGAGTTGTAGGCAAAAAACATCTGGAGAGCTACCATTGGCCACCCCTGGTATAGGGTGATAACATTCTGAGATGCTGGAGTGGACTTCAGGCTGAAAGTGAGGGTCACTTTGTTTATGTTACCTGATATAAAAACTTCATATAAATGGTCTAGAATGAGAAATTAATGAGAATGAGCTTGTACAATTGATGTTTTATAATAGCTTTGTCGTTTGTATTTCAGAACTTTGTCTGTATTAGTTTTTTCTCCATTTTTAATTAATTTCAAAAATAAACTGCATATCAATGAAGAAAACAAAAAAGAGGGGGAGTTCTAGTCTAGAATTTCAAATGCTGGGTTGTATCTAGCCAGCTTTTTCATTCAGTGTTGGTTAATTAACCTTCTTACCACAGTCCCATCCCTTGTGACTTTTGTCCATTCATAGCTCATGATCCACAGAGTAGCATTTCTGTTGGTCAAAGGCTACCCCTCTTTCTCTTTTCAGCACCTTAAAAGCACATTGTGTGATGCATGTAGGTGTGTATATCATCATCACTATGTCACTCCCAGGTTTTTTCTAGCAAATGCCAGAAACTCTATGGTAAAACCACACCAGTGATTCCTAGAGCTAACCTACATCAACCCTTCATTATTACCTGCTTTTTAAAATTCTTCTCCCAAATGTGAAAAGATGGCAAATAATTTCTTTGTAAGAAAGACGGAAATATGTTTTTGTTTTATAATGAAGTGTAGTGTGAATACAGGAGGAGTGGCAGCAACAATAATGCATTCTCTGGTATATGAACTGAACTCCAGAAATCATAAGTGATGAGGCATTCACATGCATCTATGAATTTCAAGAAGAGATGGGCACAAATTGGAAAAATTGTACTTCATGTCAATTCATGGTTAATTTGATTGCCCAAACCGGTTCATAGTTATTTGGTTTCAGACATATAGAACAGCTTTCTCATGAGTTAGAGATGCCAAACTCACCAGGAGTCTTCAGCAGGCTCTCTTCCATCCACCCTCCAAGTTTGGTGGATTTGGAATGTTCGAGTTAAAGCCCCCCAAAGCAGATGCCCCCAAGAAAGCTCAGCTTCAGCTCCCGTGACAACTAACTCTTCTCTCTTCATGCTGCAAAGTGAAAGCTGATGAGTCAGGGTGTCTGCTCCCATAAAGCAGAATAGGAACTATGTGATTGGCTCCCACAGTTGCCTATCAAGCTAAGGACAACTGCTATGAGTGTTTTTTAGGGCTCCCAGAAGTCCACTCCCAAAATTGCCTAAGAATCGATTGAATCAGTGCCAGGCGTCTGGAAAAATGAACCACAGAAAAAAAAAATCAAATGAACCACCAGGGACCAAACTGGTTCAAAATGAACCGCATATCAGAATTTGTGGATTGGTTCATGCCCCTCCCTAGTTTCAAGGCCTCACTCAGGGACCTTTGTTGAAATCTTCAATAGAAATTTAATACTTACAAAGCAACATGCAGAAAAAGACACACCAGATCAGGAACCAAAAGGATTTGCAGACTGTTCTGGCTATGAGCTGGTATTCTGACCTTTCTGTCTCTAAAGAGAAAACAAAATTTCCTTTCAAATATATTTTTGTCCTCTGAGCTACATAAATCCACTAATATGTTCCACACTTTTACCGCACCAGTCAATCTGTACTTATCAGACCTCAAAGCCCATATGCTCCTCCAGCAAAAATAGCACCTTTCTCCAGAAATGCTCTCTGCCACATGACTAGCGCCTGTAGCATTTGGTACAGCACACAGGTGAGAAAATGTGACACATCCAAAAAACACACCAGGTTTTTTTTAAAACATACTTTATGGGTTAGCTTGCTCCTTCTTTTTAATCCTATAGAAGAAAATTTAGGTTGCTAATCTGTGAAGTCAGGCTGCTTGAATGAAATTCCTGTTAGTTTGAATGGGCTTTAAGCAACCATGCTAGAAGCACAATCCTAAATGAATTCTACTGTTCTAAATCCATTGAAGTGGGCTTTGAAGGATGGAACTATGTTTAGGATGGCACTATTAAAGCTAAAGTCCTGTGCGTAATTTTCTGGAATGAGTTTCATTGGAGACAGCTGGATTTGTTTCTTAAAAAAACAACAACCACACACACACTTGGGACCATACTGCAGGTACAGCACAGGTTTCAAGCTCCAGGGCATATTAACATGTGGGGGGGGAGAGATTCTCACAGGCATGCTGCTTTCTTTGCAGTGAAAGGAACCTTTCATCTGTCAACATATTTGCAATATACTTGCAAAAATTTTATGTGGGTTAGGTAATGTTCCTTTATAAATCCAAACTACTATAAATTTAATAGAAATGAAAATGAACTGGGAAGTAATCCCTTGCCCCTTGGCCTTAAAATGCTTTTCATTTTTGCATAAAGGAAAGTACAATTTAAAATACAGCGTGACAAGGACAGGCTTGTCTTTTTCCCATCAGGGTGAGGGATCCTTCACCCTACCAGCTCCCATTTCTTACCACCACTCTTGCAGCTGGCAGGAGAACAATAATGGAGAAAATTTCCATTGGGCACCAGTGTGATGTCACTTCTAGGGAAAACAAAGAAGTGATGTCAGTCTGCTCTAGGAATTGATGGGAATGTTATAGTATCATAGAGTTTCCAGAAGGAAAAATAGCCAGTGTTTCTGGAGGTTCATAGAGACATTCCAGGCTTTCCCAGGAAGTGATGTCACCATCACCTGATGGCACCCCTCATGTCCCCCACCAATGATCAGCCTGTAGCTGGCAATCCTTATCAAAGAATACAGCAGGATATACAGACACAGAAATTGTGAAGGATGTACTGTGCTTTGAGAGCTAAACTTCATAAAAAGTGTGCCCTTCTGCATTATTCAAACAATACCAAAATGTAGGAGTGTGTATACACCTATAGATGCAAACATTCATTCATTTGTTTGTTTGTTATTGGATTTGCTTGATCACTCATCCTGACCAAAGCCAGGCTCTGGGTGATGTACAACAGATAAAACAATATGCTATCAAAATTCCAAGTAAAACATTTCAAAAGATTAAACCAATAAAACTCTAAAATCCATGATGATGCCCCCCCTAGAGTTTCAGAGCAGGGGGGATGCCAAATTGGGTATGAAGTCCATTCTATCTATTGTCCCATAAGATAAAATGGGCCCATAAGGGGGTGTCATTTTAAAATTTTGCCCCCCTCAAAAAACATATAGATCCGGTCCTGTTGCTGAGGGTACAACCTGATTCCTGCCATACCAAGAGGCTCACAAAAATAACTTAAAGTCATGGTTTTCTCCCCTCCCCCACCCCAAAAAATCCAGCCAAATGAAGACTTCTTGAGAACTTGAAAGCTTGCCTACTATCTTGTTATTTTGATTAACCTTAACAAAGAGAGCCTGTTTGGTGCAGTTGTTAAGAGCATAGACTGTAATCTGTGAGAACTGGGCTTGGTTCCCCACTCCTTCACATGCAGTCAGCTGGGTAACCTTGGGTCAGTCCCAGTTCTCTCAGAGCTCTCTCAGCCCCACCTACCTCACAGGGTGTCTGTTGTGGGAGAGGAAGGGAAGGAGATTATAAGCCACTCTGAGACTCCAAGGGAAGGGCTCTTCTTACAGGGCCTACTGTAAGCTCTTGGAGGATTGGCTATATCAGGGGTATGTGGCCTAATGCACAAAGGAGTTCTTGCTACAAAAAAAGCCCTGCCCATTTGCACAGCTTTTAGTCTGTGCCGGTCCTCAGTTGTAAGCATTACCTGTCTAACACTGACAGCCAGCTCCTGACACAAAAGACAAGCACTTCCATTAAAATGCAGAGAATGGATCCCACTCATAGTTTCTCTATCATCTTTATTGTAAATGAATACATCTCACAGGCTGACTTTTAAGAAAAGTGCATCAGCAATAAACAAAAATGCAATGCAGTCCTATGATAGGACAGGAAGAACTGTGAACTAGAAAGACATTGCAATGAATGCACCTTGGCTTTTCTCCTTTGTTGCCAACTTGGGCGATATGCAGTGCATCAAACCAAAGGCCACATGATTCATAACAGGTTTATTGTGAAGTACACAGAAGTCCGCTATCAAGGTTTTACATTCATATGTTCCGGGAAACAGCAGTGTACTACAGTGGAGTGTTTTTTAAAAGAACACTGAAAGAATACAGAGAAAAGAATATTCGGTAGGAATTATTCATTCTCTTCATTAGTGAACTGCTATGAATTTAAAATCTAGAGATGGAGCTCTCTGAAGCCTAATCCTACGAGCCAGTTCATACATTACTTTTTGAAATGCAAAACCTGTCCTGGAAACTTAAGAACATAAGAAGAGCTCAGCTGGAAGAGGGCAAGGTCATGGAGTCCAGCATCCCGTTTCCCACAGTGGCCAGCCAGATACCTCCAGGAAACCCTGAAGCTGGGCATAATAGCATGAGCTCTCACCTCTACCCCTCTTGTTGCTGCCTAAAAAATCTTATTCAGCCACAGACTGCTCTGAACATGTTTTTGTTTTTTTTTTAATGGAAGAGCATCCAATTTTGTGAGCTTTACCTGCCATCTAAACTAGTCCAATCAACAGAGGTTCTCCATTGACATCTGTGAAAATTAACTAGCCTTCCATAGCAATTTAAGAATATCCTGATATTACCCAGGGGTGGAAGAAACACCATCAGTTTTCTCAAAAGTGTTTTCCCCTTCCCTGAATAATTCCTTGAGTTTAAGCAAAAAAAAACCCTTCACATTTTCCTCAGAATATTTCTGTTGAAGAAATTTGGGGGTTGCTCTATTGGAAAATATGGCTTGCCACAGCTTGGATTTGTGTCAGATAAAAATAAAACAACATTCTTCCAGTGTAGTTCTAAGTAGAGTAACTCCCTTATAAGTCCATTAGGCATTTCCCAGCACTGTTCATTTGGCTTATGGTGGGGAAAATGACTGGAAAAGTAGGGGGACATTGGCAGTATCCAGCTGCACTGACATCACTCCCCAGAAATGACATCAGTGCGTAGCCAGGGATGCTCTAACATTTTGGCAAAACTCTATAGTTCTTCTCAAATGCCAAACAGCCCCTGGCCTTCTCTGTTCATATGCTGATGTCACTTCTGGGAGTATAGGATGTGACATTAGTGCATCACTGATGAGATCATTACATCATCAGGGAGGCCCCTATCCCAGAAAAAAGTCTTCCACTGGTTGCTGGGAGGACCTGGCAACCCTAAACCATTCAAGTCAGTAGGTTGTAATTCTGCTTAGGACTGCACTGAGACTGCAATCACACAGTCAAATCTAGTTGGAAAGTGCATTGAAAGTGGATTGAAAGTGCATTATTTAGTGTGTGTGATCGCAGCCTCAGTCATCTGCCATAACTGACTGTTGGTCCAGGGTCATGAAAATGTAGTTTGGTTCTTTAGAGATAGTACACTTTGGACTACCATGCAGGGGTTGAACAACTGAAGATGGGTATCATCATCATCATCGTTATTGTGGAAGAGGAAGGTAAAGGAGATTGTGAGCTGCTCTGAACTCTGAGATTAAGAGTGAAGGGTGGGATATAAATCCAATATAATTATCCTCCCTGAAGCATGAGACAAGCACAGCTGGCATAGAGTCCTGAATCAAAAAGAGCATGGTCAGCACCATTTTGTTCAGTTCTGGTTGCCATACTTCAAAAAGGATATGGCAGAACAGAAAATCAAGATGCAAAAGAGGGTAACTAAAATGACTGAGGTATTGTTACATTACTCCTATGAGGAAAGGCTGCAAATGGGCTTTTGAGTTTAGAAAAAAGGCAAGTGGAGGGATACGCAGTAAAGGATTTTAAAATTATGCTTGGGGTAGAACAGTGGATAGAGAGCCTTTTCTCCCTTTCCTATAATAACACAACTCAGGGACAGCCAATGAAATTGGCTCTCAGACTGAACTCTATTTACATTCCAGTTCCAAAAAAGGAGACATCAAAGACTGCAGCAACTATCAGACCAAGTCACAGTCCTCAGTTTGCAAGACCATTTTGTGTATTTTTTTTAAAATATGTGTGTATGTATGAGTGAGTGTGTATGCATTTGGAAGTCATAGCGACCTCTGGCAATTGATACCTACTGAGGGCCTGGAGGTGGCTAGTCAGGGAGGTGGCTAAATAAAGCCTTTCCCTGAATAAAGCTCCTGACTTCTGGTATTCCAAGCAGGTCTCCCATCCGAGTACTTGCCAGAGTTGACCCTGCTTAGCTTCCAAGATCTGAAGAGATCTAAAGAGATCAGGCTATCCAGGTCAGGGCAGTTCACAAGACTTGAGCAAGGCTGCTAACAACTAGATATTTTGGAGAACATTAATTCATAGGGTGGTCATAAATTGGAAGTGATTTGATCACACTTACACCTACACACATAAGTGCATACAGCAGCCAGTCAATGTATTATGAAGGTGAAGCAATGCATTACACAAAGACACCCTGCATCAACCAATATTCCTTGCAGTATACACTATCACCTGACCAAATGGCCCAGGATAGCCTGATCTCATCAGATCTCTGATAGCCAGGGTCAGCCCTGGCCAGTACTTGGATGGGAGACCATCAAGGAAGTCCACATTTGCTGTGCAGAGGCAGGCAATGGCAAACCACCTCTATTCCTTCTTGCCTTCAAACCCCTACAGGGTTGCCGTATGTCGGTTACGACTTGATGGCACTTTCCATTACCACATACATTATCCATCCATCCATCCACTCACTGGCATACGCATCACGATGACTTGCGTTTTGTTGGCTCACAAATCAACCCTAGCTGTACCAAAAGCTATTCCTGAGCCTCTCATTTCCCCTCAGTGGTATTTGTCAGATGCCCCACGCTTTGGCAACAGTAATGTGAAAGTAACCAGATCTGCATCACGAAGAAGTAAAAAGGAAGAGAAGAAGGTGCAAAAGTGCTATTTGCTTATATTTGCTATACTGTGAGCTTACTTGTAAGAGAGAAACGAATGTCTTGTGTCATAAAAATGTATCTGTCAAATGAGAAAGTCTCCAAAATACTCCGTGACTGAGAAACGTTTCAAACTTAAAAAAAAAAAAACCAACACAGTTCATCCCATTAAGTTGATAACACCCAGAAAACGCTATTTGACCCCTCCCCCCTCCGGCCGCATCAAAACAATTCACTCACACTGTATGTTTGGAGCCTGTCACCGGCATGGCTTTTAGAAAAGTGATTCATGAAGTGTATGATCATGTCAGAGTTTCCAGCGCTCCAGTTTTCATTTTGTATTTCCAATACATCTCTGCTCATAAATCTTACCTCTTGCTTTAAAAGCACGTCTGGTTACTATATGTGCCTCTGCAGTGGAAGGAGAAAGAGACTGTGCCTGTAATCAAAATTAAAATACGGGATGCAAAGAATGTCTTAGCGATGCTGATCAGTATGCTGGAATCCCATGGGAGCGCTGAAATGTCACACAGGGCGCTACTGGGTACGCTGTTCAACATTTCAAGAATCAACTTTCATTTAAACAAACCAAGTTTTAGCCCTCATAAGTGCAAAGATATCCACAAAATGTATCAGTAATCCCTGCTAAAATCTCAGAAGCCACAAAGAATCAAGTGAACCATGATAGAAACAGTTAGAAACAAGTGTGGTTTCTGTAGATTCCATTACAAAATCTCCAGGAATTTTCCAACCTAGAGCTGGCAACCATCATCACAAGTGGCCCTAATCTAGAATAGAACATAGTTATTCTGCTGGAAAGGGATGCCAGGGATATATATATGGCTGTTAGGTTCCCCAGAGGAGGAGCAGGAGGAGGCCTCAGCTAATTTGGGGGAGGCTTTCTATGGCTGTTTCCCTCCTTCTTCCTCCCTCAGCCAATCTAGGGAAGGCTTTCTTTCTCTCCTGTGCAAAGCAGTGCTTCAACCAATGGAACACCAGACTTTGAGTGGCAGTTGATGGGCCAATGGTTGATGCACAGCCCTCAGCCAATGGGAGACCTGTGTTTGGCCACCCCACAGCACTTTTGTTATAGAGAGGATTCCATATATGATTTGTTGTAGACCCATTTTTGATTGACCCAAGCTTAAGACTTGAAGAAGATCTGAGACTGGGATGCTACCAGATATCTGCCTCAGCTCTTAATGTCATTATTGCCAATCTTTGCTTTGTGTTCCAGCTATTTGTTATCGTGGTGTTACATTTTGAGAAATATATTTTTTTACTATTTGTTTGCTATTTATATTATTCATACCTGGACATTCTCCTTGATCGGGATCCAAAGTGGCTTCCATCTTCCTCCTCCTCTCTGTTTTATATTCACAACAACCCTGTGAGATAGGTTAGGCTGAGAGTGTGTGACTGGCTCAGGGTTTCCCAGCAAGCCTCCATGGCCAAGTGGGGATTTGAACCTGGGTTTTCCAGATCCTAGTCTGACACTTTAAGCATTACACCACCCTGTGGGACAAATGCAAAACCTATTTGCCCCCCATGAGCGACCTAAAAAAATATGCAAAATATGAGAAGTTATGCAAATGTGCTTGATTTGCATATCTTATTCAAGTTGCAAAACAGCACAGAATTCAGGTCACCTGAGTGCAAAAGACTGAAAAGTTTTCAGGCCAAGTAGACTCAACTCTGGACTTAACTTCTGACATATGGAAACGTAACCGATCCCAAAGAGGTACTAAAATAATAAGGAAAATATTTTCCTTTAATCCTGAACCACTTCAGACTTTATAGATTCTCCTGTAATAAAGCGGCTATTGCTTCGTGATGTTTGAACAGAGGCACACTCCCCCCATCCCAACGCGTCAGTTTGTCTATGCTTTGATTTGTGGGTTTCCCAAAAAAACGGTATTGGCCTCAGTTAGAAGGCAGTGACAGTGAGTGGAAGGAAATGAAACACCACAGGTCCAAGATAATGAGTGACTTAAATGACACCAACATGGTAAAACCTCTCATTTAACACTTACTTTGAAACTCTCACTTAAAACCGCCTAACCTATGCCAAGCAAGCGGGCTTGAACAAGTTCTCCTGTTTTGCATATTCTTGGCATATTCAAGTTGACTGCCCAATAACATTTCTGAGAGTCGCCGTGTCAGTCTGTGGTAGAACAGTTAGATTTCAGTCCAGTAGCACCTTGGAGATCTACTTGAGTTGCAGGGTACATAAGCTTTTGAGAGTCAAAGCTTCCTACGTTATTAGTCCCCTATGTTATCATTTCCCCTCTACTCTAATCAGGCTGATTATCAGGGCTTTTTTTGAGCAGGAACACACCAGAACACAGTTCTGACCGGCTTGGTGTCAGGGATGTGGCCTAATATGCAAATGAGTTCCTGCTGGGCTTTTTTGTAGAAACAATGGTGATGTCGGGAGGGGTGGCCTAATATGCAAATGAGTTCCTGCTGGGCTTTTTATATTTAAAAAGCCCTGCTGATTACGGTATGCATAGTACAGTTGCATCCTTTGCAAACATTCTTTACAATGCCCCTCCCACCTCCTGAGCAGGATAAAGGACTCAGAGATCTCCATTTCTACTCTACCTGTGTCTAAAGTCTGGAATTCTCAGTCTTGAAAGTTATTCTCTGAAGCTCTCATTGATCTCTAAGATGTTTATTGGACTTGAATCTTAACTACCCAATAAAATAATCAATTAAAATACATTGTGACAACAGCACACATGCATAGATGTATGGTTAACTAAGGACATATGTGGAGGCCCAGATCCTGAAGATCCACGCCTTTATTTGTTGGCTTGTCCACTTTATTCAGTCCCAAGGAAGAAATTCTTAGGTACAGTCCTGGCCAATTTAGGCTTAGCGCTGTGATGGGAGAAGTCATATTCTTACTTGCAGATGTGGAGCCAGAGGTTTCCTATAAGGGTGCCCTTTTTGCCTTAGCAGCAAAGAAAATTTGAGCAAAGCTAGTGTCAGCATAGTCCAGTTAAGAATCTAGCTAGTGTTCAACAGATGTTTATGGGAGTTTCTCTCATAATTTATCTCCAGAATTTATTTTCTCCAGAATTTTTTCTGTAATATGGAGACAAGGTTGCCAGGTCAGAGCCTGCAATGCCAGGTTGCCTTTTGGAGGTGGGGACTGTTCATGACATCAGGGGGATGCTCTAGGATTTACAAAAATTCCATTGTAAAACCATTTCCCTCTAGTTTCCTCCTGCCAGCCTTTCAGACGCCGGTGGGCTACAGTTTTGCTGGGATCTAACCCACCATAACCTGGTAACCCTGTTTGGAGATCAGTTATAGTTCCAGGCAGGGGTGGAATTCTAGCAGGAGTTCTTTTGCATATTAGGCCATACGCCCCTGATGTAGCCAATCCTCCAAGAGCTTACAAGGCTCTTTTTTGTAAGCTCTTGGATGATTGGCTACATCAAGAATGTGTGGCCTAATATGCAAAGAAGCTCTTGCTAGAATTCCACCCCTGGAGGAGAACTCCAAGCACCACCTAAAGATTGGCAACTCTAAGAACATAAGAACATAAGAACATAAGAGAAGCCATGTTAGATATATATACACACACACACACTGTGGCTAATAGCCACTGATGGACCTCTGCTCCATATTTTTATCTAACCCCTTCTTGAAGGTGGCTATGCTTGTGGACGCCACCACCTCCTGTGGCAGTGAATTCCACATGTTAATCACCCTTTGGGTGAAGAAGTACTTCCTTTTATCCGTTTTAACCTGTCTGCTCAGCAATTTCATCGAATGCCCACGAGTTCTTGTATTGTGAGAAAGGGAGAAAAGTACTTCTTTCTCTACTTTCTCCATCCCATGCATTATCTTGTAAACTTCTATCATGTCACCCCTCAGTCGACGTTTCTCCACTCCTGAAGATCTCCACCAGAGAAAAAGAGGGGGAGTGAACCCTCAATTAGTTCTCATGTCTCTATTACGGTGCCACCATCACCAAGGTGGAACCTGGAGATCTGGAATTACAACTGATCTTTACACTAGAGTTCAGTTCCCCTGGAGGAAACACCAACCTTGGGCTTTATGACATCAATCACCACCAAGCTGCCTCCCCTCTCAAACTCTGGGAGAATTGGGGCTGGTGCTTGGGAAGGGCAGAATCTGTGGAGGGAGCTCAGCCTCAAAGTTGCCCTTTGACCCAGGTGGATTCATTTGTAGAGTCACTCAATCTCCCAATCACCAGAACTCTCCCAAGCCAGATTCCAAACCCTACTATCTACAGCAGTTTCCGTTTCCAGACAGAGCACATGTCTTTTAGAAGTGGGGGATTAACAGCCAAAAAAAATGGATGTCACCCTCAAGTTCTCTTGGCAAACTACTTTGAAGCATCCAGGGAGCTACCACTGATAGTGTGCTGAGCTGGGAAAGACCATTGTCAGGGTTACCTCAGCAGTAGAATGTGGTCACTATGGAATCATGGGAAATGTGAAACTGGTTTCTTTATCATCTGCAGCACTAGTCCAAGTACTCTTGTCTTTTGTGTGTGTGTGTGCTTTAGGAGGGCTGCCTATTGCCTTCTTTTTGAAAAAGCAACACTCCAGGTTTGATCTTGGAACGGACATTTCAAAACCAGCCTCATTAATGTACAAATATTATGTCTTCATCCTTTTGATAGTTCTCTATTTCTTTCTAGCTCCCCTATGAAAAGGTCTCAGCAGTAGTCCTGATATGCTAAAAATTAAATAATAACTAAATGGAGGAACAGGATAAGCCATTTGCAGTTCACGGTCAACGCTTCCATACTGTATAGCAACAAATACAGCAGCTTAGAGTTATTACTAACAGCTTCCCTGTCACCAAATGGCTGCAAAGCTGCTCTACGGCGCCATCTAGTGATAAAGAAAAAAGCACATGAGAAAAGTGCTTTTAAAGGACTCCCCTTGTTATCCTTCGACACAGTGCATTATTTCCCCTGCCAATTAAGGTTCTTCCTGTATCTTGACTGTTGTTGTCATTACTCGTGATGCAGCCAATGACAGATGCTCTATGAGAGAAGAGAAGAGCATCCCTGCTTTTGTAATGATGACGCCCTTTTCTAAGAATTGTTTATAGGCACTGACCAATCATTTGGCATTCAGAATTTGCCTTCCTTCCACTTCCTTTGGTCCTTTCCCCCTTTGAAATTGCCTTAATTGTGGCATTTGAATAGAACAAGGAATAAAAAAGGTCAAAGCAGTATGTTTTGCACAGGGGGAAAAAATCCAGAAGCAACACTATTGCATGTATTAAATTGATAATTTAAAAAAAAAAGGCATTCCAAAACTGAAATAAAATTCCAGCATTTTAGTGCTCCTTCTGTGTCCCAGATCTAACATGGCAAGTAAGCACAGAAGCCAGCCAAAGTTAAACGTTTTCAAATCCCTTTGATTCCAGCACAAAAGACTTCAGTGCTCACTTTACCTTCATTGAAATTATAAGGGCTTCAAGAGGATGGATTGTGTCCTTAATTTCTAATGCTTCAAACAGTTATTTGCAGTATGGGTGGGCCAAAAAGGGAAGGCTGCTTTTTTTTGTTTTTGCTTTTTGCTTTCATAAGCCACCAGCTCCTCTTTTTCACAAAGGCCCTTATGAAAGGAGGCAAAAATGGTTACCCTTCATACAGAGGTAACCATTGATCAGGGTGGGTGTTGGGGGAAAAGGCTAGCAGGCCAACACCCCTTTGTTGCACTGTAGCAATGAAAACGCATCCAAAGTAACTAAGGATTAGTTGCCTCTGTCCACCCGTTCACTCTGAGAACAATGGCTCAGATCCTAAGCCTTGCTTCCAAGTCCATCCATCTGGAGAGCCAGTTTGGTGTAGTGGTTAAGTGTGCGGACTCTTATCTGGGAGAACCAGGTTTGATTCTGTTAAGAACATAAGAACATAAGAGAAGCCATGTTGGATCAGGCCAACGGCCCATCAAGTCCAACACTCTGTGTCACACAGTGGCAAAAAATGTTATATACACACATACACTGTGGCTAATAGCCACTGATGGACCTGTGCTCCATACACTGTGGCTAATAGCCACTGATGGACCTGTGCTCCATACACTGTGGCTAATAGCCACTGATGGACCTGTGCTCCATATTTTTATCTAAACCCCTCTTGAAGGTGGCTATACTTGTGGCCGCCACCACCTCCTGTGGCAGTGAATTCCACATGTTAATCACCCTTTGGGTGAAGAAGTACTTCCTTTTATCCGTCTTAACCTGTCTGCTCAGCAATTTCATCGAATGCCCACGAGTTCTTGTATTGTGAGAAAGGGAGAAAAGTACTTCTTTCTCTACTTTCTCCATTCCATGCATTATCTTGTAAACCTCTATCATGTCACCCCGCAGTCGACGTTTCTCCAAGCTAAAGAGTCCCAAGCGTTTCAACCTTTCTTCATAGGGAAAGTGCTCCAGCCCTTTAATCATTCTAGTTGCCCTTCTCTGCACCTTCTCTAAAGCTATAATATCCTTTTTGAGGTGCGGCGACCAGAACTGCACACAGTACTCCAAATGAGACCGCACCATCGATTTATACAGGGGCATTATGATACTGGCTGATTTGTTTTCAATTCCCTTCCTAATAATTCCCAGCATGGCATTGGCCTTTTTTATTGCAAACGCACACTGTCTTGACACTTTCAGTGAGTTATCTATCATGACCCCAAGATCTCTCTCTTGATCAGTCTCTGCCAGTTCACACCCCATCAACTTGTATTTGTAGCTGGGATTCTTAGCCCCAATGTGCATTACTTTGCACTTGGCCACATTGAACCGCATCTGCCACATCGAAGCCACATTGAACCGCATCTGTTAGCCGCCCTGAGCCCGCCTGGCGGGGAGGGCGGGATATAAAAATAAAATATTATTATTATTATTATTATTATTATTATTATTATTATTATTATTATTATTATTATTATTATTATTATTATTATTATTATTATTATTATTATTATTATTCCCCACTCCTCCACTTGTGCCTTGGGTCAGCCATAGCTCTGGCAGAGGTTGTCCTTGAAAGGGCAGCTGCTGTGAGAGCCCTCTCCAGCCCCACCCACCTCAAAGGGTGTCTGTTGTGGGGGAGGGAGGTAAAGGAGATTGTGAGCCGCTCTGAGACTCTTCGAAGTGGAGGGCGGGATATAAATCCAATATCTTCTTCTTCTTCTTCTCTTTGTCCATGGTGGAGGTGGACCTCCATCCTCAGGTGATTTTTGGCTTATTGCAAGATCCTGGTCTTGCATAAGTGGAAGTTCCTAGGATTGAAATAATATGAACTGCAGTGGAGAATTGCCTCCGGCCAGAAAAATGGAACAGCACAAGCAGAAGCCAGGCTTAGGACCATGTCCAATCAGTTTCATTTGGTTTCAGTGATGTTACCATGCATCTAGATTTGATTGTCTATATAATCCCATGGTAGAAGCATAGCATCCAGGTCATAAGTAATGATTCTGTGCTTCATACTAGCTCGATCTCAGCTGAAGCATTGTATCCAGTTTAGGCACCATACTGTGTGAGGGATGTAGACAGATGGGAAAAAAATTCAGGGGAGGGTAAGGACTTTGGTGGTAGATCTGGAAAACAAGTTCTGCACAAAAGGACTGAAGGAATTAAAAGTGTTTAGCCTGAATATAAAAGAAAAATTGAAGGAAGATACAATCATTTTTCTTTGCTCAATAATGAACACAATTACCTGGTTCCAGGTGGGTAGCCATGTTGGTCTGTAGTAATAGAACAACGTCAGAGCCCAAAGGCACCTTTAAGACCAACAAAGTTTTATTGCGGGTGTGAGCTTTCATGTGCACACACACTCCTTAAGACAAAATGGAATGGAAACAGAAATAACAATCTTAAATATAGAACGTGGGCAGTAAATTAGCATGCAGAATAATGAAGAGGTTTTTAAGAGACTAAAAGAATAACAAGTTTAATTATACGGCTATCACCTGCTAGGGTTCATTGGTGGGGGAGGGGACAACTTCACAAAGACATAAATATGTCAGAATTGGAGACTGATGTGCCCTTGATGGTGAGAGGCTCTCATTAGGTTTCTTAGGAGTAATACATTTAGAGTCCCTATTGAGTCCTGGGGAGGTGTTTGTTCCAAGTGTTGTAATAATTTGTAATTCAGCCATTTCCCTTTCCATTCTGTTTCTGAAGTTCTTTTGAAACAAAACAGCTACTTTGAGGTCATTCATTGAATATCCTGGAAGGTTGAAGTGTTCTCCTACAGGTTTCTCAGTCTTGTGATTCCTGATGTCAGATTTGTGTCCATTTATCCTTTTGCATAAGATTTGACCTGTTTGTCCTATGTAAAGAACTGAAGGCACCTGATAGCATATACAGTGCTAGAAGATGAGCAAGTGAATGAGCCTGAGATGGCGTAGTTGAGGCTGTTAGGTCCAGTGACTGTGTTGTGGCAACAATGTTGGCATTTGGGTTTATTACAAGTTCTGGCACCGGTGTGCATGTTCAAAAGAAATGCTGCGTTATTGTGGGTGAGGAGCGGCTTGAGATCCGAGGGGGTCGTGCACAAGAAAGAGTTTGACCCCCAGTACTTGTGAAAGACAGCTGTCATTGTCCAGTTAAGGTTGTAAGTCATTGATGATGCGGTGAACTGTTACAAGTTTTTTATGTGACCGCTAGTGGTGTCCTATTATTGCTTTTTTGAGGTCTGTCTTGTAACAAATTTTCTCTGGGTACTATTCTGGCTTTGTTAATCTGACATATTTTTGTCCTCGTGATGTAACTTTGTACACTTACCTGGAGCTAGGGTTGCCAACCTCCAGGTGAGGGCTGGAATTTTCTTGGATTTACCAGGAATCTCCAAACTACAGAGATCAGTTGCCCTGGAGGAAATGGCAACTTCAGAGGGTAGACTCTGTTATGCGTTATGTCTGTTACTGTGTGTAGGCCTGAGCTTGAAGCATGCTTCCGTTATTCTCCAGGATCCTGATGCCTGCATTCTGCTGGGCCATTCTTTTAGAATCATCCAATCAGGATGCGAGGCATTTCTTCCAGGAAATGCAAATGAAGGATCCTGGAGAGACCAATAGGAGGGATTGCCACCAACTAAAGGGGGCGTGTTTTACTCAGCCACAGTGTAGATATTGAGTTGAGTTGCCTATATTGTTTTGTGACTGTTTCTTCTTGAATAAACTGTTGCTGCTTGCTTAAGAGCTGACTGAACTCACAGTAGACTCTATGGCAGGGGTGTCGAACATGCAGTTTGGGGGCTGAATCAGGCCCTCGGAGGGCTCCTATCAGGCCCCCAAGCAACTGGCTGTCATCTGCTTTCTTTTCCCTCTCTCTTGATTCCTTCTGCATCACAGCTTGATTTGCAAAGCTTGCTCAATTGCACAGGAGCTACAGAACAAAACCTCTATTTTCTCCATTGGCTGAGGCTCCTCCCTTGGGGAGGAAAGGGGGAGGAATAGCTTGCTTTGCCAGGCTTTTTCAATTGCACAGCAGAGCTACTGAGACAAGCATCTCTTCCTTTGCTGGCTAAGGCTCCTCCCCCCCCCCCCAGTCCCCTAGGGAAGGAAGGAAAGAGCCAGAGCTTCCTTTGCCCAGTTCTCTGGATCCCATGGGAGAAATACAAAGAAAGCATCCTTAAGACCAATAAGTGATAACATTTTAAGCATGTTTTAAGTTATATATATATATATATATATATATATATATAACTTAAAACATGCTTAAAATGTTATCATTTATTGGTTAAAATGCTTAAAATGTTATCACTTATCACATATATATATATATATATATATATATATATTTTTTTTGTCTGTGTTCTTTATAAAATTTATATTTCTGCTACCAAATCTTAACTAGGTACACATATGTCCCGACCCGACATAACTCGGCCCAACCCGACATAGTCCAGCCCAAGAAAGTCTCATTTATGTCAGATCCGGCCCTCATAACAAATGAGTTCGACACCCCTACTCTATGGCATCACAATCCCAATGGACTCCCTCCCCAAATTCCAACCTCTCCAGGCATTGCCCCCAAATCTTCAAGAATTTCTTAGGTTACAATGGGCAACCCTATGTGGGCTCTCCCTGGTTTGAGGTTTTTAACCAGAGGTTGGGCTAAGTGGCGCACAATAGCAAATTCTGCATCTCTTTGCCATTGTTGTGTTGAGTTCTCTCATTTCATATTCGGTTTCATTGCATTGTTGGTCATTTTTAGTTGCAATTCAGTTTGAGTCTCAATGAGAAAGACAGGCTATAAGCAAGCAAGTAACAAAAAAAAATAACTTTCACTACACAATCCCCACAGCTGAGATCATGTAGAAAAGAAGGGGAGGATCCATAAACATTGTTACCAAATTGCTTAAAATGACCTTTTTAGGAGACTTTTTCATCTTTCCTGAAAGCACCCTTCTTGTTAAAAAATATATATTTTTAGATGACCATTCAGACCAGCACAAATCAGAAGAGGTGTTTCATTTTCTGTTGGCATAGATGTGCAAACATGTTCTGAATATAAATCATGTTGAAAATATGGACTCTGAAAGAATATCCATTCCCAGGATACCCAAGTATAACTTTGCACTATAGGCTTATATGAGCTAACAGGTAAATTTGTCTCACATTTATTGACAATGGGTGGGATCCAGACTAAAATTTCAGTGCACATAAGACACTTCTGTCACTGGAACACATCAAAGCCCCCCCCACACACACACACACCCTGCAGCACACCGATCTCCCTGCAATACTGGTCCTGTAGGATAGGGGGCACTGAGGAACAGCATGAGAGGTAAACATGAGAAAGAAATTGGTTGAAATCACCCCAGATCACCACTTTGGGATCAGAAAGCAATTGTCTCCAGGCCAGTTTGGCCAGGGATTCTGGAGGGGTTTTTTTTTACATATTTTAGGCATGAAGCAGGGGTAGCTGGGGGTGTATGGGAAGAGGTATTTGTGGATTTCCTACACTGTACATTGAGTTGGACTGGATGACCCTGGAGGTCTCTTCTATGGCATCACAGCCATGATTATAGGTCTTGATACCCAGGGCTTTTTTTGTAGAGTTCCCAGCAGGAATTCATTTGCATATTAGGCCACACACCCTGACATCACCATTGTTTCACACAGGGCTTTTTTGTAGACAACTCATTAGTATATTGGGCCACACCTCCTGACACCAGGCCAGCCAGAACTGCGTTCCTGTGCATTCCTGCTCAAAAAAAGCCCTGTTGATACCTATCTGAGAGTCTCCAAATTGAAATTAGGCAGAGTTTAATTTTTAAATGCAAACAATATTATGAGAAGTTGCTTGATACTTTAACTGAGCAGGAAGCACAAGCTTTGTCAAGATGGCTGATTTCCCTTATTAATTCAAGAATGTAGCAGTTCGGTAAATGAGAGGGAGGGAGGGAGGGAGGGAGGGAGAGAGGGAAGGGAAAAAATGTTCAGAGATGCAGGGGTAGTTAATTCACCAAAATGGGACAGAGCAGGTTTAGGGAAGACAGAGATCAACAAAGAAGTAGACTAATGTTTAGTTCTATTGATTTAAGGGAGTTCTATGCAGACAAAGATCAAGGTCCTGTCACTGAATCTCTCCAATTGATAGTGTTTATACTAACTTCCTCCATGACCATATGGAAGAATTCAGTACTGTGAACCGGAATAAAGACAGCTGTAATATTAAATTTGATGCCTTGGTGGATTCTTGCTCTCATACATACACACAAACGTAGGCCAAGATTCACAGTTTCTCCAGTAGATGTGGACAAAAGTGAATTAAATACTAATTTGGCCAAGGAGGTCACAAACTCAAACTATGATGACATTTCAGTTCCCGACCCCATGGGACCATCGGTGGAGCACTGTTCATTGCTGCTCAGCTTGTCAAAGTTTGATGCTAGAGCTGGAGATATGCATCTGGATGAAACAAGCGATCCCACCATTGTCCAAACAATCCCATGCTACCTCTGTGTCCAATTTAAATAAACAAAGGGAGTGAAGCATTTGTCTCCAGAAGTTTACGATCAAAATTTAGGCAGTAGGAGAGACGACAAGGGGATATGAAGGGATGGGAGAAGGCAAGAATAACAAGGGATGGATAGGAGCAAGTTCACTTGCATGTAACTTTTGTTCAGCTGGAGATAAAACCGAGTCTTCACAGACAGCATGGACTTTTAAGTGGGATTTGCAGGCACAGACAGAGGCAGCACCCTGCAGGTGTTCTGGACTGGAAAAGAGTTTCAGGCAAAAGAGGAGGTGAGTGTATGTTCTATTAGACACATCAGCAGTAGGGGAGCGTTCAGTGGTTAGAACATCTGTTTGGCATGTAGAAGGTTCCAGATTTAATCCCTGGCATCTCTGGTGAAAGGTAATGTGAAAGACCTCTGTTTGAGACCCTGGAGAGCTGCTGCCCGCCTGAGTAGACAATGCTGAATCAAGGGGTCCGATCCAGTATAAGCAGGGCTTTTTTTTTTGTAGCAGGAACTCCTTTGCCACACCCTTCTTATGTAGCAAATCCTCCAAGAGCTTACAGGGCTCTTATTACAGGGCCTATTGTAAACTCTTGGAGGATTGGCTACGTCAGGGGTGTGTGGCCTAATATGAAAAGGAGTTCCTGCTCCCAAAAAAGCCCTGAGTGTAAGGCAGATTCTTGTGTTTGTGTTACTGGAAGTATGGCACTGATTTTACTATAACAAACCACATTCATTAATATGGTTAACAAAAGTACCCAAGGAAAAAGCATTTGAAGCTACTTCTGTAACATCATTGTTTCTGGTTTGGGCTTTTTTTGGTGGTGGCAGTTCTAGTTATGTAAATTTGGTGGCCAAGGAGGGAATGCATATCCCCTCTCCGACTTCAACAGCTGCATGTATCTGTTAGGTTTGGTGAACCTGGGAGAAACATCTGCATCTGTGGCACAATCAGGTCTGTGCAGCAAGCAATCCATGTGTGGGATTCTGTCTGCAAGTGCAGCTCTCCCTTACTGGGTTGGGTCTGAGATCTGTTCTCCCTTCTCATTAGGATGAAATCTCTCGGCTTGGCTTCGCGAACGAAGATTTAAGAAGGGTGCAGTAGTCCACGTCTGCTGCAGGCTCGCTGGTGGCTGACAAGACCACTGCGGGACAGGCAGGTCCGGCCACAGTGGCTGCAGGGAAAAGTCTGATTTAGGATTGGTGCTGTAGCAGTGCGATTCTTCCTCAATCTCCTTTTGTCCTCAAGACCAGCTATGCATGCGTTCTCAAAGGAAGAGACAGCCTGGTGGATGGTGTGCCTCCATGCTTTGCGATCTGAGGCTAGGTCAGACCACTGGTGATGGTTGATGCAACAGGTGCCAAGGGATTTCTTCAAGGAGTCCTTGTACCTCTTCTTTGGTGCCCCTCTATTTCGATGGCCGGTGGAGAGTTCGCCATACAGGGCAATCTTGGGAAGGCGGTGGTTTTCCATCCTAGAAATATGCCCTGCCCAGCGCAGCTGCGTCTTCAGCAGCAGTGCCTCGATACTGGTAACCTCCGCCCGCTTGAGGACTTCAGTGTTGGTCACAAAGTCACTCCAGTGGATGTTGAGGATGGTGCGAAGGCAGCGCTGATGAAAGCGCTCAAGGAGTCGCAGGTGATGACGGTATAAAGCCCACGATTCGGAGCCGTAGATGAGGGTTGTCATCACAACCGCTTGGTAAACATTGATCTTTGTGCAAAAGATCTTATCTCATCTCCATCTTATGAACAAAAGATGAAGTAGAAAACGTATTTTCTCCATTGCTTCTTTCCAGGTAGCTGGATTGCTAATTTGCGGGATCGGAGCCTCTCGCAAGTCCTCACCCCATTAGCGAGCCAAAGTTTTGAATGCGCCTTCTACAAATAAACTCTCTTCAATTCATTACCTGGGTTTTCACATGCATTTGAATGCCACTTTAATGACAGTGTGGTGGTTATGCTTGTCTTCATTGTCCCTATTCATGAGAAAGGAAAATCTAAAAGTCTTAAGGCAAAAACAAAACAAAACAAACTCCCAAACAAATATGCAGCATTTCAAAGCTTTTCTCAATAGCACGCTACTGAGAGAACATCCATTTAATACGTTAAATATTTATAGAGGTGTGGTGAAATCATTTAAATTCAGTTATTATTTTCTTTTCATTTCTCCTTCGCTTCTAAACTTAATTGTATACTGCAGAGGGAATAGCATCTTTTGTACACACAGCCAGGAGTGCATCCTTGCCCTTCATGTGTTTACTTTCTGTCTTCCCCCTTCCCCTCACTCTTTTATTCCACTATCACCTCCTTTCTTTATTGTTTTTCCAAGTTTCTTTGTGTTTGTCTTTGTCAATTGAACATTCTGAGCCTTCTTTTATCACCTTTTTTTATTGAAAGCAACAGTACCAGACTAGGCAAACTTTTAACACTTTCTTTAAAGTTAGATCTCTGAACCATCTTCAGGCAGAACAAATAAAAGAAAACTACAGCTCTCTCAGACAGAATTATTCTACACCACGACAGCTAGAACTTCTGAAAATCATGTAAAATGTACTCACATGACATCGAGTTCCACTTTTCCTAATACGAAATTTAAATGCCGGGGGGGGGGGGGGGAGATGCTGAAGGAGACCCAATTTGGTTTGGCAGGTTTGCTAAGATCTGAGCTAACCACTGCATTCAGCATCATATGGTGAATTCCCCAACACACTGCTCATATCAAGAGAGAGTTCCTTCCATGGCACAAAATTGACAGTCACCAGCAGAAGCAGGGAAGTTCACTATGCAATGTCCCAAATCATGCAGTCAGATATTATGTTTAGTATAACAGCCAGGAGGTGAGTATATCTGCTACATCCAGGCCTTTTTTGGTAGAAAAAAAGTCCAGCAGGAACTCATTTGCATATTAGGCCACACACCCTGACATTACCATTGTCTTGCATGGGCTTCTTTGTAGCAAAATCCCAGCAGGAACTCTTTTACATATTAGGCCACACCCCCTGATGCCAAGCCAGCCGGGACTGCGTTCCTGCGCATTCCTGCTCCAAAAAAAAGCCATGGCTATATCTGTTGGGGGGGGGTTCAATAGTGGAGACCAGTATGGATGACAGTGTCCCAGCAGGTGGACCTCTACTGATGTCATGCTTGCAATTGCCATAACTTACTTATTTCACGGGTACAATCGCCCTGAACACCCCCTAGAAACTAAACTGCATAACTGAGGCTATTGTACTTTGCTCACATTGTGAGAAGACAGGACACAATGAAAAAGACAATCATGCTAAGAAAAGTTGAAGGCAGCAGGAAAAGAGGAAAGCCCAACATGAGGCAAATTTACCCAATCAAGGAAGCCTCGGCACTCAAGTTTGCAGGACCTGGACAAGGCTGTTAACAATAGGATATTTTGGAAGTCATTAATTCATAGTGTTGCCATAAATTGGAAGCGACTTGACAGTGAGCATTAAAATTTACAAATGAGCCAAGATCATGTGTGTATGATTTTGATAAATATCTCTTCCCCTTAGCACCTTTTAGGTGCTTAATGTAGGTATGTCTTGTGAGCAAGGCAATCTTTGACACCCACCCCTTCAGTGCTTCCTGTCGTCACTTTCAATCAGCTTTGAGTAATTATCTCCAGCCAAATCTGATTGCCTGTGTGATGTCTGGACATCACCTTCACCCAGGGCATTTTTGGAGACAAATTCCAGCAGGAACTCATTTGCATATTAGGCCACACCCACTGATGTCACCAGGACTTTTACACAGGGCTTTCTGTAGAAAAAGCCCGACAGAAACACATTTGCATATTAGGCCATGCACCCTGATGCCAAACCAGCCGGAACCGCATTCCTGTGCGTTCCTGCTCAAAAAAAAGCCCTGTGGCTTCACCGCATGATCTCTGATAGTTCTTGCAGTGAAAGAGAAGCTGAAACAGTCATATTAAAGTGGCAAGTAGCAGAAAAAATAGCCACGAACATCACCAGGGGGTGGAAATCAGAGGGAGTTCAGAAGGCATTTGACACTTTCAAAATAATTATTTTGTCCCTGAAAACTTCACAGCCGAAAATTTGGCCTAACCCACTCAGGTTTCAGGAACTTCGGTGACAGCATGGTTTATGACACAGGCAAATATTCATAATAATCCTTTGTCATTCAGAATACATTTTCCCTCTGCTATAATCAGCTAATTCTGAGAGTACCTGGGAGTGATTGTGGTCTAAGCATTATTGCAAGATACATGGGTTTGTGCTTACCAATGATCTCTGGGAAAGACTGGTGAAAGGAAGGGTTTGTTTAGGGGAGCATTATCAGACATAGCGCATGGTCTGAATTGCTTGGAGGATCGATTGTCCTGTGATGCCTGTGGGAAACCTTCTCCAAACTAGATCAGGTGCCAGGAGTGTTAGCTGAGAAGTTACTTATTTATTGGGATCAGCTGTTCCTAGCTTCAGGAAGTTCAGGACTCAGCAGCTGGTTTGTCACCAACGCTCTAAATGTTTAACAAACGCTGCTTATTGAGTTTTCCTTTAAAAAAAAATGAATTGAAATGAAATGAAGGTGCCTGAATTATTGCCCCCCAGTGTTCACAATGTATGCTTTATAGCACATTTCCTCTCATGCACTTACTCTCCATCTACATTTTACATACACACAAAATAAACTTTTGACACACAGAAATTTTTTTTGTGTGTATAAATTATTCCCTTTCCTCCTTTTTAAAAGCTCTTTCTCTTGGACCTCTCTATGTAGCAAATGGAAACCATTCTCCCAAGAATTAATGTCTTTGTCCTCTGAGGGCTCTTCTGCATTATGAAATCGTCCCCCAACAATGTTTTATCATTTGCAGGCTGGAAGTCCTGATCCAATAGCATGATATCTCATCTGCATGCAATCCACTAGAGAGTAAAATAAGAATGCTGTATTCCCCTGCCTCTTCTTGTGTATAAAGCAAAAATCTCAGAAAATCATTTTTTCCTGGTCAGTTAGTATTCCTGTTTGTCATGGATGGACTTCAGTATCGTAGAATCATAGAGTCGGAAGGGACCATCAAGGTCACCTAGTCTAACCCCTTGCACAACAGTAAATTCACAAATACCTCCCCCACACAAATACATTCCCAGTGACCCCTGCTCCATACCCAGAAGATGGCAAAAACCTCCAGGAGCCCTTGCCAAACTGGCATGGAGAAAAATTGCTGAATCACCCCTAAGTGGCAATTAAGATTTCCCTGGGAATGTAAGAAAGGGCCATGAGAACTAAGCACTGATGCAACTTTTCCTGCCCTCCTTCTCATGATCTGCCTAAGTTCACAGGATCTTCATTGCTGTTAGATGGCCATCTAGCCTCTGTTTAAAAACCTCCAAGGAAGAAGAGCCCACCACCACCCAAGGAAGCCTGTTCCACTGAGGAACCACTCCAACTGTCAGGAAGTTCTTTTGAATGTTTAGCGAAAATTCTTTTGATTTCAACCCGTTAGTTCTGGTCCGACCTTCTTGGGCAACAGCCATTTAAGGAAACATTCTGATTAGGCTGGTATCAGTCCAAATAATATGCAGCTCATTTGTATAAATATGACATTGCCAGATAGGTGCTGCCTTTCCACCATTCTGCTTTACTTAACAAAATTTGAAGCCGTTTCAAAGGCAAGAGGCTGTGGTGTTACATTATATCCACCGCCACGTTTTTTTGCCAAGCACTAAGCAATAAAACAATAAATGTCGGTAAAGATTTTATAGCCTCTGAATATATGGAATTACTAAACTGGGACCTCTTATGTCCTTGGAAGGCCAACATAAACTCTTCCACAATTGGGTAGCATCCAGAGTATTTATCTGCTTGGCTACTTCTCCATGGGTAGGTACAGCTGGCAGAAACAGACAGCAGCCTTGGCCAAAGGTACTTTTGGTGTTTAGATGATTGTCCAAATTGATTTTTGGAAAACCTTAAGGCCATTCTGGACTTAGTGAGCTTTTTGGCAGCACATATAACATCAGCCCGACATGAAGCTATATCCGCTATATTGTAAAGGCAGTCAGAATTGCCTCATTAAGTTGCAATTTTCATTACGGATTTTCATCCCACCTTTTCTCCAGTAAGATGTCATACATATTCTCCTGACTTCCAATTATCTCCTCACAACAACTCTTGTGAGGTAGCCTATGGTTAACCTGAGAAAGAGTGGTTACCTCAATGTCACCTCTGTGTAGGGTTGCCAGCTCCAACTCAGGAAATATCCGGGAACTTTGGAAGTACAGCGGGAAGACTTCCCCATTCCAAATAAATAATAATAATACAGCAATGCACTTCCCATGAATGCAGTCTTCATTTCCTCCTCCTCTTTTTTGCCTTTTTTGTCCCCCAGCAGTTGCACTTCCACTATTATTATTAATCCGTCCATTCCCCTGTGGGGGCTCAGGGCAGAGAACACATAATAAAATCACATTAAAAGCATATATTAATAAAAGCAATTACAATTATTCCATAGACAAATAGCTCGGCAGAACAGTTTTGATGAGATGGTGCAGGTGGACTGTGCAGCAAGTCAGCGTGGTAGGATAGACAGTATATACAGTAGGGGAGGCGGACCGATCTAATGGGTGGACGCCGCCTCACCCGAAAACCTGGCAGAACAGCTCCATTTTACAGGGCCTACAAAAGGCTAGTAAGCCAGGTAGGGCCTGGATCTCTATAGGGAGCTGATTCCACCAGGTTGGGGCCAGGACCGAGAAGGACCTGGCCCTGGTAGAGGCAAGACGGGCATCTTTTGGGCTGGGGACAGTCAGCCTATTTCCTTGGAAGGCCTTTTTTGGAAAACCTTAACGCCATTCTGGACTTAGTGAGCTTTAGTGAATTTTGTGTGTGTTCACTAAATGAAAGTGAACACACACAAACACACACACACTCACAAAGCAGCCAAAACAGTTTGCAAGCTCATACTTCTGTGATGTCACTGAGGCAATTTACTCACAGGAATTGCTGGCTGTACAAATCTATGAAATTTCAATCAACTTCTTCAGACTAGCACAAGAAAATGAAAGTACTGAGCACAGCAGTCTAGGGGACAGAGTTTTCCTCCATCCCATAATCAGGTTCCAGTTAACTCTTTACTATTCCTTTTATTATGCAAACAATTTCTGAAAGGAATGCAAAACAAACAGAGGGACAGGGCTCTCTTTTTCTCTCTCAAACACTCCGGGAAGAGCCACATGGCTCTGCCTGCTCGCCCTCCCCCCCTCCCTGATTTAGTCTCACTGAGATTTAAAGGTGTATACACACCTTCCAAAACATAAGCAGTTTGCAAGTTTCTAAACCTGCTGAGATGGAAAGGCGCATCATAGCTATTGGGGCAGGGTTTCCCCATGCTGGCCAGCTGGTGGTGGGGAGGAGCCTGCAAAACTGGGGGATCCCCTGCCAGGACCTGGGGGCTGGCAAGCCTGCCTTTGTGGTCCAGTGGGGATTTGAACTTGGGTCTCCTGCTCTGTTCTGCTGCACTGGTTTTCTTTTTAGATTCTAAAATTTAGAACATTTATAATATTAAGGCCCAAACCTGTGTACAAGCTCCCTGTCTTGAGTTGTCATCTCTAAGACTGCTGAGACCCATCAAGGTCCTCAGACAAAAATTCCACCTGTCCAGTACATATGACCTTGATCAAAACCATGAATCTATAATAGTAAAAGGATCCACATGCTCATCCATCTGTCCATTTGCGGCAGGCATAACCCATCAGAAAACAACGGTGGCTGTTTGAAAATTGACCAACTCAGGATAATGGAGTTTCAGTGCCAGAAATGAAAGGAAACAGAACATTCTGGATCAGGTTATCTCCATAACAGGCAACGTGTAATAAGACAGCTGTTAAACAACCTGTTATATATTTCCAGTACTCAAATTCCAATCTGCCATGTGAAGTTGTTAAGGTGCATGGAATGCCATTGGTCTACTCTCATCCAGACCTACCTCACAGAGTTGTTGTGTGCCAAGCATACACAGGTGAAACAACAGTCATGACCAGCTATGGCTGGACTATTGTTGAACATCATAGTTGGTTCCAATCTAGAATCTCAGGGTTTGTTTTGAAGGTTCAGCCACCTTGCTGAAGACTTGTCAGTGCCTAAATGAGAGACTTCCTGGGGGTTCTCTGTATACTGCCCTGGACACCATGATGTAAGAAAGGAGAAACATAAACTGAAATTTTGGTATTCACTGATTTCCACAAAAGATAACCAAAGATCGTATTTCTAGACTGTGTTTAACCATACTTAATTATTATGTGCATTTCAGGATTTTCCATTGACACATGTAAAACACTAACCCAATCTTATCAGATCTCAGAAGCTAAGTAGGGTAGGCTGTAGTTAGTACTTGGATGGAAGACCACCTAGGAAGTCCAGGGGCCCTACAAAGAAGCAGGCAATGACAAATCACCTCTGTTCATCTCTTGCCTTGGCAATCCTTCAGGGCTGCCATAAGTCAGCTGTGATGTGATGGCACTTTTTACCTCCACACTAACAAATGTTATCAGAAATAATGAGGAAGCCACGGAAAATGTTCCTAGCTATTCACAAATTGATGCTTTTGACTCCAGGAAACCTAATCATGGCAGGATGCCTCTTCAAGACACAGCAACATTTGCTAAATAATTGGGGCATCCACTGATTAGAAAATTTAGTTGATTACCAACTTGCCCTTTTCCAGATTGATGAATCCATTCAATTTAAATAACTTTGCATATCACCAAGCCTCAATACAGAATTTCTCTGAGATGTTGACAGCAGTAAGATAACCAGGCCAGTCTGTCTGTAGCAGTTAAAAAAAAAAGAGTCCAGCAGCATCTTAAAGATTAAAACTGATTTTGCACTCACCCTACGCTGCTCTGACATTCCTTTTTTCAGTGCGGGGTCCTTCCGATTTCCCACGATCTGCCCTGGGGCTTCAGCCTGTGTTGCCATTTTTGTGCAGTGAAGAGAAACTGCTAAAAAGCAGTTTCTCTTTGTCGTGCAAAAATGCCGATGCAAGCTGAAGCCCTGGGGCAGATAGTGGGAAATCGGAAGGACGCCGGGCTGAAAAGAGGAACATCAGAGTGGCGTAGGGTGAGTGGGAAATTAGTCTAACAAAATTTGTGGCAGGGCATGAGCTTCAGTGAAGCACTGCTTATTTCTTCAGATACAGCCTTAGTTATTGTAGGTTCCAGCATGGGCCCCAGAGTCACTGCTCCTGACACAAGTCAAACCATGAGTGGCTCTTGTCTTGTGCAAGATAGGTGGCAGTTGCCATTATTGCTGGAAGCCAGCTGCCCAAGCCTGAGGTAAGGTAGGTGCAAGCAGCAGGGGGGATCTGCTCTTCTTCTTTTCTGACCTCTTTTGAGTGGGTGGGGCTGTTGGCAGCCAGGGCTCCCCCAATAAAAGGTCTTGGGTCAGCTGCCCTATTGCCTAAGATCACTCTTGAGGATAACTTAGAATGCTGCAAGCCAATGGACTGATTGAAGCAAGCACTATGCATGTACAGAGACAGGGTTCTGGTGTTGCATTTAACTCTTCCGAGGGAATGCAGACCAGTGGCAGTAAGTGTTCTATGCAAAAGAAGCCCATGTATCTTGACTGTTCTGCTTTAACCTCAGTGACAGAAAGACAAGTGTCTCAGACTTCCTGGGAGTTCTCTGTATGCTGCCTTGGACTCCATGATATAAGAAAGGCGAAACAAACTCAAATGTTGGTATTCACTGATTTGCACAAAAGATGACTAAAGATCACATTTCTAGATTTTGCTCCAACATCAAAAAGTTGAAGACCAAGACAGACATACACCAGTCTGGTGTGGTGGTTAAGTGCACAGACTCTTATCTGGGAGAACCAGGTTTGATTTCCACACTCCTCCACATGCAGCTGCTGGAGTGACCTTGGGTCAGTCATAACTCTCTCAGAGCTGTTCTGTTTAAGACCAGTTCTTGGAGAGCTCTCTCAGCCTCATCTGCCTCACAGGGTGTTGTGGAGAGGGGGAGGGAAAGGATATTTTAAACTGCTCTGAGTGAAGGGTAGGGTATAAATCCAATCTCCTCCTCCTCTTATTATTATTGACAGAAATGGGAACACACATGTACAGATTTTAGCATAAATATCTCCCTGCTTCTCTCCTCTCAGTCCATGCATTCTCTGTTTAGCTCAGTCTTTCATACATAATCATGAAGCTTAATACCAGTTCCATGGCAACAGACTCTTTCTTGGTTCCCAACAGAGCACGCTGGACGTAGACACTGTATAAGTGTGGTACCCTAAACAGTCAGGAAGAAATGAAGATGACACAAATGCTAAAGTTCTTTCCATATCTAACAAGGCTGAAAGAACTAGTGATGAAAAGATCAAATTAAATGGTTACTAGACCTGAGAGATCATCCTACTGCATCCTTCAGAAGGGATTACAGCAGCAGGGGCAACCTGTTCACTTAGTGGGCTTGGAGGCAGCAGCTCAGAGAGGAGCCCCCAGAAACACAGGAAGAAACCACAGCTGCCAGTGTAACCACCCCAGTCAGATCACAACCACTCCATCCGGATAACAAACTTATCCCAAAAATACTGGTAAGGTAACCTTGACCAGTTCCGCAGGGCCTGCAAGACCGCCCTCTTCAGACAAGCCTATGCTGATATCGACTGCTGAGTTGCTAAGAATAAAGAACCGCCATCTATAATACGATTATGGAACTAAACTGGCAGAACCAGCGCCAAACAATTTTATTGCTGCCAGATATAATTAATGTAATTTGAATGATGTATTTTAATTTAATCAACTGGTTTTTATGTCTAATTTCTTTTTAATTGTTAAAGTTTTACCTATTTATGTTAACTGTGTGAAATGTTGTTAGCCGCCCTGAGCCGCCTAGGCGGCGAGGGCGGGATATAAATAAAAATTATTATTATTATTATTATTATTATTATTATTATTATTATTATTATTATTATTATTATTATTATTATTATTATTATTATTATTATTATTATTATTATTCAGGTATATGTTCAAAAATATATTCCCAAGAGCAGATCCATAAAGCTGTACAAAACTGTGGGTCAGCCTGGTTGCCTTGGAGGCCAGTGGAGCCATCCAAGTAATGTGACATTTTTCTATGATGTCTGGGATGGGCTCAGGTGGTATGAAGGAAACCCCCTCCCCCAGCAATTTTTATCTGAGGACGGCTTTCAGCAGCTGTTCTTAGACAGTAAATGGTTAAGGTTTTCACCTGGTCTGAAAACCTTGAGTGACAAGAGATTCAAATGGAATTCTACAGTTGAAAGTGGCAGTTAAGAATGACAGTTGAGAGTAGAGTGAGAAGAATGAAAGAGAGTTAAGCAGAGTGTGAGGTTCAAGGAGGATCCTGAATTAAGGAAGGAGGATAAGAATCCCTTCTCTGAGGGAAATAGCTCCTAATAAACGGTGTGTGTTATTCCTATCAAGTGGTTAAGAAGGTACACTGGAATTTGTATGAATGTTCTTGTCTTCACAAATATAAATAATTTTAAGACAAAGAAGCTTACACTTGTTTATTTAAGCAGTGATTGCCAAGAGAACTCTCTCCATAGTTTTAAAGGCCAATCCATACAACAAAACTGCTATTTATCTGTAACAAACTAGTGTTTATATTTATACAAAGTTACCTCATTCCTGTTGCCTGTTTGCTTTTTAAGTCCTAAACCTGACACCTAACTGACCATTTCCCCTCAAAAGTGAAATAAAGCAGTTTGTTCATTTTGAATTACAATCTACCTTTTGTGTCCTGTTATGAGACTAAGACTAAAGAAGGATTTTAGTTGGTCCCTCAGTTCCCCAGCATATTTACTTACTTACTTACTTGGTTTATATTCCATTCTCCCTGCAAGTGGGCTCAGGGCAGATCACAGATAATAATTAGTCCATTTAGCAAACATAACAATTCATAAATAATTTAAAACTTCACATAATTTAAAAAAAAACAGTTGCATGATTTGTTGTGTGTCCAATCCCAGATACATGTGGTGCTGGTCTCTGATGTTCATTTATTTATTCCAGAGCACATAGGAGTAATGTCTTCAACAAGGGAGGGGGACTTTTTTGTTTGGACATTCATCACCTCAACCAAAGGCCTGGTGGAACAGCTCTTTTTAATGTATATACGTTTAAGCAACTGGGTGGGACAAAGACTGAAACAAAGAAAAAGGGACTGCCCAGCTAAAGAAATAGAAAAACGCAATTTGGGAAGTGGGGAACTGTTATAGTTGTTATGATAATATCCAATAAAGGGCTGAGTAAATCCCACTAGAACAATAAAATGTGATTTAGACATGATTACATTATATCCTTTTGATTTCAGTGGGATTTATCTGTGACTACCTTTTTTTTGGATGGTACCATAAATTCAACATGCAATTCAAATATAAATTGGAATGAGATGCAGCTGCCGAAATGGGTGTTCACCATATTTTTCATTGACCTAAAAAAAAAATCCCTGTGTTATTTTACCTTCATGCATACACTGCCAGCATATTGCCTGGGCTTTTCCAAATCAAATAATCTGCAAAGGCCCACACAGTGAGACAGGATATGGTATGGATCTCAACTGGCTGCAGGTCAAGGTGCCAGAAAAATAGAACAGCTTACACTGAAAACTGGCAACCCAAATCTTTTCCTCTGTATTGTCTGCAGGTTCATATAAGTGGTTGGTGGTAAAGCACTTGAGTAGAAATCTCAAGATGTGCATATGATTGTGAGGACTCAAAGCTAGGATGGCACAATTTAAGAGCTGCAACAATGTGCTACAATGGTTTGAGTGAAGCATTGCAACTGTTAAAGCAGAACAGCCCCAAACACTGTGATACTGGTTTATTTCCTGTTATATATTTTCCTTTTCGAAAATGAGAAATTTCTCAGAAAGAAAAAAACAACACAAAAGCATTGGTCCCCCCCCCCTCTCCCACCAAGACCTTAGATGAATCAGCATACTAGGAAACAAAGCTAAGACCCTGGTGGGGGGAGGTTTGTCTATTTCCTTGTTGCTCTTCCTCCCTCTTTCTCTCCCTTCCCTCCCCCCTTTTATTTATCGCTTCTCTCCCCACTTTACTATACTATAATTTTAATGGGAAAAATTGTTCTATTGGTGATAGATTGATGTTTGTAATTTAATGATTAGAAGATAAGCTACCTTTCTCATCTATACTTTATGTATCCATAACATTCATTGCTACATTTAGCCCTTTTTTATAAGAACTGTAGATAATATCATTTTTATTCTAATGGGTATATATTTTAGTTGAGTTATTTAAATAGTATAAACTTTGTAGTTCATTTGATATATGCAAAGGAAACAGTGTCTGGGAATAATATAAGAAAAGTGTGTACAATACGTTTAAAAATAGAACAGCAAAAAGAAAAATGTCAACAGGAACATGTCAAAGACACAAAGAAAAAAGGAGTTCTGATTAAACAGGTGAGAACTGAACAAATGGTGGAAAAATCATCCTGAACATTGGTGCATCAAATGCAACAATTTGAAGAAAGAACTCAAAAGATCATTCAAGATTCAAAGAAAACAACCTTAAAGAATATCCAGAGTATTCAGAGAAATATTCAAGAATCTGAGGAAAGAACCCAGAAGAACATCCAGATGAGTCAAGAGATATTGGATGGTTTATCAGAAATTAATTTAAAATTACAAGAAAAAACACAAGCAATTATAAAAATCAAAGAGAAGCAAAAAAGATAAACATTTAGACAGGCAGGATCTTTGAATTGAGAAGGCAAAACAAATAATTGAAATCCTGGAAACTCAATGCAGATCTAATAATCTGCATTTTAGAGGAATCCCAGAATATATGGGGAGCAAATTTTATTTTTTTGGGGGGGGGAACTTTCATGATTTACTTCAGAATTATTTGAAGACAGAGGAAGATTTTCCTGACATTGACCAGATTTTTAGAGTGAATTCAAGATTTGCATTTTAGAATAATCTTCTTCCAGTCCTGACCTGGGTAGCCTAGACAAACCCAATCTCATCAGATCTCAGAAGTTAAGCAGGGGTGACCCTGGCAAGTACTTAGATGAGAGACCTTTTTGGGATACCAGGGCCCAGGACACATCACTACCACTGTCTTATAGACCAATTTTTGTTGCATGTAGACTACAAAAATCTTGCCACAATAATGACAGAAAGATTAAGAAAATGCATACCAATTTAATTGAACAGGCTTTATACCAAAGAGGTATAGGAAAGATAATATATGGTTTATAATAGGTGCGATCAAATTTGTGGGAGAAAAAGTGAAAGAAAGCAGTGTTTCTATTTTTAGATGCAGATAAAATGTTTGACAACTTCATATGGCCTTTCTTTTTGAATGTTTTACAAAATATGGACTGTTGTCCTGCATTTTGGAGCTGGAGGCATGGGAAACACTCAGGCCAACAAGCTAAGATTTTAATTAATGGGAAACTAACAGAAGCAACTTCAACTGAAATAGGAACACATCCTTTATTATATATACTTGCTATCAGGGCTTTTTTATAGCAGGAACTCCTTTGCATATTAGGCGACACTCTTCTGATGCAGCAATCCTCCAAGAGCTTACAGTAGGCCCTGTAAAAAGAGCCCTGTAAGCTCTTGGAGGATTGGCTACATCAGGAGGTGTAGCCTAATATGCAAAGGAGTTCCTGCTCCAAAAAAAAAAAAGCCCTGTCAGCTATAGAGATTTTAGTTATAAAGATTAGACAAGATTACTGTTGTTGTTCAGTCGCACAGTCGAGTCTGACTCTTTGTGACCCCATGGACAAAGTCAGGCCAGGCCCTCCTGTCTTCCACCATCCTCCGAAGTCTGCTCAAATTCGTGCTCGTTATATCAGTAACACTGTCCAGCCATCTCATCTTTTGCCGTCCCCTTCTTCTTTTGCCTTCTGTCTTTCCTAGCATCAGGATTTTCTCCAGGGAGTGCTCCCCTCATCTCATGACCAAAGTATTTCAGCTTAAGCATCTGACCTTCCAGTGACCAGTCTGGGTTGATTTCCTTTAGGACTGACTGATTTGATCTTCTTGCAGTCCAAGGGACTCTCAAGAGTCTTCACCAGCACCACATCTCAAAAGCATCTATTCTTCTGCGCTCAGCCTTCCTTATGGTCCAGCTCTCACAGCCATACATTACTACTGGGAATACCATCACTTTGACTATACAGACTTTTGTTGGCAGAGTGATGTCTCTACTTTTTATTATACTGCCCAGGTTCACCATAGCTGTCCTCCCAAGGAGCAAACGTCTTTAATTTCATGGCTACAGTCACCATCTGCAATGATCTTGGATCCCAGAAATGTGAAGTCTGTCACTACTTCCATGTGTTCCCCTTCTATTTGCCAAGGTGTGATGGGGCCAGATGCCATGATCGTAGTTTTTTTTTTTTTATGTTGAGTTTCAAGCCTACTTTTGTGCTCTCCTCTTTCACCCTCAACAAGAGGTTCTTTAGGTCCTCCTCACTTCCTGCCATTAGAGTAGTGTCATCTGCATATCTGAGGTTGTTGATATTTTTCCTGGCAATCTTAATTCTGGCTTGTGCTTCATCCAGGCCAGCATTCCGCATGATGTACTCTGCATATAAATTAAATAAGCAGGGTGACAATATACATCCTTGTCGAACTCCTTTTCCTATTCTAAACCAATCAGTTGTTCCATATCCCGTTCTGACCATTGCTTCTTGACCTTTATACAGGTTTCTCAGGAGACATGTGAGGTGGTCTGGTACTCCCATCTCTTTAAGGACTTGCCACAGTTTGTTGTGATCCACACAATCAAAGGCTTTAGCATAGTCAATGAAGCAGAAATAGACGTTTTTCTGATACTCCCGTGCTTTCTTCATAATCCATCAAATGCTGGCAATTTGATCTGTAGTTCCTCTACCTCTACAAAACCCAGCTTGAATTTCTGGTAGTTGCCAATCGACATACTGCTGAAGTCTAGCTTGTAGGATCTTTAACATTACCTTGCTGGCATGTGAAATGAGTGCAATGGTGCGATAGTTTGAACATTCTTTGGCATTACCCTTCTTTGGGACTGGAATATAAACTGATCTTTTCCAATCCTGTGGCCACTGTTGTGTTTTCCAAATTTGTTGACATAATGTGTCCATCACTTTAACAGCATCATCTTTTAGGATTTTGAATAGCTCAACTGGGATACCATCATCTCTGCTCGCTTTGTTGTTAGTAATGCTTTCTAAAGCCCATTTAACTTCACACTCCAGGATGTCTGGCTCAAGGTCATCGATTTCACTGTCATGGTTGTCCAAAACATTGAGATTCTTCTTGTATAATTCTTCTGTGTATTCTTGCCACCTCTTCCTGATCTCTTCTGCTTCTGTTAGGTCCCTACCATTTTTATCCTTTATCATGGCCATCTTTGCATGAAATGTTCCCTTGATTTCTCCAATTTTATTGAATAGATCTCTTGTCCTTCCCATTCTATTATTTTCCTCTATTGCTTTGCATTGTTCCTTCAGAAGGCCTCCTCATCTCTCCTTGCTGTTCTCTGGAAATCTGCATTCAGTTGGGTGAATCTTTCCTTTTCACCTTTGCCTTTCGCTTTCCTTCTTCCCTCAGCTATTTGTAAAGCCTCATCAGACAGCCACTTTGCTTTCTTGCATTTCTTTTTCTTTGGGATGGTGCTGATTGCTGCCTTCTGTACAATGTCACGAACCTCTGTCCATAGTTCTTCAGGCACTCTGTCTATCAACTCTAGTTCCTTCAAACTATTGTTCATCTCCACTGTATATTCATAAGGGATGTGATCAAATTCAAACCTGAATGGCCTAATGGCTTTTCCAGTTTTCTTCAGTTTAAGCCTGAATTTTGCAATGAGTAGTTCATGATCTGAGCCACAGTCAGCTCCAGATCTCGTTCTTGCTGACTGTAAGGAGCTTCTCCATCTTTGACTGCAGAGTATATAATCAATTTGATTTCTGTGTTGCCCATCAGGTGATGTCCACGTGTAGAGTCGTCTTTTAGGTTGTTGGAAGAGGGTGTTTGCTATGACCAGCTTGTTTTCTTGACAAAACTCTATTAACCTTTGCCTGGCTTCATTTTGTTTTTCAAGGCCAAACTTGTCAGTTGTTCCAGTCACCTTTTGACTTCTGACTTTGGCATTCCAGTCCCCTGTGATGAGGAGGACATCTTTTTTTTACTGTTAATTCTAGAAGGTGTTGTAGATCTTCATAGAACTGGTCCACTTCAGCCTCTTCTGCATCAGTGGTTGGGGCATAAACTTGGATTACTGTGATACTGAATGGTTTGCCTTGGATACGAACCGAGATCATTCCGTCATTTTTGAGATTGTATCCCATTACTGCCTTCCTCACTCTCTTGTTAACTGTAAAGGCCATACCATTTCTTCTACGGGACTCTTGGTCACAATAATAGATGTAGTGATCCTCTGAGTTAAATTCACCCATTCACGTCCATTTTAGTTCACTGACTCCCAAGATGTCAATGTTCAGTCTTGCCATCTCTTGTTTGACCACATCTAACTTTCCTTGATTCATAGATCTTACATTCCATGTTCCGATGCAGTATTGTTCTTTGCAGCATCGGACTGTTCTTTCACAATCAGACACATCCACAGCTGTGCGTCCTTTTGGCTTTGGCCCAGCCACTTCACTTTTTTGTGGTTACTTGAAAGCTCTTCCCCAGTAGCATATTGGGCATCTTCTGACCTGAGAGGTTCATCTTCTAGCACCATATCTTTTAGCCCTTTGTTTCTGTTCATGGGGTTTTCTTGGCAAGGATACTGGAGTGGTTTGCCATTTCCTTCTCCAGTGGGATCTCAGCTGTGGCCTGTCCATCTTGGGTGGCCCTGCATGGCATAGCCCACAGCCTCATTGAACCACACAAGCCCTCTCGCCACAACGAGGCAGCAATCCATGAGAGGGAGACAAGATTATAGAATTACTCAAATATGATACAGAGATGGAATAAGTTAAAGCATGCATGATAAAATGGATGTAGAATATTGATAAAGAGATCCCTGTCACACTGGGAAAATTTACAGACAAAAGGTATGGAATTTACAGCCTGCCAGGCTTTAAGAGGAAATTGGTAGAAGATGTTCTTTGAATGGTATTTTACTCCGATGGATATCCACAAAATGGATAAGAACCACAAAGGAATTGGTTAGAAACTGAAGGCATATTTTATCATGTGGTGGTCTTGCAAAAAAGATGAAATATTGGATTGAAATAAATGCAGAGATTCAAAAATTCCCATTGAATCAAGAGATAATATTATTGGAAATGATTCCAGATAGTGTTGAAAAAAAAATATCACAGGAGGTTTTTTAGACACATGTTAACAAACAACAAGATCACAGCTTGCATCTATTTGGAAGACAGAAGATTGTCCAACAAAAGAAGCCTGGTGTGATAAATTAGCTGAATACGCTGTGATGACAAATTTTAGTAAACAAAAGACCAACTGAAGAATTTCTGAAGAAATGGAAAACACATTACTCATTTATGTTCAAGGTTAGATAAATCTGTATTACCTGATCGCAAAAAAAATATGAAATAATCGTAAAGACAGGAAGAAACTATGGTCACTGCAAATGTATAATACTTTTTAATAGTCATTTATATGTTACACATTTTTCTTTCAAATGTGTAAAATAACACTAAGTAAGCAATGTATAGAGTTTACCTTAAGAAAAAGGGTAATTTTAAAAATCATTATAGTAAACACTGTGATGCTGGTGTTTAAGGAATATGACATAGTATTATGTTGTGCATGCTATGTAGGTGTAATCCTAAGTGTGCAATACTAAGTAGAGTTAACTCTTCTAAGTCCATTGGCTGAGTAACCATACTCAGGGGACTGTCCAGCGTGCCAGCCAGCCAGCCAGCCATCTCTGCACATATACTTATTGCATGTCATATTGACAGATAATTCACTGGTGATAAAATTATGTACCTATGTGAGTATGTTCAGAGAGGCTTCCATTCCCTTTCACCATTAAGCAACTGCAATTGTACTTACACACAATCAGACTGTGTGTAAATACACAGAGCAGCCTGAGTTCTTCCTTGTATAGAAATTAAGCAATGCTTTCATCACCCTTACTGAAATTCCAAGAACAGAAGCCAACACTTGTTTTATGCAAATATGAAGCTGTCTTGTAGAAAGACAGACCATTGGTCCACCTAACTGAATGTTACGTACTTTGACTTGCACTCACACATTACAGTGATCACATATACATCCCGCATATGTGTATCTTACTGCATATGTGTACACCTGTTTGCAGTAAACTACCAAGTCATATTCACTTCACAACTGAAACAAGGGAATAGTACCGGGATAAATGTAGGGTTTGTATAACATGTTCAGCTGTACGTGCATTGAATATTACATGACAATTACTTAGCATGCATATTTAGAAAATCAACCATACAGGGTAACTTGTGAACAGGGCTTGCTCGCAGTTCTCCAGAGTGTGAGTTAGAAAAGGTTTTTTTACTGAGATCTTTTTGATGGAAATGTCTGGACCAGGACCATGGATGCTTCCACTGAGTCATCACGAAGCTTGAAAGTTTAATGTTTGTTATCTTACGACAGCACTCATTTACCAATAACTTTGATATATCTGACTGAGCCTTCTTGCTTTCATCATTGATTTGAAGAGAAAGTTGAACACATGAAAGTGCATGTTTGGTGTAGTGGTTAAAAACACAGACCCTAATCTGGGATAACTGGGTTTGATTCCCCACACCTCTACATGCAGCTGCTGTGTGACCTTGGATCAACCACAGTTCTTAACATAAGAACATAAGAGAAGCCATGTTGGATCAGGCCAACGGCCCATCAAGTCCAACACTCTGTGTCACACAGTGGCAAAAAATTTTATATACACACATACACTGTGGCTAATAGCCACTGATGGACCTGTGCTCCATATTGGACTTTCTCCAATGCTATAATATCCTTTTTTGAGGTGTGGCGACCAGAACTGCACACAGTACTCCAAATGAAACCGCACCATCGATTTATACAGTGGCATTATGATACTGGCTGATTTGTTTTCAATTCCCTTCCTAATAATTCCCAGCATGGCGTTGGCCTTTTTTATTGCAGACACACACTGTCTTGACATTTTCAGTGAGTTATCTACCACGACCCCAAGATCTCTCTCTTGGTCAGTCTCTGCCAGTTCACACCCCATCAACTTGTATTTGTAGCTGGGATTCTTGGCCCCAATGTGCATTACTTTGCACTTGGCCGCATTGAACTGCATCTGCCACGTTGACGCCCACTCACCCAGCCTCAACAGATTCCTTTGGAGTTCCTCACAATCCTCTCTGGTTCTCACCACCCTGAACAATTTAGTGTCATCCGCAAACTTGGCCACTTCACTGCTCACTCCCAACTCTAAATCATTTATGAACAAGTTAAAGAGCATGGGACCCAGTACCGAGCCCTGCAGCACCCCACTGCTTACCGTCCTCCACTGCGAAGACTGCCCATTTATACTGACTCTCTGCTTCCTATTACTAAGCCAGTTTTTGATCCACAAGAGGACCTGTCCTTTTACTCCATGACTCTCAAGTTTTCTAAGGAGCCTTTGATGAGGAACTTTATCAAAAGCTTTCTGGAAGTCAAGGTAAACAACATCTATCGGGTCGCCTTTGTCCACATGTTTGTTCACCCTCTCAAAGAAATGTAACAGGTTAGTGAGGCAAGATCTTCCCTTGCAGAACCCATGCTGAGTCTTCCTCAATAACCCGTGTTCATCAATGTGCCTACTCATTCTGTCCTTGATAATGGTTTCTACCAACTTTCCCGGTATTGAAGTCAGACTGACTGGCCTGTAATTTCCCGGATCTCCTCTGGAACCCTTTTTAAAGATGGGGGTGACATTTGCTACCTTCCAGTCCTCAGGAACGGAGACAGATTTCAATGAAAGATTACAGATTTTTGTTAGAAGATCCACAAGTTCAACTTTGAGTTCTTTCAGAACTCTCGGATGTATGCCATCCGGACCCGGTGACTTATTAGTTTTTAATTTGTCTATCAGTTGTAGGACCTCCTCTTTTGTCACCTCAATCTGACTCAGGTCTTTCAACACCCCTTCCAAAATTAGTGGTTCTGGGGCGGGCAAAAAGTTCTCGTCTTCCACAGTGAAGACGGAGGCAAAAAATTCATTTAGCTTCTCAGCCATTTCCCTATCCTCCTTCAGTAATCCTTTTACCCCATGGTCATCCAAGGGCCCCACTGCCTCCCTGGCTGGTTTCCTACTTCTAATATATTTGAAGAAATTTTTATTGTTGGTCTTTATGTTTTTTGCAATATGCACCTCATAGTCCCTTTTTGCCTGCCTGATCACAGTCTTGCATTTGATTTGCCACAGCCTGTGTTCCCTTTTACTAATCTCACTTGGAGTGGTTTTCCACCGCTTAAAGGAGTCGTTCTTACCTTTTACAGCTTCCATTACTTTGTTTGTTAACCACGCGGGCCTTTTCTTATGCCTGTTTGTGCCTTTCCTAACTTGTGGTATGTATTTTATTTTATTTTATCTGAGTTCTTGCAGAGCTGTTAACTCAAAAGCAGTTCTCTGAGAACTCTCTCAGCCCTACCTACCTCACAAGGTGTCTGTTGTGGGGAGAGGAAAGGAAGGATATCGTAAGCTGCTCTGAGACTCTGAGTGAAGGGAGGGGTATAAATCCAATCTCCTCCTCCTCCTCTTATTCAGAACCTCGGTCCATCAAAGTTAATATCATCTGCTCAGACTGGCAGCAGCTCTCCAGAGTCCCAGGCAGATAAAGGTCCTTCACATCACCTGGTCCTTTTTTGACCAGAGATGCCGGTAATTGAACCTGGGACTTTCTATTGAAATGGTTTACCACTGAGCCACAGCCCCTATCCAAAAATTATTTTTATCAAATTGATCCTATAAAAAGTGAAAATTTGAGTGCATATTTTTGTTTGAATTTCTAACTGTATGCTAAAGGCACTTAATTGCCAGTCGTGTTCAAGATACACATAAGAACATAAGAGAAGCCATGTTAGATCAGGCCAATGGCCCATCCAGTCCAACATTCTGTGTCACACAGCGGCCAAATATATATATATATATATATATACACACACACACACACACTGTGGCTAATAGCCACTGATGGACCTCTGCTCCATATTTTTATCTAACCCCTTCTTGAAGGTGGCTATGCTTGTGGACGCCACCACCTCTTGTGGCAGTGAATTCCACATGTTAATCACCCTTTGGGTGAAAAAGTACTTCCTTTTATCCGTTTTAACCTGTCTGCTCAGCAATTTCATCGAATGCCCACGAGTTCTTGTATTGTGAGCAATTTCATCGAATGCCCACGAGTTCTTGTATTGTGACACAGTATGACTAAGGAGTGTCCTACATTTTTAAACACCAAAAAGTGGAGTGGGAAAATCATGTCAATTAGCCCAGAATCAAAGTTTGTTAAAATTTATAGACAAAACTTTCAAAGGATGCACCTGTGAAACTGAATATTCCTCAAAGGATCTGCATTTCTGGAACTGTATTCCCAAAAAGCATTGTGTTCTTGATCCGTTTTATGCTGAAATGCACAACTTGATTTTCATCTGGGGTCTTTTCCCAGCCTAAGCAATAAAAAAAAGTGCTTACTTGCACCAAGATAAGAACACCCAATCTTTCCTACTATTGAGTCAATGGGAAAAAAATGCCCCCCTACATTTCAGCAGTATAGGATTGAGCAATATACCCTTAACACACAATAAAGATGCTGAAATTGACCCAGTCTCTGATTTTTGCTGGCTGTGTCCCCAGGAATCTGCATCTTGCTTCCATTATCCATAGGCACCGGTGGCAACAGTTTCTGCCTTCTGCTTTTAGAAAAACTGACACATTGCCATAAATTCTTTCCTGAGACTGGCAGTTATTATAGTAACACAGTTCCCATTGCTCCAGTTAAGGTTGTGTCTGCATTTAAATTATAAGCCCCTGTTTTCAAGAGTTTATGTCTTGGCTATAAACATCTGCTGAGGGGGTGAAAATTGGCATTCCCTACTGTTGCCCTCCAGTCTTTCAATCTCTTTCTGTCTCTCACTTTCTCTTTCACACACATACACACATCACTTCACACAGGAAGGAAAGAACAGGCAGGAATTTTCACACAAGAGAAACTGAAAAAGGTTGTTTCAGAGAGAAATATTTGTTTTTGCACTGCAAACTTTTAGATTCATTTAGACCAAAGAAGATACCACTGAGTACATCTACTTGAGAAAATGTCTCTTTAAGGACTGGGCACAGAAATAACTTTTAAAACTTTCTAAATCTGGGACCAATTAAAGAGTTGGGACCAGCCACTGCAACCGCACCAGTCTCTATTAACAACAAGAAATACCAGCATCACTGAGGTTGCCAGCCTGGGTTTTAACCACAGAGGTTTTGGCGAATGCTAGAGTGATACCCTGAGCAATTATGTCACTTCCAGGTTGCACTGGAAGTGATGTAGCTGGTGAGGGACCCCACCACGCAATGTCTCCCATCTACCCCCACTTCCAAGAATTGTAGTTGCCATGCTGAGCAGCAGAGAGCAAGTCAGCAGAGAGTGTGTCACAGTCTTTTGCTTACAGAATTGATATATGTCTAACACACTGAGACCATATTAAATCACTGCCCATGGTGACTGCCTTTAGGTTGCAAGCCATTAACAGGAGTTCTTCAGCCATACAAAATAGGGATGCACATTTGCAATGAATTTTTTTTAAAAAAAAATCACACTATCACAGTGAGCCACTATGCATGATAAACAGCACCAACCCAACCAAAGGGACTGAATTACAAGGGACTTGGCGTGATGTTCAAATAAGTCCACCAGTTCTGAGCATTTTATTGAAAGAAGAGACGTTATCTATTAAATTACCTATAGAGTATATAAAAATCAGAGTTTGAATTTGACCTAGGAAACCTGTGTTCAAATCCTCCCCCCGCCCCCACAGGCACTCAATGAATCACCATATTCCCTTCAAAAGAAATAAGATTGTTCAGGGTGGTGAGAACCAGAGAGGATTGTGAGGCACTCTAAAGGGATCTGTTGAGACTGGGCAAGTGTGCATGAACATGGCAAATGAGGTTCAATGTGGTCAAGTGCAAAATACAAGTTGATGGGGTGTGAACTGGCAGAGACTGACCAAGAGAGAGATCTTGAAAATGTCGAGACAGTGTGCAACTGCAATTTAAAAAAGGCCAACACTATGCTGGGGATTATTAGGAAGGGAATTGAAAACAAAGTCAGTATCACGATGCCCCTGTATAAACTGATGGTGCAGCCCCATTTGGAGTACTGTGTACAATTCTGGTCACCACACCTTAAAAAAGATCAGAAAAAGTCCAGAAAAGGGCAACTAGAATGATTAAAGGGTTGGAACACTTTCCCTATGAAGAAAGGTTAAAATGCTTGGGACTCTTTAGCTTGGAGAAATGTCGACTGAGGGATGACATAATAGAGGCTTACAAGATTATGCATGGGATAGAGAAGGTAGAGAAAGAAGTACTCTCCTCCCTTTCTTACAATACAAGAACTCGTGGACACTCAATGAAATTGCAGAGCAGTCAGATTAGAATGGATAAAAGGAAGTACTTCTTCACCCAAATGGTGATTAATACATGGAATTCACTGCCAAAGGAGGTGGTGGCGGCTAAAAGTGTAGACAGCTTCAAGAGGGGATTAGATAAACATGGAGCAGAGGTCCATCAGTGGCTATCGGCGGCAGAGTATTGATGGAACTCTCTGTCTGGGGCAGTGATGCTCTGTATTCTTGGTGCTTGTGGTGGGGCAACAGTGGGAGGGCTTCTAGTGTCTTGGCCCCACTGATGGACCTTCTGATGGCACCTGGTTTTTTGGTCACTCAGAGTGTTGGAATGGATAGGCCATTGGCCTAATTCAACAGGGCTTCTCTTATGTTCTTATAAAGTGAGATACTTTTATTCCAGGAGCAGAACTCTGCTCATTGGATCCAGGCTGATATTTATTTCCTAAATCCCAAGCAGAGTTATATGCTACAATATCCCCTTAGGTCAGAGGGCATAATAGAATGTTAACTCTTCAGGAATGTAATGTAAGAGTATTCCTCTGCTGTTCCAATTTAAATGCTTACTACATAAAGCATAATGGAGAAGGGATAGTGAGGTTTTTAAGGTATTTATCTCTTTAGCTATTTATCAAAATGTATTTGTCTCTTTAGCTATTAATCTAAATTGTATGATCGCTGCTAAATCACATGCAAGACGTTAGAGAAAAGTATACATCAATGCTTATTCAAAAAGGACCCTGGTTTGCTGGTGTAGGCATTACAGGGAGTCATAGCTGATATAAGATTTATGTTTGATTGTATATATGCTACTGTCCCTTTAAGGAAAAAACCTTCAGTGACACTTGGTTATGTCTTAAAGGGACAGCAGCATATAAACAATCCAAAATAAAACTTAAATCAACTATTACTCCCTGTCACACTCTTATTGGTGGAGCATAACCACAGACTTATTGAATGGAGCATAATCACGGATTCTGGAGGAAATTGTAGGGGGCTGATAAAAAAAAATCTTGAAGAGTTAAACACAGGAAAAGCGCCTCCACTTTGAGCTTGTGCCATAAGCACAATACAACTTGGATGCCTTCTTATTGTGTGTTAATAACAGAAGGGTTTTTTTAAAAAAATGTGAAGAAAATTACAACATGCAGCTATTTTATAATAAGCAGATGGCGGCTAAGCATGAATAGATTTCCAACTGTTCCTCATCTAGTCAAGAGTAGGAATAAACATTTGCTTTGTACCAGCTTGCTATGACATCTTGCTTCAAAGTTACAGGCTTACAGCTGTGTAAGGGAGAAAATCGAATCCTCTTCAAATTTGAATTGGAATACTATTGGGGAGGGAGGCCTGGAAAACCATGTTGTATAACAATCTCGGGCTGAGCATGTTACAGTAAAAATGGCCCCAAAAATGTTTCCCTTATCTACAAAACACTCAGGACATTTTAGAAATCCCACATGCTAGGGATTAAAAAAGAAAAGAAAAAGATTGTAAATGATTGTTCCATTTTGAAATTGTAACCTTTCCAGTTTGGGTAACATGGCAGATATTTCCAGGATGCCATGTGCACATCCTTGTCTTCTGATGGCAGATTTGGATGCATCCTACAATAAGTAGAAGCTAGCCAAAATCCAGTCAGGCATAGGACTTTATGGTGTGAACGCATTTTTGGGTGCATTCACACACACTAAATAACACACTTGGCAGCTGGATTTTTGCTGTGAAAGAATGGCAAAATCCACTTGCAAACAGTTGTCATGTGAAAGCACCCATTAACCACCCAACACACATGGCAGGACACAGTTTATGATGCTGCCAAAGAGTGCAGTACTCTGAACTCTGGCAGTTCCCAATGCTCACCTGAAATTCAGAGTGACTATTACATCCTTGGAAATTATTCTGATCATAGCCCATGCAAGAGGAAAATCTGTCACTCTTTGTCTCACTTTTTCCTTCTCTGACACTTACCTGGCAACACAAGAGGAGGAATAGCAGTGGTACATATTTCTTTCCAGTACTTCTTCACCTATTCCTCTTTCCAGTATAATACATCAATGGATATTATACTATTGTTACATTATAGAAAATATGAGGAAGAGTAATGGTTCAGTGATAATGGTAAAGCATCTTCTTGATATGCAGAAGGTCATAGGTTCCTTCCCGGGCATCTTCAGTTAAAAGGACCAGGCAGTAGGTGGTGTGAAAGACCTCTGGCTGAGACCCTGGAGAATTGCTGTCAGCCTGTGTAGACAATACTGACTTGGATGGGCCAAAAGAAGAAGAAGAGGAGGCGGAGGAAGTGGAAGTGGAGGAACAGGGGGAGGAAGTGGAAGTGGAGGAGGAGATATTGGATTTATACCCCACCCCTCACTTGGAGTCTCACCCCTTACAATCTCCTTTCCCTTCCTTTCCCCACAACAGATACCCTGTAAGGTAGATGGGTCTGAGAGAGCTCCTTTGAGAACTACTCTTGAGAGAGCAGCTCTTTCAAGAACTGTGACTCACCCACAGTCATACCAGCAGGTGCACGTGGAGGAGTGGGAAATCAAACCCGGTTCTTCCAGATTAGGCTCTGCACATTTAACCACTTCACCAAACCGAAGGTAGCTTCTTATGTTCTTGTGTGTTCAAACAGACAGCCAGAAGTTGTAATTGCAATGATACTCTTCACTAATCTAGTTGTGAATTATTGGTACAGCACAACAACAGGACGATATCCAGCAATGTATGAATGCTGCCTTAGAATGTGGTGATTTCCAAGACTGAAGAAACTCTGGGAAACACAATTTTCTGAAGCAAATCCATAGTACAGATTGATGTACTCTGGATTGCTCTGTTTTCTGAACTCCTTGGCACACTGCAGTTCCAGCATTATACCTCACAAGGAAGGAGAGAAGAGATGAGGCACAGGTCTCCAGAAAAAGAGCTTGCTATTGTGCTACCTAACTGCCATCTGAGGGGGGCGGGGGGATGAAGTGGTGAAGCAAGGGATGAATTCAGATTTCAAGGTTTTGTTGGAAGCATATATTGCATCAGCCTTACAGAAAGAAGAAAATAATTCTCTTTTTGGTCAGTGTCTGGATGGAAGATCTCCTGAGAATTCTATGCGAGTTTGTTTTCCATCATGGAAGAAAGGTGAAGATGTACTGAACCAATACGTGATATACTAAAGCATACAACAAAATATGAAATGTTAAAACAGTGAGGCTCAGAAACAAAGTTGGAATGCTTTCTGATTTTTTGAGACCGGTTTTGAATTGAGCAATTCAAAAGTTCACTTCTCATGAGCTGCCATCAACCCAGCTTTTGAGAAGCACAATCCCAGGTAATGCAGTTTATTTCTTTTTTTTTTTTTCATTTTTGCTCCACCTTTCAATCAAGAAGGGCCTCCAAGACAGTTAATACAGGTCAACAGCCCGAAGAACCTCAAAAACAGGGAGGGGGGGGGATCAAAATGTGCACATGTCAAGAATTGTCACAAAAATATTCTCATTGCAGGCTCTGAGAGATTAACTTCATAGGGAAAACTGAAGCTACCTATCAAATTATCTATTTCTTTTCCAAATGCAAATATCCTCATCTCACATGGAGCATCCACTCATGCAGTTGAAACAGATGTGTACTGTGGCTTTCATCCAATAGCATCTCTATTTTCCCCATGGGTGAAAATGCGGCCAGGGAAGGTAATTTTCTACTCCAAAAGATGCAGTGAAGGAAGGGTTAAGCCACCACTTTTCTTGCACCCTTTTCTCTACTTGCATTCACTGCTTGTTCACTGCATTAAAAAAAAAAGAACTGTAATAGAATGAATCATAGAACTCTGCATTATGTTTAATTTGATCCTGAGGACAAAGCCCCTGATATCGGTAACAACAAAATTAAGTTTGGGCCACTAATTTTTTGGAGTCACCACATACATTATGCCATCAGAACCAAAAAACCACTTAGAAAATGTCCACACAATGAATACCATTTAGCTGTTCCTAAAAAATAGTTTTCCAGACTATCTGTACACAGTCAATCCGCACAGTATGTTGAAGGCAAGAATGTGCACCCTGTCAGACATCTAGCAACCATGCCAAAAAGCTCTTGGAGGATTGTGTGCAGGGACTGAATAACTAAATCCAATTCACTTACACCCCGAAGCACCCATAGCTGCTTCTGCGCACAGTCTGACTCAAGCAACAACTTCCCAAACCTTGCAGCTGAACTTAAGATGGAATTCTGTGTATTTGAAGTATACATTCAGATATTCCCAAACTGATATTAAACCCCAGATTTGCTGTTTTGGGTAAGCTGGGGGACATCCAAGATGATCCCAAAGACTTCCAAAATTCTGGGAGTAGCAGAATTTCCTGGGATTTCTGGGGACAAAATCAGTTGCCTGGGGAGGTGGTGAGCTCTCCCCTCACTGGCAGTCTTCAAGCAGCAGCTGGGCAAACACTTTTCGGAAATGCTTTTTAGGCTGATCCTGCATTGAGTAGGGGATTGGACATGATGGCCTGTATGGCCCTTTCCAACTCTATGATTCTTATGTGTGTTTTGGGTTTCAGGGAAGCAGCAGAATTGGGGAGAGAAGAGCAGCATTCCCAGCCCCCAGCTGGTTTGTGGCAACTTGGCCTTTTAAACTTTAAAAAGACATTATTTGTGATGGAAAGATCTGGATTCCAAACTCTGAAGTCCAGATATACTGCTCTTTGAAAATTATAGCCCTTTAAATTTAAAGGGCTGGTGCTCCTTTGAGTCCAGCGACTGTTCTCCGCCTAAAGTAACCTGTAGCTCAAAATTCTTCCTCCGAGCATGCTGAACAGAACTATGAATCTGATCACTTAATAGTCACATCTAGCATACCCGGATTAATTCACTAGCATCACAATTATCAAAATAACCATGTAGTCTGCTTGGAAACATCTATTTCAATCAGCATCACATATCTAGGGAAGAAGCCAAGAATAATACAGACAGTCAGTAGACTGTAATAGTCTCTTGCTGACAGAAAACCACAGAAACTCTAACATCTGCTTTTCTTCTGTCCAGACTATCTGGATTTATTACCTTGGCATCCAGGTGTGCACCATTTCTTGTTACTCTTTGGTGTTTAAGGCTCATATGTCATCTGTTTCCAACCACATCAGAATGAAGTGCTTGTTCACTTTGGCAGTCAAATGGGGACCAAAGGAAAAGGAAGTCAGAGGCCGGGAGGAAAAAAATATGATTCTGAAAAGAAGAGCATAGAAGCTGAATGGTATTTGCCATCCAAGGATCTATCTCCATGGGAACCACAAGATTACAAAAACATGAACATAAATGTTGGACAAATGGAAGTCTATGAAATGTTGTGTAAATACTGGATAAAGCACCTCCCAGGGACTGAAGAGTAATGTTGGCAATTCTTTGCATCTTGATCCACTCTAAACAGCTCTTGGTATACTTCTGATGAAGTTAATTTAGAGAGTGATAAGAATCACAGAGCTCTGATGATTCCCCTCCCATCTGGCTCACCAGGATCAGGAGGTGGTTCTGGGGATCTTTGCTATGTTGCCCCATGCTATTTAACACCTAACATTTAACCACTAGAGAGACCATTCATATCCAAAATAACTGCATGAAAAATGGTGCAGAATTGTGCAGTGCAGGTCACCCATGTCTCTTTGTTAAGTGCCATCAGGTTGCTTCTGACTTATGATGACTCTATGAATTAATGACCTCTAAAATGACCTATTATTAACCATCTTGCTCAGATCTTGCAACCCGAGGCTGCCTTGACTGAGTCAATCCATCTCATGTTGGGTCTTCTTCTTGCCTTGCTGCCTTTAACTTTTCCTAGCATTATTGTCCTTTCCAGTGACTCTTGTCTTCTCATAATGTGACCAAAGTATGACAACCACAGTTGAGGCATTTTAGCCTCTAGGAAGAATTAAGGCTTTGATTTGATCTAGAACCACTTATGCCTTGCCCTAATTGTCACCCTGGAGCCTCCCCCTTGCTCATTATTACCTGGAAACTCAATCAGATATCCCAAGCCAGGTCCTCTCATTGTTCGGATATGGGTATCCAATCAGGTGCCCTGAATAAACTGGCCACTGCCCACCACACAAATTCAGCCCCTATGGTCACTTCTTCCTGAGGTCATGTACCATCTGACCACTTGTCATCCGCCCCTGCACCTCCTATCCCCTAAGGGCTCAAGGTAGTCCTTATAACCTCTGGCCCAACTCCCCACACGTGTGCGTCTGACAGTGCTATATATCCCACTGTTAGATATGCCCCGATACCTGATCAGTTGAGGGTCCATCTCCCATCTCCTTTTTCGTCGCCATTGGAGCCTTCTTTGAAGACTACGATAGGTAATTATTACCCTGTTTGTTAATCCTTGTTTTTACCCCTGTCTACTTCTATCTTATTTTTATTAGGACTGTATGTGCATTGTGTGACTTTATATTCTTGTATGTTTGTCTTTATTTCATTACAAACCTTTTTATATTATATTATATTGTCTCATTATTGGGTAACTTCCAAAGCAGACACCTTCTGTATACATAGGTTTTTGATCTCACTAAAATGCAGATTGCCCTCCACTCTAAATTACCCAAAATCCTGTTTTTAGGGCAACTTACTTAACAGTGTGGTCTAATATGCAAAGGAGTTCCTGCTACAAAAAAAAAAGCCCTGCTTATTTGTCTTTTTGGTGGTCCACAGTATCTGCAAAACTCTCCTCTAGCGTGTCAATTCCAATGAAAACCAGTGGTGGATATAAATGATTTGGAGACACAGAACCTACAATGAGAAAAAGTCTACTTTCCTTTGCTGGATAATGATAGAGAAGGATCCTTGTCTTGCTTTGCTGCTACAACATACACAACAGTAGAAACATATGGTCAGAAGTACGCACAGATTTTTTGTGAAGCTTTTTTAGCAGGAGGTGAAAATTCCTGGGAACTGTTTACTGGTGAATATTCATGACACCTTCAGTTTGAGATTTTGACATCTTGCAAGGCAGTTGTCTCCCAAGCTAGGAGACACTCATATGAGATGCCTTTATGAGAGGTAGGAGTTGCACTGTTTGCAAATTGTGCAAGATGTGCTCACAGGATAGCAGAGCTCCTAGCCTCAGCAAGTAGCAAAGCAGAACAATTCACAAGAATGCTGGGCAGAATGACGACAACTTCAGCAGTTGGAAGGAAGACCTAGAAAGAGGAAACGTTAATGGGGCTGTTTCTGTGTAACGACAGAGCCACAACCAGCCATGTTACAATGGTTGTAATTTTAACAGACACATTTGCACCTGGTTTCCAGAATTTTCTCCCCCCACCCCAACTCAGGCTGATTTCTGGCTTCAAGCAGACAACTTGCAGGATGGAGTGAACACTGAAATTCTGTGTGGATGGGAAACACAGTGCCAGAAAGTTTCTGATAGAACCCCCAACAGAATTCTTTCTAAGAGCCAGCATGGTGTAATGGTTAAGAGTGGCAGACACCAAACTGAAAAAAAACAACTCTGTTTTGGTTCCCCCATTCCTCTGCATGAAGCTGGCTGGGTGACTTTAGGCCAGTCTCAGAACTCTCTCAGCCCCAGCTACCTCACAAGGGAAGAGGAAGGGAAGGAAATTGTAAACCACTCTGAGACCCCTTAAGGTAGAGGAAAGTGGGGTATAAAAACCTACCTGTCTTATTCTTCTAAGGGGAAAAAAACCCACTTCAGAATTACAAGTGAGAGAAATTGTAATTCCACAAGAGAGTTGGAGACCGACCAGAAGTAGCAAGAAGTAAGGCTTTGGGGCACTATAAGATGCAGGATTTAGAAGAACCAATTTATAGGTCCTGAGGTAGAAAAATACCCTCTGGGCAGGCTGGGTAATTCAAACAAGCTTGTACTGAGGAGAAGCAGGTGTGACAACTTTATGTGTGACAAGGGGAAAAAAAAGCAGCTCCAACTCAAAACAAATTTAACAAACTGCCATTGGCAATAAGCTACATTATCATCTTTCCATAAAATGGAGGATTGCAGCAGATTTGATGCAGTGGAAACTTTGACTAAATCAGTTTTGTGATTTGGGATATGGGCCAAGCTGTCAAGAAATTGCTATAAAGGGCAATTAGTATACCACATCTCTTTTAAAAATCCAGTTGAGAAAATATTTTTGCTTTCACTACTTGATGAAGAAGGATGAGCAGCTCAGTGACAAATGCTTCTCTGCATGAGCTTCAAAAACATTTTTTGGGGGAGATAGTGTATTTTGTTTACTCATATGTATTTTTCTCACTAACCTGCATTCTTGTAAATCTTAACTGGCCTTGTGATAATTTTCTGTCAAGCAGAGCACGTTGGGAACAAGAGTAGACCAATATAAATGCACCTGTAATGAGATTAATCTTAGGAATGTTCTTTTTTAAAAAAGCAAGTCATCAAGCTTTTCAGTGAAGAGATGTTCAGAGGTGGTCTCCCATCCAAATATGAGCCAAATACAAACCAGGACCAACCCTGCTTCTTTTCTAAAATCTGATGAGATTGGGCTAGCTTGGGCTATTCAGGTCAGGGTGATGTACATATAGACATCAACTAATCCAACTATAACCTCCTCCCCTCTCAAACCCTGTATTTGTTAATACAGTTATTGTATTATAGTGAATAAAGTTTTGATATAGTTAATCCAAACTGGAAAAAAATTTGACATATTTAACATTCAGAATATATTGGAACAAAATAGGAGTCGATTGCACCTTTAAGACTAACTTAGTTTTATTCAGAACGTAAGTTTTCGTGTGCTCTTAAGCATACTTCATCAGACGAGGAATCCGGCACAGTGAGCAGAGCCATACATAGCTGCTAGGCAGTGGCCCAGAATGCAAAATGGTACAGATTTAAGAACCAGTGACAGTGAAGTAAAATTATCTGGTAGGCAGTGGTTTCAAATGTAAAATGGTACAAACATAAGATCCAATGACAGAATAGTAAAATTAACAAATTGAGCAAACCTCAATGAGCATGAGCATGCGAAAGCAACAAAACAATAGTATGCCAAAATGTGAGAGTGTCTGTGTGTGTGTGTGTGTGTATATATATATATATATATATATATATATATATATATATATATATATATAGTATGTCACAGAAGTGAGTATACCCCCTCACATTTTGTAAACATTTAAGTATATCTTTTCATGTGACAAAACTGAAGAAATGTCACTTGACTACAATGTAAAGTAGTGAGTCTACAGCTTGTATAAGTGTAAATGTGCTGTCCCCTCAAAATTATGCAACATACAGCCATTAATGTCTAAACTGCTGGCAACAAAAGTGAGTACACTCCTAAGAGATAATGTCCAAATGGGGCCCCAGTAGCCGTTTTCCCTCCCTGGTGTCATGTGACTCGTTAGTAGTACAAGCTATCAGGTGTGAAGGGGGAGCAGATTATCGCTCTCGCTCCCTCATACTGGTCACTGGAAGTTCCACATGGCAGCTCATGGCAATGAACTCTCTGAGGATCTGAAAAAACGAATTGTTGCTCTACATAAAGATGGCCTAGGCTATAAGAAGATTGCCAAGACCCTGAAACTGAGCTGCAGCACGGTGGCCAAGACCATACAGTGGTTTAACAGGACAGGTTCCACTCAGAACAGGCCTTGCCTTGGTCGACCAAAGAAGTTGAGTGCCCATGCTCAGCGTCATATCCAGAGGTTGGCTTTGGGAAATAGACGTCTGAGTGCTGCCAGCATTGCTACAGAGGTTGAAGGGGTGGAAGATCAGCCTGTTAGTGCTCAGACCATACACTGCATGCTGCATCAACTTGGTCTGCAGGGCTGTCATCCCAGAAGGAAGCCTCTTCTAAAGATGATGCACAAGAAAGCCTGCAAACGATTTGCTGCAGACAAGCAGACTAAGGACATGGATTTCTGGAACCATGTCCTATGGTTCGATGAGACCAAGATAAACTTATTTGGTTCAGATGGTGTCAAGCGTGTGTGGCGGCAACCAGGTGAGAAGTACAAAGACAAGTGTGCCTTGCCTACAGTCAAGCATGGTGGTGGGAATGTCAGGGTCTGGGGATACATGAGTGCTGTCGGCACTGGGGAGCTACAGTTCATTGAGAAAACCATGAATGCCAACATGTACTGTGACATAATGAAGCAGAGCATGATCCCCTGCCTTCGAAGACTAGGCCGCAGGGCAGTATTCCAACATGATAACGACCCCAAACACAACTTCAAAACGACCACTGCCTTGGTAAAGAAGCTGAGGGTAAAGGTGATGGACTGGCCAAGCATGTCTCCAGACCTAAACCCTATTGAGCATCTGTGGGGCATCCTGAAATGGAAGGTGGAGGTGCGCACGGTCTCTAACATCCACCAGTTACGTAACATTGTCATGGAGGAGTGGAAGAGGACTCCAGTGGCAACCTGGGAAGTTCTGGTGAACTCTATGCCCAAGAGGGTTAAGGCAGTGCTGGAAAATAATGGTGGCCGCACAAAATATTGACACTTTGGGCCCCATTTGAACATTATCACTTAGGGATGTACTCGCTTTTGTTGCCAGCAGTTTAGACATTAATGGCTGTGTGTTGCGTAATTTTGAGGGGACAGTTTTGTTTCTTCAATACAGTTTGTTCTTCATAATGTTTTTGCATCCTTTAATTTAGATCACAGTTAAATGTAGGGAGAGATTCTTTTGTTTTTGTTTTTTTTTAATGCACAGCTTGGAGCTCCAGGGAAAATGTAAGCATTTGGGTTTTTTTAAATTTTTCTTTCTTTCTTTTTTAATCTGGAAAAACTGAAGACTTATGTAAGATTATTCCCCAGCATGTAGGCAATCATAACCAATTTAATTATCTCTAAGTGATCTATGAAATGAAGGCAAAAGGTACATCACGGGTTATTTTTGCTCTGTGTCCTTTTAAAAAAAAACTATATTAAAGCTTTGCACAAATATTTACACTCCTCCTATTCATTAAAATGGCTGAAGGTATCTCTGAATGGGAAGGGAGAAGGTCCCAGAGGAGAAGTGGATCATGTTAAATGTAACCCTTGTACTGACATGCTGGTTCAGTTAATGAAAGTGGAATGCAATTTGAAACATCTCTAAAAACTCTATCAGTACTTTCTATCCCCCATTTACATTCAGATTGGTCACAGCTACTTGTTCGTAATCCGGCATCCAGAAATAATAATTAAAGGAGAAAGTCTGACTTTACCAGTGACCTCCTCTCTCAAGATTAATGCCCTAACAGCTGAGAAAAGAAGCAGCCCCATTAACTCTGCGAAATTTGAGACCGGGATTTGAGATTGTTACGGACAATTAAGCTCTTGGGATAAAGAAGCAGTGCCCCAAGGCCAGAAGACAAAATATTCTAAGGGACCAAGGGTCAATGCAGTGGGATGCATGGTGCCTTGTGCCACTGGCAAGAGAAACCACTGGTGACAATGAAAGCACAGCTGGCTAAGCACCTCCAGGAAAAAGGTTTCAGGCTCTTGCTGAGTGGGGTCCTCAAAGAGAAACTTAAAAGGAAGAAATGGCAATAGATGAGCACAAGCTTGGGCAAGATATTTAAAGACATAAAATGAGGCTAAATCTTGGAAACCATTTAAATGGAGAGGGGTGGTGGCAGTTCATTCATTAACAGCCATGATTAAAGTGGAGAGGGCAAAGCCCTAACACCTGCCTGCACTTCAGGGTTACAAGCTAGGACAAGAAATTCCAGATTAAAAACATGAAAGCCACCCTGCAAAAACAACCACCCCTTAAAACGTGGGTGAGTGGTGATGGTTTGGACGATATGAGCTCCAGCTTGGTATCTGAAAAAAAATTAGATCAGACAGTAAAATACATCAGCGTAACCTTCTTCATTTAGTATTTGAAAGACATGAGGTAAAAGGAAGGTAAAAATGGGCCTTATCTTCACTATGGGAAAGACCCATGAGGAAGGGTGTCAGCCATCATGAATGACTGAAAGCCTGAAGATTCATAAGAGGAAGATCATTTATATTCAGAAGTATTTATAAGAAAACTGTCTTTTAACACCTCAGAAAACAGAGTTTCAGTCTATGGCCTCAGCTTGCTGTATAACTCCAAGCCTCCCAGTTTTCATAGTAAGCCAGGGCAGGCATTGCCTCAGCATCGGTCAGTTGCCACAGTTTTATTAGTCATCGCTTCTTCTGGGACAGGATCCCTTTTTCTTCAGCGCTTCCACCACACCTAGTCCAAAGAGATTTTGTTGCTCATGAGTAACCCCATGCTCACATGTGGTAAGTTTGCCATTTGGCCAGTGGGGGCAGGGGATCCCCTGATTTTGAGGGCTTCTTCCCACCACTGACCAATTGGGCAGTGGAAGAAGCAGGAAACAAGCTGGGGCCTGGCCTGGTACACTCTTTAGTCCATAAAAGACAAATGTCCATAGCTGGTTTAGTATAGCAACCAGATTATTGTAGTCCATAACAGTTCAGAGCAGTTGGAGAGGAAGTGCAGGGCTAGCTCTCCAAAGCAGCCATTTTCCCTTGGGGAACTGATTTCTGTCACCTGGAGATCAGCTGTAATTCCAGAAGATCTTCAAGTCCCACCTGGGGGGGTGGCAACGCTAACTTTTGCCCAGGGACCCCAAATCATAAAGATTGTCCTTGCCCAGAATAATATTTGCAAATATGAAAAAGCTCAGTTTCTATTGGCGGGGGAGGGCGGGATATAAAAATAAATTTACTTTACTTTACTTACTTTGTGTGTTTGAAATCCAGGATGCGGAATGACAGCTAATTTCTCAGACCTGACCTTGCTACTGATAAAGGCAATGGTCTAAACCAGGGGTGTCAAACATGCAGTTTGGGGGGTGAATCAGGCCCCCAGAAAGCTCCTATTAGGCCCCCAAGCAACTGGCTGTCATCTGCTTCCTTCTCCCTCTATCTTGCTTACTTCTTTATAACAGCTTGCTTTGCAAGGCTTGCTCAATTGCACAGGAGCTACGGAGCAAAACCTCTATTTTCTCCATTGGCTGAGGCTTCCCCCCCCCCCCCCAGTACCTGGGGAAGAAAGGAAAGAGTCAGTTTCCTTTGCCCAGTTCCCTGGAGCCCGACATGACCCGGCCCAACAAGGTCTCATTTATGTCAGATCCAGCCCTCATAACAAATGAATTCGACACCCTGGTCTAAATAATATTAAGGATGTATTTTTCTTCAGACCAGTGGATTCCTCAGTTCTGCCTATATATGGTTAATTAATACTAGAGAACATCTAGGATTTCTTCATTTGAAAGGCAGGCTATTGGCTTTCAAGTTATTAGGCAACATGGGAATGAGGGGGCTCGCTTTTCTTCCCCAAAAGAAGATTCATGTATTCACCTTTGAGTTATGCGCAGAAGTGCGAAATGCGGGTGCACAAGTTGTTCACACATCTTCCATCACTGCTAACAAGCGTTTATGTTTGTAATGTTCGGGTTTTTACATTTTTAACGTAAAACAAATTGCTTTAAATGAGACATGCTTAGTTTAAAAGCTTAATTAATTTGACGCCCACATCAAATATCTCTTTTAATGCCCTTTCCCCCCTCCCAAGTTGTGTCCTTGTTCTTTGATCCAGAAAATAACAACACACTGGTAAAATAAACAGATGTTCTTAGTTATCTTTATCCACTATAATGCACAGTATAGAATGCACAGTTGCATTCCTGCTCTCTCCCCATGGGGATTAAAACACGGAAGGGCCTGTTCTGCCCAATGGCCACCAGTGGCCTTGGATTGCAGCCTAGCAACTACAGGCCAGTCAGTGTAGTGTAGTGGTTAGGAGTATCAGCCTAGTATGTGATGGCCAGAACTCCCTTGGAGTTCAATTATGCTTATCACACCCTTGTTCCTGTCTCCACTCCAATGTCTCCTGGCTCCACCCCCAAAGTCCCCAGATATTTCTTGAATTGGACTTGGCAACCCTAGGTTGACATCCTAGGCAATTGCCTAGTTTGCCTAGTGGATGGGCCGGCCCTGCATAGGCCATCTGAATCTCTTCTTACGCGCACACAGCAAATTCCCATCCCCATAATGCACAGTCTTTGCTCTGGACTGGATAGCCCAGGCTAGCCTGTTCTCATGAGATCTTGGAAGCTAAACAGGGTCAGCCCTGGTCAGTATTTGGATGGGAGACCATCAAATAATAACAGGGTTGTTATTGCCTGATGGGGCTGGCGGTGGGCGGGGGAGAGCAGACTCAGCCAATGGCATGGCAGAGACAGTGTGAGCCAATCCTGCTCAAGCCACATCCATCAAATAAAAATCCTGAGAATTGCCACCACACTTGGGCTTTTATTATTTACCTGATAAGTTGATGCCAGATGTTGTGGTGGAGTGTGAACAGGTGCTTTATATTTAGAAAATCTTTAATACGGTATTTATAAAAGGAGCTCATTGTTTTACACATGTTCAGTTCTGCCTAAATCCAAAATTTCATCTGCATAAAGTGAAACATATGTTATGACAGAAGAGTTGGGAGTATGAATTACAATGTTTTAAAAAGCCTGTTGAAAGCAAAAGGCCCCCAAAACAGAAGTGCCCTGATCCACAGAGTGGTCAGATGGTGTGAGGGTTAGAGAGCTGGACTGGAGATGCCTGAACTCAAATTCTACTCAGTCATGAATGTCACTGGACATCCTTGGGCCAGTCACTCTCCCTCAGCATAATATACCTCAATAGGTTGTTGTGAGAGTAAAACGGAAGGAGGAAAGAACTATGGCTTATATGCCACAGAAAGTCTCTGGTGACAGAAAGGAGTTCTGTCAACAGGGCAAGATTTGCTTGCCTCCCTTTTTTTGCGGCAGTCCACAATTTCCCCCCAAAGATTCCTTCTGAGGGTAGGGGACCCCCTTCCAGGAACAGCAAGTGGAGGGACTTGGAGGTCCCCGGAGAGAGATGAAAAATAGCAAAAAATGGCACCCTCTTCCATTTAAGTTTGCCAGTCTTCAGGTGGTAGCTGGAGAATCTCCCAGAGTTACAACTTGTCTCCAGTAAAAAGAGAACAGCTCTACAGGAGAAAATTGCTGTTTTGTAGGATGAACTCTATGGCATTATACCCCACTGAGGTCTCCCCCTCTCCAAACTTTGTCCTCCCCAGGCACCCCTTGTCCCAAATCTCCAGGAATTTCACAATCCAGAGCTGGCAACCTGATTAGTGGAAATTTCTCACTGGATCCAATCCCATGTGTGGTGCTCTGAGCTCCACAGATAAAGGGTAGAATAAAAACAGTTCTGTAGGAAGGGGAGCTCTGGTATGCATTGCCTATACGATCAGCCCAGTCAGTGTCAGTATATTACAGGTATGTATCAAATGCACACTTATGCACTTGGTCATGCAATGGGAACCAGAGATTGCCTGTACCACATGCTGGTGCATCCATTGATACAGGCACCACATACTGAAAACATTTGCTAGCATTAGCATGTAGGAAACAGCTATAGTAAACCCTCCTTAGAGATAAATAGGAAAGGGAAGGTGGTATGGCTTAGTCCAATCTCACAAGCTAGACAGGCTCAGTACTTGGACAGGAGATCGCCAAGGAAGGCTGTGCAGAGGAAGGCAATGGCAAAGCACCTCTACTTCTCGCCTGCCATGAAAGCCCCTTGCTGGGGTCTCCATAAATCAGTTGCAACCTGTTATAGTGCTTAGGTATGTAAAATCTGAACACAAAATGGAGCAGGATGCTGATCTGTAGATGTCATTGATCTGTGGAATTATTTGCCCAGTGTTCTTCATTTCATTTCATTTTCATTTTATTCGATTTATATCCCGCCCTACCCCACCGAAGCGGGCTCAGGGCGGCTCACAACACAGAGGGTTCTAACAATAAAATTCTAATTTTAAATACAATAACAGTTTACATCATTAAAACATTAAAAAAACATTAAAATCAGTACTTCAGTCCAACAATATACTATCTATGACTTCCTTTGATGTTTTGATAGTTTTAGTGCCGGTCAGTTATAGGCCAACCGGAAGAGGACTGTCTTACAGGCCCTGTGGAATTGTCCAATATCCCGCAGGGCCCTGACCTCTTCCGGTAACTGGTTCCACCAGCAAGAGGCTGTTATGGAGAAGGCCCTATCCCTAGTTGACTTCAGCCGGGCCTCCTTTGGTCCGGGGATTACAAGCAGATTTTGGGAGCCTGATCGCAGTACTCTCTGGGGGACATATGGGAAGAGACGGTCCCTAAGGTAGGCAGGTCCTAGACCATATAGGGCTTTAAAGGTAATAACCAGCACCTTGTACCAGACTCGGTATATTATCGGCAGCCAGTGCAGTCCCCGGAGGCCCGGCTGAATGTGCTCCCGTCTAGGGAGCCCTAATAGCAGCTGGGCAGCGGCGTTCTGCACTAGCTGCAACTTCCGGGTTCGGCACAGGGGCAGCCCCATGTAGAGGGCATTACAGTAATCCAACCTTGAGGTGACCGTTGCATGGATCACTGTTGCTTGATCGTCCTGCTCTAGGAAGGGAGCCAACTGCCTCGCCCGCCTAAGGTGAAAAAAATGTGGACTTAGCAGTGGCTGCTACCTGGGCCTCCATAGTTAAGGCAGGCTCAAGTAGTACCCCCAAGCTCTTGACCCTGTCATTGTCAGAGGCACACCGTCAAGGGCTGGAAGGGGAATTCCCCCCCACACACACACAGACCACGGCAACCCAAGCAAAGGACCTCTGTCTTCGCTGGATTTAGTTTCAGCCTACTCAGCCTGAGCCATCTAGCCACGGCTTGTAATGCCCGGTCCAGGTTTTCTGGAACACAGTCGGGGCGGCCGTCCATGAGTAGATAGAGCTGGGTGTCATCAGCATACTACCTGATTCTCTTTTCCATCAGGGTGGGGAAATTCCTCAGGGACAGTTAGGGTTGCCAACTCTGGGTTTGGAAGTTCCTGGAGATTTAGGAATGATGCCTGAGGAGAGACGGGACCTTAGTGGGGATCTTCAGGGGATCTGATTTCTGTATTCTGGAAACTCTTCACGCCCGCACAGAGGTTGGCAACTCTGACAGAGCATCTGCTTTGCATGTAAAATGTCAATCGCTGGCATCTCTGGGTAGTAAGTGATAGTAAAAGACCTCTGCTTAAAGCACCGGAGAGCAGCTGCCAGTTAGAGTAGGCAATACTGACCTTGATTACCAATTTCTGACTCAGCATAAAGCAGCCCCATGTGTTCTTGCATGTGTTTCACCACACTGGTTCGGAAGGGAAGAATCCCTATATACTCTCCATTTTGTATCTCATCTGACTGATTTTTCAGGGAGAAGGGAAGAACTGAATTGTGTGGGGGATTTTCTGTCCATTGGGTTCATGTTTCACTGCCCTGTGATTAAGCATTTTTCTTCCTGGGGGGGAAAAAAGAGCAACGCACAACAATATAATTAATATAGCCACAAATTAAAATTGGGGTCTACTGAAATGGCTTATTTTTTCCACAGTAATCACCATGCAGGTGTGTGTACTTCACTACTCCCGGTGATATGTCAATTCATTAATAATTTCTCATTAGAAAAACATAATCATAACATTACTCTTCTGAAGCAACATGCTGGTGCCTTTGTGGTGTAATTAAAAAGCATGGGATAATAAAAGACCAATCCAACCCAGCCCCTTTAATAATTTTTTCTCCCTGCGCCTGAAAAAGAACGCTATTGTTTTCTCATTCTGCTCATGCCATATTGACTTCTCAAGGCACAATAATAACTCTTCAAAGTTATTAACTCACCTGTCACATGGCAAAAGCAGAAATGTAAGCTTTGAGTTCATACCTAAAATTCACCTAAATTCATACCGAAACAGAAAAAAGAAGGAAAAAGACCTGGAAGGGTATCTGAGAAGGGTTTCCTGGTCCCCCTGGAAACCAGTGGAGGGTGGGAGGGGGGCTAGAGTTGCCACATCCAGGTTGGGAAACATCTGGTGATTTGGAAACGGAGCCTGCGGAGGACAGGGACCTCAGTGGGATACAGTGTCATAGAGCACACCCTCCAAAGCATCAGTTTCCTCCAGTGATCTCTGTAGTGTGGTGATGAGCTGGGAATCCTCAGATGTCACCTGGAGGCTGGCATCCCTGTCTGAGGTTTTATTTTAGAAACCCTTCTTCATACTTACAATTATATTTAGTTATACACTTAGTTATAATTATATATAGTTTATTTATTTCAGTGTTTGCATCCCAATTTTCTCTCCATAGGGACCCAAAGCAGCATACAACAGGAAAAAAAATGATGTTAATAGAAGAGTTGAATTTATACCCCTTCGCTTGGGAGTCTCAGAGCAGCTTACAATCTCCTTTCCTTCCTCTCCCCACAACAGACGCTCTGTGAAGTACGTGGGGCTGAGAGAGCTCTGACAGAACTGCTCTCGAGAGAACAGCTCTGTGAGAACTTGTGACTGGCCCAAGGTCACCCAGCTGCTGCATGTGGAGAAGAGGAGAATCAAACCTGGTTCTTCACATTAGAGCCCACCTTTCTTAACCACTACACCAAACTGGCTCTCTAAATAAATTAAAAAATAGATAGATAGATAAATAAATAAATAAAGCAGTAATCAACAATGTCAATAAAAGCTACACCTTGGACAGGTCCTGACCTCAGTCTGAGGCTCTGCCAGGACAAACTGTCACAAACTGTCCCTGTACAGAGAGGGATTAAAATGTGAAATTCACTGCCAGAGGATGTAGTTATGGTCACAGGAATAAAAAGTTAGGATAGGTTTATCAGTGGCTACTAGCTATAGTGACTGAGGGGAACCTCCACATTCATAGGCAGTTAACCTCTGTATCCCTGAGGCAGAAGGCAACATCAGGAGAAGGTCTCAGCCTCTATGCCCTTTTGTTGGCCTTCCAGAGGAACTAGTTGTCTATTGTGTGAGCTAGGATTGTGGACTAGATGGATCACTGGTCTCATCCAGCAAGGCTCTTCTTATATTTATTTCACTATGATTATTTTCTGTCAATACATTTGGCAATGTCCAGCTGTGCATCCTGGAAATGTGCATTATTTGTGATCCTTCCAATACATCTGGTCACCATTCCTTCTGTTTGGTGTGGTGGTTAAGTGCACAGACTTAACCTGTTATCTGGAAGAACCGGGTTTGATTTCCCACTCCTCCACATGCACCTGCTGATGTGACCTTGGGTGAGCCACGAGTTCTCTCAGAGTTGTTCTTCTCAAGGGCAGTTCTGGGAGAGCTCTCTCAGCCCCACCTACCTCACAGGGTGGCTGTTGTGGGGAGGGTAAGGGAAAGGAGATTGCAAGCCACTCTGAGGCAGGCTCCTTTGGGTAGCTAAGGGTGGGATATAAACCCAATCTCTTCTTTTCTTCTTCTGTGTAGGGCACTGTATATACCTACAGTGTGACAAAACAAAACAAAAAAAGGAGTTCATGTGTATGTGAGAAAATAAGCAGGGAAGCTTTGGCTGGCCACAATAAACATTATATTTACATGCTTTCTAAGAATGAAGACAGCCCTGAACAGATGCTATCCGCTTCTCACAACCTGCACTGGTTAGGACAATCTAGCTGTAATTTTCAAGGGAATTACCCCCAGATAGTTCCATTGATTTTTGCTGGCACCAGCAGAATAAACATTTTGGATAATTTCCAAAGGTGGTGTGATTCACATCTCTATTTGTGCATGTATATGCGCATACATGCTTGTGTTTATGTGACATGATTACTCAATTTTAAGAACCACGCAACACGTTCTTCTTTTCTGAGATCCAAGCAAACCGTCCGTGCTCTGATTTTGAGTGTTCAGCTCATTACACTGCAGAATCACCCTCATCAGTCTTCTGACAGTGTTTTCCTCATGGGAATGGACTCTGGGATATTTTTGTAGGTGCTGCAAAAAGGTGATATTGCTCTGCAACATTGTGCCTTTTTTGTTTATTTTTAGTAATCAAATGACAGTAGGTGTATGGAACCAGGGTTGTTACAAACTTCAGCATACTGTGTTGCATTAAAAGCTGACCTGTTCAATCACAAATGTGGAAATTTTTGCATGTGTGATGGAGCGGAGTCCATTTTAGAAACCCAAAAGGGTTCACTGGGTCAGCATGAAAGTGCACTCTCACCCCCTTTGACATTTTTTTCCTGGAGATAACTGCAAAATGAGAGAGCCATTGGCCATGCTGGCTGGGGCTGATGGGAGTTGTAGGCGAAAAACATCTGGAGAGCTACCGTTGGCCACCCCTGGCCCAGAGCATCTAACACCTAACAAGTGTTTGTCCAGCTGCTGCTTAAAGACTACCAGTAAGGAGGAGCTCACCACCTCCCTAGGTAGCTGATTCCACTGTTGAACAACTCTTACTGTAAAAAAAGTTTTTTCCTAATATTCAGCCGGTACTTTCCCACCCTTAATTTAAACCCATCATTGGGAGTCTTTTCTTCTGCTGTCAACAAGAACAGCTCCCTGCCCTCCTCTGACAGCCCTTTAAAGGCTTCAAGAGAGCCATAATGTCTCCCCTCAACCTCCTCTTCTCCAGACTGAACATTCCCAGCTCCCTCAGCCTGTCCTCACAGGTCCCTGATCATCCTCATCACTTTCCTCTGCACCTGCCCCATTCTATCCTCATCCTTCTTGAAGTGAGGCCTCCAGAACTGAACATATGAACATATGAAGCTGCCTTATACTGAATCAGACCCTTGGTCCATCAAAGTCAGTATTGTCTTCTCAGACTGGCAGTGGCTCTCCAGGGTCTCAAGCTGAGGATTTCCACGCCTACCTGCCTGGAGCCTTTTTTGGAGATGCCAGGGATTGAACCTGGGACCTTCTGCTTACCAAGCAGATGCTCTACCACTGAGCCACCGTCCCTCCCACTGCACACAATGCTATGCTTCAGTTCATTCTGGTGATTCCAGACTTCTAAAATCCTAATACATTGTTTATTGAATGTCCCATTTTTTGTTTGATTGTACTGGCTTGCTATATGTAATCCACCTTGAATCCCCATGAGGAAAGTGGACTACGAATAGCATAAATAAATAAAGGACAGACAGACAGACAGACAGACAGACAGACAGACAGACAGACAGACAGACAGACAGACAGACAGACAGACAGATAGATAGATAGATAGATAGATAGATAGATAGATAGATAGATAGATAGATAGATAGATAGATCATCTCTCTCTCTCTCTCTCTCTCTCTCTCTCTCTCTCTCTCTCTCTATCTATCTATCTATCTATCTATCTATCTATCTATCTATCTATCTATCTATCTATCTCCTGAACCAGTGTCCAGCTGGGTATCCAAAACTTGTTCATTCTGTTCTATGACTGAACTGAGGACTGAACACATACCAGAGGTTATGGTTGAAAAGCTGTGCTATTTTAAAGTTGGCTCTGTTGCTCTCATATTGCATTGTGCTAACCAGAAAAATGCATGTACATGACTTAGGTCTTATAATGGCAACTTGGCAAGAGTGTTTATAGCAGACTTATAAACCTCAGGGAATTATGGGTCTTAATGAAAATGCTGACAGGCCAACTTCTTTTCCCCATGCATAATGAAAGATCCCTCTTGCCTCCATCTAATCACTTTCTTTCATTAGTGAAACATCATCTAACCTAACAGAAATTAGCATATGTAAAGAATGTCATCCCAGGGGGGAGTTCTAGAACAAAAGGGTCATTTTTTTATATTACTAGATTTCTGGTAAGAGCCCATTTTTCAATATATAGATGTTGTTAAGTTCAAAACAAATAGACTCCATCCATTTTTTATAATACTGGAAGCTGTTATTTTTTTTTTCTCTTACATGTTAGCCTCAAATGGCCTAACTTGAAAAGAAAGGGTTTTCTTTTAATTTAAAAAAATTCTCCTCAAAGTAGTTGGTGGCATTGTTTGAAGCCTAGTCCCTTGAGGGCTCAACTTCTTTCTGACTTAATTTAATGGGAAGGTATGTGCCTTTTACAGTGGTAAACTGCTTATACTTGGAAGGCACATAGTACCAGCTTGAAAACAATATGTCATATGATCAAATTTCATGAATTGCTATGTTGAATTCAGTGGAGTTTTCCAATAAGTCCTGAAAAGTAGTCCTGCCTCAGCACAACAAGAGAAGAATGCATGGCTACCACCATAACACTGGGATTACCTTATCCTTCTGAGATCCAGTTTGGTGTAGTGGTTAAAAGCAGCAGACTCCCCACTGCTTCACATGCAACCAGCTGATGTGCTTGGGTCAGTCACAGTTCTCTTAGAGCTGTTCTCTCAAGAGCAGTTCTCTCAGAGCGCTCAGCCCTACCTACCTCATAGAGAGTCTGTTGTGGGGAGAAGAAGGAAAGGAGATTGTAAACCACTCTGAGACTCCGAGTGAAGAGCAGGGTATAAATCCAACTGTCCTCCTCCTCCTCTTCCAGCATAATTCCTAGTAAATTTCCGTGTGTGATCCAATGCGACAGGCAAAGCACTAGGGTTGCCAAGTCCAATTCAAGAAATATCTGGGACTTTGGGGGTGGAGCCAGGAGACTTTGGGGATGGAGCCAGGAGACACTGGGGGCGGAGCCAGGAGCAAGGGTGTGACAAGCATGATTGAACTCCAAGGGAGTTCTGGCCATCACATTTAAAGGGACAGCACACCTTTTAGAATGCCTTCCTTCCATAGAAAATAATGAAGGATAGGGGCACCTTCTTTTGGGGCTCATAGAATTGGACCCCCTGGTCCAATCTTTTTGAAACTTGGGAGGTATTTTGGGGAGAGGCACTAGATGCTATACTGAAAATTTGGCACCTCTACCTCAAAAAACAGCCCCCCCAGAGCCCCTGACACCCGCAGATCAATTCCCCATCATTTCCTATGGGAATCGTTCCTGGAGGTGCATAATGGCTATGGGGGTGGAGCTTCCCCCGCCGGCCAGCTGGCTGGGGGAGGGGAGAAGCCTGTAAAACCAGGGGATCCCCTGCTGGGACCTGGGGATTGGGAAGCCTACAAAGCACCTCCCCCCATTCTCTTTTTCCTTCAAAGGTTAATGTGGCTAGTAACAGGCCTTAACGGTCTTGCAGGTGTTGTTAATTGGTTTCTCAGCCTGCATATTTCTTATCATCTTCAAGGTCAATGATGGAAGCCTGGCAGTCAGTTTCTCAAGGGAACTTGTGATCTGTGATGGGAGGGGGGGAGGCCAAGAGTATGAGGTAATCTTCAGAGTTCTCCTGGAGACGTGTTCTGATTTGATGTCATCATTGCCTGATGTGCTGTGCCGAACTTATAATTGAACTATGGCCCAGGAGACGAGAGGCTAGCTGAGATTTTCAGGACCTCTGGGCCAAGACTATGATCTGAAGTTGCTAGAAAAATAGACAATGCTGGTTTGAGGCTTTCCATTAGAAATTAAGGTTTGTGCAACCTAACACAGTTCCTGCAAGTGTTAGGCAGTTGAAGCTAGCTTTGTTATTTTCTGTTCTGTATGGTTTTAGAGTAATGTGTTGCCCGTAATCCTTTTCTATTAAAATTTCCCAAATAAACTGCTTAATTATTTTATTAAACAGTAGTCTGATTCTTGATTGCACCTGCCCTGGGAACCCACAGGGTTTAGCCTCAGGCTTCCTCAACACAATGTCATGGTGAAAAGACTTTCCCCATCCTGTAGCCAATGAAGTGTTTTGGAAAACTCAACATGATGACATCATGCAATGTATTTTGTATTACAATATGTTATTGGAGGAATGAATAGGAGTGCTAGGGTGATATACTGCAATAGCTGTGTTTCTCCATTCTGTCCAGTTCAGTGATTTTCCAGCGTGGTACCCATGGGTGCGATGGAACCCACTTCCTTCTTCCCAGGAGCAAAGAGCTAATCCTTGAAGCAAGAGGTGCTTCAGAAGAGACCTGGAGAAATCTGTTTTGTGTCTACAGGGAGGAGCACTCATGTAGAAACAGCTGCCTCCAACACTGGAGGACATTTGTGTCAGAAACTCCCAGTATTTGGTGGTTGATGCACCCTTTCCTCAATTTGAAGGCTCTCCCCACCCACTTCAGGATCATCAGAAAGCAGGGGAGGGGGATGTCTGCTGGGCACTCCATTATATCCTATGAAGAATGATTCTCATAGGGTATAATGAAGAATTTATCCATGTGTATCTGGGGCTCTGGGGGGGGGGTTGTTTTTTGAGATAGAGGCACTAAATATTTAGCATAGCATCCAATGAACCTCCCCAAAATACCCTCCAAGTTTCAAAAAGATTGGCCCAGGGAGTCCAATTCTATGAGCCCACAAAGAAGCTGCCCCTATCCTTCATTATTTCCAATGGAGGGAAGGCATTTAAAACATTTGCAGTCTCTTAAATTTGATGACCAGAACTCCCTTTGGAGTTCAATTATGCTTGTCACAACCTTTCTCTTGGCTCCACCTTCAAAGTCTCCTGGCACCACCCCCAGAGTCCCCAGATATCTCTTGAATTGGACTTGGCAACCCTACTTTTGGTCCACATTTGGGCTGGTTTTCTCCCCACTTGCTCACGGGCCAGGTAAGACCCCTGGATGGGTTGCTTCCAGGCCCTCTATTTGACATGCCTTCTAATTTGTGGCATATTGCTTTCATGGGCTAAAATTAACTTCAACCATCTCTGAAAAACCCAAATTCTACCATTCTATCTGCCAGATTGAGCCAGGCTGTTCCCAGAACCACTCAGTTACGTTCTGGCCTCATTGGATTGCCTAGATTTCTTTCCATTTATGACTCCAGTTAGGTTTTGCATTAACTGATCATGTTCTGCCCTCTTTCCACTCCTGAACACAGAATTTTTGAAATAAAAAACAAAACAAAACCTGGCAACACGAATTCCATATACTTTCTAATCGGGAGCATAAACAGATGCTGTCTGAACACAGCCTTAGAAAGCACCAGGTTTTCTCAGAGACAGTAGGAGGTCCTAATGCTCTCCATTTGACTCTTAATTTCCATTCCATAATCAGGGCTTTATTTGAAACAGGAATTCCTTTGCATATTAGGGCACACACCTCTGATGTAGCCAATCCTCCTGGAGCTTACAGTTGGCCCTGTAGTAAGAGCCCTGTAAGCTCTTGGAGGATTGGCTTCATCAAGGAGGTGTGGCCTAATATGCAAAGGAGTTCCTGCCACAAAAAAGCCCTGTCCGTAACTATATCATCTGGCCAGGGGTGGAATTCTTCAGTGCAGAGGCAAAGAGAACTGTGAAATAACAACACTCACACTCCACATAGAAAAAAAGTCCAATATAATCTTCTTCAGGGGACCGTCTTTTACTTGTATGGGTTCAGTGGTGTTGATGTGCCATTTTTCATATCTCGGCTTTCCAATTGATAATCTCATCTAAAGTCTCTTGTTGGAACGCCACTGCCAATCCTTATCCTGCAGCATTTGATAGCGTTCCAAAAGATGGTCCCCTGAAGAAGGGTCTTCCTGAAACAAAATCAGACCGGTTCTTTTATGATTTGTTGGACTTTAATAATATATGATTTTTCTGGACAGTGGGCATGTTGTGCAATAGATGGATTTTTGTCTGTATCACTGTTGAGAATTTTTGGAAGAAACAAACTGTGGATTATATTGAACATTTTTTCTATGCGGAGTGTGAGCGTTGCTATTTCACAGGGGTGGAATTCTAGCAGGAGCTCCTTTGCATATTAGGCCACAAGATCCTCCAAGAGCTTACGGAAAAGAGCCTTGTAAGCTCTTGGAGGATTGGCTACATCGGGGGTTGTGCGGCCTAATATGCAAAGGAGCTCCTGCTAGATTTCCACCGCTGCATCTGACTAAGCTGCAGAAACCAAAGCCCCTCCTCCAGGATGAACTTCACTGAGAGAGGATGGCATGATACTCCTAATCAAATCTGCCATGTGTATTGGCAGGAGCCATGGAACTCAGAAGTCCAGACTGTCCAAACGCATGCTTTAAACCATGTCCTTGCAATCTTTCCCCCCCCCCCCCAAAATGATGGGAGCATATCTGCTTTGGGTCTCCAAGAGGTTTATCATTAACCCTTCCTTTCCCTGCCTCATTTTATATAATGAATTCAAGTCCAACAGGACTTAAATGCCCAGACACCAGATTCAATTCTACACTTTTTGGGTTTCGTCATGTTCCATCATGTCGTGATTGCTATTTAAACAGAATCGTGTTTGTTTTTAGGACAGGTAAGGTAGGGACAGGACTGTTTGGAGCTGGGGTATCTCCCCCCCCCCCTCTCCCCTTCACAGTCTGCTTTCGAAAAAAGCTTCCCTTTAAAAGCTTAAAAATACAGAACTCACAGGAGAGCAATCCTGTTTGAAACGATTTAACTTTTCCTGGTTCTAATGATCCATGGCTATGCCCCAAGAGACTATTAGCATGCTCAATATATTTCTCCAACTTTGTACATAAAAACTTGTAGCAGCCAAGAATTCAGTGAAATCTCCTCCTCCTCCTCCTTAGAGCAGAAAAGGATGTTAAATCAGTCGTCACCCCCACCTCCCACCCCAAGTCATTCTCGCCCTGCCTCTAGTTCAGTGGAGTGAAAGATGGGAGCCCCTCCAGAACTGGATTTATGGGAAAGCTAAGCAAGCTGCTTCTTCGGACCTTAAACATATGCTGGCCTCTAAAGGGAAAAAAAAATCAGGAAAAATGTCATAATCTGGCACTCATGAAGAATGACCTGGATAGCCCAGGTCTTATCAGATCTCAGAAGCTAAGCAGGACCGACCCTGGCAAGTACTTGGAAGGGAGACCTTGAAATCACCATGACTTCCAGGCAGACACACACACAGGGCGTTTTCACACTGACCTTAATCAGCAGCGACGCCCCTCTTCACCACGCAGGATCGGCGCGGATTTCGCACTAATTGCCGCGGAGCACCCGGAAGAGCCGGAAAGTCCCGCGGCTTTTGCGGCGCAAATGAAAAATGGTTTTTGGCGGTTTCCGTTTGCGCCGCAAAAGCCGCGGGACTTTCCGGCTCTTCCGGGTGCTCCGCGGCAATTAGTGCGAAATCCGCGCCGATCCTGCGCAGTGAAGAGGGGCGTCGCTGCTGATTAAGGTCAGTGTGAAAACAGCCACACACAAAATACTTAAAAAAAAAAAAAGAATGGGGGTGCCTGAATGCCAAGCATTGAAGCTTACCGCTGTGCCCCACCTCCTAGCCAAGGTGCTGAGCCTAGGAGCAGAAGGATCATATTTCAATCCAAAGGAAGGTGATAGACATCCCGACAGCGTGAATATTCCCCCCACACACACACTTGGAATTTATTTCAGACATGGGGACATTGCTCTGAGATTTACAGGAGCTGAAGACTAAGGCTACCCGAAATAGGATATTATCGATCACCGGTACAGCTCTGCTTGCTTAAGGTGGTCAAGTCTGAAGTGGCCTGAGAAGAATGCTGTTGGCTGAGCCACACTTTTGGACTGGCTTGATATCTATTTGTTAAGAGCAACCTGCATTTGTACTGAGTTACTGCACTGTGTCATACTGCATATTGTATTACTTTGTTGTTTGCAGAATCTTCCTTGTTACAGTGGGCTTCGTAACTTTACATATTCTTCTTAATTACAGATGTTAAATACTTTAGAGTGTTGCTAAGTGCTTAAGTCTTTTGTCACCCTGGGGCTTTTCTTTTATTCTATAGCTATAGAATTACCCCAGGTCTCCTTTGCTTGTTGATCCGCTTCCTACCTGGGCTGGCCCTGCCACTAGGCAAACTAGGCAATTGCTGGGTGCTGGTCTTATGGGGGTGCCAGACTGGGTGCTCCCCCATGTGACTGGGTGATGTCATCAGTGCAAGGGGAGTGCCAGAAGTTAACCTTGCCTAGGGTGCCAGACAGTCTAGGACTGGCCCTGCCTCCTACCCAGAGGAATCCATGTTGAATAATCCACGTTGTAGCTCAACAACAGTCAGAGGCATCATGCTAGCCAGCAGAGGGGCAGGAGCCATGGGCATGCATGCCGAAAGTTACAGGGGTGTGGTGGGTGAAGTGGAGGAGCTTGCCCTCGGGACAATCCTGGTGAACTGAGCATTTTGGTTAATGAAGTGCCAGATAACAAAGCTTTTTATTGTTCTAAATATAAAATTACCATTCTGGCAAATGCTATTTTATTTTTTGCCATCAAGTCGCAGCTGATTTATGGTGACCCAGTGGGTTTTTCAAGGCAAGGGATGTTCAGATGTGGTCTGCCATCTCCCATCGCCTGGTCTCCCATCCAAGTATTAAGCAGGGCTGGCTCAGCTTAGCTTCTGAGATCTGATGAGATCGGGTTAGCCTGTGAAATGTCATAGGGCCTCTTAAATCTGACTAGGCTTCCGCTTTCCCAGGCTCCTTCCCGCCTCCAGTCAGCTGGCCAGCGGGGGGGAAGCCCCGCCCCCAGAGGACCATGTGCCTTTCCACCTCCGGAGGCTTCAGTCTCCAATTGAAAGGCTCCCTCTTGGGATGGTGCGTCTGTGTTACTTTGAAAAAGTTGGCAGCAACTCGTGAGTAGAGAGGCCACTCCCTCGCTTCAGAGTTGCCAGAAATGGGGTGGGGGCAGGGAGGGAAAAGTCTGCTGAGCACTTCATTATTCCCTATGTGGAGATCGATTCTCATAGGGTATAATGGGGAATTGATTTGGAGGTTTCGGGGACTCTGGGGGAGCTGTTTTTTTGAGGTAGAGGCACCAAATTTTCAGTATAGTATCTAGTGCCCCTCCTCAAAATACCCCTCAAGTTTCAAAACGATTGGACTAGGGGGTCCAATTCTATGAGCCTCAAAAGAAGGTGTCCCTATCCTTCATTATTTCCTATGGAAGGAAGACATTTAAAAAGGTGTGCTGTCCCTTTAAATGTGATGGACAGAACTCTCTTGGAGTTCAATTAGGCTTGTCACACCCTTGTTCCTGGCTCTGCCCCAATGTCTGCTGGCTCCACTCCCAAAGTCTCCTGGCTCCGCCCCCAAAGTCCCCAGATATTTCTTGAATTGGACTTGGCAACCCTAAATCTGACATTTCTTAGGGAATCAGTATATCTTCCTCCAGTTGTGGGCCTGCCCCCAAGTTAAGAATGGCTCCTTATTGTGCCTGTGGACCAAGAGACCACATTTTCTTCTGCACTCCGGGCAGTGTGTGCAGTTCTTCCTTCTTCCATTTCATCTTGACAATCAACCTGGGAGAGTGGCTGGCCCAGGGTCACCCAGGCTGCCCAAGGCTGCCCAGAGATCTGAACCCAGGGCTCCCATGTTCAAGGTGATGGAAGATGATGTTGAAGAAGAAGAAGACTGAAGATTTATACTCCGCCCTTCTCTCTGAATCAGAGACTCAGAGCGGCTTACAATCTCCTATATCTTCTCCCCCCACAACAGACACCCTGTGAGGTGCATGGGGCTGAGAGGGCTCTCACAGCAGCTGCCCTTTCAAGTACAACTCCTGTGATAGCTATGGCTAACCCAAGGCCATTCCAGCAGGTGCAAGTGGAGGAGTGGGGAATCAAACCTGATTCTCCCAGATAAGAGTCCGCATACTTAACCAGTACACCAAACTGGCTCTCCAAAAAAGGAGGGGAACAAAAACTTAACTCCAAAAATGAATTAAGAACTAAAAAAGGTTAATTAGATACAAAACAAGGGCCTGATGTTAATTTTGATAAGGATAAAACATCAATATATAAATAATGCAAATTATACAAAAATACATGTATTTATACATATTGACATTAATACTGGGGCCTTTATTCTGTATTCGGTTACCCTTTTTGGTTCTTCCTCCTGCATCCAAGGCCAGCCCTCCAGCGATTACATCCTTCTGGCTCTCAGCAGATTCTCTCTAAACCACAGTACCTGAATAGTGTGTTTTTAAGCTGCACAGAGAAAGGAAATGTTCACTCCATAAGTAACTTTCCTGTTTTTAACTGCGCCAGAATTGAATTAATAGATATCTAATTTATGTCACTTCTGTAAAATATGGACTTATTACCAATGGAGGTTTTCCTGCTTTCTCAGCTTCATTGTCATTATCCAGACAGGCAGTTTGTTACATCGCCTTAGAAATGGGCTCTTCTTCTTCCTCAGAACATCCAAAACTCCTTTTTTAAAACTTCTAATGCAAGTCTTACTGTATCCAGTAAAAGGCGAAGAGAGTCCATAACTCTGTCATTTTGAATTATATGCTGTCTTTTCCAAAGCCACTTACCAGCAAATGTGGAGAAAATATTGATGTAACATAAAGGAAGTAAATGCCAGTCGTTGGTGTTAGATGAACTAATGGCTTTTCACCTGAGAAAAAAAGCCCCTAAAGGTTTCCCTGTGAAACTACAATGGGGGGGGCACAGAAAGGGTACCTAAGTGTTTTTATAACATCAGCATCCAATAGATAAACCTTCTCCCATCCTTTTTATATGTCTGCAGTCCTCTTCATTTCTATCTAGGGTGGCCAGACACCTGGATGGCGGTGGGAGTCTCCCACTGCCAGGCCCTGCCTCCAATCAGCTGACTGGTGGGAGGACTTACCACAGAGAGAGGGATGCCCAGGCTTTATTACAGGCCATGTGGTGATGTCACTTCCAGCATGCACCAGAATCAATATATAAATAATATTGCCAATGATGGACACTCTAGTATTTGAGCAAAAACTCCATGGTAGGATTCATTTTCACCAGAGTTTTTGTCACAATACCAGAGCATTGCTCTGATGTTGCAAAGAGATGATGTCACTTCCAGTAAACACCACAAGTGACATAGACATATCGCCAGTGATGTCACCTTGGCCTCCCACTCGCTTCTGTTATGTCCTCCCATCATCTGCCTGGCAACCTTATCCCTATCTGACATGCAACTACTAAACCAACAGCAGTTACTGTACACTCTTCTAAGTCCTAATTTGTTTAGGATGGTAAGAACCAGGGAGGATTGTGAGGCACTCCAAAGGGATCTGTTGAGGCTGGGTGAGTGGGCGTCAACGTGGCAGATGAGGTTCAATGTGGCCAAGTGCAAAGTAATGCACATTGGGGCCAAGAATCCCAGCTACAAATACAAGTTGATGGGGTGTGAACTGGCAGAGACTGACCAAGAGAGAGATCTTGGGGTCATGGTAGATAACTCACTGAAAATGTCAAGACAGTGTGTGATTGCAATAAAAAAGGCCAACACCATGCTGGGAATTATTAGGAAGGGAATTGTAAACAAGTCAGCCAGTATCATAATACCCCTGCATAAATTGATGGTGCAGTCTCATTTGGAATACTGTGTGCAGTTCTGGTCACCACACCTCAAAAAGGATATTATAGCATTGGAAAAAGTCCAGAAAAGGGCAACTAGAATGATTAAAGGTTTGGAACACTTTCCCTATGAAGAAAGGTTAAAACGCTTGGGGCTCTTTAGCTTGGAGAAACGTCAACTGTGGGGTGACATGATAGAGGTTTACAAGATTATGCATGGGATGGAGAAAGCAGAGAAAGAAGTACTTTCTCCCTTTCTCACAATACAAGAACTCGTGGGAAATTGCTGAGCAGTTGGGTTAGAACAGATAAAAGGAAGTACTTCTTCACCCAAAGGGTGATTAACATGCGGAATTCACTGCCATAGGACGTGGTGGCGTCTACAAGCATAGCCAACTTCAAGAGGGGTTTGGATAAAAATATGGAGCCACTGTGTGACAAAGAGTGTTGGACTGGATGGGCCATTGACCTGATCCAACATGGTTTCTCTTATGTTCTTAGGTTCTTATGTCCTCTGAAGTCAGTGGACCTAGAAAGGTGTAATTCTGTTTAGGATTGCACAGCAGTTCAATCAGTTGCCCAGCCCTTCTGTGTTCCCAGTGCCAGATTCTAAGGGTGGGAAGGAGATTAAGTAATCATTTCAAAATGAATCAGTGCCACAAAACCAGTCTTTTATAATCCTTCAAAACTGAATATATATATATTCAGTTTTGAAGGATTATAAAAGACTGGTTTTGTGGCACTGATTCATATATATATACTCTGCCTTTCTCCCCAGTGGGGATTCAAAGCATTATACTTTGTTCTCCCCTCCATTTTACCTTCACAACAACCCTATGAGGTAGCTTAGGCTGTGAGTTTGTGAGTGACCCAAGGCTGGCAACCCTAAACGCATCTCAGGTTTAACATATGTAATCAGACCATGGTAGTCTACAGGTGTGGAGGCTGAACATATCCAATTACCCTGACTAATGGGAGAGGTTCTGGGAGCATCATATCAGCTAGCAGCAGGCCTTATAGTCAGCAGGAGCTCACAAGAGTGCAGCTCCTGAACCTTTCTGAGGGTTCCCCCTCTTCCCCACCACCTACCTTGTCCATTGAATAGTAGGAACAGCTGCATAACAATCCCTGGATTAGGAAAGCAGCCAGCCAGCCACCAGGGGCTTTGCCACACCCTCAGCAGCCCTTATTAACCCCTGGAGAAGCCCGCACCACCCTTTCTTCACTCCTTATGTGATCTTGGGCAATGGGTGGCTTGCTTGCCTTTTGACTGGGGGGCGGGTGGCCCAGGAGAGCCCCAGACAAGCGAGGTCTACTTGGGCTGGCTGGATCTCTAGCTTGCCCAAGCAGGCCTCGCTCACCCAGGACTCTCCTTTCTTGCATCAGGTTGCTTTTGGCTGGGGGGGGGGGCGCATATGCTAATGAGTTATGCTAGTGAGCTCTGCCACCTGTTTTTCTACAAAACAACCCCTGGCTAGCAGCATTCAATATGCTCACTTGTATTAGTGATCATTCGGATTCCCAGACCAAGAGGATTCTGGGTCCTGTGATGGAAAAGTCTCATGTCTGATTAGCAGCCAAAAGTGCAGAAAACAGGGAACCATTCCCTGAGCCACAGGAATATGGAATCATTCCATATGACTCACTGTCTCTCCAGTGATCGTAGACATTTTATAGGGATTTCTCGCCTCCAGGTGAGATTGCCTTACAAAACCTTGCCATGTGCATCCTGCATATTCCCCTTTCTTACATTTTTTCTATATCCAATGTCCAATATAACTACTCTTTGGCCAGGGATTGCTTCTTCATGACTGAAAGAAATGTGAGGTTCTTAAAATGTCATCGTTTACAGAACTGTGAGAAGGTTTGGCCAGTGTCAGACCCACAAGGGAAATCGTAGCTTAAGACCAATGACAAATGTTTTATGACCCTTTGGAAAAAATTAGCATTTCTGTCTGCTTGAGAAGGCCCATAAATCTGGTGAGTGGCCAATACAATGGACAACTCTTAGCTAACCAAGAAAGATGATGCCAGTTGTAACATTTGGAAAGTATCAGCACTGTCCTAAGAGGATGGTGTTAAATCTACAAGGAGGTTCCCCCAAAATTTATGCCAATCACACTGTTTAATGAAAAGACAACCTAATCCTTCAGGATAATGTGAAAACACAGAGACGCACACACCTAGTTTTCCCGTAGAGTTGGGTGGGGTGGGAAAAGAAAGAGAGAGAAAACAGAGGGCGTATGTCTTTCCTAAGCGATTGGGTGGAAAGTCTGACTAAAGCCACATTCGTAATCTCTTTGTATAATCTCTCCAAAGGCAAAAGTATCAGCTCCTCTTATAATAACTTGGTGTTTCACCAACAGGGATGGTGCAAATAGAATTAACATTGAGAGAAATTTTTAACGTCCTTCCACAATAATTCAAAAAAGCGAATTTTCTATTCATCATGAGCCCGTTGGGGGAGGGCGGGATATAAATCTGATAAAATAAATAAAATAATTCAGGATCCTGGTAGTTCCCACGCAGAACTGAGGGAAAACAACCATGTCCAGTCAGTCCTACAATTTCCTGTCAATGCTATCTCAAATATGATTGTTCAAAGCCTAAACTGCACCACTGTGGGATGGAGTTTTCCAGTCTTCCCAGAATCTTCATCTATATTGTAGTGAATATTGTAATTTAGAGACACATCCTTATTGGAACATAGCAGATGGGAATTTACAGAGGATCCCTGCTGGCTAGGAGGCAGACGCTGCAGACGGTAAGTCTTAGAGAGCATCAGAGAAGCTAGGAGAATGCTGTGTTTGTTTGGCAATAAACTATTACCATCACTTTTACTTTTGTCTGGTTGAACTCTGACCTTTTGCACCACCTTTGTGTAACCTTTTACAATCCAGGCTTCTGAACTTGCTTCCACACCAGCCAGTACTTGTTTAGTATGTTAAACATGTTGCCAGCAGAACACGTGAATAAAAAGGCCTTACACAAAACCCAAGGAGTTTGACAGCAATTATTCTGACCATATCTGGTCTTAGCTACCTACCTCTCTTTACCAGTCACTACACATATTATAATCTGGGTGTTCAAAGAATTCAGCTACCAAACTTTTCATCCCCGCACAAGGATCACAAAATGCATGAAGGGAGAAATTATCACAAGATCTTTACTGCTTGGTTTTAGTGCTGATGATTAAATGCAAGAGGATAACAGGAAGGAGTAAGAAAATAAGAGGAATAACACTTATGAATGTGGTGTCTTCCCCCATATTTTAGCCAGAAGATAACTGCAAATTGTATTAGTAATAACAAGGAACATTTTTGTCTCAAGAGCAACAAAGTAACTTGTTTAACAGTTACCGCAGCTTCTTAGAAAGGTTTTTCCTCCTTTAAAATTAAATATAAGGTTTCTGGGTTTTTTTAAAACTTTAAATTCTAAGCCTTGTGCCCAGGCACAGCTGAACGTACCCACATACTGGTTTCATAACCATTTCATGTCCATCAAGTGGCAAATACATCCTTGTTATTTTCCTCATGCTCCATCACTCAGGTATGGGTTTGGAAGTTGCAGCGCTCTTCCTAGAACTCAATTCCATGAGAAGAAGCATACCACACAGAGAGAAATTGCATCTGTTTGCAACGATTTCCCCTCTGAAATTGCTTGAGACGCCAGGGAGAGCCACCGACATACGGATGCTGAACTAAATCCAAGAATGTATAACATCAGCTTCTGAATTATACAGTTTTGTGACAGGTAAATCTGTGACCCTCATATGGCAAATTACGGGTCTCTGAGAACAAGTTTTGCTTAGATGCATGTGGATGGAAAGATTGTAGGGCAACACAAACCCTATGTGTGATCTTCTGATGAGTCCTATTGTAAGATGTTTCTTTATCCTTTCCTTCTTCCAAGAATACAGAAGAGCATATGTCATTCTCTGCTCCTTAGGGTTGCTAGGTCCAATTCAGGAAATATCTGGGGGCTTTGGAGGTGGAACCAGAGCAAGGTTGTGACAAGCATGATTGAACTCCGAAGGGAGTTCTGTCCATCACATTTAAAGGGACAGCACACCTTTTAAATGCCTTCCCTTCACTGGAAATAATGGAAGATGGGGGCACCTTCTTTTGGGGCTCATAGAAGTAGATTCCTGGGTCCAGTCTTTTTGAAACTAAAGAAGATTTTTGAGGAGAAATGCCATGCTGAAAATTTGGTGCCTCTACCTCAAAAAACAGCCCTCCCAGGGGTCCAGATACCCACAAATTAATTCTCCATTATACCCTATGGGAACCCATCTCCATAGGTTATAATGGACTGTCCAGCAGACGTTTCCTCCCCTCTCCTCTCCTGAAGTGAGGGGAGGGTCTCCAAACCAGGGGCCCCCTGCCCCCAAATGGAGATTGGCAACCCTACTGCTCCTCCATTGTATCCTCATCAGAACCCTATGAGGTGAATCAGGATGAGATCGAGAAACTGGCTCAAGGTCACTCAGTGCACTTCAGGGTTGAGTGAGAATTTGAACTTGGGACTCCCATTTCCCCTACTGATACCATGCTGGCTGGCTCTCACACTTTGTTCTCTCCATTCCAATAGCTTCTCTCTGGTTTGGCAACAGATAGGCCAATCAGCATTATCCTGTTTTGTGGCCACTTTTCCATGTATGACAGCTTCTTACCTATGGCTATCAAAGGAAGGTCTGCTGTCAGATCATGCAGAATCATCCTGTTTGAAAGTATTGACTTCAGAAGCCTCCTTCTTAAAACACAAAGACCTTCCTGAATTGGATCAAAGATCCATTCATTTTTGGAGAGAATCTCCATGGCAGTGAGCCAAATGCCATGAGAAGCCCACAAACAGGACATGAAAGCACCCTCAAATTATATGACGCCCAGGCAACTGATATTCAGAATTATCCTGTTTTCTCAGAACAAGAAGAAGGAGATTGGATTTATATTCCACTCTTCACTCAAAGAGCAGTTTATGGTTTGGTTTATGGTTTATTGGATTTATACCCCACCCTCCCCACCGAGGCAGGGTCAGGGTGGTTCACAAAAATAAAATAGCAATAAAACATTAATTATACATTTAAAAATAGAATATTCAGTAATATAACAAGTAAAACAGTTTGATGCTAATGTTGTTAATATCCGACGGCATTCAGTGTTCTTTGGTATCCGCTTACTATATTAAGATTTCAGTCAAAGGCTAGCCAGAATAATGTCTTACAAGCCTTGCGGAACTGGGAGAGGTCCCACAAGGCTCTAATCTCCTCTGGTAGTTGGTTCCACCAATAGGGGGCAGAGATCAAGAAGGTTCTCTCCCTGGTAGATTTTAATCTCTTTCCCCTTCCTCTCCCCACAACAGAGACCCTGTGAGGTCAGTGGGGCTGAGAGGACTCTGAGAGAACTGCTCTTGAGTTGGACGAGATGACCTTGGAGGTTCTTTCCAACTCTATGATCCTCTGAACAGGCTGCCAATTGTGTACCGAGTTCGTTACAAGGTGCTGGTTATTACCTTTAAAGCCCTATATGGCCGAGCACCTGCCTACCTTAGGGACCGCCTCTCTCCATATGTTCCTCAGAGAGCACTGAGATCTAGTTCTCAAAAACTTTTAAAAATCCCTGGACCAAGGGAGGCCAGACTAAAAACAACAAGGGAGCAGGCCTTTTCGACAATGGCTCCCCAATGGTGGAATCAGCTACCAGAGGAGGTGCGAGCCCTGCGAGACCTTAATCAGTTTCGCAGGGCTTGTAAAACCGTCCTCTTTCAACTTGCTTTTAAGATGGAACCCTGGTAATGACATCTAGCCATCCTTATATATGTATTGAACTGTAGCACCTTTAATCTATAATGGTTTTAACGGATTTATTTAATTTAATTTATGAATTGTAATTTAATTATATTTTAACTGTGTTTTATTGTAGTAACTGTATTTTATTGTAATCATGGTATATACCATGTCCTGTGAGCCGCCCTGAGCCTGCCTTGGCGGGGAAGGGCAGGATATAAAATAAAATTTATTATTATTATTATTATTATGAACTTGTGACTGACCCAAGGTCACACTAGCAGCTCCCTGTGGAAGAATGGGGAATCAAACCTGGCTCTCTCCATGCTCTTAACTACTACACCAAACTGGCTCTCTAGCATCCTGAGGTCTTGGAGAGCCATTGTAAACTGAGTCCATTGTAGATGAACTGGCAGTCGGATAAGGCAGTTTGTACCACCACCTTCAACATGATTTGCCTCTTGCCAAGCTGACATTCTGATTCAAAAATCTTTTTAGGCTTGGTCTTATTTATAGTTCAGTGGCATTTCTGTTTTATTGATACTGGATAATTGGCTACTACAATGGAAGAATATCAGTGTTTTAAAGAAGTTAAAAAGTTGCACCAACACAACATTCCATAAGCGTAGCCAAAATGAGAAAGGCCAGATTCAGGGGTTTGCCAGATTCAGAAATGGAGCACACGATTCAAAAGCCAGACCCAAAAATTAAGGTTCAGGGAAGTCCCCTGCTTCAAAACAGAAGGTACTGTGGAGTTCCAGGGAAAGCTTTGAGAAGCTCCTCAACCTTTGAGCCAGCACACATGTCATTCCCATCATATGGGGACTGCCGAAACAGCCTCTATGGGATTTACTTCCAGGAAAGTATCTATTAGAGTGTGGCTTTATTTATGGTTCAGAAAAGAGAACCGTCTGATACAAGGGATTTTTCTAAAAAAAAAAAAAAAAAATCTGTTAGCGCATGTTCCTCTTACTAGAGAAGCAAATCTTATGGCATGGTCAACAGATGTCGTCAGTGTCACAAGATACTATCCCAACCTCTATAAGTTGAGAAGTTTCCAACTGTACTCTCTACAGAGAAACACTCAGCCCATGTAGAAACTTCCCTGCTGCATACCAAGGGAGGGGAGGAGGTTGACCGTGACATGTGCAAAAACACGAGTGCATCTTTTTAGCCCCTCGATCCAAGCCACAGCCTGTTTCTCAGACTGTTAAGAGCACAGCCTAGTACACGTGCGCCAGCGTTTTCATTCCATCTCTCATCCTTGTTAGTAAAGTTTTATTCTCCCCTCTGGTGTAACATGCATCAGAAAAGGAAAATAAACAAATAATTCAGGCTTCCAACCAGTTAGTGCTGGAATTAAAGCCCTGCTCGTTTTACTGTACAAGTTTCCAGGCCAGAAAGTAGAAAGCCAGGTTCCAGCAAACTATAAAATCTGTGGCTTGAAGCAGGACTCATAACTCACCCTCTTGGGGGGTTACGTCATTATTTACATAGAAAATACGTCTCCTATCGATAAATCAGTTCCATTAAATCAGGGGTAGGACCTTATGTTTTGACAGCAGAAAGTCTTGAATAAACAACAAGATGCAGGAGTCTAAAGCAGTTGATCTGTGGAGTCTCATTGTTTTAATGGCACCTTGACAACGTTTGTTTATTTTCCAGCCTCGTTCATCTGATTGAATGTCACCAGGTCCAGTTATCCAGGTGAGCAGGTGAGCCAGCCAACACTTGGACACATTTTCTAATTGTGTTGAAGCAGGCGTCTTTGGCAAGCAACTTGCAATGGGGTGCAATGGCTGGCAGCTGTACAGTGAGAGAACATTCTGGAATGGAACTGCTGCCATGGCACCCTTCGAAGATGTCAGTTGGGTTTCCAACTGGTGGGAGCTGGTATGATGACAAACCTGGGTCTGTGGCCAGGGGGAACTGGGTTCAAATTCCAACTCTGCTACAAATCTCACCAGTCACTCTCAGCCTAACCTGGCTCATTGAGATGTTGTGAGGAAAATTCTTCCTGAGTTCCTTAGGGAGAAAAAGCTGGGATAAAAATATAACAATAACTAACAGGTCCATGACTATGTGATATTTATAGTTGTTAACAGCGTCCATAGTTCTGGAATAATCACATTCTAGTTAAGGTACTGTAGGTCCACTTCAGCATTATATGTATAGAGATGTTAGAACCTACTAGGGTCACCAGCATCCAGGTAGGGCCTGGAGATCTCCCAGAATTCCAGCTAATCTCCAGATGACAGAGATCAGATCCCCTGGAGAAAATGGCTGCTTTGGAATGACACTTTGCTTAAGTCCCTCTTCTCCCAAAACTCTGCCCTCCTCAGGCTCTAACCCCACCCCCAAGTCTCCAGGTATTTCTCAAATTTTCAGGTATTTCCCAACCATAGAACCAACCCAAACATCATAAAATACTAAGGATAAAATACTGAGGGCTTCGGAACTCTTCATCACATGACTGTTCATTAGTAAATGGAGAGGGAGGAGCTATTTCAGGGCTTGATTACTCCTCATTCTGCAGCTTCTAGAAGTCTTTAAGTTGAGTATAAGAAGTATTGTAAACGAGATGAGATGGTGCCAGATGCCAAATGCCAGGTGGTTCTGGATGACCCCAGAGTAGAGTCAGATTTGACAAACAACAGATTTTGCAAATCAGCTGAAAAAGGTAAAAGCAAAATAAGACAAACACATAAATTAGGTTTTTGCCATCTGAGCATGGAGCAGGGGTCATTGGGTGTTTGTGTGTGTGTGGGGGGGGGGGAGGTATTTCTGAATTTCCTGCATTGTGCAGGGGGTTGGACTAGATGACCCTGGAGGTCCCTTCCAACTCTATGGTTCTATGATTCTACTGACCCTGCTTAGATTCCAAGATCTGACAAGATCAAACTATGCTGTACCATTCCATAGCCCTATTACCTGTATTTGAAAGTCCTCCTGAATAATTCAGGTATGCCTAATTTGTGGAAAGCCAGGAGGGTGGGACAGAGTCAGCGACAACATCTGCTTTCCATGCTGAAGGTCCCAGTTGTTGCCACCACTTCTTGCTGCAGGAAATTCCACATGTTAATTCCTCTTTGGCTGCAGAAATACTTCCTTTTAACTGTTCTAAGATTACCGCTCATTAATTTCACTGAGTGCCCACGAGTTCTTGTATTGTGAGAAAGGGAGAAAAGTATTTCTTTCTCTGCCTTCTCTATCCCATGTAGCCAGTTTGCTGTAGCGGTTAAGTGTGTGGACTCTTATCTGGGAGTCCCCACCCCTCCACTTGCAGCTGCTGGAATGGCCTTGGGTCAGCCATAGCTGTGGCAGGAGTTGTCCTTGAAAGGGCAGCTGCTGTGAGAGTCTTCTCAGCCCCATCCACCTCACAGGGTGAGGAAGGTAAAGGAGAGCTGCTCTGAGACTCTGAGCTGCTCTGAGATTCTGTGAGCTGCTCTGAGACTCTGAGATTCGGAGTGGAGGGTGAGATATAAATGCAATATCTTCTTCTTTTGCAAACTTATATCATGTCACCATTTGATCGTCATTTCTCCAGACAAAGACCTCTAACCTCTTTAACCTTTCATCCTCTAACTCATTTTAGTTGCCCTTTTCTGCGCTTTTTCCAATATATATTATGTGGTGCAGTGACCAGAACTGAACATGATATTCCAAATAAGGCTGCACCATCAATTTATACAGAGGCATTATGATACTTGCTGATTTCTTTTCCGTCACCTTCCTAATAATCCCAAGCAAAGCATTTGCCTTTTTTTACTTCACTGGGCTGCTGCTTTGCTCAACTGGCCATTGTTTAAAAAGACAGTTAAATCAGTTGCAAGCAATATAAATCAGTCATAAGTGCTGTGCTTTCAAATAAAATCCTCCCCTTTTGTGTTCGTCTAAGTAGTCCTTAGAAACAATAATGGCTGCCAATCTGATCAGATCAGTGGTGTTTTTGAGCATACATAAAACAAAAACAATGCAAACCTGTTGGGCAAGCATTTGAGTCATTTGGAACCCAAATGGCAGATCTGGTAATCGGCTCACATTTGATCATCAGCCAAGGTAACAGTGACAAATTTGCAGCTCAACTGGGATGGGAAGACTTTGATCAGTTTTCCATGACATTCCAATGCAGGCCCTTGCGGAAACAGGAGCTGTTTCTTCTCCCACCATCTGAGATTCCTAATCATCATTGAATTCCATTCTAGAATCTCAGTGTGTGGCTGGAAACAATGCTCAATTTGCAATTCAGAGTTGCTAACTCCGAGCTGGGAATTAATTAATTGATTGATTGATGCATGACATTGTGACTAGAATACTCAAGAGATCCTAAGATTGCCTGGCAGCCAGATGTTCTAGTCTATTAAGCATTATGCACCACAAGGTGGTGAGCTAGACTTGTTTTTAAGGCAAAAGATGTTTCAGAGGTGGTCTGCCATTGGCTGCCTCTGCATCATGACCCTGGTATTCCTTGGAGGTTGCCTTTCCAAATATGAGCCTGCTTAGAAGAAGATATTGGATTTATACCCTGCCCTCCACTCTGAATCTCAGAACAGCTTACAATATCCTTTACCTTCCTCCCCCATAACAGACACCCTGTGAGGTGGGTGGGGCTGAGAGAGCTCTCCCAGGAGCTTCCCATTAAAGGACAACTCTGCAAGAGCTATGGCTGACCCAAGATCATTCCAGCAGGTGTAGTGGAAGAGTGGGGACTCAAACCTGATTCTCCCAGATGAGAGTCCCTGCACTTAACCACTACACCAAACTTAGCTTCCAAGATCAGGCTAACCTGGGCTATCCAGTTCAGGGCTCTGAGATGGGAAATTCCTGAAGATTTGGGGTGGGGAGTCTCAGAAGGGTAGAATTCGGGGAAGAGAGGGAGCTCAGCAGGGATGTAGTAGTATAGAATTCACCCCCAAACCAGCCATTTTCTCCAGAGGATTTTAGTAGTCTGGATATCAGTTGTAATTCCTGGGTATCCCCTGGCCCCACCTTGAGGCTGACAACCCTGCTTTCGGACATCATGGCAAACAGTTTGATTCAATTGTGTTCCCTCCACCAAAGATCATAGGCATAGAATGTAGTGACCTGGTGTGGGATGTAGGGGAGAGTTTAGCAATCTGGCTGGTGTATCGTCTGCCTAGCGCACCAGCCAGTGCCCTACCATCCCTGATGGAGGCTGTAGCAGGCTGGGCATTGGAGCGCCCTCAGCTTATAGTCTTGGGTGACTTCAATGTCCATGCCAAGGACGCGGCTTCCACTCAGGTGACGGACCTAGTGCTTTCCATGGCAGCACTGGGACTCTCCCAATATGTAACAGCACCCATGCATCAGGCTGGGCATACATTAGACTTGATCTTTGCGGCAGGAGTTGGAGTGGATCAGATTTCTGCCGAGGCGGTGCCATGGTCTGACCATTATGCCCTGAGGGCTCGTGTGAATATGCCACCTCTACCCCATCTAGGCGGTGAGCAAGTTTTCGCTCGCCCACGTAGCCAGATGGACCCTTTGCGACTTCAAACGGCTATGCGGGATCCCTGGCCCTCTGGCGACTCGGTGGATGAACTGGTGGAGAACTGGAATAGCCAGCTCTCCACGGCCATCGACAAGATCACTCCCCGATGTCCTCTTCATCCTCATTCATGATCCACTCCATGATATAGCCTGGAGCTGAGATCAATGAAGCGGCGATTAAGACAACTAGAGAGACAATGGCGACATACTCGCGACGAAGCTACGAGAACATCCTATAGGTCATTTATGTGGACCTATGAGATGGCAGTCCGGGCCACAAAGAAGAATTACTTTGCATCACGGATTGCATCTGCGACCTCGCACCCAGCACAATTGTTTAGTATAATTCGGTCACTAACAATTTTACTGCATGGTAAACAAAATATTAGAGAATTGGAAATAGGCTGTGAGGCTTTTGCGAGCTTTTTCGCAGATAAAGTCTCGTTGCTCCGACATGACCTTCCCGCCATACTTGATACAGTAAAAGAACTTGGGGCACCGAGCATGTCTTCTGGTCCAGTTCCGGATTCCTTCAGTCCACTTAGCTGTACACCCTACGGCTTGTAGGTTGGATCCGTGCCCGTCCTGGCTTATAAAAGCTAGCCAGGCAATGCTACGTGAACCACTGCAAGGTATCATCAATAGATCCCTGATAGAAGGGATCTTTCCCACGCCTCTTAAAGAGGCTGTGGTCTGTCCCCTCTTGAAAAAACCATCTGCAGATCTGGATCTATTGGCGAACTATCGGCCGGTATCAAACCTTCCCTTTTTGGGTAAGGTTATAGAGCGGGCGGTGGCAATTCAGCTACAGGGATTCCTGGAGGACACTTCCGCACTGGATCCAATCCAGTCCAGCTTTCGACCAGGTCACAGGACGGAGACGGTTCTGGTCGCTCTCATGGATGACCTCCTGTGACATCTGGATTGGGGCGGCTCAGCAGTGCTGCTATTATTGGACCTGTCAGCTGCTTTGGATATGGTTGATCATCAGCTACTGACTGGCTGCCTTCCCGACGTGGGGATTCAGGGGTCTGCCTTACAGTGGTTGACCTCCTTTCTCCAAGATCGGGGACAAAGGGTGGTGATAGGGGAGGAGTCATCCCAGAGGCACTCACTCACATGTGGTGTGCCTCAGGGCCGTTCTGTCCCCGATGTTATTTAACATCTATATGCGCCCCCTTGCCCAGTTTGTCAGGAGGTATGGACTGGGTTGTCACCAATATGCAGACAACACCTAGCTCTATCTATTGATGGGTGGCCAGTCCAACTGTACCCCGGAAAATCTGGACCTGACTCTTCAAGCTGTAGCATCCTGGCTCAGGCTGAGTCGGCTGAAATTGAATCCAATGAAGACGGAGGTTCTCTATCTAAGCCGGGGTGGTCCAAGGAGAGGGGTCCAGCTGCCGGCTCTAGACAGGGTGCCATTGATACTGGCCCCTAAGGTCAAGAGCTTGGGAGTGCTCTTTGAGTCCTCCCTTACGATGGAGGCCCAAGTAGCAGCCACTATTAGATCCGCCTTTTTTCATCTTCAGCGGGTGTGGCAGCTGGCTCCTTTTCTGGAGCACAATGACTTAGCAATGGTGATCCATGCTATGGTCACCTCAAGAATAGATCACTGTAATGCTCTTTACATGGGGCTACCCTTGACGCTGACTCGGAAACTACAGTTAGTGCGGAACACTGCGGCACGGCTGTTAATTAGGCTCCCTTGATGGGAGCACATTCAGCCAGTGCTGAAAGAGCTGCACTGGCTACCTATTGTGTTCCGAATCCGTTTTTAAGGTGTTGGTATTGACCTTTAGAGCCCTTTATGGTCAGGGACCTGTTTATCTGCGGGTCTGCCTTTCTCCATATATACCCCAGAGAGCACTGCATTCAGGGACAACAAAATCTGCTGTCCACCCCTGGACCAAAGGAGGCCAGGTTGTGTTTGACACGAGCCAGAGCCTTCTCGGTGGCTAATGTAAACAAACAAATAAATAAATAAATAAAATAAGAGGGAAGTACCAGTGACCAACAAGCACTGTGCTTGTGTTCATCAAAAACAGAGGTTTAGCATGGTGTCTGAACACAGCCTATGACTGGACATGCATAGTTTTTGCTGCATCCAGGTCACTTATTCACACCAGAGAGTGCCACCTGGTTCCGGTTCTGGCAGATGTGCATTACAGACAGCTGCAGTGTTGGCTCTGAAAATGTTAAGTATTTTTAATACTTTAAAGATATTTTTTCACTATGCATCCATGGTGCTGAGCTAGGCAGAGTCATTTTTAGCGAGGTATCACAAGCAGTAGTTATATGCTGGAGATAAATATGTGCAGTGAATCCAGCTAGTGGACTGGCAACCACATTTGCCTCAGGAAAAGCAGTATGGTTTAGCCAGTGTGGTGCTGTGGTATGAGACCCATATTTGAGTCTCTACTCTGCCATGGAAACTTTCTGTGTGACCTTGGGCCAGTCACTTTCTACATCACAGGGCTGTTGTCATGAGTATAAAGTGGATGAGGAGAGAAGATGTATGCTGCTTTGGTTTACAAGAAAAAAAAAGTGAGGCTGCATCCCATCCATACTGAACGATAGTGATAAGGATAGCATCGGTATTCCCCCTCATGATGGGAATTGTGTACGTGGTACTTATTAAGATACATACGAAGAAACCCACATACAGTCCCAACTGTTGGGTACTAGAAGATTTGAAATCCAATTTTCTTCTGTTTATGATTTGCTCTTGCTGGATTCACAGGGATTATTCTAGAAAAACCTTTCTGTGTATTACAGCAGCTTGCAATATAATGACAAAGGCAATACATTTGAAAAGACTACAGTAGCAAGAACTTTTGATCAAATCCTAACAGCCACATCTTGTCTTCTCAAAATGATGATGATGACGACGACATTGTTGTCATCTTTGCTAGTAGAAACTGCAGTGGAAATAGAAAAGTTTAACGAAAAGGGCATTCTGCAGTAGGGGTCCACCACTGAAAAAGCCCTGGCTCATGCTGGAAGAGACTTTTTTGAAAAAGTAGTACTGTCTTTTGCAAGAGTAGCTCTGCTATCAAATGAACATAAGAACATTAGAGCCCATCCAGATCAGACCAATAGTCCATCTAGTCCAGCATCTTGTCTCACACTGGCCAACCAATTCCTCCTTTCCTAATAATCCCTAACACAGAGTTTGCCTTCTTTACTGCTGCAGCACACCAGGTTGACCCTTTCATTGAGCTATCCACTACAACACCAAGATCTTTTTTCCTTTTGGTCTCAGCAAGTTCAGGCCCCATTAGCCTGTACTTAAAGTTGGGATTTTTTTGTCCCAGTGTGCTTCACCTTACACCTACCGACAATGAACTTTGTTGCCCATTCATACAGTTTGTGGAGGACCTCTTGGAGCTCTTCACAGACTCTATGAAAGAAGCCACACCCCTCAGTTTGCAAGAGGTGAACAAGGCTGCTAACAAAAGAACATAAGAGAAGCCATGTTGGATCAGGCCAATGGCCCATCCAGCCCCACCTCTGTCACACAGTGGCAAAGAATCCACGTACCATCAGGGGGTCCACTAGTGGGACCAGGACACTAGAAACCCTTCCACTGTTGCCTTCTGGAAAGAAGAAGCAGATAGCAAGACAAAGCATAGATCCATGTAAAATTTACTCCTGGGGCTCTGGATAAGGATTCAAGTCATTATAAGATGCTGAGAAAATTGTATTGAAACCACCTGTTACCAGAAGGTGCGTCTGTCTGTTTGCCATGAATTTCAGTCTTCATCTGTACTTGTTTAAGTAACTTACCTGTTGAATGAATATTATCCATTCTTATGGACTTTTTGATGGCTTGAAAAAGTTCACTGTGGGGACAAGAAAGATTGGGTGCTAAAAGCTCCAGCCTGGAGAATAAGAGAGAAGGGACTATCACTCTTTTCACTTTTTTCAAGACGAAGTGAGGGTTTCTCATGGGACTGTATGGATGTCAATAATGGTCAAATAAATAGTTACTATGTATTATAGATTAAAAAGTGTGTAAAGTGTTTATATAATATTTGGGAACTCATGTTCCTGTATTTCAGTGGTTGTGTTTATCAGTCTCAATCTCCAGGAAAGGGCTAGAGATCAATCAGAACTACAACTGCTCTCCAGATGGTAGAGATCAGCTCCCCTTGAGGTGGGGGTGAGGAGCGAATGCCTTCATTTGGATGGGTGAGAAGATAGCAAGGGCAGGAGAGCACTCACCCAGAGCCTCTTTCTAGAGCCCGTTGTATTTTTCTTCACAATGGGCCTTATTCCTAGTCATTTACAAAGATGCTGGAAAAAAACAGGTCCCAGGACAAATCCTTAAGGCACTCTATTTGTCACCCCTCCTTTTTTTTAATTTTCCAACAATTTTTATTGTTGTAGTCATGTAGTTTTCATAGTAGTCAACGTTACCACATATTACAAAGTAAATAATTTTAAGTTACAGCAATTCACAAATAAATGAAATCTTTGTATACAGAATTGTGTGGTATAACCTTATGTTCTTCCAAATATGCTAGTACAGGGTACCAGAGTTCTATTACTTTTTTTTCCATATACAGTAGGCGAAACATAATGAGTTGAATAAACTAGCTTATATAATATAGAACAATCCCAAATTTTCTTTCTCCAACATTTTAGGGATGATATGGTAGCTGATTTCCAATTAAATGCTAAGAGCGTTTTTGCGATAGATAAAAGAATTGTGACAATTTCCCTTTTCCTAGGTTCTATTTCAGATTGTGACCAATTTTCCAGCAATATAATTTCTGGATCTAAAGATAAGTTTATATTCAAAATTTGATTTATCTGATTCTAATAAGTTTCCAGTAAGTTTGAATGTGAGAGCATGACCACTATGAATGAATGTATGAAGAAAGATACCCACATTATTTGGAGCAATTTGGTGATTGTGAAGCTTTGAATCTGTGTAGGATTGAAGGAGGTAAGTACCATCGAGGAATTACCTTAAAAGATTGAAATTTGACTGCGAAAATATTAGAATTTATACCTGAGGTGGACCAGATTTCTGACCATTCATCTTTTGTTATTTGTTTCCCAAGTAAATAGACCATTGTTTTTGGTAGATAGTTAATTCCTCTTCTTCAGTTGTGAGTAAGACTCTATATAATAAAGTGGTTAGTTTTGGCAAGTGCATTCTGTTTTTATATAGAATTAATTCAAAAGGGGTCATCTCTGTTCATGGCTTGTCTTACTGGTTTGGATTCTAAGCAGCGTCGAAACTGAAGGTAGTGGAACCAGGCTATTTTTTGTTTTAATTTTTTTTTCCTAGCGTGGTCTTTTCTAAAAAGGAACCATTTCCCCAACATTGGCAAATGTATACAAATCCAGCTTCTTTCCAAGTCTGGAAGGGTGAAGTCCCTGTTCCTGGAACAAACCACTTTTGATTGGTGCAGTAAGTTATTGGAGATATTTGTGGAGCCAATTTTTCTCTTCTTTTGTGCCATATAGTTAACTTGTCACCTCTCTTCAAGAGGATGAGGAATCAATTAACAAGCACTCTTTGTTACTCTTTGGATGTGATTTCAAAACCAGTTACAGTAGTGGGGTAGTAGGATCCGAAACACAGAATATTATGTGGAATCTTGTCAAAAGCTTTACTGAAACATTATCGAAAGCCTTACTGAAATCAAATGCATGATAATAGAATAATCTGCCTTAGTGGTAATAAATGAGGAACAAAAGCCAGAGTTTAGTTTAGCTGCCATTGCAAACCATTTGTGCGTGGGGAGGGGGCGGGGTCAGGGTGTCTGAAGATAATTGGAGCTATTTTTGGCCCTAGAACTCCCCCAATCATCTTGAACTGGTGGCCAGTGTTGAGATTCCTAGTTTTATTTCTTTATGTTAGGCCGGTCACAAATGGACAGACAGCTGGACATTTTATTGCTATAGGTATCAGCCAGCCAAGTGATTTGTTTTGTTATATTTGGTCAGGGTCTTATGAAGAGCCCAGATGGAATCTTGTCCAGAGGTCCATGGAAGCTCTCAGCAGCCCTGGCTATCCCTGCGAGTTCCCCCACCCCCCCAATCTCAACAATTCGTGGAGATCAGTGGGCTGCTATGGGAATGGGGAGTCAAGAATGCTCTGTTCTACTGACAGAAGTGACTTGTATGAGCAGAAATTTTAGTCTAGATCCAACCCAATTTATATGCAAATATATTCTTTTTAATGAAAAGCAGTTTTGGATGGAAGAAAGCCCAAAGGCATTTAATCTGCTAAGACCTCACCTGGAGTATTGTGTTCAGTTTTGGGCACCACATTTTAAGAAGGATATAGACAAGCTGGAATGGGTCCAGAGGAGGGTGACGAAGATGGTGAGGGTCTGGAGACCAAGTCCTATGAGGAAAGGTGGAAGGAGCTGGGGATGTTTAGCCTGGAGAGGAGGCGGCTGAGAGGTGATATGATCACCATCTTCAAGTACTTGAAGGGCTGTCATATAGAGGATGGTGTGGAATTGTTTTCTGTGGCCCCGGAAGGTAGGACCAGAACCACTCGGTTGAAATTAAATCAAAAGAGTTTCCAGCTCAACATTAGGAAGAACTTTCTGACCGTTAGAGTGATTCCTCAGTGGAACAGGCTTCCTCGGGAGGTGGTGGGCTCTCCTTCATTGGAGGTTTTTAAACAGAGGCTAGATGGCCATCTGACAGCAATGAAGATCCTGTGAATTTAGGGGGAGATGTTTGTGAGTTTCCTGCATTGTGCAGGGGGTTGGATTAGATGACCCTAGAGGGCCCTTCCAACTCTATGATTCTATGATCCTTACCTTTGGCTGCTTCTTGGTTCTAAATCCTCTTGTTCTTCTCCTTCTCCTTTCTGTGGGCTTCCATGCAACAATTTTAAGTGGGAATTGGTCTGAGGAAGTGTTAAATTCCAGTTCTCCAACCTTATTCCAGTCAAAACCATGGCCTCTAGAAGCTGTTTTCCATTTTTTAAAAAAGTCATTTTATACCTATTTGTGCATAATGTGAGCTTTGCCTGCTACTTGATTGCACCTGTTTTTCTTAGGGTTTAGTCCATTATCCAATGATTTATGGCAATTCCAGAGGGTACTTGCTCTGTTGATTCCTAAAGTCAAATATCATGGAACCTGGAATAGAATTTTTCAGCGAGGTATTCCTGTTCTTGAACGGAAATGAAAGGGAGGAGCAAAGTGATACATCATCCTCTCAATGAGCTTCTGAGGGAATGATTTGTGTAATGGTAATAGCATTGGCTGTCCCTTGGAACAGGATCGTTTCAAACTCTGACCAGTGAATGAAAATAGATGTAACGTTTGTCAATTATGCACACAGCTTCCTGTAGGTTTTCAGAGCAGTAAGCCTTTAATCTTGACTTCAGATTCTGTGCCTGCCTTATACACAATTCTTTTTCCTCTGGTATATTTATCCTGTAGCTACAGGATGTGTGTGTGTGTGTGCATGTCTTTGCAAAGTCGTCTACAACTCCACCACGCTTTGCACCGGGCTGCGATTTGTATGGAGAAGGAATCCTCTGGCAGAAGCTCTGGAGAGCTTTTTTAGCCTTGTGTCACTAAATTGAAAAAAGGGTATATTTTGGCTGATACTCTAGAGCAGTTTCTTAATAATCCTGATTTTCTGCCCTTCCTTGCAAATTTGTGTGGTTTTCTCTTTTGTGATTCTCTAATTTGATCCTGCACACTGGCCGTGATCTTGGCAGTTTTTTAAAGCTTGTCCTGTGCAGATTGCAAATGGATTGATCCCAAATGATTTTTAAGTTTGGCAGTCTGCAGAAGGTCCTTGTGGCTCAGCCACCATTTTAATGCTAGACTTCTGGAGCCTGCCAAAATGATTCTCTCCCCCAACTTTGTTCACTAAAGCATTCTAGCGGAAAATGTTTTCAGAGCTTTAGGATTCCCATTCCAGTGTGTGTGTGTCTCTAAATCTCATGTCAATTTCATTCCGCGTTGACAAACCCTTCCTTTTATTTTGTTTGCATGCTGCACTGAAATCCCTTTTTTTTCTGCACTGCCTTTTGCTTCCTCTCCAATCTCCCTTTAAAGTAGATACAAGCAAGGAACTAAACCTTGCACAGTTCTTTTTTCAACTTTCCCTCTGTCATTTTAATTTTTTTTATTCAGTGATCTGAGACTAGCGATAGTCTCATATCACTAGACATGCTATTTGAAAAAAAAACTGAACACAGGGGGGGAATGGAGCTTGTACACTGATGGGGGGGAGGATGGTGGAAGGTGCAGAGAGGGTGGGATGACCTCGATGTAGGCAGGGAGGTGACCTTCGAGGGGTGGCAAAAAGGCAGGGGGAAGTCTGAAGGAATCTTGCATGCTTTTGAATTATCTTCGGTTTAGGGGGGAAATTGGCACAAAAGGACCCTCAGAAAACCCAGGGAACCAGCAACCAGAAAGCAAACTGAACACTGAAGAGAGGGAAATCAATGCAGAATGACAAAGAAAACCTGACGGACATGCACAGTGAAAGCAAGGGAAAATGCTCGTGCATGATAGGCCATTGTCTTGCTTGCAGTAGCTGCAAAGTCGCACTAGCCAAGATTCCAAATACTTAATCTCGCCCTCATCTTTAACAGCTCCAAAGGGTTGTCCTTGAGAATGGCCTGTGCCTGTGCACACAAGCCAGGAATTAGAGGTTTGTAATTCAGTTCGAAGAGTATCCCATCTCCTCCTCCCCCCTACCCCAGTTTGTGGCTGTGGTTCAATCGCAACAGCTGAGAATGCCTCTCAATCCTGAGAGCAAATTAGTTAAGTCATGGTTACAGTTAAAGCTGGGCAGTAAATGTTTTTGTATGAAAGTGAGCTGTAAACTTTTGCATATGCTCTACATGAAAACGGATGGAATGCAGCAAGCGAGGAAAAAGTGGTGGGTGGTATAAGCCATCCGGGCCAGATGATCTGAGCAGCCGCTCACGTAATTGGGGAGAAGGGAAGCAAACCAGAGGAGGAAATCATAGCTGTTTTGGCATCCAGGAAAATGAACAGAAACATGCCTAAAGCTCATGTTTGAAGAGACTTTGGAGGTTATTCTCAGATGAAATATCAGCGAAACATTGAAGGACGTTGAATGAAGCCTGAGAAAAAGAGTCCTGAAATACAGTTGCCAACCCCCAGGTGGAGCCTGAAGATCTCTTGGAATTACAATTTAACTCCAGAAGATAGAGTTCAGTTCCCCTGGAGAAAATGGCTACTTTGGAGGGTGGGCTTCATGGCATTATACCCTGCAGAAGTTCCTCCCCTCCCCAGGCTCCACCCCCAAATCTCCAAGGATTTCCCAACACAGAGTTTGCAACCTGAACGTTTATAGAGGAGTTCTAGGTAATCTAAGGCTGTCACCAGGGGTGGAATTCTAGCAGGAGCTCCTTTGCACATTAGGCCACACCCCCTGATGCAGCCAATCCTCCAAGAGCTTTCAAAAAAGAGCCTTGTAAGCTCTTGGAAGACTGGCTACACCAGGGGGTGTGGCCCAATATGCAAAGGAGCTCCTGCTTTCACCAAAATTTTATTGCAAGGAGTGTCCAAAGTGAAGCAATGCATGGATTTTGAGGGAAACAAAACAATCTTGATAAAAGAAGAGCAATTTGGAGGTGGGGGGCATATACCCCTAAACAGCTGTTAAACCATTGAATGTTTATTGGAATAACTTTTAGTTCATTATTCAGTTAGATCAAACACACACACATACATGTGCTTGTGTGTGCTCTATCTTTATCTCTTACACACTTCCTCCATTACAACTCAGCTTGATATGTTCTTTGTCAACATGGATTTCCAGTCTGCATGTAGCCCCAAACCTAACTCCCCAGGTAAGAGAAATCGGGGAGGGGAGGAGGGGCAGGCAAAGATGTCACTGCTGGTCAGTCCATGCAATTTACCGCTTTATTCTTTAATTTGAGTTCAGTTAGACAAGGGATATCATCCAGCGGCAAATGTATTTGCATACATACTCTGCTATTTCTGAGCTGTTGGGTTCAAACTGCAGCAACTGCATTTGAACACATGAAGCTGCCTTATACTGAATCAAACCCTTGGTACATCAATATCAGAACTGTCTACTCAAACTGGCAGCAGCTCTCAGGCTTCTTCCTTCCTTCCTTCCTTCCTTCCTTCCTTCCTTCCTTCCTTCCTTCCTTCCTTCCTTCCTTCCTTCCTTCCTTTCCTTCTTCTGCCAATTCTTTTAACTGGAGATGCTGAGGACTGAACCTGGGACCTTCTGCATGCCAAGCAGAGGCTCCTTCACTGAGCCACAGCCCCTCTCAATATAAAGGCGGTAGAGATGTGAGAAGCTGCAGGCGACAGAGAATTGTTGACTGGATTGAGGTTGATGATCCTCCTTGTCAGAATACTGCTGCTTGTGGATCCTCCTTGGGAAGTGTTACACTTTCTGCTTCTGTAGTACTACTTTGCATAGTATTTTTTAGAACACAGGAACACGAAGAGAATCCTGCTGGATCAGACCAGTGGTCCATCCAGTCCAGCATCCTGCCTCACACAGTAGCCAACCAGTTCCTCTGGAGGGCCAGCCAATGGGCATAGAGGCCGGCTTTCCTCTGATGTTGCCTCCTGGCACTGATATTCAGAGGTTTACTGCCTTTGAATGAGGAGGTTCTCTTTAGTTGCCCTGGCTAGTAGCCACTGATAGACTTGTTCTCCATGAATCTGTCAGATCCCCTGTTAAAGCTATGAATGCTTTTGGCCATCACTATCTCCTCTGAGGTTTTCTTTCACCTAACAGAAGTAGCAAAGTGGCAAACCTGGTGACGATATAAGAATAGCAATCTATGACAGATAGGTTAGGAGATCTACTTTGAGGGGTTTTCTGCACAGGCTCCTTGCTTCTCAGGATTTGCACCAATGCCATTGTGAGGAGAATCAGGCTCTGCCCACATACCTATTTATAAGCTCATTTAACATTCCGTTGTAGAGCAGGCAGATACATGTCCAGGAGAGGGCAGTAGTGTATTTAATAGCATGCCTGCTTGGTGGTGATCATTCTACGGCCAAAAGTGAAGAACTTGAAGATGCATGCTTCCCTGAAAAGAACAGGAAGGTTCAGAGACTGTTTGGCACCTGATTTCCCACCATCTGGTCCTTTATTTCCTTTCTACCTGATTGGAGAATCACTAAATGCACTGATAAGCTCAGGGCAGTTGTCTGGTGATGTTAATGACAGTTTGCCGATGATTCATTGATCTTAATCAGGGCGAGGGAAGGAGTATTCTGTATCTTATTATTAGGCTGGGAGATCCTTGCAGCTCCATTGGTGGAAGAAGATCTCTGCAGATTATTCTAAGTTAAGGATATTGGTTTCTGCAATTGAGTGAAACTCTCACTGGAACAAAGACCCTGCAAATGAAACACTGTGATTTAGCATCTCTTAGCATTCTGTTACATTATCTTGAATGAAGAGTTTCCTGTATGGTACAAATGCAACCGAATCACATGGTTCAGGTTTTCCTTGGACTGTGTTACTTGGCCCTGTAGATGTGTGTAAAAGCCGATGTTGAAATGTTTTCTGGTGAAGACTGCAGATTTATACCCTGCCCTTCTCTCTGAATCAGAGACTCAGAGTGACAGTCTCCTATATCTTCTCCCCCCACAACAGACATCCTGTGAGGTGGGTGGGGCTGAGAGGGCTCTCACAGACGCTGCCCTTTCAAGGACAACTCCTGAGATAGCTATGGCTGACCCAAGGCCATTCCAGCAGCTGTAAGTGGAGAAGTGGGGAAGCAAACTCGGTTCTCCCAGATAACAGTCCACACACTTAACCACTACACCAAACTGGCTCTCAGGAATTCTGTATGCACAAAAAGTTAGTTCATCAGAGAGAACCCTTCATCTTGATCTGCTAGCATTCTCTGTGCTTTTTTGGTAGGAGATAAATGAATCCCTCCCATGGGCAGTACAACTCAAGAGAAGCTGTAGCTCATGTCTGTGGTACATACAAGAGCCCAGATAATAGGGCACCATAGCCACTTCTCCATTTCATCTTCCCAACAACTTTTGGAGTGGCTTAGATTGAGAGTGTGTGACTGAGTTTCATGGCAGTGTGGTGACCCTGACCAGTACTCCCTCCAAGCTGTAGAGTCTTGTGAGCAAAAATTCTACTTCATGAGCTACTGGCATTAAAGTTGTGAACAAGTGATTTGATTACTGCATGTGTTACTGCTCTGGTTGCTGCTCTTGGTTAGTGCTCTGGGGCCATCTTTCCTGAGCTAAGACAAAAATGTGTGAGCCGGAGGCTAAAAAAGTGCAAACCAGCTCACACTAACTCAGCTTACGGCGAACGTTGGTAATGACTCAAAAATGAAATACAGTCCACCACTGATGTAGGGGGATTCAATGTATCTGTTGATGCTGCCATCGTGGGAGATGTGGGGACCATACTATATCAGTTTAATGCAGACAGCCATATGTCTGGAATCACGTCAGTATGGACATTGCTGAACAAACCACATCAAGTAGAAGGCTAGTTTTCAGAATTTCTGTATAGTGTGGCACTCCTTTTGCAACCTCCACATGGGATGAATTCATACATACAGGACTGAGCACAAAATGATTTCTCATCTAGTCAAATATCTCTACGAAGAACCTGAGAAGGGCCACGCTATATCAGACTAACGGTCCACCTAGTCCAACATCTTGTTTCTCTTATTGGCCAGATAGAAGCTCCTAGAAGCCCTCACCTAGTCGTTGCCCTTTAACACTGATGTTCAGAGGGTCTCAGACTCTGAACTCTGAAGTTCTATTTAGCTGTTACAGCTAATAGCCAACAGTGGACCTGTCTACCATGAATTTGTCCAACTGCCTTTTAAAGCCAGGTATAGCGAAGCCCACAAGTTATTTACTCTTGAAGTACTTCCTTTCCTACTCTCATTTAACACTGATGAAATATGCCCTGACCTGGATAGCCCAGGTAAGCCTGATCTCATCAGATCTTGGAAGCTAAGCAGGGTTGACTCTGGCAGGTACTTGGATGGGAGGGAGACCTCTTGGAATACCAGCAGTTGGGAGGCAGAGGCAGGCTTTAGTCAGCCACCTCCCCGAATATCCTCCAGGCCCCTCTGTCACCAGAGGTTGCCGTGACTGTCAAGTGCACACACACACACTCACTTACACATGCACACACGCCCATGTATGCACATACACATATAAATGAAGAAAATACCCAAATACCCATTGTTGAAATATTTCTAACATGGAGACTGGCATATCAACTGATGGGCAGACTTGAGTATTGGCTCTTGGTGGCATTATCTTCCCCAAAAAGCTTTCTACAAAAACTTTTATACTGCCAGTCTGGTAGGAGCAACTGATTTCTTGAATTCTCTTACACTAGTGGTGGAGTGCTATGCCTTTGACTCACCACACTGCCATGAAACTCACTGGGTGACCTTGGGCCAGTCATACAATCTCAATCTAACCCTCCGATGGTTGTCGAGAAGAAAATACCGGAGTACAGTGCCCTTATCTCCTTAGAGGTCTAAATAGACATTGTCTCAATTGCCCTTAATCACATCAACTTGCAAACAAGGCTCTTATTAGCTCAACAGCATTTTAATGCTATCACATGTGATCCCTGATTGGCTGGGATCACCAGTGCGACCAATTAAGGGGGAAATGGAAGAAGAGATTGTGTGGGGAAATGTACCAAAACAGCAGCTGTGAGGCCTGGACTGAACAGTGCCAAACAGAGAAAGAGTTGAGGATTCCCATGACTTATGGGGTTTGTTATCATTTTGAGGAAAATTTTGCCCCCCCAGAACTTGTTGGCTTTTGTTCTACAATTGTCACTGGAAAATATTTGCTGCAGCTTTTCCATTTAATTCTACATCCTTAATGGTTGTATTGCCTTTGCCTACTGGCAGTATAGGCCACATCCTATTTGAAAAGCTAATATCCCTTGTTAACCACCTTTAGGATTTCTGTGCCACTCCCATTCCCCCCCCCCTTTATTTTTTTACTATCAGCCTTCTAATCTTGGCCACTTCTACTGACACAGCGCTAGGAAGAGTGTTGTGAAGAGGCTCACAGTGACGTGACCAGACTCTCGCAGGATCAATCTCACCATTAAGATGTCAGTCCTTTTAACAGCACTTGGAAGAGAATCAGACACTTCTCTGTGACATTCTAGCCATCAAGTGTGAAAGGCACATCTTCCTTGTTATGTGTAGGCAACTCTTTCATTTGCAACAAAGGCTGTTGCTAAGTGTTGTTGTTGTTCGCATCAATGTTCTCGATATTCTTGAGGGAAATCAAAGGAAACCTCTCTCTCTCTCTCTCGGCTTGACTTCGCGAACGAAGATTTAAGAAGGGTGCAGTAGTCCACGTCTGCTGCAGGCTCGCTGGTGGCTGACAAGACCAATGCGGGACAGGCAGATCCGGCCACAGTGGCTGCAGGGAAAAGTCTGATTTGGGGTTGGTGCTGTAGCAGTGCGATTCTTCCTCAATCTCCTTTTGTCCTCAAGACCAGCTATGCGTGCGTTCTCAAAGGAAGAGACAGCCTGGTGGATGGTGTGCCTCCATGCTTTGCGATCTGAGGCTAGGTCAGACCACTGGTGATGGTTGATGCGACAGGTGCCAAGGGATTTCTTGTACCTCTTCTTTGGTGCCCCTCTATTTCGATGGCCGGTGGAAAGTTCGTCATACAGAGCAATCTTGGGAAGGCGGTGGTTTTCCATCCTAGAAATATGCCCTGCCCAGCGCAGCTGCGTCTTCAACAGCAGTGCCTCGATGCTTGTAACCTCCGCCCTCTTGAGGACTTCAGTGTTGGCCACAAAGTCACTCCAGTGGATGTTGAGGATGGTGCGAAGGCAGCGCTGATGAAAGCGCTCAAGGAGTTGCAGGTGATGACGGTATAAAACCCACGATTCGGAGCCGTAGATGAGGGTTGTCATCACAACCGCTTTGTAAACATTGATCTTTGTGCCTTTTTTCAGATGCTTGTTGCTCCACACTCTTTTGTGCAGTCGGCCAAATGCACGGTTTGCCTTTGCCAGCCTGTTGTCAATCTCCTTGTCAATCTTGGCATCTGAGGAGATGATGCACCCCAGGTAGATGAACTGCTGGACTGTCTTCAGAACTGATTCACCCACAGTGATGCAGGGAGGGTGATAATCTTCCTGGGGTGCAGGCTGGTGAAGAACTTCTGTCTTCTTCAGACTAACTTCTAGGCCGAATAGTTTGGCAGCCTCTGCAAAGCAGGACGTCATATGCTGCAGAGCTGATACCGAGTGGGAGGCGAGTGCAGCATCATCAGCAAACAGTAGCTCTCGGATACATTTTTCCATTGTCTTGGAGTGAGCCTTTAGTCGCCTTAGGTTGAACAGGCTGCCATCGGTGCGATAGCGTACGTAGACACCATCGTCATCATCTAGATTTACTGCGGCTCTTTGAAGCATCATGCTAAAGAAGATTGTAAAGAGAGTTGGCGCGAGAACGCAGCCTTGCTTTACACCTGTGCCAAAGGCACAAAGGAAACCAGTGTCACTGCAAACATCATCTCTATCAGCTTGCAGGGTCCCCACCACCCATCAGAATGGCTCAACCCTTTTGCAACTGTCAGCACCAAAAGCTCAGTAGGAGAGCGCCTGATGCTGCCTTTTTCTTCCACAGCTGTTCCTCAACATTAAGGGAGGGCTCCATGGTAGAGCAAATGCTTGTCACACAGAAGGTCCCAGGTTCAGTCCCTGGCATCTCCAGTTAAAGAATCTGGAAATAAGTGATAATGGAAAATCTCTGCATAAGTCACTGCCTACCTGAGAAGGCAATACTTGGTGGACCAATGGTCTGACCCAGTATAAGACAGCTTCATGTGTTCATTGTTAACAAATTAGTAGTTAACAATGTTGGCATTGTGCAGTGTGCTAATGTTGCAACCTTTCAACTTCTCCTTCAACAGAAGCCAGGGTCAAATGTTGACTTATGGGAAGATGCCAACTTGGTTCCAGAGGAGGTCGGATTGAGAATTGCTAGCCATCAGATCTTTACAAACATTGGCAGCCATAGGGCAGCAAAATAAAACAGAAGTCCAGTGGTACCTTTTGTGAGTCTTTGAGCTCATCTCATTCGATGCCACCAGCTTTTGATATCTGGAGCGCATTTTTGATTCTGGATAGAAATAGGAGGCACAATTCATTCAACACCCCTCAAATGTGATCTGCATGTTGTTTCTCCATTCATATGGCTGACCAGTCATACAACCAGTTTTCCTTTGCACCAGCAGCATGGGATGAATCTAAATATCCTGATGAACCATCACTCCTATGCTTGGGATAATGTTCATGACTATACAAGGCAAGGGGAAGTTAAATGCTGTTCAGCTTATGACCCAAAATGCTGTGTTGGAAAGACAGGTTGCTTACCTGTAACTGTAGATCTTCGAGTGGTCATCTGTGCATTCACACTCATGGGATAGTGCGCCTGCGCCGATCCCCGAATCGGTATCTGAAAAAGCCCGGGATTTTTCCGCGCTCGGCGCCAATGAGCATGCGCAAGCGACCCACTGCGCATGCCCACCAGCGCCCGCGCGGCAATCCCGCCAGTTCCTCCCTGACCGCTGAAAGCCCCTTTACTGAAGAGAGACCGTCAGCAGCGGGGAAGGAGGGCGGGTAGTGTGAATGCACAGATGACCACTCGAAGATCTACAGTTACAGGTAAGCAACCTGTCTATCTTCTTCGTGGTCTCTGTGCCTCACACTCATGGGAGATTAGCAAGCAAAGCATACCTGGAGGCGGGAAGACGGTCAGCCTGAAGAAACAGCTTGCAACACCGCAGCTCCCAACCGAGTCCTCTGCTGAGCATGCACGTCCAGCGCGTAGTGCTTCATGAAGGCATGCGGAGAAGACCAGGTAGCCGCCTTGCAGACATCGGAAAGGGACACACCCTTCAGGAATGCCACCGACGTGGCCATCGCCCTTGTGGAGTGTCCACGAACAGGTCCAGGTAGAGGCTTCTTAGCCAACAAATAACAAAGTTTGATCGTCTCAGTGAGCCATTTGGACAGTCTCTGAGAAGAAATTTTGGACCCTAACTTTGGGGCAGAGTAGGAAACAAAAAGTTGATTGTCCTTACGAAAACCCCGTGAACGGTTTAGATAAAACAGGAGGGCACGCTTAACATCTAACGCGTGCAGTCTGCGTTCCTCATCCGAGGAAGGGCTAGGGTAAAAGGTGGGCAACCAAACCTCTAAGTTAAGGTGAAACTGGGAAACCACTTTCGGGAGAAAAGTAATGTCTGGGGCCAGAGAGACCCCAGCCTCTCTAAAGGCAAGGTATGGGTAGTCACACCGCATCGCTGTGAGCTCCCCTGCACGACGTGCCGAAGTGATGGCAACTAAAAATGCAGTCTTCCAAGACAAAAGTTGCAGGGAACACGTCGCCATAGGCTCAAAGGGGCGACGAGTCAACTTGTCCAGGACCAAAGTCAAATCCCACAGCTGTGGAGGGGATCTAGACGGGGGATGAAGGCGGAACAATCCCTTCATAAATCTCTTGGACTGCGGGTGAGCAAAGACAGAGTAACCCTCAACTGAATCATGAAAAGCAGAAATAGCTGCTAAATAGACCTTAATGGATGAGAATACCAGCCCCTCATCCACCAAGGACAAAAGAAACTCAAAAACTGTGGGCAGCCCAACAGTGTCAGGTGACATTGGAGAGTCAACCACAAAGTCACTGAACTTTTTCCACTTCCTCTCGTAAGAGGCACGGGTGGAAGGTTTCCTGCTACTCTGGAGCACTTGTTGAACCCTGGTGGAGAAGTCTAGTGGTCGATGAACCACGCTGTCAGCTTCAGGTGCGGCACGTTGTGATGGAGCACGTGCCCTCCCTGGGCCGACAACAGGTCCGGTTCTGCCGGGAACTGGTAAAAGGTCCCCCTCGACTGCTGGAGCAGAATCGAGAACCAGCCCTGACGGGGCCACCACGGGGTCACCAGAATGCAACGTGGCTTCTCCTGCACTAACTTGTGGACCACCCTCGTTAGCAAAGGTAAGGGCGGGAACATGTACAGGAACCAGCCCTCCCACCGAAGTAGAAGTCCGTCTCCCAAGGAAGCCGGATCCGCACCTCCCCTGGCACAGAACAATGGGCACTTCTTGTTCTGCGCTGTGGCGAAAGCATCCAGCTGTGGGTAGCCCCAGAGTTGGAACACCGGCTCTAGGAACCTCCATTGCAGTTCCCATTCGTGTGGGGAGGCTCCACCCCTGCTGAGAGAGTCCGCCTGTATGTTGAGGACCCCCAGCAGATGTGTAGCTTTTACAAAAATGTCCCACTGGAGACACTCCTCCCAGAGATCCATCGCCAGTGAGCATAGCCTGCGAGACACTGTCCCCCCCTGTCTGTTTATATAGCACAGGGCAGTGGTATTGTCCGTAAGCAATGCCACAGTCTGTCCCACCAGCAGTGGACGGAACGATCGAAGGGCAAAGTGAACTGCTAGCAGTTCTAGGTAGTTTATATGGCACCGGCTCAGTTTCGGTGGCCACTTGCCTCCCACACACAGCTCCTCCAGGTGGGCTCCCCACCCCCACATGGAGGCATCGGTAGCGATGGTTACTGTAGGGGTCGGCAGATGAAAAGGGGCCCCTTGACGGATGTTGCTCTCTGTTCCCCACCATTGCAGGGAGCGGAGAGTCCCGGGTGGAATGGTGAACCTCTTTCGAGGTGAGTCTCTGAGAGGCCGAAAGTGGCGCAAGAACCAAATCTGTAGGCCTCTCATGTGCAGTCTTGCGAAACGTAGCACGCTTGTCGTCGCGGCCATCAACCCCAGCATCCGCTGGAGCTGCTGAGCCGTGCCCCACCGCCGCCTTTGAAGTAGCTGCACCAGATTGATGATGTCCTTCGCTCTCTGCGAAGGGAGGAATGCTCGATGTTGTTGAGTGTCCAACAGAGCCCCTATGAATTGAACCGTCTTTGAGGGAGTGAGATGGGATTTCTCCAGGTTGACTTGCAGCCCCAGGGTGCCAAGAAGACGCAGAGTGGTAGCGATGTGGGTTGTTAGACTCTCCCTCGACTTCGCCACAAGAAGCCAGTCGTCGATGTATGGGAAGACAACGACTCCCTGCAGACGAAGATGGGCAGCCACCACACTCATCAGCTTCGTGAACACCCGAGGAGCAGTAGACAGTCCAAACGGCAGGGCCCTGAATTGGAAGTGACGAGCACCCACTGCAAACCGTAGGAAACGCCTGAACGCGGGATGGATGCTGACATGAAAATAAGCATCCTTGAGGTCCAGGGTCGCCATCCAGTCTCCCTGATTGATGAGGGGCAGGATTGTTTGCAGCGTAGCCATTCTGAACTTCTGGTACAGAATAAATTTGTTCAGACTCCGAAGATCCATGATAGGCCTTAGGCCCCCGTCCCTTTTGGGAACCAGAAAGTACCGGGAGTAGAAGCCTCCCGTCCTGGCCTCCGGTGGAACTACCTCTATGGCTTGTTTCTGTAGGAGGTTGTTCACCTCCGCCAGCAGAGGTGGGGAAGGGGGAGTGGTGACTACCACGGACTGGTTTGGGGTCTGAACAAACTCTATTTTGTAGCCCTCTTCTATGATGGACAGAGCCCACCTGTCTGTGGAGATCAACTCCCAGGCAGGCAGGAAAGGGCGTAGGCGGATGGATGAATTCCCAACGGGGACGACGACGCGTGCTTGGAAGAAGTCAAACCCCCTGCTTCTGGGAGCGAACCCCCTTCGACTTGCTGGGCGGTTGTGATCCATAACGGTTCCTGCCGTTACCCGAGTAGGGTGATCGCTCGGACTGGGCAGGGCGAGGACGCCATTGCTCCGGAGAGAACTTCTGATAAGGCTTCTTGGTCCAGGGTTTGGACCATTGCTTGGATTTGGAAGCCTTAGGAGCAGATTGGACACCCAAGTTCTTAGAGGTTTTGACACTCTTGTCGAACTCTTGCAGCGCCGAGTCAGTTGTGGTGCTGAAGAGCCCGTCACCCTCAAACGGCAGATCTTCGATGAAGGTCTTAGTGTCCTGGTGGAGCGTGGTAGACCTGAGCCAGGAGTGCCGTCGGATACAGACTGCAGACGTAATCTGTTTGGCCGAGGCTTCAACCATATGTTTTGCTGCGGCCAGTTGTTGTCTGGCCACAGCGAGACCTTCTTTTTGTAGCCTGGTTGCAGCAGCCCTCTTTTCCTCAGTTAACGAGGAAAGGAAGGGGGAAAGTTGTTCCCACACGGCATACTGATATCTAGCCATGCAGGCGGCATAGTTAGACACCTTTATGCCGAGTGCCCCCGCGGAGTAGACCTTGCGGCCCATTCCATCAATCTTCCTCCCTTCTTTGTCCGGTGGGGAGGAGTGGACCTTCCTTGCCTTCGAAGAGGAGGAGACGACCACCGAGTTCGGGCGCGGATGAGTGAACAAGAACTCAGCCCCAGTCTCTTGGACCCTATACATATGGTCCAGCCGTTTCGATGAGACTGGCGTCGAGGAGGGTCGCGCCCAAGGCTCTTTGACCACCTGGAGGATCACCTTGGTCACTGGCAGGGCAACCGCAGTGGATGTGTTCCTTTGCATTATATCGAACACATTGTCGTCCACTACTGGCTCCGGTTGCGTCACAGGCAGCTTGAGGGTGGCGGCAATCCGCTTCACAAGGTCCCCATAGGACTTCAGATCCTCCGACGGCGAGATCGGGAGATCCTCGGCCGTCTGGGAACCCGGTGAAGGCTCCAATCCCTGAACTTCACTCTCCGACTCCGACGACGAGGAGTCCTTGTGTGTGGAGTGCTCCGAGAGCATCGGGGTCGATTCTCGCGGTGGAAGGATCGGTGGTCTTCGATCCACATCTACCGGAACCAACTGTCGATCCGAGGGAACCGACGCCGACGCAGAGGCCTTCCGAGACCGATGGGATACCCTCGACACCGATGAAAATTGGGATGCTTGCTCCCAATCGTGGTAGTCGTCCGGGTACCAACGACAGGTCTCGTACCGGGAGTAGGGAGGCTGCCACCTGCGTTGCTCCCACGGTGGTATCGGGAAGCGTTGAGGAGGATAGAATGTGTCTCGCCTGACTCGGGGCTTGAATGGTGGGTCGATCACCGGTGCCGTCGCATCAACCTCCGAGGTCGATTCGCTTTCGGAGCGACGACGGGAGCCCGAAGACGAAGACCGTTGGGTTAAGTCGATTTCCGGCTCTTGTTCCGACGCCGACAGGCGCTGCTGGTCAGCCGGGCTACGGCGCGGAGGCGTCCGAGGTTTTTTCGGAGGTTTTGTCGATGTCGACGCACCGCCCGATGGGGAAGGAGTGCGGGGTCGCTTTCGCTTCTCCTTCGACTTCGCCTTTTTCGGAGGTCGGGTCCCCGAGTCCTCCTGGCGCTTTTTAGCGGGCGTATCCACCGAGCCCTCAAGGGAACGTTTCGTGGAGCCACGCTCTTCCGGCGAGTCCAAAGTCCGTATCGGAGCCGCATCGGCCGATGCGAGCTCCAGGGCCGGGGTTTCGGACGACTTCGGTGCCGATACCTCCATCGGTCGATGGGGTGTAAGCGCCGATTCGATCAGTGCCGCAGATAATCGAGCCGCCCGGTTCTTCCTCGTCTGCTTCGAAAAGCGGAGACAATGCGGACACGAGTCTACTCGGTGGGCCTCTCCCAGGCACAGTAGACACAGGGAATGACCGTCTGGAGGGGCGATCTTCTTCCCACACGCACGACAGCGTTTGAAAAACCCCCAGCGACTTTCCATAGAAAGTAGCCGCAAAAAAACTCCCCAGAACAATCTGAGAGAGAAAAAGAGGAGTGGGGGAAAAGCGCGGGCGAAGCGCCCCGAAGGGCCGTCCGGCGGGCGAACACAAAACGCTTTTTTTTTTTTTTTTAACTAACTAACTAACAACTATGAACTACAACTAACTACTAAACAACAACGGTAAACGGGCTAGAACGAGAAGAAAAGGCGAAGCCAAAAAACTTCTCACCGACCGGGGAAACGGAAAGGTAAACCTCTCAGCGCAGCGGTCAGAAAGGAACTGGCGGGATTGCCGCGCGGGCGCTGGTGGGCATGCGCAGTGGGTCGCTTGCGCATGCTCATTGGCGCCGAGCGCGGAAAAATCCCGGGCTTTTTCAGATACCGATTCGGGGATCGGCGCAGGCGCACTATCCCATGAGTGTGAGGCACAGAGACCACGAAGAAGATTAGCTGGTGTTCATGAACTGGCTGTTGTGCCTTATTCTATAGAACACGCATTGTACTAGATTTCTAATGAATTGGGGGGGGGGGGGATTTAAAGATATTTAGGTCAACTGAGAATATTTCACAGAGTTGGGGTTACTCCTAAAGCACCAGAACAGAACTGTGCGGTTCATACATGGAGAAGCTGGAGGCAAACCGTTGGGAGATGCAGGCTGAGTTGGCTGGAGTATTGAGGGGCGCTGGTTGGACAACACATCTGGGCACCACTTTGGCACTCTGAGTCTTGATCCAGGCCCAAGCTAAACACAACACCAGGCAGTCAGAAGAACTTCCCCATGTTCACACCCAACATCTTGTTTAAAGTGGACACTCTGATGCAATGCATGCAATATAAGCATGGCAAAGACCATAACTACTGGCACTGCTCTGGTGTGTTAATGTTGCATGAATAACACCCTGGCTTAAACGATGCAAGGGTCTTTCCTACAAGTCAAGACTTCCCTATACACACCCCAGGGTGCCAGCAGCTGCCAAAATAACACAGTAACAACACGGCTTCCAGGTGGAAGCTCTCCTGGAATTTTCCTCTCCCAGTCTTCCCCCCCCTCCCCTGCATGAGCAAGTCTTTTTCCAAGTTTAAAAAAAACAAAGAAAAAACTGGTGATGGACAGGCCATTATACCATTATATTGATACACCAATAGCTTTGTCTTTTTTAAAAGCTCAAAAAAGCCCCCTGATGGCTTCCCAAGGAAGGAAGGTATGGCTGACATGAGAACTTGGGCAGGGAAATGGCTGCTGTGGGAATGGAACCAGGAAAATCCAGACTTTACCACCTACTGGGCAGCCAGCCAGACTTTGCTGCAGTCTTCAGCAAACAATGGAGGCAAAGCAGGTTTGGGAAAAACAGCAGAAAAGTCAAAGAAAACTCAGGAGGTGCATGGGAGTACATATGAACATATGGAACTGCCTTATACTGGATCAGACCCTCAGTCCAACAAAGTCAGTATTGTCTACTCAGACTGACAGTGACTCTCCAGGGTCTCAAGCTGAGGTTTTTCACACCTACTTGCCTGGACTCTTTTTAGTTGGAGATGCCGGGGATTGAACCTGGGACCTTCTGCTTACCAAGCAGATGCTCTACCACTGAGCCACCATCCCTCCCCAAAGAGCTGTGTATGGGCAGGGGGGAGAGCCCCCCAACAGCTCTGAATCTGGGGCAAATCACCTCTATGATGACCATATGTAACACCACCCTAGGAGGAAGAAGATATTGGATTGATAACCTGCCCTCCACTCTAAATCTGAATCTCCAAGTGGCTCACAATCTCCTTTACCTTCCTCCCCCACAACAAACATCCTGTGTGGTAGGTGGGGCTGAGAGAGCTCTCACGGAAGCTGCCCTTTCAAGGACAGCTCTGCAAGAATATGGCTAACCAAACGTTTGCCAAGGTCATCTTTATATCAGGTCTCGGTCCCCAGTATCCCAAGAGCAGTTTGTTGGGGGACACTTTTTGGAGCCATGGGGCAGGGTGACCACTCCATTGATGAAAATTCCTTCCATCAGCCACAGTTTTCCCTGGGGTCCAATCCCATGCCTCACTATGCATACTGTGGGACACTATGTTGTTTTTTAAAAAAACTGTGGTAATTTACATGACTGGAAAAATACAAAGCACTGATGATTGGGGGGGAAAGGCTAATGCAGGCCAAGATAATGAAACACACAGTGAATATAACAGCCAGAGTCTTAGGAACTCTGCTTTATGGTAATATAAAAAGTACATTAATAACATACCCTGTATAATAGATGACACTGGTATATTTACTGGAGAAACATTCACTATGTGTCTTGGGCACATTTGTCAAGCTCCCCCAAAAGCTATGTTCGCAAGCGAGTGTCTCACCACCACTTCTTGGGTTTTTCAGATGCTCTTTTAAGTTTTTCAATTAGTGCTTAAAGCCGGGAAAGGGGCTTTTAAACGATCCCGGGCTCTCGTGCAGTCGTGTAAATTATGAACAAGTTATGAACCCATTTGGTGTGAGCTGCATTAAGAATTGCAGCCCTTGAAGCTGGGTGTTTTTTGTTTCTTCTTTTTAATTGTGCCATCTTTCATATCACTTTGAAATATTTCAGATGCAGGCAAAGAGCCTGTCTTCCAAACAAATGAGAGGGGGGGGGGGGGGGAGAAAAGCTACGAAGAAAGGAAATTGCAGGATAATGGAACAAATGGCTCGCAGCCATACCACTATGGGCTTTGTGATCTCATCAGAGCAAATATGTAAAGCTGCCTTGGATTTGGTTAGCACTGAAATGGGACCTCCGAAGGAAGTGAGAAGCAAGCGCGGTGGTGACATCTTGGTAGGTGGCTCTCTTTCATTTGAGAGTCAGGATTTTGTCATGGCCCGCCTGACTGCAGGAGGGCTCCGGTCTGTGAGAGATACCAGAGCAGACGTCCTGGAGTGAGGTCATCATGAGTCTGTTGGGGTATCGAGGCTTATGATCTTAGCCTGAAATTCTAAGGACCCTTCCCTGGGAGCAAAGTATCCTTAGGATTTCAGGCTAGGATCATATAACACGGGACTTCTTCACCCAAAGGATGATTAACACTTGGAATTCACTGCCACAGGAGGTGGCTACAAGGATAGACAGCTTCAAGAGGGGGTTGGATAAACATATGAAGCAGAGGTCCATCAGTGGCTATTAGCCACAGTGTATTGTTGGAACTCTCTGTCTGGGGCAAGTGATGCTCTGTATTCTTGGTGCTTGGGAGGGGCCACAGTGGGAGGGCTTCTAGTGTCCTGGCCCTGCTGATGGACCTTCGGATGGCACCTTTTTTTTTGGCCACTGTGTGACACAGAGAGTTGGACTGGATGGTCCATTGGCCCAATCCAACATGGCTTCTCTTACGTTCTTATGGCTGAGTAGGTCTTAGACTAGGGGTGTCAAACTCATTTGTTACAAGGGCCGGATATGACATAAATGAGACCTTGTTGGGCTGGGCCATGTTTCATAAAATATAAAGCCAGGTAGCAGAGACAAAAACTTTAAATAAAAGATTAGCAGTCTTTGAATATTTTATTTAACAGTCTCTGATGACTGAAGGAAGCAGGAAAGAAGGAGAAGGAAACAGACTTGCTTGCAAGCCTCCAGGGGCCTGATTCAGCCCTGGGCCACACATTTGACACCCCTGCCTTAGATTGTCCCCCCTCAGTCATATGATGTTGTCAATGCTTTTCTTCCCTAGCAGTATGCTTCACCTTCCCCCCTGCAACCTGTGCAAACATGGGAGAACATGTGATGTAGGAATGCCAAACATGTATGCTGCAGTTCCATTAAATACCTCCTTGTGGGCCTCTGGACTTCCACATTAACGGAAGACATTACTGTTCCTGTGGGTGAAAGAAGGCATTTCTAGGAGGACATGCTTCAGTCTGCAATTCTTGTGAGGGAAGAGGACATGGGAAGCTGGTAGGGTGTATACATCTGCTCAAAGATGCCAATGAGTGTGGCATATTATATTACGGGTGCCTCTGTATGAAGGACAATGCATGTTTGTTTGTTTTTTGGTCAGAGGTACCCGCCGCTGGTGAATAAATACCAGCACTGTTTATTCAGGTGGGTGGTAATGTTGGTCTGAAGCAGCAAAATAAAGTTTGAGTCCAGCAGCACCATTAAGACCAACAAAGTTTTATTCAACGTAGAAGCTCTCCTGTGCATGCACACTTCTTTGTGCATTCACGATGTGTCTTGGGCACATTTGCCAAACTCCCTCAAAAGCTACGTTCTTCTTAGGCTTTTCAGGTGCTCTTTTAAGTTTTTCAAATTGTGCTTAAAGCCGGGAAAGGGACTTTACATGATCCTTCAATTTGAATTCCGGTGGTTCATGTTTTGTGCATGCATTTTAGTGTTAGCTCATTGAATCAAAGAGAACAGTAAGGAACACAGGCAAAAGGGAGAAGATTTGATGCTGAAACTGACCAGACTTTTTTTTTTTTTAACTGACAAGCAGATGCAAAACCCCATTTTCCATATTGTGGAGCACTAGGGGATTCTCTGCTGTGTTATTGGTCACTATGAAAAATGGGAAAGAGTCACACCATCTCATAATATGGGAGAGCATGTTGAGTGTACAGAATGCATAGCAGAATCCACTGACGCTGGCATTGCAAGTTGGGATAATTGGCAACATATGTGTGTTTGTGCATGCCTGTGCAAAGTCAACTGCAATGCCCCCATGCTTTGCCCAAGGCTGCATTTTGTATGGGGGAGGGGGTCTTCTGGCAGAAACTTTGAAGATTTTTTTTGTCTTTTGCCACTAAATTGAAAGAAAATTGGGTATTTTAGCTGATGCCCCAGTACGGCTGCACTGATTTCCTGCCCTTCCTTGCAAATTTGAGTTGCTTTCTCTTTGTGATTCTCTAATTTGATCCTGCACACTGGTTGCGATCTAGGCAGTTTTTTAGAGCCTGTTTTGTGCAGATTGCGCTCTTCCTCCAAATTGATGGATCCCAAACAATTCTTGACAGTTTGCAAGAGGTCCATGCAGCTCAGCGACCATTTTAATGTTTAGGCTTCCAGAGGCTGCCAAAATGGTTCCCCATCCCAGTGTCTCTTTCTCTTTACATTTCATATCAATTTAATCCCCCCCTCCCGTTGTTTGCATGCTGCACTGAAATCCTTTTTGTTTCGTTTTGCACTGCTAATGCTGCTGTTTGCCTCCTCTCCGATCCCCTTATCAAGTCAATACCAGCAGGGAACTCAACCTTGTGCAACTCCTTTAAAACTTTTCCCCATCATTTTAATTTTTTTTATTCAGTGATCTGAGAATAGTGATAGTCTCATATCTCTAGACTCATGCCACTTGTAAAAAAAAAACATTTAAAAACAATGGGAAAATAGAGCCTGTACACCAATGGTGAGGAGGGAAGATGGCAGAAAGTGCAGAGTGGGAGGAATGACCTTGATGTGGATGGGGGAGTGACCTTCCAAGGGCAGAAAAAGGGGAGGGGGGAATCTGTACACTTTTGAATAACCTTGGGCTTGGAGGTGAAAAGGGCAAGGGAAAAACTGGCACAAAAGCACTCTCAGAAAACCTGGAAAACCAGTGACCATAATAATAATAAAATTTTATTTATATCCCGCCCTCCCCGCCTAAGCAGGCTCAGGGCGGCTAACAGAAATTTAACTGAGTGAAGGGAGGAAAATCAATGCAGAATGACAAAGAAAACCTGATGGACATGCATGGTGAAAGTGAGGGAAAACATTTGTGCATAATAGGCCTAACAGCTGCTTTGTAAGCCTGTGCAATACTACTGAACATTACATAAACTCTGCAAATGACAAGTTGAAGAAAAACCCAGCACTATGCCAGACTGGAAGAGGACAGCTGGATAGTGGTCTTTTTGTGTAAGAGCTGCAAATACAAATTCCATAACTGCCCCAGTTTTTACCTTTGAAGTGTGAAAGGGCACAGGGTCACAGCTCTTCCAGTTCATGTTATGCAACCTATAGACACCTAATAGTCTCTTGGCTGGATTAAATATTGCACTTAGCTGCAGAAAAGACATTAGCTCTCACCTGATGTTTATTCTCTGTATACGTGGGATTTCTACACACAGAAACACGATTTCATATATTTTTAAAGCACATTTCTAGTCTTTATGGTGGTAAACAGAAGCTTAGGAATGCTCAGAATGAATCCCAAAAGACTCATAAACCCCGAAAGTGATGAGAGATGTGGACCCAATCTTCTGCAACCAGAAGAGCCACCTGAATTAAAGAAAGGTTCCTCCAGGATGGAGGAGGGCTTCAGACATTACTCAGTGGAGTAGAATGGATAGGCCCCACTTCACTCTAACATTATTTTTAATTTTAAATTAATTTAATATTGTGATTTATATCCCACCCATCCTGCTGAAACAGGTTCAGCTACTTACTGTGTAGATCCTTCACTTTCCTAAGCAACACCATTGTTCATTTCCTCCAGCTGCCTCCACGAGTACTAAACTCTGACATAATGGATTTTTGAAATTATCACCTTTAGATTCCCATCAGCTGCCATATAAACCCAAGTGTGAGCGTGCATAAAGTGCCATTAAGTCACAGACAACGTATGGTGGCCCCAGTGAGGGGCTTTCAAGGCAAGGCATTCCTCTGCAGACGCTTCCTTGGAGTCCTTTCCACTGCTTAGCTTCTGTGTAGGGATGGGCACAAACTGGCTCACAAATTAGAGTTCCTGATGAATTTTGGCTCATTTGCAGTTTGCAAAATGAAGTTCATGGCAGGTCAACCAGCATGAATTTTCCAGCTGTTTGTGGAGGGTTGTGAATAGATATAGCTTAAGACAGTCTCTGCTCAATCTAAACATTTATGCAGCTTCAAAGCAACAGGGGGTGTGGAACCTGAGGGACATGTAAAGAACCATCTGGGGGAGGCCCCCTGGGACTTTGATGTCTCTAGCTTGCACAGGACCTGTTCTATACACTCCTGAATCTGCACCTGTCAAAATGACCACCTGTCATTTCCCCAGAAAGTGCTTATCTGAGGGCACCTTCTTTGGGGGAGAATAAACTTGGACTCAAAAATCCAATCCTCACCAAACTTGAAGGGCAGGTAGAGGAGAGTCAACCAGAGTTCCCCTTTGAGCTTGGTGTCTCAAGCATACCAGGAAGAAGAAGACTGCAGATTTATACCCTACCCTTCTCTCTGAATCAGAGACTCAGAGCGGCTTACAATCTCCTATATCTTCTCCTCCCACAACAGACACCCTGTGAGGTGGCTAGGGCTAAGAGGACTCTCACAGCAGCTGCCCTTTCAAGGACAACTCCTATGATAGCTATGGCTAACCCAAGACCTTTCCAGCAGGTGCAAGTGAAGGAGTGGGGAATCAAACCCGGTTCTCCCAGATAAGAGTCCGCACACTTAACCACTACACCAAACTGGATGCCATTCTACTGGGTCCTGAACCTCACTGATTTGTTTGCATGACAGAAGTTGTGAACTGGGCATGCCATGAAGCACAAACTGAACCACATTTTTGTGGTTTGTGCCAATCCCTACTTCTCTGATCTGACAAGACTGGGCTATCCCATGCCCCCTTTCCTTCTGAACCCCACAGTACTAATGAGCCTATCATTTCCAAGGTGTTTGTCTTTACTTATGAGACAAGAATCCCACTTCCTATAGACTGGTGGCTACACAATAAGATCACTCTCAAAGGTAACAGTTTGGGCTGCAGCTGAAGGGAAAGTCATCGGTATTCATCTGCTGGGGACTCTTTGGGAATCTGGGGTATCCCTTTATGTAAAGCAGTGATTAGTAGGAAGGATAAGTGGTCTCTTACCATCCAGTCATCCTCCAACAAGATATTTCACAGACCTAGCTGTGACTATCTGTTCTTATGAGCCTTACCGGAGAAGGAGAAATGGAAACAATGTCTTCCCCCATCCAAACCCCACCTTTGTTGTGCCCTCAGAGTGGTGCTTTCTTGGTTGCCTTTCTAGTACCACCTACTGAAAAGTCCAAGAATTACTGGGAAGAGAGTCTGAACATGTTTCAGGAAGGGTAGGATGGCTCCTGTTGATGTAGGCCAACCCAGCTACTTTCTTTGCGGAAAGAAGTAGAACTTCAACCCCTCCTGGACGAGGGATATTTCTATTAAAATCACTTGTTTTTTAATCCAGTAGCATCTTAAAACCCAAGAAGATTTCTAGTATACAGGCTTTGGAGTCTTGAATCTTCATCAAGTAGGGTGTTTTGAGCCTCGAAAGACTATACCCTGAAAATTTTGTGGTCTTTGAGGTACTGGTGGTGGTGGAGAGTGCTGTCAAGTCACAGCCAACTTATGGGTTTTCAAGGCAAGAAATGTTCAGAGGTGGTTTCCCATTGCCTGTCTCTGTGTCATGATGCCAGATTTCTGTGGACGTCTGCCACCCAAATACGATCTAAATACTTCTAAGATATGACAAGACTAAGCTACTTTGGGCGATCCAGGTCAAGGTAGTTGAAGGTACTGCTGGAATTGAATCTTGCTCTTCTACTCTAAACCACCATGGTTACACAACTGAAGCTCTTTGAATAGGACCACAAAAAAATTCCAGAAAATAATGAGCAAGCGACTGAATTCCAGAAACATACATCAAGTTGAATGCACGGTACAAAAAAGGGAGTAGAGACAAACAAAACATTTCAGGGCATGGTGGTGAGCCCCTAGCATGCACCATCAAATCTTAAAATGGAATGCAGGATATGCTGTGAACTTAATTACGTAAGAACATAAGAGAAGCCATATTGGATCAGGCCAATGGCCTATCCAGTCCAACACTCTGTGTCACACAGTGGCCAAAGAAACCAAGGTGCCATTACTTGGTGCTGGCTAGAAAACCAATGAAAATATAAAAGGTGGCAGCTAATCACATATCGCTGCAGTATTAAACAGAATAGAAAAATTCCTCTAGATTGATAGATATTTTGAGAACACCATCTTCCTTAAAGCTCTCATACATTTTTGTCCAATCCCGGTTAAATGTTACTTTCTCCCTCCCTCATTTTTCCCATGTGATACCCGTATATCATTTTCCCCATTAAAAAAGACTCAAAACATTTTTTTCTTTATAACTGGTGGTAAAACTTTATTATTCAAGTTTAGATGTAACAGACACCTTTTGCTGCCTGAAGAATTGTTTGCATAAGAAATACACCAGGAACATGTTTGTGAGTAGAAATGAACATGCACTATGAAAACTGGGTAAAGGAGGTGGGGGAGCACAGATAGAGAAACAAAATAAAACAAAATACCCATGTTTTGTAAAGAACAAACAGCGAAGAGCATTGTAGAGTCATTTCAGAGCCATACATGACAAAAAAGGTAATCTTGAGCAACATGGTATCACTCCATGGGTGGATGAGATTTCCACTGATGAATATTGCTGTTAGAAGTTAAATGACTGTGGCATGTTCTGAGATGTCGTCTTTCATTCTTTCTCCAAGGAAAGTGGAGAACCTCCCCAGAAAAGTATGGATGTCCCACCAGGACATAAGTTGAGGCTGTCAGCTATAGCAATTGATTTCAGGTTCCTTTATGGTTCCCGAAGGTAAGAAACAGATCTATCTCGAGGCACAATCCAGTAGGAAGTTCTCCTGAACAAGTCCCCTTGGCGGAAAAAGCATGGCAGTATTCCTGCGCAACGCCCGTTCATCTCAATGAGGCTTGAGCAGGAAATATCCATGTGGATTGTGCATCACTGCATTCAGTGCTGAGGAAGGGATGCCATTTTGATTTTCTACTTCAGACACCAGAACATCTTAGGCCAGCCCCATATGCCAGTCTTACTTTAAAAAAAAAGTTGACTGCTTCACAGAGAACTTGTTCTAAGTCGTATTTACATTTATTGCAATGACATGTGCTTTGGACACAGCTATTTCTAACCCTCTTAAGCAGTTTATTTAACCCCACAAGTGTTTTTCTTTGCCTCAGCAACTGCCAGTTTTGAGATCGTTGACTCTACTCGATCACTGAAATAGTGGGGAGTCAGGAACTCACAACTGTCACTTTGCAATTCTTTCGTTCAGCCTACTAAAAGAAAGTGGAAAATGTAGCTTTACCTATCAACCATGATCCAAAAGCTTAAACTGCACACACCAAGCTTTATGCATCAAACAAGGTTGTCAACTCTGGGTTGAGATATTTCTGGCAATTTTGAGGGGATGGAGTCTGGGGACGGCAGGGTCTGGGGAGCACAGGGACTTCAGCAGGATTAAATGCCATGCAGCCATTTTCTGTTCAGTTATAATTCTGGGAGATCTCCAGCCGGCCATGCATCAAAATGCTCTCTCATTAGCTTCTACAGAAGGGAAATACTGCCTGTATGTAATGAGAAGAGTATTTACATCTTATGGAAGAAAATGGGAAGTTGTGGATTGTGGCCACCATTTCTGTGAAGAAGCCATGCTGACATGTGTACTGTTTCCAATAGCCAGGATCAAATCCATTCCAAACTGTGCCGTATTCATTTGAGGGAACCATTTTTCAGAGCTTTTGAATAATCATCAAGTAGGCACAATCAGGGCTTTTTTTGAGCAGGAACTCAAAGGAATGCAGTTCTGGCTGGCTTGGCACCAGGGGTGTGTGGCCTAATATGCAAATAAGTCCCAGCTGGGCTTTTCCCACAAAAGCCCTGTGTGAAACAATGCTGATGTTGGGGGTGTTCTAATATGCAAATGAGTTCCTGCTGGATTTTTTTCCCTACATAAAAAAGCTTAGGGCATAATCTCATCAAGATGGCCAAAGCAGAAGGTCCTTTTTGAAAATGATGTGCAATTTAAAAGACTGAAAGCAGACACAGCAACGAACTGACAACAGAGAGCCATTTTTGGCACTGCACTTTATTTAACAAAAAATAAAAACAATGCTGATAATTCCTGAATGTCATTGGCAAGAGGGGATGGTTCTTTGCAACTGCATAACTTAACTACTAAAAGTATCTTCCTGTCAACTTTTCCTCATCATGACTCCTCCCTCTTTCTCTCCTATGAAGCCATAACAGATCACAATTTTCCATCCACTTCTATATTATTTAAAGCAGGGGTCTATTTGTAGAAAAAAAGGTGGTGCAGCTCATCCAGGGATTGTTATGCAGCTGCACCTACTATTCAGTGGACAAGGAGGTGGAACTCTCAGAAGGAGGAGGTGGAGCTCTCGGAAAGGTGCAGGAGCTGTGCTCCTGTGAGCTCCCACTGAATCTGAGGTCTGATTTAAAGTATTTGATTTAGGCAAACAAATGGGTTACTATGGGAAACAGCACTTGGATTATCACCACCACCTCCCTTTTTTGGTTTGGGATTTTGAACAGGAGAGACCATATCTGGAGATTTTATTGGAAAACAAATTCTCTGGCATGAAATCAGCAAGGATAAGAGCACCTATTTCTGTGCTGGATTTTATCTATTCGCATTTGGTCTTTTTATACTCATAGCCAACTCCTGCATTATATTTTTCAGGCACAAGATGATCGTTCCTGTATCTCAGCAAATGCAAAATTAGCTAGTGGCTAAATGCAAGATTATCTAGTGCCTTTAGAAGGGGCTCGTCACTTCATTGAAAAAACCACATGTGTGTAACTCAGGAACGAGTCAAAACAGATATTTGGAGATCCAGTCATGGATTTTTCAGGATGGTTTTCTAGGCAACTGTGGATGGGGGGGGGGGCAGTTCAAACTACTAAGGCAATGAGTGGCCCTTTAACCATTTGCCTGACCTCAAATGACATCCATTTGCTATTTACCTTACAGAGAAAAGACAGGTTGCCTAGACAGTCTGAACTTCACCAAGAAGACAATCAGTAGCTCCGTAGGACCTTGGTCAGTAAAATGGCTCTGGGAGTAAGGTTATCTACCTCTTTCCCCGTTCCACGGATCTGATCCAAACCAGTTGCCCTTGACAAGTGGGCCCGCTATTTACAAATAAAAGCTTCTCAGGTAATCCCAGAATTTCCATAAAAGATTCAGAACTGTGACAATACCACCTTCTCTCAAACATAATATGACATGGTATTATCTTTCTTTGGAAAGAAGAACAGAAAGCTAGCTCCTGGGCAGACGTAATAGCGGAACAATCCCCAGCTGAACAGTATGTCTTGGGGTGCATCCAGTTTTGAATATCCAATGGGGGGGGGGGAAGCTTTGGTCCTGTTTTTCCAAGGTGAGAGAGACCACTTAAAAAGAAACAGATAAGTTGACAGGATGCTACTTTTATTAGCAAAACCACCCCTGTATTTTCCTGTGCCTTTTTTGGGGTAATTACTAGCAGGAACTCCTTTGCATATTAGGCCACATCCACCTGATGTAGCCAATCCTCCTGGAGCTCACAGTAGGCCCTGTACTAAGAGCCTTGTAAGCTCTTGGAGGATTGGCTATATCAGGTAGGTGTGGCCTAATATGCAAAGGAGTTCCTACTACAAAAAGCACTGATTACTAGGCTCTTGTTATTGTCCAATGCACAGCCATTTGAGAACTGTTTATGCCTCTCTGCCTTTTAAAGAAGCTAATGCTTGTCTATCTCTCTCAGAAACAAGTGTATATTTTACACCTGCTGGAGACAAAAGAGATGACCAGCTTATTGATCCTGAAAGACAGTTGTTTGTTAGAGGGAACAAGGACACCAAAGACATACCCAATAAGAACATAGTTTTGGAAGTCCAAATAAAGCCTGAAGGATGATCCACTCTGTCTTACCACATCAGGGGAAACTGCAAGATGTACAGACCGTGCAGATCCTCAGAAAGAACATTCTCCATAGGGTTTAGCAGCTAAGCTCTGGAGTGGTGTTAATCTGTGGAACTACTCTCTGCCACTCCTGCAAGGTAGGACAGGACCTAAAAACCCCCTAGCCAATCTCTATTTATACCACTACAAATGCTCTGAACTGGACACACATCATCTACCTAGACCTGTGCATTTCCTGAAATGTAACTAACAGGTGTAGGGATGCCCAATTCACATGAGGACAACTTTATGAGGGGGAAGGGGGCAAGCCCCCCCCCCTCCCATACAATTTATCCAACCGGAAACGGTCTCGGGGATCAGCTATTTGCCCCATTTGGGAATTTTCTGTGTGACCCATCAGATGCTTTAATATCTCAGAGTGCAGAAAAAGTACATCCTTCTGAGCTTTGGCTGCCTTTATAATGTCAGTGGGAGAATGACATGTTTGAAAAATATAGGCATAAACCATTAAATATTTCATATGTAGAAAATTACTATATCAGAAAGAAGGCTAGGCTAGAATCTTTCTTGATATCAGCTTTCTACATGAAGGGAATTTTTTTAAAAAAGCACAGGGTAGCATTCGACCCTCTCCCTCTCAGCACTCCTAGGAGGATGAGAATATATAAGTTTTCAGTTACCTGGATCTTAAGAGCTAGAAATCAAATTGGAGTAGGTGATATTGTACAAAGTTACTGAAGATATCGTGTTAATGGTATTTTTTTCCGCCAATGTTCTAAAAATATTCCTTAATTAGGTATTCTTACCCCTTCCAAAAGAAGAAAAGGAAAAAAAGCAGCAGCAGGAACCGAATGGTGTTATTGTAAAGGAAGAACTTTCAGAACATCTTAGTATATATGTCAGTCTACACTCCTCCTGTCTATTAATACTGAATGCTGTTTCCATAGGTTACCTGTTAGTGCGAAAAGCTGCATATTGGCCCACATTAACAGGGCTTTCCCCCCCCTCTTCTGTGCATGATCTCCCAATTTTTTGTTTTAAAGGACATAGCTACCGGATCGTTTCTTTAAGAGTTTCCTGCTGCGAGTCTTGGAAATGGTCTAAATACTTGGGAAGGCGACCTTAAGCCCTTGGATGGTGACTCGTCCACCAAACATTGCTTCCCTTGAACAGCTTTCCCCGCACGCATGAGTGGCATATGGTGGCTGTGCAGAGCTACAAAGCCTGGCAGGGACAAGACCTTCTATTGCCCCCCTTGATACAGCTGAAATCAGAGTTCTACACCTGTATTTTAAATCGGCTGCAATGGAATTTTGCACAAACAGAAGAGAATCTGTTAAGATGAGCTGGTCAAATCTCAACACAATGACTATGCAGTTTAATTTTTAGCCCTGGGGAGTTGAGAAAGCAATGGCGGGTGGGTGTTTAAATAGAACACCAAACCGCTAGAGGAGGACCATCCATTTCAGGTTCTGCTCCTGACAAAATTCCCCACCCCACCCCACCCCGTTCTTGGGAGGACAATTGCAACAAATGCAACATGGTGCTGAAGCAGAAGATCTTGCAGACGATGAAATAAGAAACGGCAGCCTTCCTTATCCAGGAATGCAACTGGACAGTTGTTCAGTGCACCCCTGAGTGCACAGGGAGACTTTGTGTTGACAATGCTAGATTTGTACAACTTCCAAGTCACACGTAGCCCGCTGTGAAGGACTTGGGACTCAATGCACCCCTCAATGAGCACCCCTGTTTCTGTTTTCCCAGGCAGAAGTGGGGGGGGATGGGAGGGGTTTCAGAGTTCCTGGAGACAGATCCAGGTGGGTAGCTGTGTTGGTCTGAAGTAACAGAACAAAGTTTGAGTGCGGTGACACTTTTAAGACCAACAACTTGTTTTGTGCATGCACACAAAAGCTGATAGCTAAAATTAAACTTTGCTGTTCTTAAAGGTGCCACTGGACTCAAACTGAGTTCGTGGAGGGCAGCTTTTAGCCTGGAGGTGCATGCAGTTGAAGAAATGGCTGGGAATGTGCCGGCTCAGCTTCCAACAACAGTCTCATTGAAGGCTCTCTGATGGCACCAGTTCTCCAATAGCCTGTGAGATCTGCAAATTCTGTAACACTGCCAAGGTCAGTCAGACTTTGATCGCCAGCTATGGGAGCGCCGCTCACGCAGCTTGAAATCCCTCACAGGTTGGTTAAATATAGGTTTAGGATAAATGCAAATGACCATATGTCAAGCAATCACTCACCACAAGGTGATTTGACTGCTGTTGGTCATCATTGCCTGGATTATTCTGCCTCAGGATTTTTCTGTACTATTCAGACAGCAAGAGAATGATACAGTGCACCAGGCAGAAGAATACAGATGGCTACCTCGCCAATTGGTTCCATTGCTCATGTGAACATTTGCATTCATTCTTATTTTCTTTACCGAAGGCGGGCAGGGAGGGGGGAGGGGGAAGGGACCCTGGTGTTCAAGCCAGCTCTTCTCAGACCAATTCCGCACTCACCCTACGCCGCTCTGACGTTCCTCTTTTCAGCGTGGCATCCTTCCAATTTCCCACTATCTGCCCCGGGGGTTCAGCCTGCGTTGCCATTTTTCCATGGCAAACAGAAACTGGGTTTCAGAGGTTTCTCTTTGCCATGCAAAAATGGCGTCGCAGGCTGAAGCCCTGGGACAGATAGCGGGAAATTGGAAGGATGCCGTGCTGAAAAGAGGAACGTCAGAGCAGCATAGGGTGTGAGAAATCAGTCTCAGTTTTACACTCTCTCTGACTCTGATACAGATATGGCCCTAAACTTGGTTCTCTCTTCCTCCTCCTCCCTGGCCATGTGTATTTTAATCATAACGTTTTCTAGATCAGCAAATGATGCATCTGATCTATATTAAACGCCATGACCTCTTTAGTACTGTTTTAGCTTTCATTACATGGCTATTTGAAGAAGGCAATGTTGTAAGGGAGATCAGAACAGGGCTCTTAAGCGACATCTGCTGAACTGGAGTGGGGGGGGGGAATCTAGACCTTATACATTTTCCTTAGGACATTTCAAAACATAAAAAAGCGAAAGGGGAGAACGGCATATGGGGCAGACATTTCCAACTTTGTTCGCTGCAACGCTCAGGAACCAGTTGTCCTCTCCAACCTCAAGAGACGAAGACCCTGTGATGCAACATAAAGAAACAAGCCTCCCCCCCCCCCACTCCAATGCAACACAACAGTAACACATGAAGCGACTGTGTAATATGGACAAAGAGTGGGAGTGCAATGTTACTACAAGGATGCAATTAAAAAAAAACAAAACAAAACAGTGCCAAGCAGTCAGATGGCACCTCTCAACATAATCTCTGAAATGTTTCCTCTGAAACATAGACAAAGCAATAAAAAGAGGATATATGTTTATCATTTTAAGCATAACAATGTGAGTTAAGAGCTCAAGAATACAAAAAAAAAAGTACTTGGAATGAACAGTGCTACCCTTTTTCTCCCTCCTAAGTAGACATAAAAATATTTTCATTTCCTTCTTTCTGCTTCTTCCCCCCGATACCATTAATATCAACAAAGTCCATTCATTTCATGTTACCGTTTACAATTTTTAATGCACGCGCGCACACACACATACACACACACACACACACACCAAGAGAGAGATACCTACTGCAATAGAAAGTTGCTTCATTACCTTGTTTGCTACATTTGCAAATGTAAACAGAGCGAGGCTGAGCCAGCGCTGCATCTTACGCATGATGGAATATCTTTGTTGCATACGTACACTGTAGAAAATAATTATTCAATATGTCAGGCACCATTATTTGAAATGTAATACATTAATATTTACTAGAAAAATAAGTTCTTTTTTTTCCTATTTGTTCTCCCAACTTCTTAAATGAAATAAGTTAATCTGACAGAACATCCAGTAGCTTGTAATATCTCTTGTACATCAACCTTCGTAAAAATAATAATAATAATAATAAAAAAAAAAACTACTGGCTGGGCCAAGAGAAACGGGAAAAAAAAATATCGAAGTCCATTTCTTGTTGATCCTTGTAGCATCTATAGGAGGCATAGCTAACAGCACCTTGAGCCAATGACTGAATATTTAGTTTTTTAGCCCTATTTCCCTGAGCAGTTATGCTGAGGAGCGTTCCCTTCATGAAATAGTTTTACAAAAGCTTTTTTTTAAGTATTAAAAATAAGAAAATGGCTATGAAGGCATCTTCCATACTACCTTAGCAAAAGCTGGCATGAAGCCTAGCAAAGAGATTGACCAATGCATATAAATAACCAAAGGCCTTCTGGGAGATCAATCATACACTCCCACTCGGAAGCGAAATCGAGAAAGCAGCTAATTAAAAAAAAAAATTAATACTATGCGAATCAAGTTTGTAAAGTAGCTTCCCTATTGGAGACATCAGACGGAGCTCTTCTCTACAGAACAGTACTCCGCCAACTTATAGTTTGGCCAAAGCATATTACCCAGAATCCCCTGAGATGTGGTTTGCGACCCCAGGTCTTTCTTTGTGCTGAACTCTAGCACAATCTCCATTTAAGGGGCCCTCCCACATCCTTCTAAGCTTATGAGGCAGACTGGAAAGGTGAAGGTCTTCTCTGCACATATACAGGGGGTTTTTTAGACCTAACTCCTTTCATTTCTGTCTTTCCTGAGTTCTTTTTTTTTTTTAATTTTAATTTTCTTTTCCTCTCCACACTGGGAGGGGAGGGAAGGAACAGTACAGAGTGGCCTTTATAGTCTTAAATGCTCTCATTGTCGTTCCTGGTTCAGCAGAGTTTTAAATTGTTCAATCTATCGTTGCTCTAGACATGCAAAGACGGAGGAGAACAGAGGTTGACCACAAGGTCAAGCGATCAAATAGGAGCTTAGCACGAGGCACATCTGGAGAAAAATACTGCCTCCAGATGGTGGAAATGACAATGCCATGGCACATTCTAATAAGGCCAAAGTGAACCCAAATAATAAAAAAATACTACTAGATTTCTGGACATCAGTTTATTTTAACAAGTCCATTTCGCTATACAGTATGCATATGTTACTGTACACCTGCGTCAGCATTACACATCTTTGCATTCTAGCCAGCTGCGTTTCTTGCACAAGAACAAAAGCATTAGTTGTCTGGTTAAGTTTGTCAAAGATACTTGCCCTGATATAGTGTCTTCTGTATAGTTTTGGTGGGACAGGTCCCAAGTGATTATACCTGCCCCCCCTTCCAGCTGCCATCCATTTTGCTTTTCCCTCTTAGTTAACTTTTTTTTTCATTTAAAGAAAGGAAAAGGGGGGGGGGAGGAGAATGGAGGATTGTATACTGGATAAGGCATGCTTGCTATATGAAGTGCTTAATAAGACATTACAAGCTATTGAATTCCCATCAAGGAAACCTATTTCTGTTTAATTGTGCTAAGTGCTAAGGTTTGTTTGTTTGTTTGTTTTACTCTTTAGGTTTGCCATTCGTTTCAGCTTGTGCATTGTTCCTATGTAGGCCCCTCTGGATGTGAGTTGTGAAGTCATACTTGTCCGTGCAAAAATATTGGCATATGCTGCACTGGAAAGGTCCACTGTCACCATGGCAACTCATATGCAAGGCATACATCACTTCATCCAGAAAGACAATGCCACAGTGCACACACTTGGTTGACAGTTCGTCTTGAGTACTTCGGTCAACTTTTTCCGTTTTCACTACATTCAAGGGACCTTCATTTTTTACATTTGGGGGTGCCTTAGCTTTCTCCTTGGAGGCACCGTTTGCAGTTGGCCCAGGTCTGGAATGCTTTATCGCCAAATCGAGAGGAATGTCATTGTCGGATCCGACAGCTGAAAAATGAGGAGGCAGATTAAAGGTGGGATAAGGCACATAGTTTTGGCAAGGATTTGGTAGGCCAGGCACATGACTCAAGTAGTGTGGGTTCCCAGGAACGGACAGCTTATATTTACTCCAGAATCTCAGCCAGTCAGCTTCACTTTGAAAGTCATTGTGTACAAGTGGAAGCCCAAAGAGCGGGTACTGATACTTTTCAATGGGACTTCCGGGTGGCGAATAGTTCGGGTGCTTTGCGGGTCTCATGTATTTCTCTATCGGACTGCCTCTCTCTGAGCTTCCTTTTCCTTCTGATACGGAGGAACTATTGCCTGGGTCTCCGGTACTTTCCTGAGGACTTTTTATCTGAATGTGCAAAGGTTGCATCCTTTTGTGAATATCCAGAGCAGTTTGGCTGACCAATATTGACTGCGGAGAAGAATGGCTTTTAGTCAATGAACCCAGGGCTTCATATTTACTCAGGCTGGGAAGCTGAATTTCTCTCTGGTGACCTTCTGTCGAATGATCCTCTGACCTCCTATCTAGCGGACTGCCATTGACTTGTTCCTCGCTGCTCCCCCTCTGCTGTTTGTTTGGCTGTTCAGCCTGAAGGGCCTCTGGGTTAAAGCGCTTTCTCGTTCGTCTCCTAATGATCTGCTCACCGTTGTTCTGCTTAATGATGTTTAAAGGCCTGGGAGTCTGCATATGAAACACAACAACATCACAATCAATGAGAGAGCAACTTTCAGCAAAGCTTTGCAGAACAGCCTATACAAAACCCCAAGTTATAGTCTAGACTCTGGAGATGTTTCAATGGACAATCTTACAGAATAGCCTCCTCAGGTCAAGCCTAGCAATGGAAGCGAACTTCTTAATTTTAAGTAATTAAAACACAAACACACACCCCAAGCAATCTCTCGTTGAATTGCTTTAATCGGCATCAAAGCATTAGACTGAACATCTTTACCCTAATAACCTTGAAAATTACCCAATGCCTTCAAGGATGGCTTGAGCACACACAATTTCTCATTATTTCAGTAGTGACCAGGGATCCTCAGCATCAGAAGCCCCAATTCTTTTGGTTCTACATTAGCACAATGGATTTTGATGATTGCAGCACTTATTGCCAGTTAACCCACAACCTATTTTGCATGGGGCACAGAGATGTTTAATGACTAAAGCAAAATGCATAGCATTGCATAAAACAAAGTGCTCCGGTCAAACAGACTTTAGACCTGCCTTGCTGCTACCAGCATTTTGTCTAGTTCTTTCTCTCCATTGGTTGCAAGACATGTGCCCTTGAGAAACCAATACGCCAGCCATGACAAACGCAGCCATCTCACGTTGACTAAAAATACAAATTAGTTACAGTCTTTAAGTCCAGACCAACTTGACCATCAGTACTTCCATGGAAACAATTATGGAATGTTGCTGGAACTCTTCATTCTGTTTTCAGAGGTGTGTGTTTTTTTAAAACCATGATTCATGCATATTAGCAACTTGGAATTAACATTAACAGAGCCAGCAAAGTCCGCCTGACTATAATCTCTTTTATGGATCTATTGATTTACTTGACCTGGCTTCTTCACCTCCCCCTTCCTGCTTCTTTCTCTCCCCGGAGCTGAATCACCCATGCCATTAATTGCCACTTAGCTTGTTAAGCTCTAACTTTCTATTAAAAATCTAAATCAGAGGAAATATTCCCTTTGATTTAGATCTTTAATAAGAAGTGGAGACTTCTTCCTCAGTGTGATTACAACGGCTGCAAGAGCCAGGGTAGGGCAGCAGATGAAGGGTTGGACTAGGATCTGAAAAGCCCGGTTTCAATTTCCTACTCTGCCATGGAGCTCACTGGGTGACCTTGGGCCAATCACATGCTCTCAACCTAACCTTCACCTTAAGCTTGTTGTAAGAATAAAATAGGAAAGGGAAAGCCATTACCTACTTGGAAAAAAGGCAATAGACAGAAATGCAGCTTCCTCACGAGCAGCCGTGGGAGAGGGTAATGTGATCGAGGCATTGGGACCACTGCATCAGAAACGAGGGCTTTTCCACCACAAATATTTTAAAATCCCTGGTGCTACATTAAGCAACATTTTGCGGGAGCAGCTGCCAGTCTTTTTTGTCCTCCAAAAAATGTCACTCCTTTCGAATTAAGTGAGATTAATAAAAGGGAACACAGGCAGTGGCAAATCAAATGCAAGACTGTGATCAGGCAGGCAAAAAGGGACTATGAGGAGCATATTGCAAAAAACATAAAGACCAACAATAAAACTTTCTTCAAATATATTAGAAGTAGGAAACCAGCCAGGGAAGCAGTGGGGCCCTTGGATGACCATGGGGTAAAAGGATTACTGAAGGAGGATGGGGAAATGGCTGAGAAGCTGAATGCATTTTTTGCCTCCGTCTTCACCGTGGAAGATGAGAAGTGTTTGCCCGCCCCAGAACCACTAATATTGGAAGGGGTGTTGAAAGACCTGAGTCAGATTGAGGTGACAAAAGAGGAGGTCCTACAACTAATAGACAAATTAAAAACTAATAAGTCACCGGGTCCGGATGGCATACATCCGAGAGTTCTGAAAGAACTCAAAGTTGAACTTGTGGATCTTCTAACAAAAATCTGTAATCTTTCATTGAAATCTGCCTCCGTTCCTGAGGACTGGAAGGTAGCAAATGTCACCCCCATCTTTAAAAAGGGTTCCAGAGGAGATCCGGGAAATTACAGGCCAGTCAGTCTGACTTCAATACCGGGAAAGTTGGTAGAAACCATTATCAAGGACAGAATGAGTAGGCACATTGATGAACACGGGTTATTGAGGAAGACTCAGCATGGGTTCTGCAAGGGAAGATCTTGCCTCACTAACCTGTTACATTTCTTTGAGGGGGTGAACAAACATGTGGACAAAGGAGACCCGATAGATGTTGTTTACCTTGACTTCCAGAAAGCTTTTGATAAAGTTCCTCATCAAAGGCTCCTTAGAAAGCTTGAGAGTCATGGAGTAAAAGGACAGGTCCTCTTGTGGATCAAAAACTGGCTGAGTAATAGGAAGCAGAGAGTGAGTATAAATGGGCAGTCTTCGCAGTGGAGGACGGTAAGCAGTGGGGTGCCGCAGGGCTCGGTACTGGGTCCCATCCTCTTTAACTTGTTCATAAATGATTTAGAGTTGGGAGTGAGCAGTGAAGTGGCCAAATTTGCGGATGACACTAAATTGTTCAGGGTGGTGAGAACCAGAGAGGATTGTGAGGAACTCCAAAGGGATCTGTTGAGGCTGGGTGAGTGGGCGTCAACGTGGCAGATGCGGTTCAATGTGGCCAAGTGCAAAGTAATGCACATTGGGGCCAAGAATCCCAGCTACAAATACAAGTTGATGGGGTGTGAACTGGCAGAGACAGACCAAGAGAGAGATCTTGGGGTCATGGTAGATAATTCACTGAAAATGTCAAGACAGTGTGCGTTTGCAATAAAAAAGGCCAACGCCATGCTGGGAATTATTAGGAAGGGAATTGAAAACAAATCAGCCAGTATCATAATGCCTCTGTATAAATCGATGGTGCGATCTCATTTGGAGTACTGTGTGCAGTTCTGGTCGCCGCACCTCAAAAAGGATATTATAGCATTGGAGAAAGTTCAGAAAAGGGCAACTAAAATGATTAAAGGGCTGGAACACCTTCCCTATGAAGAAAGGTTGAAACGCTTAGGGCTCTTTAGCTTGGAGAAACGTCGACTGAGGGGTGACATGATAGAAGTTTACAAGATAATGCATGGGATGGAGAAAGTAGAGAAAGAAGTACTTTTCTCCCTTTCTCACAATACAAGAACTCGTGGGCATTCGATGAAATTGCTGAGCAGACAGGTTAAAACGGATAAAAGGAAGTACTTCTTCACCCAAAGGGTGATTAACATGTGGAATTCACTGCCACAGGAGGTGGTGGCGTCCACAAGCATAGCCACCTTCAAGAAGGGGTTAGATAAAAATATGGAGCAGAGGTCCATCAGTGGCTATTAGCCACATTGGCCGCTGTGTGACACAGAATGTTGGACTGGATGGGCCATTGGCCTGATCTAACATGGCTTCTCTTATGTTCTTATGTTCTTATGAATGCTGAAGACTGACTCTCATTGGGTCTGCTTGCCTCCGTCATGTATTTAAAAGACAGTGTGCTGAAAAGTACCTACATATTTGATATGGTGCATGAGCAATGCATAGTGGTGGAAAGTGCTGTTAAGTTGCAACTGACTCAAAGTGAACTCGTAGGGTTTTCAAGGCAAGAGATGTTCAGAGTTGGTTTGCCATTGCCAGCCTCAGCATCATGACCCTGGTATTCCTTGGAGGTCTTCCATCCAAATACTAGCCAGGGCCGACTCTCCTAGCTTCTGAGATCTGATAAGATCAGGCTATAACCTGGGCTATTCAAGTCAGAGCAAACAATGAATAAGGGAGTGAATATAGTTAAATGAGATTTGACCCTTAACTCTTAAAAGGAAAAAAGGAAGTCAGTAATACTTGATTACTTCTAAGCAGAGGAACAGGAAAATATCAGCTCCCTGGATCGCTGGTGTTTTTGATGCTCACTAATGTCTCCGATCACAGGCAAAAGGTACTCAGATACTATGACATCCTCATGTTATGCATTTATCTATCCATTCAATGGTGAAGAAATTCCATGGTTATAAACAATTATTTATGAGGACTGATTCTGGTTCAGAATCTTTATTTGTCAGTCAGGGGAATAAACCTCAATTTTTCAAAACCTTGATATGTGTATATGGTTTTTATTGAATATATTTTATATATTATTTTGAATGCTGTTTTAACGTTCAAACGTTTTCATGTTCTCTAACTTGGGGGACCCTAGTTGCATGGAAAGGCAACACAAAAATACATAAATTTTATATATGATAGATGATGATGATGCTGATGAAGAAGATAGATAGATAGCTAGACAGACAGACAGACAGACAGACAGACAGATAGATATCAAGCATCCACAATGGATGTCACACCATCATGTGCTTAAATTGAAGACTTCCTAATTCAGGACTTTCACTGTTGATTGAGCACATGAAGGAAAGAGCCACATCAGCCCATGGACTTCAAGCTGCCTTATACTGAATCAGACCACTGGTCCATCAAAGTCAGTACTGTCTATTCATATTGGCAGCAGCTCTCCAGGGACTCAGGCAAAGGTCTTTTGTAACACCTGCTTCCTGATCCTTTTAACTGGAGGTGCCATTAATTGAATTTGGAACCTTCTTCATGCAAAGTAGAGACTCTACCACTGAGCCACGGCCCCTTATCAACATGATCTCTCATGGCCTACACTAGATGTGACAACTACACACAGGACTTTTTTTGTAGCAGAAATTCCTTTGCATATTACCGTAGGTCACAAACCTCTGATATAGGCAATCCTCCTAGAGCTTTCAGTAAGCCCTGTACTAAGAGCCCTGTAAGCTCTTGGAGGATTGGCTACATCAGGGGTGTGTGGCCTAATATACAAAGGCTACATCAGGGGTGTGTGGCCTAATATACAAAAAAAGCCCTGGCTACACATGAGTACATGAAGCTGCATTACACTGAATCAGATCCCAGGTCTATCAAAGCTGGCATTATCTATTCAAATAGCCAGCAGCTCTTCTTAGGTCTGCAGTTTGTCACATCCCTTATAACCTGATCCTTATTGAAGATGTTGGGGACTGAACCTGGGACTTCCTGCACACTCAGCAGATACTCTACCACTGAGCCACTGCCCCTTGAGTTCACTGATAATAGTTTGTTTGGGACAAATGGAATCAGCCTACGCATGAACAGTGTGGGCATCTTCTGTAGTATACACTTCTTTACCGGCATAAGAAGCCCTGGTATTGAGGAGCCAAAATTTCCCTCTGTTTGCATATCTGTGTCAAAAACAACGGCGACAAATAATGATCACAAAACTAAACTCTTATGTTTTGCTTCTCTGTTTTCAGTTGTCACTGCCTAGCAGGGTAAAGGTTTAATTATACCAGTGGCCTTTGATTGGGCAAAGCTAAATTAAACTCATTAACGTCAGCTTACATCAAATGACATCTCATTGCTACATTCCAATATTGCAGCTAAAAAAGGCATTATCTTAGCTCTGTACTAATGAAATAAAAGGTTTTACAACTTATTACCAATTAGCAGTTTTGCCAGCATCCATTTATATAGATTGCTTCCTATGTTTTATGAGGTTTTTTTTTTAATCTCAAAAAAAGGAAATTATTTTTGTAGCTATAATATATTCACTATCTTGTAGCAATGGGATAAAAACTACCAAAGCATAAAATTACATGAAATTAAAAGCATGTCTTTTCAAAAACAACAGTCTTGCATAAGAAGCAGAAATCAGCCTTCAGTCTATGGACAATCTATTGCACATACAACCCTCTATCATATAATGAATGAACAACACAAAATTCCACAGAAGCTGAAAGTTTGGAATCCAAGTCCAACTGTGTGCAGTTCTGGTCACCGCACCTCAAAAAGGATATTATAGCATTGGAGAAAGTCCAGAAAAGGGCAACTAGAATGATTAAAGGGCTGGAACACTTTCCCTATGAAGAAAGGTTGAAACGCTTGGGGCTCTTTAGCTTGAAGAAACGTCGCCTGCGGGGTGACATGATAGAGGTCTACAAGATAATGCATGGGATGGAGAAAGTAGAGAAAGAAATACTTTTCTCCCTTTCTCACAATACAAGAACTCGTGGGCATTCCATGAAATTGCTGAGCAGAAAGGTTAAGACCAAATATTTGGAAAACCAAATATTTGGAACACTGCTATCTGGACCTCCATCTCTTCAGTAATGTCTAGATGACATGCAGAGCTTCTTGTAAGCAGGAACACAGTTCTGGCTGCCTTGGCATCAAGGGTGTGTGGTCTAATATGCAAACAAGTTCCTGCTGTTTTTCCCCCTAAAAAGAAGTCCTGTGTAAAATAACGGTTAGGTCAGGGGGTGTGGCCTAATATGCAAATGAGTTCCTGTTGGGGTTTTTCTACCAAAAAAGCCCCAATGACATGTAATGGAACATCAACATTCCCATTTTCCCTGTCTCACTTAATTGGCTGCTGCTTAGGAAGTACAGAGAACTCAGACAGCAGAGTTATCATCCCATGCATATTTTTAAAAATTAAATGTTAGTGGGAACATGTGGGTTGAAGGTGCAGGTTAGCAGTCGTTGCACATCCCAATACCTCCAGGTGGGTAGCCATGTGGTCTGAAGCAACAGGACATTGTACTAGTGCAGTGGCACCTTTAAGACCAACAAAGTTTAATTCTGGGTATAAGGTTTTGTGTGCATGCATACTTCATCAGATGAAGTGTGATGAAGTGTGCATGCACATGAAAACTTATACCCAGAATTAAACTTTGTTGGTCTTAAAGGTGCCACTGGACTCATACTTTATCCCAATACCTTGTTTGGGCTTAGAAAATCCATGAAGATCTTGAATTAGCAGGCTATAGCAAAAAGCTGTCGAGCAACGGATCTCAATCAGCAAGGCATGGTGGTTAAAAGTGTCGGAAAAAGATCTGGAAGACCCAGGTTCAAATCACCACTCTGCCATGGAAGCCTGCTGGTTGACTTTGGAACAACTGCTCTCAGTCCAACCTACCCTCACTCAGCCATTGGTGTTGTTGTGAAGATAAAACGGCAGAGAGGAGAACAATGCTGTAGGCCACTTGGTGTCTCCATTGGAGAGAAAAGTGGCGTATAAATACCCAAATAAATAAATCACCACAGCACTAAGTTTTCATGTCAGATGTGCTGACTTCAAGGCTCAACTGCCACACCCCAGTGCAGTTGCATGCATGTTGATGATGCAAGCAAAACACAAAAAAGATGGGTGTTCTACATGCAGTTGTGTGACAAGCTTGCAGTACTGATGGAATGGATTGAAAGCATGAACTGTAGCAATGTCCCATATCTGACGTAAGAGAAAACTTGCACGGGTGAATGGGATGTCACAGATTAATCACAATTAGGCATGAACACTATAAAATATATATCATTTTAATTCTGTATCGGTAAGTCAGGAAGAGCACAGCTATTGTTTTCATTAAATATTCAGATTATTGATATTGTATTGGAAAACTGTCTCAGGGAAAAAAATTCCATTTTAATTAATATCAGAAAAAAATATCAACACTCCCCAAACTGAGTGAAAACAATAATGATGCCCTTTCCTAAATTACAAAAATAAAATTAAAACATAATTTTTAAAGTGCTTTGAGGCACTAAGCGCTGTGAGGGAGATGAAGGGTGTGCATTTTTGGCACATCAGCCATTTAAAGGGCCATTGTTTTAATCAGGGCTTTTTTTTTGTAGCAGGCTCTCCTTTGCATATTAGGCCACAGCTCCCTGATGTAGCCAATCCTCCTGGAGCTTACAGCAGGCCCTGTAATAAGAGCCCTGTAAGCTCTTGGAAGATTGGCTATATCAGGGGTGTGTGACCTAATATGCAAACAAGTTCCTGCTACAGAAAAGCCCTGGTTTTAATGACTCGGGTCTACCATCCACTGAAACAGTGGTCCTTTAAAGTTCAAATTCCTAACATGCCGTGTACAGAAAGGCCTCCTGACCCAATTACAGATACTTCCTGTATTTACTGGGCGTGAAATATTGGAATTGGGAAATACACAAATGCCTTTTGTGGTACAGGATGTTGCTGATCCAATCTGATACTGGAAATATCAGGCATTTTGTTGGGTTGTTCATACATAGTGCTAATCACCATGCTCAAAAGCTTTCATATCACCAGATGGCATCACAAACACAGTGGACTTCCAAGGGAGATCGTTCACACATTCAGAGAGAACTCATACGTCATATATGTGCATGTGTAAATTGATTTTATACATATGTAAACTGATCCAATCATACATGGGCATGTGTAAACTGATCCAATCAATACAAGGGAACTATTCTGGATTTGATCTTTAGGGGTTGGCAACTTGTTAGGGGGTTGAGTGGGATTGCCCCCTCCAGAAGATAATACCAAATATTCAGAAACAGCCTCTTAGCCACATATAATGGTGAGTGTTTTTTGTTTTTGTTTTTTTAATAGCACTGATAATAAAAATACTGATTTATAAAAGTACCTCTAAATCATTACATTTGAAGCTTATCAAAAACCTGAGTCTATTTAAATAAGTAGTAACTTTTCCTATACTCTTCATTTTGTAAGAAACTAATGTTCCTGTTCATCATGAAAATGAGAGTTTTCATTCAATTTTGTGAACTTCTATTGGGCTTCTGCGAGAGGCTGGTGAGGGAGGGGCAGTCCCCGTTTCATGCTTTATTTTGTATCAAAATAATTAATGCCTCATTGGCAATCTCCAACATAAGTCTCCTCTCTACGGTGTATCAGCATCTTCCATAATGAATCACATCTGATCCCAGAGTGACCGCAGCGAAAACGCTGTTAGGAAATTAGCCGCAGCTGCCCAACTTCAGCCGAGCTGCCTGAAACCTTTCCTGTATAAAAATGAGTAAGTTCTTCCTACCGAGTGAAGCTTCTGGTAGAGACCACACGCGTTGCATACGTATCCTCCATTTGCATTCTTTCGCCAGAGAGAGGTCTTTGTGGTCAGGCAATTGGCACAAAAAACACCCGAGCCTCTACGTCTCTGAAAAAGGGGAAGGGGGAGGGGGAACAAGAAGGTCAAACGTTAGTCACATGATCTGTAGAGTTAGGACAAACCAACATAGGAGTTTTGTCTGTAGGCTGGCAACAATTGATAGTATAAAAACCACACTACCCATAATGAGGTCAAGTTCAATTGTACTTAATAGGCACTGCTGATTTTCATTACTATTTATCTTACATTGATGGATGAGGTGCGCAAAATGCCACGGCTTCTCCTCCTCCCCCCCCCAGTAACACTTCTAACTTTTTGAACTTTAGCGTTCGTGCCTTTTAACAAATGGAGTCCAAGCTCTTAATTTCACTATTCCATTTTGACGAAGGGGGGAAAGGGCCCCTGCTGATCTTGCCAGTTCCCTGAAGCAATTTTTTTATTACTTTATTGAAATGTGTGATGTTAAACAGCAGCAACAACAAAAAAATGACTTCTGATTCATTTCTGTTTCTGTACTTCCTTTCTTCAGTTCTGTGAAGAAAGTCTATACTTCCCAACAATACACAAGCACCAAACCAGAGCTTTTGGGATTTAATTCTAAAATTTTCTATATACGGTAATTCTATACAACCATCTTTTTCCTACTACCCACTGAGACTGCAGGGACTAATCAGACGGCTGATAAAGAGTGCATGAGGCCACTTCTGTACTTGCTAGGTAATGCTGCCACATCGATGGGCTGATTTTAATTTTTGTCAAGCAGAGAAATGTACCAGCGTAGAGCTTCCAAATGCAAAAGCTCTCTTAACTGGAGCTACTGACTGAAACCTACAGCTTTACTACTAATCCATACTGTTTGGAAGTGGGCATTGCTGAAGAGAGATGCTCATTAAATTCTTTCTGTGGCATAACAATATCATTAAACTTTTCATGTCGATAGGGACATCACAAAAGAAGGCAGCATTTGAGAGCACAATTGCTTTTTTAAAAAAAGCATGTCTTGTTCTAGGCTGGTTTCCTTCCCCTCTGTAAAAAATAATCATTTCAACATTGGTTTCTTTCTTTCTTTTTTTTAAAAAATAGATGTTTAATAAAAGTCCTCCATATTGCACAAGTTTAGAGGGAGAACAGTTTCAGTAAAAGATTAAACTGATTTTGTTCTAAATTAAAAAATTACTAGCCCTGTAAATCAAAATTTCAAGGTGTCGTCAAATTTAAGTAATTTATTCAACTTTACTCCATACTGTAGGGAAGGGGGGGGGGTATCAGTGCCAAGAAAGTACAATGGTTATAATTGTACTCTGATACATTTCAAATGGAAGGCTTTTTGCAGACATAATTTTGGCTTGGAGTGTGGAACACTTTCTTGGCATTGAAAGGGCATTTGATTCATCGGGTGTTTCACAATGTATCACTAAAAAGGCCTGGTGATCAGCCAGTTCCCTATAGGGTAATTTTTCCATCCAGATGCAAGTGCTATCAGAGGCCCTCGTCAGCTAAACTAATTATGATCTTGCATTTGCTGATGCCTGCTCACTCTTAACGTTCGACATCCCCCATTAATCATCGATACGAGGAAAATGAATGAAATGTAGAGAAAACGAGGGCTGGTAACCTACACGGTCATAAAAATCTAAAATGAGTGCAATAATTTAACAAGATTGGGGAAATGTTTTTCAGTGAGCACAAAGTCAGACTAACAATTGGCCTTTTAAACCAAGAAACACAATTTCATTAGTGTAGCAAGTTGCGTTACTTTAAGTTGAGCTAATAAAATCAAGTGCATTGCCAGGATAATCTCTCGTCCACCTCCCCCCCCCCCCGCACCTCAGTATCACTAAGCCAGAGTCATAATTACATCATATTTTATCACCTAAAACTTAATGCCAAAGGACCAGCTTCATGCAGTAGCCTCCTGACAATCGTTAGATATATTCCTTTAGTATATTCTGTATTTTATTTTTTTGAAATATCTATGAATTTGAGCAAACTTAGGAGGATGGTGGAAGATAGAAGGGCTTGGTGTGATGTGATCCACGGGGTCGCAAAGAGTCGGACTCGACTGTGCGACTGAACACCAACATCTCTCTCTCTCTCTATCTATCGTCACAATCAAAACTTTGCAGGTAGTTTAAGATTATTCAACATAATTAAATGAGATATAGTAGACTCTAACCCACAGCCTTTAGGTTTTCAGGGTCTCCCTGGCCAGAGTGAGGGATAGGGGTAGGGTTGCCAGACCCAGGTTTGGAAACTCCTGGGAATTTGGAGATTGAGCCTGAGAAGGACAGGGACAAGGAAAGTGGGGTACAAAGCCACAGAGTCCATCCTCCAAAGAATCAATTTTCTCCAAGAGAACTGATCTTTTAAGTCTGGAGATGAGATATAAGTCTGGAGGATCTCCAGATCCCACCTGGAGGCTGGCATTCCTAGTTTAGATAACAACGTATTAAAATAAATTAGAGTAATTAACTTTTTTAAAAAGTCTGAGCTACCTTCTTCTTGTGAGATCCCAACTGATTGTCACAATTCATTCCTTTAGAGATTAGTAAACTGCTCATTAGGTAAGTTCATCCCTGAATATGCAGAGTTAGATTGAATGGAAAGTATTCTACATTCCCGCCATTTGGATTTGATTGAAAAAATATCTCAATACCTCAAAAATAGCTTCTTTCCAAATTTTCTTGGAGTGGCATGTTGAACAGGGTGTGACCTTAGCCTGAGTCTTCCATGCTTGCAAAGCATTGTTTATTTGTGGAAGTTTTTTAAAGCCCACAGAATTCAACAAGTGATCTGTGCCTTAAAGTAGTAATGTATATAATGATAATGAGAAGGGCTGTGTCTCTCTAGCAAAGATATTTCTCTGACCAAGAACTTGGAGAGCCAACACCAGACTTACTAGACAGTCCTGAGGAACAGAGACCAATGGTCTGGCTTGGTGAACAGTAGCTTCATATGTTCACATGAAAATATGTTCAATGAATAAGCCCTGTGAAGTTAACTGTAATATTAACTTACTCCCACAGCCCATATTGGAGCTCCTTTCAGCCCTAACTCAACTGGTTTGACTGCAGAGCATACCAACATTTAAAAGAAGGGATGACACAGCCCCATTTGTCATTTATCCATTAAGGCTGATGCATGATTACTTTTAAGCTAAAGTGAGCTGCAGAAACCTAGGCAGACCTACTGAACTAAGCTGGATGGAAAGATACCAGATGAAGAATTTCTGTAATGAGAGTCGAGAGGTTGAATTAAGCTTATTTCCACCAAGTTGATAAATTAAGTTCTTATTCGAATCCCAGATCAAAGATTCTGTGCCTTCTTTTGACTAAACCCTCCTGCAAAAATCATCCATAGCTAACATCATCTGTATACAGCATTTTAAATCACAACTGTATCAAGATTACATCTATAACTGGATGCAATTTTCTTTGATTATCTGAAAGAGTAGTTTTATAGTTTATTACAATGGTCATAGATCAGATAAAAGAAAATAAGGTTATACATAGAACCAAGTGGTAAAATAGGAATCTATAAAAATATACTATTATACAATATTATGTTATTTAAAAGACATGCTATATATCTGAAAGTATGCTTAAAATATTCAGACAAGGAGGATACTGTGAACCTTTTGAAGAGAAAAAATTCTGAAGATTCATCTGAATTTTTACATAGAGAATGGATACCAGCATAGCCAATGAGGTTATGGATAAGCAAAAGAAACCAAATCTCCATTAAAATTAAGGATACGTAGATGCTATTGATCAATGATCAATTTTTAGAATCTGCAAACTGGCCAGCAAAATAATTGAGGAAATCTATTGCATTCTAGAAAAGAGACTGCAGATCTGAGCTCTCTATCTGTTAAATGACATACAAAATCAGCATATATATATATATATATATATATATATATATATATATATATATATATATATATATATATATATATATATATATATATATATATATATATATATATATATATATATATATATATATATCCTAGCCTCTTTGGAAGCAGTACTATGGGACTATGACTTTTGATAGTCAATGGATGGGTGCAAAATACCTATCCTTAAAAGGAAAACAATGAGTCATTCCTCTTCTAACTATAGGAGTAGCACAACGACTTGTTAAATGTCTGCAACTACTGACCCTGGGGAGAAGAAAAACAGTTTCCTATTTATTAATGAATTTGTTTATTTTTTTAACAGTGGTTCTAATTGTCTGCAGTTTGCTGTTGGTTTTGCAGATGCATTTGCATTGTGATTCATTTGCATAAAATGTGATTTGCATTTGCATGTTCAAGGTACATCATTTATATATGTAATATACATATAAGACATAATGGTGATTCTTTTTTTACATAAAAATGATGTTCTTGAAGGGCTGTCATATAGAGGATGGTGCAGTGCTGTTTTCTGACCCCAGAGGGTCAGACCAGAACCAAAGGGTTGAAATTAAATCAAAAGAGTTTTCGGCTAAATATCAGGAAGAACCTTCTGACAGAGCAATTCCTCAGTGGAACAGGCTTCCTTAAGAGGTGATGGGCTCTGTTTCTTTGGATGTTTTTAGACAGAGGCTAGATGGCCATCTAACAGCAATGCTGATTCTGTGAAATTAGGCAGATCATGAGAGGGAGGCCAGGAAGGATTACATCAAAACTGAGTTCTTTCTTACACACCCAGGGATATGATGATCACCACTTTGGGGTCAGGAAGCAAATTTTCCCAAGGTCGGTTGGCCCAGGGATCCTGGAGGGTTTTTGCCATCTTCTGGGCATGGAAGGGGCCACTGTGTGTGTGTGTGTGGGGGGGAGGTATTTGTGACATTCCTGCATTTTGCAGAGGGTTGGACTAAATGACCCTGGAGGTCCCTTCCAACTCTATGGTTCTATGCAAAAGCATGTATTTTAAGGGAAAAACAACAAAAAAGAAATGGGCGCAAAACTAACACATGAGGCATACAATATTCATAGGGAACAAGAAATCCTGAAGAGGGTATTTAGATTGCAGGGATCAGAAATATGAAACCATTCCTAGTGGCAGCCTGGCAAAATCCCACTTACAAGCTTTGAGGAAGCTCAGCGTAATATCATCCTTCCTACTAACACCCAGTAAACCACAGCAGCCCCAAGTCTAATGCAATGGATGTTTTTCATTCAGTTTCTATCAATCATGTTCCTTCCCAGTCCTTACAAATTCTTCAAGCAGCACCTCTATAAGACGGCTGCTCTAAAGAACCATTGCGTCACAGATGAAGGGAGCTGGATTCCCATCAATGCCACTTGCTACTAATTGGAGTTATCCATGTAAATTTCCTGTGCGTGCTTGGGAAAATAAGCCCAAAGGGTCTATAATTGAAACTATGTTTCTGCTAAGTCAATCTTTAATTATGTGAATCCTTATAGCCGGTACATTATAATGACACTGCCTGAAGGGACCACTACAGTTAAGAGTTTGTCAGTATTTCCATTTGCGCTCCTCGGTTGGGGTGTTTAATATATCAGTTGTCTCAAATCACACTGCGCTGAAATTTGGCAAACAAGCTGGTCAGCACAGATGTGAAGTCTCTTTTTCTCTCTTTTTTTTAAAATTAAAACTTTATTGAAATCAGTTCAGCTGTTTATAATTTGGAGGAAGGCCAAAAAAAATTGGGAGGGGAGGGGGACTTGAGTTTGTGAATAACGCCCCTTTCCCTCATCCCCAAACATGGACTGTAGCAGCTTAGTTGCCAGGGAAATATTAAATGAATATTAACAATAAAGGTTACTGATAAATTTAAAAAAGGGGAAAAAGCTTAGAGAGACTTAAAAGTTGGCATAGAGTCGCCAAGCATGTGCTACAGACTGCTCCCAATACCTAACAGTGTTCTATGGATAAGAAGCATAATGAAAGCATGAAATTGTATAATCACCCTTGATATGCCAAGGATTCATTCACAATTTTTATGGTTTTCGTATCCTTGGCATTTCAAGTCGAATCAGCATGACTCTTGGTTTTCACGTTGTTTTAAAGTCCAACTGACCTCCTTTACAAATCTTCTCCCTTTTAAAGATTCCACTCCTGTATTTAAAACAGAAAATTCCCAATAACAGTTTTAAAAAATAAGCAATTGGAGCTATTTGCAAAAGAAATATAATGGAATGAAAGAGCTGAATGGCTACTATCAATAGGATTTTGCCGGGGAGGCAGCCAACGGTCAGGGGTTTTTTTAAGTCGAAGATGAAAGGAAGTGTCCTGTTTCACAAACACTTTTGTGAACACGGAAAAGCACCTGCCCCTAATTAGAAATCTTTGGGGCATTACTGTGAAAGGAAGCAAACAAACATTCATTAGGGTTGCCACCAAATGTCATCATTCCCAGATCCAGCCAGCCCAAGCAGGCCTTGCTCGCCTGGAGTTCTCCTGGGCCACCCCACCCCCCAGTCAAAAGGCCAGCAAGCCACCCACCTCCAAAAATCACATAAGAAGTGGGAAAAGGTTGGTGTGGGCTTCTCCAGGGGTTAATGTAGGCTGCTGGGGGCGTGGCAAAGCTCCTGGTGGTTGGCTGGCTGTTTGCTCTCCAAATCCAGGTATTGTTATGCAGCTGCACCTACTATTCAATGGACAAGGTAAGTGGGGAGGGGGAACCCTCAGAAAGATTCAGGAGCTCTGCTCCTGTGAGCTCCTGCTGAATCTGAGGCCTGCACACCTCACATACCATTTTTGGAAGTTTCCAAGGTGCCAGGAAATCTCTGAGAAGTGCATCAAGGCACCATTCAAGGTGCTGTATGGGAGGAGGAGGAGGCATGTGGGTTTCCAGGCTGTACTGAGCTTTAAAGGTCAATAGCAGCACCTTGAACTGAGCTCAGAAGCAAATTGGAAGTCTTCAAGGGCAGCTCCATTTAGGACACATTGCAGAATCTAATATAGATTTTATACAAAATCATAGCAAACCATGAATACCCAGTGGAGCTTCCAGAACTCTTGCATCTCACAACAGTATGGTGAAAATGGAAGTGAAGATGAAGTGGTAGAAGCTGCTCCCCCTCAAAGCCACTGTCCATTGCCACTGTCATCTTGCAGGGCTGGCCATGAACCTAACATTGGCAGAGGGCAGTGGCTGAAGAAGACAAGGAATGACAGAAAAGTACAGAAGGATCAACCAATACAGATTGCATGACTAGTGAGTTAATCTGCTGGGAAAGCTGCCTTTGAGATACAACTTGATAGACAGAGAAAGGAGGGTCATTGCAGGCAGATGCAGAACCAGAAAAGAGTAATGAAAGCACAGGAAGGACTCTGCAGGTAATCAAGAAGTATTTATATCATATGCAGGCTGATCTCCAGATGTGAAAAAAAAATGTAGGATCAACCCTTTGACATGATAGTTGTTTCCTTTTCAGGTGTTTCCTTTCACTTCACTGTAAGCTGGGAGACATCTTACATGCCCTTATTCCTTAGTGTTTTCTTCCTTCCCCTAAACTGAGATCAGATTCTATCACTTGCAACTCTCCAGTTTTGCTTCAAGTAGGGATGCTCAGAATTAATTTCAGAAAATGGTAGCGTGAGGTACAAGAACTATCTGTGATCCAGAACAAGCAGAAAGGGCCGGGGTACCTGCCTGCATTCTCTATTGTCCTGCCTGCCTGCTAACATATGCAAGCAAAATATTTGCTTCTGTCCCCTGCAAAGCATGCAGACTGGCTGCTTATCACTGGAAAGAGGAAGAACATTGGCCTCTGTCTCTATTCCTCCACGGGGTGCAAGAAACTGCCTATTTTTCTGAAGGAGGGCAAAAACATCTATTTTACTGAAGGAGGGCTACTACATCTATTTCACCTACAATGCACACAAATTCCCTGAATAGTGAATACAAAACCAGCAAATAAAATAATCATAGAAATGCACAACCTATGCTCATATTGAATCACAAATCTTTCAGTCCAGTTTCAGTATAGTATAATGATGGGTGGATAGTGGGGTTGTGTAAAGAAAACAAACTGAGATAATCTTAGTTGGCAGGAAGCGTGGCTAACTGTTTTGGTTGGACGCTGTCCTTGTCAGGCACATGTCTGCTAAATCAATCACTTCCTTCACTCTCCTTTGTACATGGGGGAAATGAAATCTGACTTGAGGCACCAGAACAACTATCTCATTGAAAGTTTTCTGATGTCTCCTGGAGGATGGAAACAATTTTGTTCAGATTTGTAGAATCTTCTGAAAATCAGTCATCCGAATTAAACTGCAATCTATTATGTTCAATGTATCTCAACTGACTTTATTCCTGACCAAGCAGTTTGGAAACTGCTGCTGTGTGTAAATGTTTCTGGCAACTCCTGTATGGAGAGTAATTTTCCATTGTACGCATGAAGATTTTTCTTCTTACTGAAGAGGTACTGAAGACCGTACATACTGGACTCAATGTGGACTGTCATAACTGCAACTATCAAAGTCAATGCTATACCAGCCATTAGCATTGTCATGTATGTGCATTTTTTTCTGTAGGAATGCATAAGAGCAAAACTAATTCATAGTCTTAATGTTGCTTGGTCTTTCACTATACTTAAATGCAGAGTTCCCTTAAAAGACCAAGGGTTAGATCTAGACTAAACTTTCTATGCATGGGAAGAGACATGCAATTTCCACCAATTTCTCCCTTATAGCTGATGACCCCCCTATTGGCACCTCATGCGTTCTTGAGAGCTCCCTGTCCCCCGCCCCTCCAGGAACAGCACCTCAGAGAAAGCAATGGGCTGCAGATGGAGGGGAAGGCAAGAAAGGCACTTCCAGAGAATTCAGTCAGGACTCTGCCAGCCCTATAACTTTGACTTGCTGTATGAACGCAAATATTAACATTATTTACAAATACTGCAACGAGACAAGCCTTCCACTGTAGCATTCCATAATGTCTGTGTCAGCACTAACATTTCCACATTGTGTCGCTTAGTTTCTTTGATTTCTTTACTTGGTCAGTCGCCAAATGACGGGAGGAGGGGAAGGAAATACATGCTGATCACCAGGCGCTGCTGCAGAACTCGGATGGGGTTAAAATGCTCAATTGATAATGACAGGAACTGGCAATATTACACAAAATTGTTAACATTTCATAAGGCCTACTCTCACCACCACCACCCTTTATTTAGAGGGAGGGAGCACACTTGAGTTTTTCCTATTTCAATCTCGTCCAATTCTGGGCCACACTGAATTTTTAAATAAACTATTATTTAATCAAATACAGGCGCATTAGTCTCACTCCTGCTGACAACTTCAATTAGAATATTTTTGCTTTGGACTGAAAAAAAAAAGCTCATGATCTTTATATTGCTGCGGCTTCTGCACAACATCTGGATACAATTTTTATACACCCAACCATCAAACTCCTATCTCCACAAAACAGTTTATTCAAGATTTGTTTTAATTATCCAGCACAGCAAACTTCATCTGGCTTTTACAAGAAAGTGAGGAGGACATTTTAATCGAGGCAGTTGTGCTTCACAAGGATCAGTGGGGCTGATCGCTGGTATGTAAAGGGAAAGCTCTGGGTACAATGGGAGGAATTTAAAAAGAAAGATCCAGTGGCCCATGCCCGAGAACAAGTGCTGCTTCCAGTGAATTTCGTTTTTATCTTGCAAAATAGATTTATTTTATTCTGCACATGGTATACTTATTTATATCACATCCCCAATGTCCTGATACTTGATAGGGAATATATACAGAGTACGGATTATGCTTTTTGTGTCTTGGCCAGTCTGCTTCCAAATTTCAACAGCTATTGTTTCCACTTAAACTCTTAATACAGGGTACATTCCTAGAAGTAAGATAAATTAAATGCACTGGGCCTTAGCTTCCCAGAATATGGCTTAACAGCCTCCACTGGGTAACTGTTTAATTGTGGGAATTAATGCTTCGACAACGTGCCCTCCCTGTTGTTGGAAGCAGCTACTTATATGGTCGTGGGAGAAGAACGTCCCTGAACTAGACTGAGCTGATTCTCAGCAGTAGTTTAAGTGCCAATGGTGCTGCAGAGAGCTTAATGGAGAAAGGGGCTACGGAGGACTTGGTGCCATGCTGCAGTCTCTGGCTTGGATCAAAAATAGGAGCACTCATACTTCTGTTTATTACAAAGGACCAAAAAAAAAAAAAGAGGAACCACACCCTATGCTCTTAAAATACTCCTCCCCACACACAGTTTTTTTTTTTCAATTTAGTATTAAATATGTTCAAGAAATAGGTCTTTGAACACAGCTATGTCTCTTGGCCCCACCACTGAAATCCTGTAACCAGGGCTTTTTTTGTAGCAGGAACTCCTTTGCATGTTAGGCCACACACCCCGATGTAGCCAATCCTCTGAGAGCTTACAGGACTCTTATTCCAGGGCCTACTGTAAGCTCCAAGAGGATTGGCTACATCATGGGGGTGTGGACTAATATGCAAAGGAGTTCCTGCTCTTCATGCACTATGAATGGTGAGGAAGGACTGCACTTTTGGTATGGTAAAACAAACAAAAAATGCTAATGCTGTCTACATTCCTAATGTGAGTGGCAGTTTTTTGAGCAAAACGGAAATGATCAGTGTGGCTGTTTTTCTTTTTCGTTGTTTCTTTAATAGAGATCGCTAGAATGTATCTTCAAGATGTGCTCTTGATGTACACTTTTGGAAGATGTCCTGATTTTTCTGGCCATGCTGAGACAAAAGGGCTCTGCAGGCTTCTGCCATTTGGAGAAGTGGGATCCACTCAGGGTATTAGGAGGCATGGAGAAAAACTAACCATGGTACTATGACAGTGACCATTAGTAGAAAATCCTACTGCCAGATGAGTACTGGCCAGAAGGAATCTAGCCTTTCCCATGTGTATCTATTTTGCAGACTCAGTTTGGTGTAGTGGTTAAGTGTGCGGACTTTTATCTGGAAGAACTGGGTTTGATTCCCCACTCCTCCACTTGCACCTGCTGGAATGGCCTTGGGTCAGCCATAGCTCTGGCAGAGGTTTTCCTTAAAAGGGCAGCTGCTGTGAGAGCTCTCTCAGGCCCACTCACCTCACAGGGTGTCTGTTGTGGGGGGAGAAGATAAAGGAGCTGCTCTGAGACTCTGAGATTCGGAGTGGAGGGCAGGATATAAATCCAGTATCATCATCATCATCATAGATGTGCATGACTGGAGACTCTTCCATGGGCCTTGAGCAGAGTATATGGGTAGGAACAGGTGGAATTGCGTGACTACATTTTCAGTTTCTGCATAATGAAGACAAAAGCATCTGGGTTAGGTCCACTGCTGGACACCTAAACCTAGCATGCTGCTTACATAATAAATGATCAGGTATTTCACTTGTGTTCTGACCTGAATGGCCCAGACTAACCAATCCATCAAATCTCTGAAGCTAAGCAGGGTCAGTTGTGGTTAGTGTTTCATGGGAGACCACCAAGGAACTTCAAGGTTGATATGCAGAGGCAGGCAATGGCAAAACATCTGTTTGCCTCTGGCCTTGAAAGTCCTATAGGGTCATCAAGAATCAGCTACAACTTGAACATTTTACTTGAATTCTGTTACCTTGTATCTCCGTGAATGATCCACGGGAGACTGTTTAACAAGCTGCATATGCATTCTCAGGGGTGGAATTCGAGCAGGAGCTCCTTCGCATATTAGACCACACAACCCTGATGTAACCAATCCTCCTGGAGTTTACAAAAAAGAGCCTTGTAAACTCTTGGAGGATTGGCTACATCAGGGGTGTGTGGCCTAATATGCAAAGGAGCTCCTGCTAGAATTCCACCCCTGTGCATACAAATTATCGAAGGATGCTTTGGAAATATACAGTAAGAAAATCAGCTATGCTTATTTATTTAATAGAATAAAAGCACTGGCTTCAGCCTTTGGGTCAAGTATGATTTTTGCTCGAGTGATTCTGTGAACAGCTGAATCACTGATGATTCCTCGTTATGGAGATAATGATAAACCTCTCTTTGGTAGACGTAATGCAGAATATTTGAGTGTACAAATATTTTTTATTTCTTTATGAGTGTTCACTTCATATATGGATTAAAGGCAAAGTAAGATGGAAACTTAAAACTATTTATTTTATGAGGTAACTTTTTTGGGATCCATTAAATAAAAATAGCGAAAAAATGGTCTCATTATTCTTGTGTTTTAAGCCGCCGGTATTTATCATTTCAAGTAAGATGTTTCAAAAGCTTCAGTCCTCCCTTCATCTCCTCACTCCACTTTTATATTTCCTAAAGGCCATGTTTTGCTTTGTGGCTAGTCAACGAACAGCTGCAGCAGAAATCAGAATCAGACCCCACTCATTTTGTTATGGTTTTCCTCATTAGATTCCCACAGATTTTCAAAAACAGCCAGCAGAGGGCAAACATCAGCAATCATACTATTAAGTTCCTTGCTTGTCCTCCTTTTCTTCCCATCCTTCCATCACACATTTGCTTCACATCATTTCCTGCAATCCTCCTTCTTACTCTGCCTTCCACTTCCTTTCCCCATCACAGTTTCATCTCTTTTTAGCTTCCTTTTCCATCTTCTTCCCTTTCCCCAACTGCCTCCATAGTACCATTTCACCTCACTCCAGTCCTTGTCTCCAACTCCCCAACTCAATTCCAATCCTAATTAAACTATCCTACTTTACACGGCTGCTGAGAATCTAAAACATTGGTCTCATATAAATAAATATATAAATATTTTAAGCTACCAGCACATTCATCAACACTAGGGATATTCATTCAGATATTTCTAATCAGAATCGGTGCCTGAAATTCATTGTTCAGTTTCAGACCAGGCATTTCTGATACAAAACTGGGAATTCCCAAAACTGGAAATTTCGGGGGCTGTTTTGGATTGGAAATATCCAAATGCACACCTTTAATCCATACTACAAATCCCTAAACTTGGACTCAGTGAATGACCTGGCAGCATCTGGAGCTAAAGTGGTGCCTAGTTCAGCAGATGCGGACCTGAAATTGCCATAGAAAAACATGGATAGCAAAATATTTTCTCTAAAAGGTTTTAACATTTCAGTCCTGCAGCTTCAGGAACCTCTCCAATTATTATTAGAATATCAGCAAATATAAATGGGAATTTGATATTCATGGAAATATAACTTGAATTGTTTTTAATGCACCACAGAAAATTAATAGAAAGCATCCCCATCCACTATGCCCCAACAAAATTTGCCATTTGATTGGGAGGAGCCCATTTATGCAGTTTCCTTGGATCACTAAGAAAACAGTCCCACTAAAAATGGTATTTTTTGTGGAATTCATCTACACCCTTTAAGGGTTGTTTAGATTTGTACCCAATGTAGTGTGAATTTTAGCAGATGCACCATAATAGACATGCATGCACACTCTTATTCTTTAGGGCATACAAGATCTGCAAAGGCAGAGACACTCTTCAAAATGTCAAATACATTTAGAGAAGACTTTTAAGGTTTAGAGTCCCTTTAATGTTCAATTTCTGCCTTTGTCGTATTGCCACTTTTGTTTTTTTGTATGATGTAGGCAGCAATCCATCACCATGATCAGGGCTTTTTTTCTGGAAAAACAGGTGCCGGAACTCTCAAGAAGGAAATGTAGTGGAAACACACAAGTGTCCCTCATGAATTTTTAAACATTTTTTTTAAATAATCTTGTTTTCACAAAGAGGTTCTGGAACTTCATTGCACTGCGTTACCCCAGAAAAAAAAGCCCTAACCATGCATAACACTAAAAACACCTGGTTTTTAACTGCTGTGATTAATAATAATAAACACCGCCCCCCCCCCCCCAAAAAAAAGTCTACGTATGAAAATATGAGATGCCAAAGTTAGATGAGTCAAGATACTGTAACCAAGGGCACAATCTACTGGATTTTTTAAATGTGCATACAACTCCCTGGAACAACAGAAGTTATAACAAGAGAACCAAGTTCCCATACAACAGAATGGACAGAAATTCCTGGTTAATTGTAGCAAACTGACACAAGTCATTTGTCATTCTAAAACATAGGATTCTTATGTTCATTTTACGCACTCTTAGATATTAAAAAGTGCAATATCTTAAACAGCAATTACTTAAAGATCACTTGCAGCTGATTTTCCATGAAAACTAAACATCAATTCACTTTTCTTTATGTTTGATTGACTGAGGAACAGAAGACAAGTCAGATTGTTTCCTAGCAAAGTACGGATTTGTATTGTACAGTTCAATAACATAAGATAGAGAGGTTTAATTTGAACTGTACCTTAATGCTTTGCTTCAGTCTTCAACACGGCCCTACACTGTTCAAAGTCTTTCTGTGCCTCAAGTTAAATGCCAAACTATGGAAAGAGTCATCTGATAAAGATAAACCATGACACAAGAGTTTCCCTGATAATTGCTTCACAGATCTAGTTGAGCTCTCATCTCTTCTAATTAGCCTCATTACCATACCTTAAGACAGACTGGCAGTCACTCAAGCCTCCTCTTTTGCCCTCTTAGAAACTATCACTGACAACCAAATGGACAACACATGGTCCCATTACGCTAATTCCAGACAATTCCTTCATCGAGCTTTCCTGGAGCAAAAAAGCAACATAACACAGTTTTCCATAATGTCACCAACAAGGAATGTGCAGGAAATATACAAGTAATTAATACAATCTTTCATAAATATCATTCAATGCAAGACATTTCAGAGCCCTCAAAGTTCAGAAAGGTTACTCCATCTCCACGATGGTGTCTGCCCGCCTGCCTATCTGAATGAAAGATTGGTACCATTTGCACACTATTCCACAGTGCTTGGATATTTAGTTTTTATTATTTATAGCGTTCCTGTCTCACTGAGAACTCCAGGCACATCACACAGTGGAAGTCAGTAGGATCAATAGTTGGGACATCCAGTAACAATACAATAAGGTTTGGATTGCAGAAAACATATTTGAATATCTTCTATTCTTGAAACAGGAAACAAAAATACAGTCTACTGTGCTACATCCCCTTACAGATAAATAGGTAAAGTCAACTTCGAATTCCCATTGACCACAATCAAACCAAGAAGTGACCCCTAGAATTTAAGGTACCATCTTTAGAGGATAATTGGCCAAATCAAGAAGTGGAAGTTATGTTTTAAGACAAGTACAAAAAGGAATATGGTGTCAGTTGTAAACAACAGCGACAGATCATTCTTCTAAGACAGTGGGATTCCCTTTAAAAAAAACAAACCCTTGAGAGAATCCGTTTCATACAGTCTTGTCTCTGGAGTAAATTGTGTTCCTATCAGCTGTGTACTTCACAGCTTAAAATGTGACATAATCTAGGATGCATGTTCATCTTGAGAGGGGTTGTCCTCGTCATTCTGTGTGAATGCTGGCTGCACCCCAAGGCACACCCAACACATCCCTGCTGCTTTGTATTGCAGGGGTGAACAGCAGTGAGCAAGCTCTTTGTCAGGCAAACAGGACCAGCAGAGCAAGGCTTCCTAATGAGGAACCCATAAAAGTTTCTGCGCAATCTGTGAGGTTTCCCCAGAGCATAGTTTGAAAGCCGCTTCTGTGCCATAACCTTTAAAGAAGTTCTCAACAGTCTGAGTTTTGGAGAATCTGGAGAATGCTTTGATTCTTTCAATCAGTGTTCAAATATACAAGGTAATACTTCCTTCCTCAGATATGATTTTGTTACTAACCATCCAAAGACTCATAGGGACGCCAACCTCCAGGTGGGACCTGAGGATTCCCTGGATTTACGTCTTAACGCCAGGCTACAGAGATCAATTCCCTAAGAGAAAATGGATATTTGGGAGGGTGGACTTTATGGCACTGTATTCCATTGAGGTCTCTGTCCTCCCCAGGCTTCTCTCCTAAATCTCCAGGAGTTTTCCAATCTGGAACTGGCAACCCAACCTCCCTACCCACCAACAGAGGGACCAGGCAACCCTATATCCAGCAATTCAGCTTAAATGCAAGATTTCTATTATATAACATACTCAGAAAACATAAATATGTTTGGGATTTTTTATTCCAAATTTTTTTTTGGTCTTTCATTGCATAGGAAATTTTAAGAGCATATACATATAAATTTTAAGAGCCGCCCTGAGCCATTTTATGGGAAGGGCGGGATATAAGTCATAGAATGAATGAATGAATGAATGAATGAATGAATGAATAAATAAATAAATAAATAAATAAATAAATAAATAAATAAATAAATGGGGTGGTTGAATCACACCTGACTGATGATTTCAGGGGTCCCTGAAAAGTTGTCCTCAACCAGTGATACCCCACCAAGCATACTGACCACCAATACTCCCTCTAAGCCGTGGAGTCTTGTGAGCAAAACTTCTGCTTCGTGAGTCACTGACATTAAAGCTGTGCGCTACTGCATCAATTAGCTGGCTCTGGGGCCTTTTTTTTCTGAACTAAGACAAAAATGTTTGAGTTGGAGGCTAAAAAAAACTGAGAGCTCGCTCACACTAATTCAGCTTAGAGGGAACACTGCTGACCACCTCTTTGTCCCCCTTTACTCCTTTTGCCTCTTTGTACACACCTGTCCTAGCCACTTGCCCGCCTTTCTGGAGTCAGTGCCCAAAGGACTGGAAGGGATGCTGAGAATGCCCGTCTCCACAACACAAAACACTGGTGCAGAGACACCTGCCATGGTCAAGTGATTGTGGCTGGGCCGTCTGCTCTATAGAACATTGGCAGGTGCCCAATTATGCCAAACCCAGAACCAATCTCTAAAAAATAGAATGTTGTTACCATAAAATAAAACTAGCCAAGCTCTAGAGAATAATGTATTATTGTTGTTATTATTATTATTATTCAGCTATGTTGTATATCACTTTAAAAGAGTATAACAAGAATTGGTTTAACTGAATCCGCAGAAGCTTTTTGCACCAGTTTTAAATAACATTTTTTTTTCTTTTGAGGATGAGAATTCCAGCTCTCTTTCTTTCCTAATCTGGTGTTCGCTGGCTTTCTAAATATGACCTTTTCTTAAGTTCTTAATTTTTTTTTTGTTGGTTTTTGAGTGGAGAAAAGCAAGTGATGCAATCTCAAATCAGGGAAATGGATTTTCTGCACTTTGCAATTTGGGGAAATTAAGAGTCCATTCAGTGTGACTGCAAAATACCCTGAAGGCCAATATTTACTAAGCATGGCGCGCGCACACACAGGAGCCTTGTTGAAAATCCACAACAAATCTTTCATTGCAAACAAATCCAAAAGCCTCTGGAGTGGCAACAACCGTCTGAGTAATGCTGAAGCTGACAGTAAGAAAGCTGTTTTAAAACACACACTCATGCACACAAACAACACAAACACACACAAACGTACAGTGTCTAACAGAAAATATAAATGCCTGTTGGCCTCCCCCCAAAATTTTGTGATCTCAGCTTGTTCTTTTAATTCCTTGCCGGGTACATCTCTCTTAAAAGTGGATGCTGACAAGATGAGCAGCACGGAACAAATAAGGCCAGGCAACACTCGATCTGAAGTGCCAATAAACAAACGAGGAGCTCCTTAAATACATCCAAGCAAATAAAGTCATACAAAATTAATACCTGGGTTGTAGGCGCGGGGAAGGAGGAGCCACGAAGAAACAGATACGAAGAAACAGGGAAGTCTTTCTTTATGCACAGCACTGCAAAATTCTCTTTTAAAAAGGGAGGGGGATTAGAAATGCTGATGCAGTAAGGGACAGATAATGCTCTGTGTTGGCATGGTGGTGGTGAGAAAAGCATTACAGCAAAGAAAAATGATGCGATACAGAAACTTAGATGCGTAAAGTCATGCAGGAATGCAGTGCCATCAGGCTGGAATAGTACAGCATGCACTCATACCACCTACTTTCATATGTGAGTGGGTAGGTTTCAGAAGGGCACTTGAAAGAGGTTTTTCAAAAATAAGATTCCAACCTCACAATTTTTTTTCTGAAATCCCTTCCTCGCAACGACGACGGTGGAGAACCACCTTTCGATCTGCTTCGATGGCAGCTTGGTGCCAGAAAATGAACTCCCCAACAGGGTGAGATGATTCAAGCAACAGTCGGGAATCAGAAAGGTGCAATGCTGACTCTTTGATCTTTGGAAATCATTTTGTGGCCTTGCTGCGTTCTGTATGCTGCTTCATGCTGGGATCTTTCACGTTAAGCACTAGGCTGATACATACATGGCATTGTAGAACAAAATGCAGTGAGCTTTTCAAAGTTTTTTGCACATGAACTTAAGTTGGTACTACTATTTCCCCCCTATTTTCACATGCTTATTTCACTTTGGTCCTTGACCTCACATTACTTTCCCATGGAAGTGGTGCCACTAAAACCAATAAGACTGTAGGACAAACTGGGCAAGGTGCTAGGAGATATTGGAAATGACTGCCTGATCTCCTCTCTCTCTCTCAAAGTAAATAGCTATAGATGTTACTCAGATTGGAAAGGCAGCACTGGACGGTTGGGAGCGGTGGTGGATGGAACGGAGCCATTTCCTCACATGCCTTTTTTACAATCTCAAAAACCCTCCACGACTTGCACTTCCCCTAAGTGGGGTGGGTGGGGTGAGGGAGGAACACAGGTTGCCTGAATATTTCTTAACGTACATTCCCTCCCCCACTCTTCTTCCAAAGTAAATGGGATTGGATATATGGACATATGAAGCTGCCTTATACTGAATCAGACCCTTGGTCCATCAAAGTCAGTATTGTCTACTCAGACGGCAGCGGCTCTCCAGGGTCTCAAGCTGAGGTTTTTCACACCTATTTGCCTGGACCCTTTTTTGGAGATGCCAGGGATTGAACCTGGGACCTTCTGCTTACCAAGCAGATGCTCTACCACTGAGCCACCGTCCCTCCTACAAGCCTATTATTATTATTATTATTATTATTATTATTATTATTATTATTAGAAGAAGAAGAAGAAGAAGAAGAAGAAGAAGAAGAAGAAGAAGAAGAAGAAGAAGAAGAAGAAGAAGAAGAAGAAGAAGAAGAAGAAACAGAAGCAGCAGCAGCTTGGAAGTTCATTCATGCATTCTTCGGCATTTTGTCTAGCTTCACTTGTATGTTTCTTACAAACTCTCCCTCAAACTCAATTTTTTGGCTTAGCTGCCAGTCCTCATCCCAAACCACAATTAAATCTGAGCATATGTAACTGCATTTGTTCACATTCATTCCTTATTAATAGTGCCTCGCCCCATTCCTTCTCTCTGCCAGACTTCGGATTGTAAACTTCTTGGGTCACCCAGCTTGTCTTTTTTGCTTATCCAGACCTGGTATTACAGTTGATCTTGAGACTCTGTTAGGGTTGTCAGCCTCCAGGTGGTGGATGGAAACCTCCTGATAATTACAATTGATCTCCAGGTGACAGAGATCAGCTTATGTGGAAAAAAAATCCACCCTTCTCACTCCCAAGATCCCCAGGTACTTCTTGATCCAGAGCTGGCAACCCTAAACAACAGAGATCAGTTTTCCTGAAGGAAATGACAGCTTAAGAGGGTGGAGTCTGTGACATCACAACCATGCTGAGCTTTGTCCCCTGCACAAACTCTGCCATACAGATACCTCCTCCAAATCTCCAGAAATTTCCCAAGCCAGAATTGAGCAACCATTCTATGGTTACTGACTTCTTGGTAGGGCCTGAAGTTCTCTTGGAAGTACAGCCTCTTCACACTATGGAGGCCCATTCCCCTGGAGGAACGGCAGTTTCAGAGCGTGGACTCTATAGCACAAGGGT